>NW_027187372.1:27108467-27333833 GCF_028583685.1 Petaurus breviceps papuanus
TCTCTCTCTCTCTCTCTCTCTCTCTCTCTCTCTCTCTCTCTCTCTCTCTCTCTTTCTTTCTTGCCATTGGGGTCAAGTGACTTTCCCAGGGTCACACAGCTAGTAAGTGTCAATGGTCTGAGGTTGAATTTGAACTCAGGTCCTCCCGACTCCAGGGCGGGTGCTCTCTTCCTTATTTCCCTATTTTTAAATGGGGCAGACAACGCTTTCAAACTCCTACCTTGCAAAGTTGTTTCGAGAAAAGGGTTTTCAATCTGAACCTTAGAGTGTGATTGAAACGGGACCTGTAGTTGTTAAAGTTCCCAGCGGCTGGGCAGGAGGAGAGAGCGCGAGCCTGGGGCAGGGATGCAGGTGCTCTGGTGGGCCAGGCGGCGCTCGGAAAGTGAGCCCTCGAGGGCACTCCACTCGCTGGAGCCAGCGTCCCCTGCCTCCTGTCCCGAATACAGCACTCTCTCGCCACCGGGGCCATCGGGGAGCTGGGGGTCGCGGCTGGGCCGGGGCTGGGGGTGGCTCCGAGGCTCCCGGTGCTCCCGGCGATGCCGCGCGAGGCGACCGTGGGCTCGGCGGCGCCGACCGAGGCGGCGGTTCTTCACTTCACCTATGTCGCGCTGCTTGCGCCCGGCCGCGTTGACCTGGTTCATCCACCAGATCCGCTCGTCCTTCACTTGGGTGGCTGAGGTCGGGATCCACGGTGCCTTGGACTTGAGCGCCCTGTACTCGAACTCCGGTACCGGGAAGCTGGGCTAGTGTTTCAGCAGCCCCCGGCGGATGGCCGCCCCAGCCCGACAGACAGGTGCGCGCGGGCCCCAGGTAACAGCCCCCTCGCGGCTCCATATCGCCTCCCCCTACGCGGGTGACGGAGAGTCTGGGGGTGGGAGGGGGAAGAGAAACCCTCGGAGGTTACAAACCTTGGGGCAGAAGAGTAGGGAGCGAGAAACCGGGGGGCGGGGGGGGGGGGGGGGGGGGGGGGAAGAGGCACGGGGCGCGGAGAGGCGTGAGGTAGATGCCACCAGAGTTAGGTACGGGGACCAGGCGGAAGGCCCAAAGTACGACACCGACACCGAGAGAAGTGAAAGAGGAGCGGGGCTTGGGGGGGTGGGGGAGACTAAGTGGGCTGGAGGAAAGGAGGATTGGGGACTGGGCTTGGACCGGGAATGAAAGGGTCGGGGAAGTGTTGGTGGAGGAGGGATGATGATGAGTTAGTTTTTCTGAACCTGGAGAAGTCTACTAAACGACCGACAGATAACTGGAGCGGGCTCCCGTCGGCACTGGCTAGAGAAAAACCGAGCTCGGCGCGGAGGAAGGTGATGGCAAGAAAAGTTGGCATTTGGGGAGATTTGCCACCAGCTCGCTGGCGGCTCCCAGGCAAGTTTCTTCCACTTTTTCTCAGTAAGAGGAACTCTGTGACCTGGGGCTTACTGAACTCCACCAACTCCAAACTCAACATTCATTCAGTTAGCTAACAAGCATTTATTAAGCGCTTTCTATATACTGCTTGCTGCGCTAAGCTCCCCGACCTTAGGGAACTCACATTCGAAAAGCAACGTCTTAAGGAGAGGGTGTAAAAACTTGGTACATACAAGATATATGCAAAGATTCGAGTGACCTCAGTGAAGGGAAGTGCCAGTAACTAGGGAACCAGGGGAACACCAGAAAAAGCTTCCTGAAGGTGAGTTTGAGCTGAGACTTGAAAGAAACCAAACTGAGAGGTGATGAGGAGGGAGAGCATTCCAGGCATGGAGACTAGACAGTGCAAAAGTCATGGAGGTAAGGGAGATGTTGCAGCCTGTGAAAGGAACAGCAAGTAAGCCTGTGTAGCTGAACTTGAATACGTTGGAGGGGAGTAAAGTGTAAAAAGACTGGAATGGCAGGAAAAGGTCAGGGTTTTACATTTGATTCTGGAGGTAATGGAAAACCACCGAAGTTCAATGACTGGGGGGAGGGGTGGCATGGTCTATTATTTTGCCACCTTTGTGGAGGATGGACTGGAGTGGGCAGACTTGAATGGAGATCAGTGATAAAGTTACTGTAATTTTGTGGTTGTTCAGTCGAATCTGACTCTTCATGACCACAGCAGGCCAGGCCAGGCCTTTCTATCCCTCACTATCTCTCTGAAGGGGGAGGGGAAGGATCTCCAGTCGTTCTGATCTATGTTTGGCCACTGGACCCAGATGGCTCCACAGGAGAAAGTGAGGCTGGTGACCTTGTACAGTTCTCCCTCACTTAAATCTGATTCACTTGCAAGTCATGGCATCATCTTCCAGATCTTAGGCTCCTCTTCAAGAACTAAGGACAAACAACACCTGTTTGTCCATGTTTGTTGGTTCCATGAAACTATCAATCCATCTCATCCTCTGCCATCCCCTTTTCCTTTTGCCTTCAATTGTTCCCCACAGCAGCTTCTTCTCCATCTTCTCATGTGGCTAAAATATTTAAGCTTTCAGCATTTAACCTTCCAGTAAATAACCTAAATTTCTTTCAGTATTACTATTGACTTAATTTGATGTCCTTGCTGTCCAAGGTGTGTCTCCATCACCAAATGCTGATGGTCTGAACTAGGATGATGGCTGTGTGAATGGAACCACATAGGGAGAGAAAAGACAGCAATGGACTGGATATGTGGAGGGAGTGAACATGAAGCCAGGATGACTCTGAAGTTGTTGACCTGGATAACTGGAAGGATGACAGTGCCCTCAACAGCAATTGGGAAACTCAGAAGAGGAATGAGTTTGACAGATAAGTTGAGTAAGATAATTTTGTTGAATTTGGTGTAGAAACTTGAAGTATCTCCATGATGTTCAGATTGAGATGTACAAAAGGTAACTGCAGGACTGCAGATTCTGAGAAAAGACCAGAGTATTGGCTGATAGGGGCAGAGGTGAGGATACAGCCCTCATGGGGGAATGTTTACAGATGGACATATAATGAGGGCACAAAGTCAGAAGAACTTGTCAGGGATGTCAGGAACATGGAGGGGGGAAACTGAGGCAGAATGTGAAGAAAGTCCCAGCTTGGACACTAACAGGCTGTGTGACCCAGAGCAGATTATGTGGTTTCTTTGGGCTTCAGTTTTCTCACTTGTAAAATGGGGATAATAATACTTGCCTTATCCACCTCATGGGGTTCTGATTAGAAAAAAGAACACTTTTTAAACCTAAAAGCACCATAGAAATGTGAGCTATCATGGAGCAAGAGAATGGGAGTGATGGGGCAGCTAGGTGGCACAGTGAATAGAGCACCAGCCTTGGAGTCAGGAGGACCTGAGTTCAAATGTGGCCTCAGACACTTAACACAAAACTAGCTGTGTGTCCTTGGGCAAGTCACTTATCTCCAAGTGCCCTACCTTCCCCCTTCCAAAAAGAAAAAAAAAAGGGAGTGATGAGATGCTGAGCCCCCAGAAGAATGGACCTCTTCCCCTCCTCCCTGCATCACCTTAATGCTGTGCTTCAGGAATGTCAGTAATATCTTGGCCCCAGGAAGGGTTCCACGGGGGGAGAGGAATGCCTGTAAAGAGTCCTTTATGAACTCTTCATATGAGCTGACAACAAACAGTTGGGCACCCTGGCAACAGAACAGAGGCTTGCTTATGATGGGTCATGGATACATCTAGCCTCTAGAGGGAGCTAGAATTCTACAGCTTTGCTCTCTTGTCTTTCCCCTATGTAGAGGGTTAGTCAGGGAAAAAAGAGTGTTGAAAATAGTGGCAGAGGAATATATGAGATTAGGGGCCTCTCTCTTTCCTTCTCTGTACCTAGCCATTTACATGTTGTCTCATCTGTTAGAATGTAAGCTCTTTGAGGGTCTGTTTTCCTTTTATCTTTGTATCCCCTGTGCTTAGAACAACGCTAACACATCTTAAGTGCTTGATAAATAAATGCTTGTTGACTTACTGGTCCCCAGGAGTGGAGGTGTCCCTAGGGTTAGGAGTGGGGATCTGAGTCAAAGTATATCACACATTCCTTCCCTTTCACACTCATATCCTTTCCCATGACAATATTTCTATTCAAGTGAAATCAAGTTGAAATCAACATGGGATACCACTGAATGAAAAAGATCAAAAAAAGGCAACCGCCACCTGATGTGGGTAAGCAAAGATCGGGGCAGAGCAGCCCCATGTCTTTATTCTTTTGAAGCTGATTGAGTTGGGCCAGTTGTATGCATAAGAGACTTGTCTTATTTCCCCCTATTAGATGGCTGAGAGCTACCTCTTTCTGTCCTGTCTCCTGCCTCATTCAGTCATTGTCCTAGTTTTAGAAGCATCATTGGGTCTGAGGGGGTAAAGGGCTATTAACTATCATACCTTTGGGGGATCTTTGGACTCAACTGTGTGGAAGTCAGACCTGGTGAAATGGATAGAGGTGATCACGTAGCCCTGGTGGACATTGCAAGGCAGGCAGCAGGGATCGGCCCTTGCCTATGCAGCAAGAGCAGCTTAAAAGAGGACCTTATAGCTTCCTGACAGATAAGAGCATGGGTCTCTTTTGTTTCTTTTTGCATATCAAGCCCTTAGCACATTGTTCAGTCATTTCATTTGTGTCCAACTCTTCATGACCCCATTTTGGGGTTTTCTTGGCAAAGATACTGGAGTAGCTTGTCATTGCCCTCTCCAGCTCATTTTTACAGATGAAGAAACTGAGGCAAATGGGGTTAAGTGACTTGCTGAGGGTCACACAGCTAGTGTCTGAGGTTGGACTTGAACTCATGAAGATGAGTCCATAGAGCCCAGTGCTCTATCCATTTCACCTCTTAGCTGCCCTGCCTGGAACAAAGTATTAATAAATGTTTTTTGATTGATTGAGTAGCCTAAGGATGGTCCTTTCATTAGGGTTGGTTTATATGGTGCCAAAAGTTGCCCAGAATCTATAAAAATATCTTGACTAGATAATCTAAACGTCTACGTAGAATAGAGGAATATCTTACTAGATACATATCAGACAAGGGCTGGTGAGGTGGGGGGGGGGACGACTGCTGGGTCTCTGATCAGAAGAGCAGCTACTGATATTGGGTTGGGAAGAAGACAATGTGGGGAGGACAAAGGCTGCTCTTCCCTACAGAGCTATATCTCTTCAATGGTCACCCTAGCTCCTTTCCTTGCCCAGAGGTCGCTTACTGCCTTGTGGCCTTTGTGGTAAATTGGCCCAGGGCCCAAGGTTAGGCAGAGAAATGGAATGAGTCTCTCTCTCTCTGAAAATGCCTAATATAGACATCTTGGGGAGCCCTGTTCTCTTCTATGCTTTCCCAATTGCCTGAGAACTAACTCCTATCAATGCCTTCTACCCATATCCCTTTGCCTATGGTGAATATACCACCATATATGTGGTATATTTGTGATGTTTGGGGGTGTTAAGTGCACAGGCCAGTGGAGACCAGTTGTTTCCCTGAAAAGTTCCTCTCTGACTCTTCCTGCTAGTATTCCCCCTACCTATGGCTTCAACTACTGACAGCCTGATGGACTGACAACCTGGAAAAGATAGAATAGGTACTTCCCAATAGGGATGGAGACTGGGTCTGTGGTTTTATTGGTGTAGGAAACACCTGAAGAAAGAACTCTGCCTACCAGTCCAGGTTGGCCCTTTCTCTGCAGTATTTAGAGCACACTGAGAGGTTAGGAGCCTTGCCCTGGGTCATATAGCCAGCATGAATCAAAAGATAAACTCACATCTTTACCCACTATACCTCACTGTCTCTCAGGAAATTAATCAATATTGTTCAATTGGATTACATTTACAAAGGGCCTCCATTTTATAGTAGAACATGGTGGGTTCTACCCTGGCCTAGGAAGCTTCCAGATACCACAGTAGGCCCTCTCAGCCAGCTTCCTCCTCCCATCCCCCTCCCCTTCCCCCTTCCCCCCCAATCTTCTGAGACAGGTTCAAATTTTAACTGTGTGTGAGCTGGATAGAGGAAGTGCACAGTTAAGGGACTCTTTTCCAAGGTCCTCAGGGGAAAGAAGAGATGTAAGAGCAAGGTGCTTTCAGTCACCTCAAAGTGCAATGACTGGAACCTCTGCAGCAAATACAATCTTAGGCAGCTAAAGGTTTGTATATATTATCAAAATCTTATGAAAAAAAACAGATATGCAACTATTCTATACAGTAGCTGGTAAATGTGAGGGAAATGTCTGTGGGTATCTGGCATGACCAACTGTCATTCTGGATGTGCCCGTCTCTCATTCTTGCCCAGCAGCCAGCCCCTTCCCCTTTCCCTCCCTTACAACCCCTGAAGAGTTAATCTAGAACACTGCTGTTCCCACCACTTCCTTTTCAATCAACCCAGGCACATTCCAGGAGCACTGGGGGCAGCATGCTGCCTTCTTCCTGGATCCATGGATTTGGGGGTCATTCCTTATCTCACTTATCTCTTTCTGAAAAACCCCCAATCCCTTCTGATTATGTGCAGTCCAAACAAATATTCCTTTTTGCCTTCTGTTCACCTCTACCCTTCCATACCAAGCCATCTCCCTTCTCCTGGCAGTACCACATTCAGAGACCCACCAACCCATCAACTGTGCTTCCTGGGCTCCTCGGAGAACCGAATCCCAGCCACAGGAGCAGCAGGTGTTGGGAGGCAATGAAGGAAGAGTCATGAGGTCCTTGCTGGGCTTCTCTCTAGCCACAGGTCTTCCATGGCTAGCTGGGAGCATGGCACCCAGGAATAGTACCACCTTCTGAGTACACTAGGTGGGCTCTTGTAGTCCATAACTTTCCAGGGGAAAGAAATCCTTGGAGCATCTCAAAGACAAGAAAAGAAAGGTGAGGTTAAAGGGGGTGTCTTTCCTCAAATGTGGCCTAGACTCTGGGGCCCTTGGCCTCTCTCCTGGGACTCCCTTCACAGAGTAGGTCCCTCCACAGCAGAAGCTGAGGTTGGGGGAGGTCTGCATCATTCTGGAAGGCTTGGTCTGAGCACAGTTCTGGGATGGGCAGACAGTGTCCCTGGGCCCCTCGTTCTACTGAAGCAGCTTGGGCACTTCCACCTACATGGAGGGAAAAGCAAAAACAGTATTACTGAGGGATTCTCAGCCAAGAGCTTCCTATGGTCATTTTATGTATGTCCCCCCTCCAAGCATTATGGAACAACATATATGTAACTCTGACTCTTCTTCCTAAGGGAAAGGAAAGAAAGGAAACACCTGTTTCCACATTTGGCAGTCCCTGCTAGCAGAAAAACTTTTGGTGTCTAAGCTGAATCCTCCACGCATCCTTTGGATAGTTCCCTCAGGAAAGAACTGAGATATCTGGGCTAAAATCCTGGCTCTGTCATTTATTGGCCTTATACCAATCACTTTGCCTCTGAGCCTCAGTTTCCTTATCTGCAAAGTGGGGATGATAATACTTGCACTATGAGGGTCAAATGACCTAATAAGATACATAAATTATTAGGGAGATAAGAAGAGCTTTCTGCTTCCCCAAATCGTTAAAATGCCATGTTTTAAAATAATTCGAGTGAATCATCTTTTTTCTATTCTCTGTATAAATAATGACACCAGAAATTAGACACTGAGTCAGTCCTATCCAGTCCAGTATTCCGTGTGTGAAAGAAGCCCTGCAGATGGTGTCTAGGATTCAATTAAGCAAATGCATCGGGCATCTATGGAGTGCAGAGCACTAGACATGACTAAGTTCATAATGTAGAAACCAAGCAGCCTCAGAGGCCGCCGAGTCCAACTTCTTCATTTTATTTTATTTTTTTAAAGCAATTGGGGTTAAGTAACTTGCCCAAGGTTACATGGCCGTTTTTTTTTGGTGTGTGGGTGTTAAGTATCTGAGTCGGGAACTAATCTGGGGTCCTCCCAACTCCGGGGCTGGGGCTTTACTCACTGCACCACCTGGCCGCCCCCAGCTCCTTCATTTTAGAAATAAGGAAACTGAGGCCCGGGGAGATGAGAGAATTGCCTAGGGTCACACTAGTAGTAATCGTCAGAGGCAGGATTTGAATCCAGACCTTATGGAATGTACCAGGCTGCTCCCTCCTGTTCACTCCCTCCTCGTCTCTGCCTCACAGAATACTCGGCTTCGAGGCTCACAGAGCCATCTCTTGTGAGAGGCCCTGCTCACTCTCCTCCTCCTGCTCCCCTCCTGATGTTACTTTGTATCTTCTTGGTACTTTCTCACCTATCTACTACACATTGTATCTCTCCAGTACAATATAAACTGGGAGAGCAGGGGCTGCTGTTTCTCCTTTGTATCACCAACACTTGGCATATTGCTTTGTAGATAGGAAGGGCTTACTAAATGCTTAATGAATTTGCACAGGGGTTGTTCACCTGGGATCTGTGACACATACATATATACGTACATATATAACACGTGTATGTACACATCTACATATAAACACATATTTACAGAGAGAGAGAACTTTTTTTTGAGGGGGGAAGGCAAGGCAATTGGGTTTAAGTGACTTTCCCAAGGTCACACAGCTAGTAAAGTGTCAAAATCCGAGGTCAGATTTGACCTCAGGCCCTCCAGACTCCAGGGCTCTACCTAGCTGCCCTGAGAGAAAATTATTATGTAATTGCCTTCCTTTGTAGTCCTATTTATTTTACTGAATTCATTTAAAAACATTATTCCAAGGGAGAGTTCATAGACTTACCCAGATTGTGAAAGGGGTTCTGGAAACAAAATATGTTGGGAACCCCTGGATTAGGAGGACCTCTAGAATACACAATAACGGTAATATATGTGTACAAAGTGAGGGACAAATAAATTTCAAGATGAAGTCCTTGGAGTAAGTAATTAGGAAAGGCTTCGTGGAGGAGATGGCATTTGAGCTGAACCTTCAAAAATAGGCAGAATGCAGAGGGTGGCAGGAATTTTCTCCAAGACAGCCAGCTTGTTCTCATGATAGGCAGCTATATAACATTGTTAACATTTAGTATGTGCTAAAACAACGGGAACCTTTTTTTCTTCACTTAAACCATGGTCAAGGTCAATACCATGCCCTAGGGTTACTGGCAGTCATCTTACTCATTCCAGAGTCCCATAGGGTCATGAGCATATAGTGTCAAACTACCACTGCTGCCTAACAGGCTAGGCCCGTGCATCCTGACTCCTGCCTAGGTGGAACTCCCAGGGAGGAAGGGCTTCTGCTCTGATAGATTATACAAGTAGATTGTTCAAGCTGACTCTTGGGAGTAATTTCCTTAAAGTGCTCTCTCTCCCTCTCCTCCTTCTCTCTCCTCTCTCTCCCCCCCCCCCCCCCCCTCCCCCCCCCCCCCCCTCCCCCCCCCCCTCTCTCTCCCCCCTCACTCCCCTCTATCTCCCTCTCCCCCATCTACCCCCCTCTTCCCCTCACATTTTCTCCTCACTCCCTCTCTCTCCTCTTACTCTCTAAGAATAGAACAGAGATGCAGTGGCAGAAAGTATTAGATTTGAAACCAAAGGACATGACTTCATATCCTGCCACTAACGCTTGCTACATATATGACCCTGGGCAAATCACTTAACTTCTCTGGGCCTTCATTTCTCATTTGTAAAATTAGGAGTTTGGACTTCAAGGGCTCCTAATGTCCCTTCCAGTTCTAGATCTAGGACCCTCTTTTCAGCTGCTGGATGGTTTAACTTGAAGATGAAAGAATTAGACTGTCCTGAGATGGAAGATCGGAGTGGGATGCTGAAAGGTAGCTGCGAAATTTCCTGTTCTTAAGATCTTTAAAGACAAAATACCATCATCCTCACCTTGGCCCTATTCCCCAACTATTTCTATCCCACTCTCCCCTTGACTTTGATAAGTGAACTTCTTACCATACCTGCTAGTGACCATGCCTGAATGCCAGCTCCTGCACTCTCTTTATCAGATCCCATGGGATGACCTCTTCCCTCCAACCCTCCTTTACCAGCACACCTTTACTTGTTTTCTTCTTCCATTAGAATGGAAGCTCCTTGAAGGCAGAGAATATCCTACTTGCTTGTATTTTTATCCCCAGAATTTAGCATCATACTTGGCATATGTTAAGTCCTTATTAATTTTGTTCCCTCTCCCCCATTCTCTTCTTCTTCTTCTTCTTCTCCCTCTCTTTCTCTCTCTCTCTCTCTCTCTCTCTCTCTCTCTCTCTCTCCCCCCCCCTCCTCGTCCTCCTCCTCTTCCTCCCCCTCTCTGTGTCTGTCTCTCCCCCCCTCCTCCCCCCGGTCTCTGTCTCTCTCCTCTCCCTTCTCCCTCTCCTCTCTGTCTCTCTATCTCCCTCTGTCTCTCTGTGTCTGTCTTTATATCTATCATCTGTTGGTATTGGCTTAAGTGTGACCTGGCTATAGGTAAGATTACCTCTCAAAAATTCCTTTTAAGCCCTAGACATCTATTTATTCAATAGCTCCCGAAGGAATCTCAATTATCTCCCTCAGAATTGCTCAGAATCAGAGATAATCTGATTCTTTCTCTGCCTCTCCCCATCCCAATACCTCCCCATACCCCCTCTTATCCCACCCCTTCCACATGCCTTCTTGAGCTGCTTGAGGTTGCTGGAACGTATGGCAGCTAGCAGTTGGTCCCGGGAGTTCTTCTCTTGTGCTGGGAGGACCTTATCTCCCATCTTCCTTTGGGTGGCTGGAGAGAGGGAATTCCTCAGGTTCTCTGGCAGGAGGGGTGGAGCCAGGGGAGGTGGGGGTGGGGGTGGAGCAGCAGGAGTGCCACCCTTTTGGGGGGAGTTCTTCGGGGAGGGCTTTGGGGAGCCTTTGGGTAGGGCCCCAATCTTGGGCACTGTCAGCTGGTCCTTCTTCTCCCCACCCCCACCCTGGGCCTGCTTCTGCTGCTGCAGCCTCTTCTGCCTCTGTTTGTCCATATTTCGGCTTAGCAGATTGGTGACAGTCATCCGAGGTCCTGCCAGCTCAAAGTGATAGCCCAGCTTGAGCAGTGTGGTGTTTTCCTTAAGGAGCTTGGCGATCTCCATTTCCGTCTTGCCCCCACAGATATGTCTTTGATTATGGAAGCGAAGCTCCGTCAGTGTGTTGTTCTGGAGCAGAGCCCGGAAGATGGCGAGGATGCCTTTGCCAGTGATGTGGTTCGAGTCCAGGTTGACACTGGTGATGGTCTTATTGGCCTTGAGCATGATAGCGATGGCAAAAGCCACGTGGTCATCTGCCCGAGTGTTGGCTAATGCAAACACCTTGACCACAGTGTTGAATTCCAGTGCCTCGGTGAATTTGACTAGGATCTCATTTGTGATGCAGTCTGAGTTATTGACATTTACCTCTGTCATCTCTGGGTCATTGTTCTTCACCTTTTCCAGAGGTTCATCAAATATACTTGGGGCTGCTTCTTCTTCTGCCTTGACTGGAGTCTCTGAGGCCTTGGCAGGGCCACTGGAAGTGGGCTTCTCAGACTCTGGGGCCTTAACATTCTTGGCCTTGACATCATCCTTGGGCTCCTTTGCGGTGGTAGGCTCCCCCTTCTTAATTCTCCCATCTTCCTTTTTGGCTTCCTCTTTGCCGCTCTCTGTCTTCACTTTCTCTTCTTCCTTTTTCTTCTCAGCCTCACTCTTGTCCTCTCCCTTCTTTTCCTTGTCTTTATTCACACTTCTGCTCTTCTCAGTCCCTTTCTTCTCATCCTCTTTCTTTACTGCCACTGTCTTTTCTTCTCCTTTCCCATCCTTCCCTGTCTCTTTCTTGTCCACAGCAGCCTTGACCCTGCCCTTGTCTATGCCCCTCAGGACTTTGTCATCCTTGAGCTTTGTTTTGCTTTTGCCATTTGCTTCATCTTTCTCTTTTTGTTGGCTTATCTTTGGACCGTCCTTCTTCTGCTCCTTTCCCAGTTCTGAGTCCCTCTTGGAACTAAGGGCTTTTTTACCAGCATCCCTGCCCTTCTCATCTCCATTCTTGGCATCTGGCTTAGTCTCCACTTGCCTGCTTTCCTAAGGAGAATTCAGAAAGAAAACAAAAATAAACATGAAGTAATAGCTGGATTGAGAGTTTGTTGAGTGGTTGGGCACAGAGTGGGTGTCCTAAACAGGGCCTTTGAGTCTATAAATAGTTTTTATGTAGGGTGATTAACCATTTTTCATTCTACATTAAGGGTTCCACAGTTTACGTTTCAACAGAAGGGGCAGATATAGGGAAGAATTTCTTGAGTTAATAATAATAGCTTACATATTTGTGGTATAGAAGGATAGCAGCTTGGAATAGTGGATCTAAAGATCTGGCCTGGGAGCACAAAAGACTTGGGTTCAAGTCCCTCTGATACATACTATTGTTTTACCCTGGGCAAATCACTTTATCTCTCACTGCTGGTGGATTGAGTGCCAAGCCTGGAGTCAGGAAGACTTATCCTCCTGCATTCAAATCTGGTCTCAGACCGCTTATTAGCTATGTGACGCTGGGCAAGTCACTTAACCCTTCTTGCTGTCTCAGTTTCTTCATCTGTAATATGAGCCAGAGAAGGAAATGAAGAATCATTCCAGTATCTTTGCCAGTAAAACCCCAAATGTGGTCACAAAGAGTTAGACATGACTGAAATGACTGAATGCTACTCTAGGCAACTTTCTAAGACTATAAATTGCAGGACCATGATGACCTACACTGGTAGAGGGAGTTTCCTCATTTGGCATTTCCCTACAGTAATGAAACCGCAAGTCCAATACCCATCCCTATTCCTCTAACATTAAGGTTTGTGTAACCCTCTCTAAACAACAACTCAATGAGGTAGATAATAAAAATACTATCCTCATCTGGCTGTTGTTTAGTCATGTCCTGCTCTTCGTGATTCTGTGGATCATACTGTCCACGGGGTTTTCTTGGCAAAGAAACTGGAGTAGTTTGCCATTTCCTTCTCCAGTATGTCCCCATTTTACAGATGAGGAACTGAGGCATATAGAGGTTAAGTGACTCACCCAGAGTCACATAGCTGGTAAGGCCAAACTTGAACTCAAGTCTTTCTAACTCCAGGCCCAGCACTCTATTCATAAGTCATCTAACTGCGTCTTGATTTTACATATGAGGAAATTGGAATTCAAAGAATTTTAAAAATTTGTTTGTGGTCACCAAATGATATGTGTTGGAGCTGGTATTTGATTTCAGGTCTCCAGACTCAAGATCCAGTGCTCTTACTGGAAATGAATAAACAAAGGCGATTCCTCTCCTAGAGAAGATGGCCTTGCCTCTCTTGCATAATTCTAAGTCAGTCTTGCTGAGGGAAGGAAGGAGAATTGGTGACAATGAACTCAGGAGGACCTTGCAAGCTCTTGGGCTCCAGGGTTCTATGAATCCCATTCTGGCCAGTGAGATTACCTAAATATAATATGGGATGGCCCCCAAACAAACAAATCTCCACCAGGCTCAAAGAATTGTGCTAACGAATACCTGTAGAGTCCTAAGAATCACAGAATCATGGGATTTTAGGGTGGCCACTTAGTCAAACTCATACCCAAATAAGAATCTATTCTATGACATACTCATAAAGTGGTCACCTGTGAAGACCTCCAATTAGGGACAACCTACTACCTCCCAAGGTGGCTGGTTCTACTTTTAGTGATCTCTAATTGTTAGGAAATATTTTCTTTTTAAAAAAATTTTTATTTAGTATTTCAGTTTTCCCCAGTTACATGTAAAAACAATTCTTAGCATTTGTTTTTGAAACTTTAGTTCCAAATTCTCTCCCTCCCTCCCCACCCCCACCCCCATTGAGAAGGTAAGAATTTGATATAGGTCATACATGTGTAGTCGTGCAAACTAGGAAGTATTTTTTTGCATCAAGCCTATGTAAGGGATGGGGACATGTCCAGGAAGGAGACTGGTCAATAGGGGCCCAATCCTTCAAGTATAGCTGGAAGGCCCAGAAGCCTGGTCTCTGTGGATCTATGGGTTGGCACCAGGCAGGGGAGGTTGTGCATGCTCAAAGGACTGAACGTTCATTGGCCAATCCCCTGTTACACCTACATTTCCCTCTTTGCAGCTTCTACCACTTCCTACAGTTTTGTCCTCTGGGGCTAAAGATAAGACATTTACTATCTCTTCCATATGGTATCATGTCCTTAGCTAAGTCTTCTCTTTTGGAAATCCCCAGTATCATCAACCAGTCCTCATAAGAAATTAACTAGGGGCCTTGAGCATGGACTGGAGACCATGGTTGAAAGAAATAGGAAACCTAAATTTGGTCTCTGGCTGTTGCCCCAGGGGGACTTGTTGGTCACTTCTCCCTCTATAATGGGGCCAAAGTGGTAGCATGGGCAGTGTTTTTCCTTTCTTTCTTTTTTTGGAGGCAATCAGGGTTAAGTGACTTGCCCAGGGTCACACAGCTAGTAAGTGTCTGAGACTGGATTTGAATTCAGGTACTTCTGATTCCAGGGATGTTGCTAGTGGATAGCCTAGCTACTCCTGGCCTTGGTTTTCTTATCACCACAAAGAACAGAGAAGGTCTTGCTTGCTGGAGGCAGTAGGGAGGCAGCCAATCAGACCCTCCTAACTGAATGACAGAAGAAGCAATGTCTGGGACTCTAGGGGAGACCCTAACCTTGTCATGGCAGGGCCAAGGAGTACACCCTCTGGCTTGAGGATGCACATGCCTATTAGCTTCTTGCTGAGGGACTGGTACTTCACTTTGCTGAAATGACACAACTCCTGGTTGGTCACTGTATGTCCCTGTGACAGGGATGGGGATGGGGATGGGGTGGGGAGATTGGGGTGGGGGAGGGGCATGTCAAAGAGGACTGACCATTGAACATCCAGGGAAATGGATTCTTGCAAAGAAAACTCTCCTCTTAGTAGGCTGTGAATGCTGGAGAAAGGCTCCTCTCCTCTCTCTTTCAGGCCACCCTATCTTGGAATAAATCCAGTACCAGCTCTCCCTTGGACTTCTAGAAAAGGGTGCAGGGGGTGGGAATTAAATCCTCTTCTCCCTTTCCCCTCACGTTCCCAGCAGCAATGGTGGCTACAACTCAAGCATGTGGCTTGAGTGAAAACATGAGCTTGCCTAGGTAAGCCCAAGACAGTACCTCAGGGCAAAGACTTTGTATTTCTTTCCCTGAAGCCAGGTCACCAAACTTAGATGCAGCCCAGGATTTTCCTAGCTCTGGAGGTAACCACATGAATGAAAATCCCTGAACAGATGCCAGCTGCCTAGCAGGAAGTACTTCCCTCAACTATACCACTTCTTGGAGAAGATAACTAATAGGAACCTGAAGGGAGGAACATATTTTTTTGGCAGGGGGAGGTGAGGCAATCAGGGTTAGGTGACTTGCCCAAGGTCATGCAGCTAGTAAGTGTATCAAGTATCTGAGGTCAGATTTGAACTCAGGTCCTCCTGACTCCAGGGTCTGTGCTCTATTCACTGTACTACCTAGCTGCCCTCCCAAAACAAGCATTTATTAAGCACCTACTATGTGCAAGGCACTGTGCTAAGCACTTTATAAATATCTCATTTGATTCTCACAACAACCCCGAGAGGTAGATGCTGCTATTATCCTTGTTGTACTGTTGAGGAAACTGAGGCAGAGAAAGGTTAAGTGACTCACCCAGAGTCAGCCCTTGGGGCTACAAAGAGTCTCAAGATGTATTCCTCATCATTGGAGGAACTCCTATTGTTAAAACCAGAGGGGACCTTACAATTCAACTTCCTCACTAGAGATGAGAAAATGGGCTGAGAAGGGGTGGCTAGGTGGCGCAGTGAATAGAGCACTGGCCCTGGAGTCAGGAGGACCTAAGTTCAAACCCAGCCTTAGACACATAACACTTACTAGCCGTGTGACCTTGGGCAAGTCACTTTTAACCCCAATTGCCCTGCTTTCCCCCCTTCAAAAAGAAAAAAAATTTTTTTAAAAGAAAATAGGCTAAGAGAGGTGGTCTGATTTATCTAAGATAACATAGGTAATAAGTGCTGGAGCAGGGACTTGAACCCAAGGCCGCTAGGGGGCAGAACAGAGGATAGGGTTGTGGGGTATGGAGGGGTGCTGGAGTCAGGAAAAACTCAGTTCAAATGTGACCTCAGACACTAGCAGTATGACCTTGGGCAAGTCACTTAACAAGGGTTGCCTTAGTTTCCTGTCTCTAAAATAGGGATAATAACAGCACCAAGCTCTCAGAGTTACTGTGAAGATCAAATGAGATCTTTGGAAAGCTGCTTGGTGCTGTAAGAGCTTAATAAATGCTAGTTTCCTTACTTCCTTCTGAGCATTCTTCACTCATTATACCCTGTGGCCTCTCTGTTAAGAGAATTTCCTCTGCCACTTACTTGTATATATCTTTCAAATCCTTCCTTTTCAAGCTCTTGGACTTAGAGTCAGGAGGAGCTAGGTTCAAATCCTGTCTCTGACACTTACTGGCTGTATGGCCACAGCCAAGTCATTTAACTTATATGCTCCCCAGTTGCCTTATCTGTAAAATGGGATGATTACTTGCACTGATTACCTCAGAAAGTTATGAGGAAAGTCCTTTGAAAAAGATTAAAGTCTTACAGAAACATGCTAATAATAAATGAATTAGAAGATCCTCTGCCCCAGAGCTTACATTTCCTTTCCCTTCTGCCTTACATGGTCTCAGCTACATTTAGTCACCCTGGGAAATGAGCTGAAGAATCCCACCCAGCAGTACCCCTAGTCCCTTCACAGTGTCAGAGGGTGACAAGGGACAGGAGGCTCCTTGGGGACAAGGCTGGGCATAGTCCTTAGCTCTCAGGACCCTCCCCCAAAGTAGGTCTTGCTGTGTATGACTAGGGCTAGGTAGCCTGAAGGGGAGGGAGAATGAGGGGCATTCCAAGGCCATGCCTCACCACACTCAATGCCCTTTGACTGTCCACTGTGATTCAAGCCAGGAGCCAAGAACTTTCTTTGCTAAATAAACTCAGGTCAAGTCCCTGATGGCATGTTTGTGGTGCAGGTACAAAATGTTTCCACAGAACCAGCTGGGCCTCCTCCTGCTCCCTCCGAGGAGGGCCTTGGGGCTGAATGAGCTAGATGGAATCTGAGGCAAGGGTTTTGTTGCTGTCTCATTCATCCATCTCTCCTTCCCTTCTTGCGCCATCCCAATGATCTTCTCAGGTCATTAAGACCATATATATACACACACATGCTATTCTTCCTACAGATCTTTGGGAAAGTAGCCTTCACCCACCTTCCAAGGTTCCTTTCCCTACAAGGGGCTCTGACTCCAGACTCAGACAAAGCCCAGATTCATCTTAGATGAGACAGTAAGAGAGATTGCTTTTATCATATGGATTGGACTCTTTGTAGCACCAAGGGAGGGGAAACTGTCCCTGCAGCAGATGCATGAGGAACTGCTCCCTAGTCACCAACAGCTTAGCCTTTCAGGGGACTTAAAGCTTCATTCCCAGGTTCTGCAGGTACTGAGGTGATCTGTGCTTGTAGCTGGTCCCCCAAGTCTCTGGTACTGATGAATGCTTGTGTATCCAAAGTCTCTTACATTTCTGTCTATATAGTGCCGATAGGTCATGAATTCTCTGAGATGTCTGATGGATATGCTAACCTCCAGAAAACAAGTCAGGCCCAAGCCCAGGAGTCTGGTCCATGGGTGCCTCATCTGGAAATGTGCCAGTAATTTCACAGATAATAGGGCATCCCCTGAAGGGTAGAGGGTAGGGAGATGGCTGCATTATGCTCACAGACTTTAAATTTGGGGAAATTCATAGCCTACATACTGGTCATGACTTATCCCAAGCCCCAGAGTCAAAACTGGGTATTCACTTAGCCCCAAGGCCCTATTGGTTACTACTGAGCTATTTAATAAAGGGGCAGCTACATGGTATAGTGCATTGAGTGCCGGGCCAAGAGTCAGGAAGACCTGAGTTCAAATCTGACCTCAGACACTTACTAGTTGTGTGACATTGAGTAAGTCATTTAATCTTATTTGCCTCAATTTCTTCATCTGTAAAGTAGCTGAAGAAAGAAATGGCAAACCACTCCAGGATCTTTACCAAGAAAAACCCAAATGGGATCAAAAAGAGTCAGATATGGTTGAACAACAACTTAATGAATCACAGAATTTGAGAGTTGGAAGTGACCTCAGTATCCATCCAGTCCAATACATAAAATTTCTTTTTAAATTTAGCATTTTATTTTTCCCCAGTTACATGCAAAAATCATTTTTAACATTCCTTTTTAAAACTTCGAGTTCCAAATCCTCTCCCTTGCTCCCTTTCCATCCCCCTCATTGAGAAGGCAAGCGATGTGATCAGTTATATATTCGTCATCTAAACCCGTATGATAAAGGAATCCCTCTTGCTGGTAACTAAGAGGCAGCCTCAGCATCCAGAAGACTTTGTTCAAGTTCTGCCTCTGATTGTACTGCCTATATAGTCTGGGCAAATCACACAATTTCCCAGAGCTTTTGGTAACTCTAATAACAATAGTTAATATTTACATAGTACTTTGAAGTTTCCAACATACCCTATGCTGTTATCTCATTTGATACCCATAACAACCCTGGGTGGTGATGGGGTGTGGTGGTGGGGTACAGTGGTAGCTATTTTTAACCTCCATTTTGCAGATGAGGAATCTGAGGCAGGCAGAGGTTAAGTAACTTGCCCAGGGTCACACAGCTAGTTAAGTGTCTAAGGCAGGATTCGAACTTGGGTCCTCCTAACTCCAAGTCCAGTACTCTATCCTGTATACCACCCAGTTATTCTCTAAAACTACAGTGTAACTCAGAGAAGGTGCCAATTTGCATTGGTAGAGGGAATTTCCTCACCTGGGAGATCTTCATTCCTATGAAATCATACATCCAGGACCTATCTCCTATCTGACATTTATATAGCACTTTAAGGTTTACAAAGTATGTTACTTATATTATTTACCTGTGGATTATCTGACCTTTTAGTTTCAAAGCAAAGGTACCTGTCCTGGATGCCTGCTCCCAGAATGCCAACTGCTCATGGCATACCCAGCTGTGACCCAGCATTAGGAGTAGACTAGTAGGGGTGAGAGAGAGAGAGAAAGGTAATAATAGAGCCATAGGTGGCCTTGACCACTCACTTTCTCCACTTGTCTTCCTGAATAGAGTGCCCTTGGCCCCTTCTTTCCCCCTCCCCTCCTCTTAAGCACACAAAGAGTATATGAATCAGACTGCCCTGCCCTGCCCTTCCTGTGACTATGGCTGTCTTCCATGTCAGCTTCATCTTGGCCTACAGTCCTGGATTTGCCCCTCACAGCTAGTTCAAACTTGGTCTCTAGGCATCAGGCTCATGTTTTGGCATCCCCCTCCCTTGCTTCTCATCCTCACCCCCCAAAGCAGGACTTCTCTTCCCCAATTCTAGCTCCCTCTTCCCCTCCTTACACATGACCTTTCTCACACCCCACACTTCTACCTTGATTTGACTCAGAGAATTAAGAATTTAAAAGGCCTTTGCAGGTCATCTAATCCAATCTTTACCCAAAGAATAAATCTTCTTTCCTTGGCATCTCCCTAGTCTGTCCTCAAGCCATTCACCCTCACCTAGTATCTACCAACTCCCTCATTCTGAAACTCAGATGTTGCCAAGCATTCCTCAGACCCCACTCTGAGGGCCCTACTGGATGGGCCCTTCCATGTATCTGTTATAGTGAAGCCCCATTAGACCTTTAAAAAGACTCTAATGAAAACCAGGTTGGTGGTAGGGAGGATTGGGAAAAGGGGGAGGGTGGCCAATTAATCTGCTGTTTCCTCCAAATAGTTCGGAATGAGTGGGGCTGGGGCTCGTTGCAGCTTGCAGCCCTCAGAATTTCTCAGACATTTCCTTAAAAGGAGAAGGAGATCAAATCCCTCCCAGGGCTGGGATCTCAGTGTTCAGAGCCGCTGAGCTCTTTTGGGCACAAACCAGAGCTGTCTCCCATATGCCTCTCTACAAAGGAACACAAAGCCCTCTGTTTGACCCTCTTCTTCTGAGATTGGTGGCTGAGTGTTCCCCAGATGCCTCCAGAGGCTAACTTATCTGGTCTTTACCCTTATATCTCATGTGTAGTAGGAAAGATTTAGGTTAGACATGCTGCAGAACTTCTCAAGGGTAGCAAGCCCAGAAGCACATGACAAGCAGAGAGAGATAGCTCTTTCCTCGGGGAAACCTCTTTAGGAATAGAAGCCACCCCCACAAGTGACTGAAAATTCCTTCGTGGAGGAAGGTGGATGGAAAGATGGTATCTAAAGTGCTCTGGGAAGCCTATTACAAAGACTGAAGGATGAGAGCCAGGGATAAGGAATAGCACCCCTGATCACAGTGCCTGGAATATCGCAGGCTCCTAATACATTTCTGTTGAATTGAATTGCCGTGATCCTAGATTACCTGGGTCTGGAGTGAGGAAGACCCAAATTCAGATATAGCGTCAGACACTTCCTAACTGTGTAACCTTGGGCAAGGTAATTCACCTCTGTTTGCTTCAGTTTCTCCATCTATAAAATGGGGGTGAAAATAATAGCCCTTCCCTCCCAGGGTTGTTGTGAGGATCAAATGATATATTGGTAAAATGCTTAGCACAGTGCCTGCCTGGCACATAGTAAGCACTGTATAAATATTCATTGTTGTTGTCATTGTTACCTCCCAGGGTTGTTGTGAGGATCGATGAAATTATATTTATGAAGGCACATAGCACTTAGCTGGCACATAGTAGGTGTTATACAAATTTTCTCCATTATTATTGTCCTATGAACTGAAAGGAACTGAACTGAACTGAATTCAATTCACATACAGAAACTGAAGGGGGGGGGGCGCAGCTAGGTGGCACAGTAGACAGAGCACTGGTCCTGGAGTCAAGAGGACTTGAGTTCAAATGTAGCTTCAGACACTAGCTGTGTGACCTTGGGCAAGTCACTTACCCCTGATTGCCAAGAAAAAAAGAGAGAGAGAAAGAAAGAAAGAAAGAAAGAAAGAAAGAAAGAAAGAAAGAAAGAAAGAAAGAAGAGAAAGAAAAGAGAGAAAGAGAGAGAGAAAGAGAGAGAGAAAGGGAGAAAGAGAGAAAGAAAGAAAGAGAGAAAGAAAGAAAAGAAAGAGAAAGAAAGAAAGAAAGAAAGAAAGAAAGAAAGAAAGAAAGAAAGAAAGAAAGGAAGGAAGGAAGGAAGGAAGGAAGAAAGAAAGAAAGAAAGAAAGAGGCTAGGTGGCACAGTGAATAGAGTACCAGCCCTGGAGTCAGGAGGACCTGGGTTCAAATCCAACCTCAGACACTTGACAGTTATTAGCTGTGCGACTTTGGGCAAGTCACTTAACCCCAATTGCCTTGCCTTCCTCCCTCCAAAAAAAAAAAAAAAGGAAGTACTCCCTGGTTACACAGAAGGGGAAAGGGGAAGATCTCACCATCATCATACCCCACTCCTTATTCTTAGAAAGGGGGAGAAGAAAATAAAGGCAGTTCTCTGAATCTGTCCACTCAGAACTTTCTGGAGCTATAATGCTATGTTCCTCTTTATGGATGCCCATCCCTTCCTCAAACAGAATGGCTTACTGAAAAGAAGCTGGGCTCAGAGTCAGAAGACCTAGGTTTAAGATCAAATTTGTACCTTTGTAAACCTCAGTTTTCTCATATATAAAATGAGGCAGTTGGACTAAATAATCTTTAAGGTCCCTCAGGTTCCCACCAGTCTTTCAGTCTCTCCCCCACTTTCCTTTCTAAAGACCCAAATAACTGCAGGGGAAAAACTACGTGTCTCCTAGCAAAACTCAGGCTTGGTATGTCTTTGGTGTCAGAGGACAGAGCAGGGTCTCAGCAAAGAAAGGCATATGGAGCAAATAGGCTGAAGTCCCAGTAGGCAGCATATAGCTGAGAGGCTAGAAAGTTTCTTAACAGTGTGGGTTGCAAAATTCTGGAATCCCTTTCTTTTGAAGAGTTTTCTGAAGAAGAGAGGACTCCTCCCCATACCACATGAACTTGGAATGTAATAGTGCCTGCAGAGGGGGATGGATGAAATGATAATCCTCTCCACTCTTGCCGGGATCCAGACCAGGGAAATTCCACTTTCCTCTCCCCAAACCAGGATGGGTTAGCTGTGGATAGTAGATAGTAATTGTCAATAGTTGAAGCCAGATGGGCTGGACCCTGATTTTTGGTGTTATCAGCCCTAGACTTCATGGTGATACCCCCTAAACCAGGGATGGGAAACCTTTGGCCTTGAGGTCATATGTAGCCTTCTAGGGTACAGCCTTTTGACTTAGTCCACATTTTATAGAACAAATCCTTTTATTAAGGGAATTTGTTCTGTGCAGTTTGGATTAAGTTGAAGAGCAGCACTTGAGGACCTTGAGGACCACATGTGACCTCGAGGCTGCAGATTCCCCATCTCTGCTAAACAGTTGTCCTGAGGGGACAAATATATCTCCAGGGTGATCTCTGGGCTCATAGCAAAGACTTCTGGGAGTCCTGCCTTGTCTTTGGCTGAGTTTCTCTGTCTAGGCATTGGTTCCCTCTTTGGTCTGGGGGCTCTCAGCTTCCTTCCCTAAGGGGAATGGGGGTTGCTGTGTTCCAAGGACTGAGAGTTCCTTAAAAGACTTTGTTATAACTGGTGCCCTGGTGCCTCTTTCCCCTGGATCAGGATGCTTATTCACAAGGAAAGCACCATTGGAATGTGTGGTATCTTCTTCCTAAATCCTCACTGTCTTGTCTCCCAACACACACATTCACACATACACTCACACACACACACACACCACCACCACCACCACCACCACCACCACAACTACCATGCACTACCTCCTCTCCTAAAAATGATCTCTAAAATTCCATCTCTTCCCTAAAGGGAGATGCATATCCCAGGTGTGAATAGCATTCATTCCCCTTCCCCCAGCTCAGCCTGTCCTTCAGGTCCCAGTCCCTGACCCTGCTTCCCACTCAGCCACCTGTGGCCCCTTGGCCTCAGGCTCTGCAGCTGTTCCAGAGTAAGTTGTCTGTCTTCAGGAGAATCTAGGGGCTGAGCCTGCTGCCAGAGTCACCTACTATCTCCAGGAGCAGCTCCATTTCAGGGTTGATGTAAAGGGCAAGGTAAACTAGTAATATACACCTAGTAGTCCTAGAGACCCAGCAGGGCCCAACTCTGTGACTTTGGGGGCCAGGAGAGGATCACGCATGGCTAAGTTCATGGGATCCTAGAATGACAGATTAAGAACTGGAAAGGAACATAAAAGTCAGCTAATCTAACCCTCTCATTTTGCACATGAGGAGACTGAGCTCCAAGGTATCAGTCTATTTTTCTGTCTCTAACTCAGTGTTTTTTCACTGGGATATAGTATCCATTGGAGACTTCCTCCTGGAGGGGAGATTCTCCACTGGGCACTAGGGGGGGACATGAATAAAATGGTGTTTAAGGGGTCTTTGATGCCTGAGGAGGGATAACAGCCCATTACCTCCAATAGTAGTGAAACGGAACTACAGGAAAAAGTGACCTGGACAGAAGGACCAAGCCTCATGGCAGAGCTTTTGGGGGAAAGACCTCTAGTGAGAGCAACTGAGCATCACTGGAAAAGGTCAGCCTCAGCCATTCCTCAGGCACCAGGAAAATGACCAGATGTCCTCTATAAGGGTTTTAATTCAGCCATTCTCATTTCTCTCTTTCTTGCTTCCTCCTTAAGAGCTTCAGCAGAGGGTTTTTTGTTTTGTTTTGTATTTTCCCATGGAAGTCCCTGCCTCCAAATTAAGATTGCCCCTCATTCAGCACAAATAATGAGTTCATCTCTTAACCCCACTCACATTCATGGGGTTTCTTCCTTGTGAGAAGTCTCCAATGATTATGAAGACTTAAATGTCGATTAAAACTTTCCCCTCACTCACTACATTTAAAGGGCCTTGTCTTCTTTGTGGATTCACTGTGGGATGTGAAGGTCTGAGTTCTTACTAATTTCAAGTTGCGGATGTTAATCCTTTTTTTTCTTTTAAGCAATTGGGGTTAAGTAACTTGCTCAAGGTTGCATGGCCAGTTATTTTTTTGTGTGGGTGTTAAGTATCTGAGGCCAGAACCAAACCCAGGTCTCCCAATTCTGGGGCCTGTGCTCTTATTCACTGCGGCCACCTGGCCGCCCCAAGGATGTTAATTCTTAAAGATTTCTAGTTAAGTATATAACTTAGCCTTCCCTCAGAAGCTGTCCATCAGTATACCAGATACTACCCAGTGCAAATATCCTGCCATCTGCCCTGAGACTGGTTTCTCCTCCTCACCAGGAATGGACCTGACACCTAGAGACCATGCCCTACCTCCCACTCATTATAACTGTCCCGATTGCTGGTGAGAAGGGAGTTAAAACTCACCTCAATCTACTATATCTCGTCAGCCCAAGACCAGTCTACATTTCCCATGCAGTCATCTACCAGGACACCAGGGCCTGCCCTGATGGGCAGCTTGTTATATGAAATGCCACTATATGCAAACTCCACCCTCTCCCTTATACTCCTTGCCCTGGGAACAATAAAGCAATAATATCATTGCTGCCAGACAATCTACTGCCCTGTGGCTCTATTCATAATCATAATGGGGATTGTTTAGACCAAAACTCCCTTCCCTGGCTACCACCACCCTCATGTATGTCCATATCCACCTATTAAAGTGGGATCAGGGACTGTTTCTAAGAGGCAGCATACTATATTGGATAGAATGCTAGACTCAGTTAGGAAGACCTGGGTTTGAGTCTTACCTCTGATACTTAATAGTTGTATGACCTTGGGCAAGTCTTTCTTTTTTTTTTTCAGGTTATAAAGACAGATTGTATCAGCTGGAATGAAAAATGGTAAAGAGGACATAAAACCAAATAAGAGAAGGAAAAATATCAGGTATTTTGCTTCCACCTGGATATAAATTCAGTTCTTTCTAGTTCTTTCTCTGGATGCACATATTTCTCTCCATCATGAGTCTTTTGGGATTGACTTATATCACTGCATTGCTGAGAGGAGTCCAGTCTATCAAAGTTGGTAATCACACATATGTTGTGTCTGTAATTGTGAACAAATTTCTCCTGGTTCTACTCTTCTCACTCAGCATCAGTTCTTTTAAGCCTCTCCAGGTAAATATGAAGACCGTCTGCTCCTCATTTCTTATAGCACAATAGTATTCCATAACATGCATATACCACAACTTGTTCAGCCATTCCCTAATTGATGGGCACCCCCTTAATTTCCACTTCTTTGGGCAAGTCTTTCTAAGCCTTAGTTTCCTCATCGGTAAAATGAAGGGGGTTGGACTTCATGACATCTAACATCCCTTCCAGTACTAAAGCTATTATCCTATGCTTTTGTCCATGTATTTCCATTATTATAACATGGTGCCAGTCACACAGAAGGTATTTAATAAATGCCCGCTAAATGAATGACAACAGGTAGTTCTGTACTGATTTAGAGTCTTCTATGAAAGTAGCAGCTGTTAGCATTATGTATAGTGCGCTGGTCCTGGAGTCAGGAGGACCTGAGTTCAAATTCAGCTTCAGGTACTTAACACTACCTGTGTGACCTTGGGCAAGTCATTTAATCCCAACTTCCCTCAAAAAAAAAAAGCCCCTACCTCCCAGGGTTGTGAGGATCCAATGAGATGATATTTATAATGCACTTATCACAGTTCCTGGAACACAGTAGGCACTTAATAAATACTCATTCCTTTACCTCAAGAAGGGATGGCATCTAGCCCCCTCTCCCATTACTTCCAGTAGGATAATTCTCTTAGGACTGTCTAACTTGCCTATTTCTTCAATCAAATGACCTGCCAAATTCTTAGTTGGTAGCTCAGCCCTGGGGCAGCTAAGTGGCACAGTGGAGAGATCACTGGGCCCAGAGTCAGGAAGACCTGAGTTCAAATTCATCATAAGACACTTACTGGCTCTGTGACCCTGGACAAGTCATTTAACTTTTTTTTTTATTAATTTGTTTGTTTACTTTTAGTTTACAAGATTCAATTTCACAATTCCTTGAGTTTCACATTCTGTCCCCTTCCCTCCCCTCCTCCCCCCATGGTGGCATACAGTAAAGTATAGGATCTGTAAATACTTTCACATTAGACATTAGTCAGGTTATAAAGACGGATTGTATCATATGGAATGAAAAATGGTAAAGAGGAAATAAAACCAAACAAGAAAAGGAAAAAGCTCAGGTAGTTTGCTTCAATCTGGATACAAACTCAGTTCTTTCTAGTTCTTTCTCTGGATGTAGACATCAAGTCATTCAACTTCTGTCTGCCTCAGTTTCCTCATCTGTAAAATGGGGATCAGAATGGCACCTACCTCTCAGGGTTGTTGTGAAGATCAAATGAGAGAATAATTGTAAAGTGCTTTACAAACCTTAAAGCACTAAATAAAAGCTAGCCATTGTAATTCGCTATTATCACATGAGTTCAGAGTGCCTATTCCCATGTCCCAAAGTCACTTTTCCAGCCAACAGGATCTACTTGGTCTTGGCCCCAGTCTCAATACCAGTCTCCCTAATAAGGTCATTCCCAAGCTAAGAGGCCCCTTTCTTGACCAGTTCCTGGCCTGAGGTGCCATGACTCTCACTCTGGCAATGACCAGAGTCCCAGGGACACAGGCCTAAGTGCCTGCCAACATTTTTCTTCTCCTTTCCTCCAGACCTCCAGGTTTTGCCCAGTGATCCCTGAACCTCAAGGCACAATGAGTGTCTCCACTCTTGCTTATAGGAAGCTCAAATTACCCTGACAAGAGTTACAGCATCCACCCCAGCATATGCCCCCATAGCCCATCCATTCATCTCCCTTGTCCTGAATGGATTAGACACAGATAAGTACAGTTGATGGTGAGAGTCCTACTGGGTTGCAAAGAAATCATGGTCATGAAGATGAGGAAGCATTTCCTCAGATGACAGCAACCTGTATTCCCTGAACTTCCTGTCTCTGGAAATATGCTATGTCCAGGCATTCCCTCTCTCTTGAATGGTGTCTATATTGTCAGTGACATCATGTCTAAGTGTAAACAATAGTACTTTCTGTTCATGTGCACTCATGCACAAATACACACACACAGGCTGTTAACTCTAATTTGCCCTCTTAAATTCTGCTTTGGTGAGACTGATGGTGAAATGAATCATATCCCCTGAGCCTACATCATTTGATCCTATTGAAAGAGGACTCTACTTTGCCTAGCAATCTAGATAAGAAAGAATGGTAAGTAAATATCTGTTGCTGATAATGAAATTATGTTGAGTGGCAAAGAGACTTCAGTCTTGGATTAAACACTGGCCTGTGATAACCATATAAAGCAGTAGATCAGAAGGTAACTAACTTTCAAACTCTGCCTCTCTTCCCACACAAACATATATGTGTGTACATATATGCTTGGAATGGGGTGAAGGTGATCCTAAATACCAAGCCCAGGAAGACCCAGGTATGAGCTTTAGCTTGTGGCTTTCCTACACTAGACAGAGGTCAGAGAATCAAAGGTTAAGAGCTGAAATGGATTTTAGAAATCATCAACTCCAAACTCTCCATCTTACAGATGAGGAAACTGAGGCCCAGAAATGTTAAGTGAAATGTTAAGGAAACTCAACTAAGTGTTTGTGGTAGGACTGAACCAAGGTCTTCGAAGTTGACTCCAAGTCTAGTGTTCTACCCATTAGTCCATGCTGCCTCTAAGGCATAAAGGATAATCCATGACCCAGTTTGGGAGCTGGGTATTTCAATAGGTCTGTGATATCATCAATGTGGTGTGATCTCCCTCAACTGGTGCAAAAATCATAGAATCTTAGAGTTGGAAGAAACCTCAGAGGCAAACCAGACATGAAAAAGCATCTCCTCTAAATAATCAGTGGTTATCCAGCCTTTGCTTAAGGTTCCCACTTCCAACGGGAATTCATTATGCATTGAGGCACCTCCTTCTACTTTTTGGGTAGCCCTAATCCTCAAGAAGTCAAACCTAAATCTGTCTCTGCCACTTCTGCCTACTGTTCTTTGTTTTTCCTTGAGGGGCTAAATAGAATAAGCCTTATTCCCCTTACATCTAAGGTCCCTCAAATACTTTAGACTCTTTTTTTTTTTTTAGCAATTGGGGTTAAGTAACTTGCTCAAGGTTACACAGCCAGGTATTTCTGGGTGGGTGCTAAGTGTCTGAGCCCGGATTCCATCCCAGGTCATCCCGACTCTGGGGCCGGTGCTCTTACTTGCTGTGCTACCTGGCCACCCCTAGACTCTTACCCCTAAATCTTCCCTGGCCTAAATATCCCCTATTCCTCCAATCAGTTACTACATGACAAGATCTCTAGGCTCTTCACTATCATAGCTTCCCTCCTTCTGGCCAACTTGTCAACATCTTCTCTAAAATACCTAATACTCTAGATGTGATTTGACCAATGGAACTATCCTCTTCCCAGTCCTGGGCAATCTTCTTCTCTAAATGTACCCTAAAATCGTGTTAGTCTTTTTTTAAACCACATCACACTCTTGAATTTATTAAGGTTCCCATGCATTAAACATCCTAGATCTTTCTTGAATGAACTTACAACTCATTCAGCCTCTTTCATCTTATACTTATAGAATTGGTTTTTTGAACTCCCAGGGAAGACTTTACATTTATATTCATTTCATTTCATCTTATATGTCCCCTAAAACCTGAGATCTTTCATGGATGAACTATAGCTCAACCATATCTCTTCCATTTTGTACTTAAGAAGCTGATTTTTAAAAAACTTAAGTATAAGATTATTTAAACTTCATTTCATTCAATTTGGTCCAATAGTAAAAGCCTATCAGGAGCTTTTAGAATCCTGACTCTTTCATCTGGTGTATTAACTATCCCTCCCAGCTTTGCATCAATAAGTGTGCCATCTGTTCTTTTATCCAAGTCACTTATAAAAATATTAAATAATGTAGGCCCAATCACAGATGGTTGGGGCACTTCCCTAAAGAGTTGCTTCCAAGGTGACATCGAATCATTAATGACAACTATATGCCTTAGCCATTCATATCGTTTTGGAATCTTCTTAAGAGTACTACTGGTTAAACCACATCTCTTCTCCATAAGAATATCATGAAAGACTTTGTCAAATGCTTCATTAAAATCTAGGTAAACTATATCATCAGCATTTGCCTGACCTATCAATTAAGTAACCTCATCAACAGAGGAAAAAAAAGTATCTGGCATTGCGTGTCACCAATGAATCCATGTGTACTCTTTGTAATTTTTCTAGATGTTTATTAACCATCTCTTCAATACACTTTATAATTCTGTCAAAGATTGAAGTCAATTTCATTGACTCATAGATTTTAGACTCTGCTCTCTTCCCTTTTTTCAAAACTGGGGTAGCCTATTGATTATAAAAATGCATATTAAAACAACTCTGAGGTACCACATAATACCTATCAGATTAGCTAACATGACAAAATAGGGCAATGATAAATGCTGGAGAAGGTGTGGGAAAATTGGAACACTATTCCATTGTTTGTGGAGTTGTGAACTTGATTCAACCATTCTGGAGAGCAATTTGGAACTATGCCCAAAGGCTATAAAAATGTGCATACCCTTTGACCCAGCAATACCACTTCTAGGGCTTTATCCCAAAGAGATCATACAAATGGGAAAAGGACCCACATATACAAAAATATTTATAGCAGTTCTTTTTGTGGCAGCCAAGAACTGGAAATTGAGGGGATGCCCATCAAATGGGAAATGGCTGTACTAGTTGTGATATATGAATATAATGGAATATACTATTGTGCTATAAGAAATGATGAGCAGGCAGACTTCAGAAAAACCTGGAAAGACTTATATGAACTGATGCTGAGTGAAGTGAGAAGAACCAGGAGGACATTGTGCACAGTAACAGCCACAGTGTGTGATGACTAACTTTGATAAACTTACCTTATCTCAGCAATGCAAGGACCTAAAACAACTCCAAAAGACTCATGATGGAAAATACCATCCATATCCAGAAAAAAGAAATATGGAGTCTGAATGCAAATCAAAGCACACTCTTTGCTCTCTTTTTTTGTTTTGTTTTTTCTTTTTCATGGTTCCTCCCATTCGTTCTAATTCTTCTCTACATGACTAGTGTGAAAATGTTTAATAAGAATATATGTAGAGCCTATATCAGATTACATGACATCTTGGAGAAGGGGAGGGAGAGAGGTGGAGAAAATTAAAAACTTATGGAAGTGAATGTTGAAAACTAAAAATTAATAAATTAAAAAAAAAACCGGGGTACCATTTACCTGCCTATAATCCTTGCTCTCCATGATTTTTCAGCACAGAGCATATGAGAGATAATTTGTCCACCAGATGGTGCTATACTCAAATCACCTGCCAAGGATCTTCTCAAGGCCTCTCTGACATATGTGCAGGAGATCCTTCCCTGTATGAGTGCTCTATCCTCTTACTCCCTCTCTCCCTCCCTCCAAGTTACTTTGGCAGAGGCCCAATCATATCTGCCAGTTCCTTCAATACTCCCATTTCATGAGGACCTGGTGGCTTGAACTCACGAAGGGCATATAGGTAGCCTCTTATTTTCTCACTTATCTTAGTCATCAGCTCCCCAGTAGCTGTTTTTGTTCTGTTCCCAGTTTAAAGGACATTCTCATGGTAGGAGGAAAAAACAGAAGCAAGATAAAGAATTTTTAGAGCCCAAAGTGAAAAGGACCTTAGGAGCCAGCATTTAGCTCAACCTCCTCATTTTACAGATGAGGAAACTAAGGCCCAGGGAGGGTAATTGACTAGAACAAGTAATAAGCATAAAAGGGGGGATTTAAACCCATGCCTTCTGATTCCAGAATTAGTATTCTTTCCATTGTACCATGTTGTTATTAGCTGCTAGGTGGTGCAGTGGACAGAGTGCTTGGAGTTAGTAATGTATTAACTCAGATCCTGCTTTCGATGCTTATTAACAGGGTGGCCCTAGGAAAGTCACTCAACTACTCCCAGTCTCAGTTTTCTCATCTGTAAAGTGTGGGTGGGTGGGTGATAACAGCACCTTATTACAGGGCTGTTCATAAAGCATTTCATAAACCTTAAAGTGCTATGTAAATTATTGCTATTTTATGTCTCTAACTCAGCCTTCTCTGTCATTGGCTATTATTGTTATTATCACTCTGAGCAACAACCTGTCTATTCCTTCCTCGATCCTTTTCTTTTCCCCAATATCTTGTTGCAGGTGTTTCCACAATGACTTTCACAATTAATAGAAGATGCGGGGGAAGGGACGACTCCCAAAATTCCTGCCAGAAGAAGATAGATTGGGATCAGGAAGCACTATGATTGAGACCAATGGGTGGAGAGTAGATGGACTCTAGGGGTGGTTAGATAGGGCTGTGAACAAAGCACTGGACTTGGAGTCAGGAAGATCGGAATTCAAATCCTGCCTCAGATATTGCCTAGCTGTGTGACCCTAAACAAGTCACTTTAGGCTTAGTTTCTCTTAGTCTCAGTTTCTTTATCTGTAAAATGGAGCTTATAATAAGGTTATCATGAGGATCTTGCACATCTTAAAGCTGGCTATTACTGGAGCAGAGTAGAGACCACGATAGGGCAAGTCCAGCTCTGAGAGAAGATGATTTGGGTCATTGAATGTAGTCTAGATCATGATGGCGAGGAGACTGGGTTTACCCCCTCTATACTTCCTCTGTTTCTATATGATTACAATCCAGATGCCAACATGGGGTCCCAGATTTACAATACCCATCCCTGATTTTTCCCATGATCTTTTCCATGGATAGAAAAGTTGAATAGTTAAGTGGGAGATGGGTTTCTAACACACTTTTGGGTGGAGGGTTCCTATATAAAGAGTAATACACTATTTTGCTTACCTTTTTATGTCATCTAATACACTATGTTGCCATTGTGAATTGAGTGCCTGTATCTTATGAGCATATGGGAGTTACTGATTGAGTAGGGGAAGTCTAGATTTTGGGTAAAGATAGAACCAAAGATTTTCTTTTCTTTTTTTTCCTTTTTTTTTTTTTTTTTTTTTGCTTTTTGGAGGGCAATTGGGGTTAAGCGACTTGCCCAAGGTCACAGGCTAGTTTGTGGTTTTTTTTTGTGTTAAGTGTCTGAGGCTGTATTTGAACTCAGGTCCTCCTGACTCCAGGGCCGGTGCTCTGTTCACTGTGCCACCTACCCACCCCTTCTTTTAATTTTCTAATAATTGGGAACAACATTTCATCACCTCTTGGTCTAGATTAGGAACCTAGTTGGCATGAGTTTCTTTCTTGCCAGACAATTCAAAACCATGCAGTTTGTCAGTGTAGAAAGACAGAGAATTCACACCCTGAAGGATCTCTTGTACATGTATGTGTCAGAGAGATTTTATAATACCTTATCTTCCCTTTGGTCCTTGTTTTCTGTATGGGCTGCTTGGTCTACTGCAGGACCACATCAGATACCTACCAAGTACACACTCAGTCCACACCCTCCCCCCCCCCCCCCCCCCCAGTGTCACAATCACTTAAAAAACGTTCTGTTGGTGTTGTTTCTCCCTTGCTTTTCTCTACGGCCTCAGTTCATTCTAATCTCTAGGACTCCTGGCACTCTTCCAACAAGATGATGCTTTGGTATGTAATGATATTCTATTGCTTGGCTTGGTTTCTAAGCCATTCAGTGAATTCCCTTGCTCATCCATGCCTTAGACAAATCCATTTTTCTTTCTCATTAGCCTCATTACTCTTTGTATGTTCAAAATTTCATTAAGAGACTTCTATCCCTTCTGGACTGTCTTTCCCTGTATAATTGTAGGCCTTTAGAGTCTACGTAACTTTTCTATGAACCCTTAGAAACCTGCTCTCCCAAAGTTGGGTGCATGTCAGACTATGCCCAACTCTTCTATTATCTACTACAAATTATAGAATGGAATGGTCACTTCTCCCCCAAGGTTCCCATTATTTCTACCCTCAGCAAATTAATTCCTCCTTATTGGTGAGAATCAGATTCTAACCCATCTTAGCCCAGGCAATAGTTATCCATGGTTTCCCATGACTCCTTTATAGCAGATCTACCCAACTGCTAGAAGCCCACTTCTACATCTTCTAGTTTTCCATAAAATACTAGTGCAATACTCGGGTTTTCTCTCCTACCTTATTATTGCAACACATGTGGTCTACCTCTTTTTTAAAGCATACAGTTTCTGGGTTATATCTCACATTCCATGTCTTGTGTTCAAGTTGCTGTTATAACTTGGGTTGCAGTACCCACTAAAGTATCATACAGATTACTCTGGAGCTCTACACTCTTCTGAAGGGTGTGAGCAGCTGCTGGAGGACCAAGAGATGGGAATAGTAAAGGGAAACACCTCAAGGCTGCTATGGGGATCATGAAGGATAGGACTGAAGTCAAGAGATCTGAGTCTGAATCCTAGGTCAGATGCTTAACTAGTAGCCTGATTATGGACAAGTCACTGAACCTTTCAGGGCTTTAGATTTCTTATGGGTGGGGGGGCTAGGCGGCACAGTGAATAGAGCACCAGCCCTGGAGTCAGGAGGACCTGAGTTCAAATCTGACCTCAGACACTTAAAACTTACTAGCCGTGTGACCTTGGGCATGTCACTTAACCCCAATTGCCCTGCTTTCCCCCTCCAAAAAAGCAAAAATTAAAAAAATATATATTTCTTATGGGTAAATTGTAGGTAGCAATACTTGTTGCTGTCTAGACCTGAATTTGAATCTTGTCTCTATTGTTTATTAGCTATATGATCTTAGATGAGTTCCATTTTTGCTGTACATAGGAAGGAAGGAAGGAATAAAGGAAGCAATCAAGGAAGGAAAGAAGGAAGGAAGGAAGAAAGGAAAGAAGGAAGGAAGGGAGAAACAGAAAGAGAAAAGAAGGAAGAAAAATAATATTTTTAAAGTGCCTACTATGTGCCAGGCACTGTGCCAACTGCTTTACAAATATTATCTCATTTGATCCTCACAACCACCCTAAGAAGTAGATACTAATGACCATTTTTCAGTTGAGGGAAACTGAGGCAGACAGAGGTTAAGTGGCTTGCCCAAGGTCACACTTCTAGTATATGTCTAAGGCCACATTTGAACACAGGTCCGCCTGACTCCAGACTGGTGCTTTGAGCCATGTAGCTGCCTATAGAGCAATCCCACATTCCTATGTCTTTCCTTGATCTTTCCATTTTGCCACACAGCACGGGTGAAAGGATGAGGACTTTACTGGCACTGGCTGATTGAGCTCCTACTGCAGGCATTCCACTTTCCCATCATCTCCCTATCCCTGCCTCCTACTTCTTGTCCCAAGTTGGAATGATGGGGGAGGGTACCTCCTAAAAAATCACAGACATGACTCTGATCCAGGAGTTCTTAACTTTTTTATGTCCTGGACCCCTTTAACAGACTAGTGAATCCTACAGAGCCCTTTTCAAAATATGGTTTTGAGATGCATAAAATGAAATACAAAACACTAAAAAGGAACTACTTATATAAAAATATAGTTATTAAAATCAGTAAAAAAAAAAAAAGTTCGCTGCTTCTTTCTCTAGAGCCACACACCAGCTATCTCATTGACTGACCTTATAAATCATTCATCCACAGGCCCACTGGGCATGTTCCAAATCACTGACAAAGAAACAAGGGAACTGTTGTGCTGGGCAAGGACCCAGACCCTAGGACTTGGGAATCTGCCTTCTGGGGAATTTCAATACAAGCAAAGGCGGTTACTTCTTCCTAATTAAGCTTTAAAAATGGACAGACCCAGGGCACAGGGTGAGTTGAATATGAAGGGATGATATCTAAAAAGTAAAATTAAGGGGTGAGAGAGGAATATGTTGGGAGAAGGAGAAAGGGAGAGAGAGAATGGATGTAAATTATCTCACATAAAAGAGGCAAGAAAAAACTGTTATAATGGAAGGGAAGAGGGTGGAGGTGAAAGGGAACAAGTCAACCTTACTCTCATTGAATTTGGTTTTAGGAGGGTATAACGTACACATTCAATTGGGTATTTTACCCTACAGGAAAGTAGGGGGAAGGGGATAAGGAGGGGGGAATGATAGAAGGGAGGACAGATTCGGGGAGGGGGTAGTCAGAAGCAAATACTTTTGAAAAGGAACAGGGTCAAAGGAGAAAATAGAATAAGTGGGGGGCAGGATAGGATGGAGGGAATTATAGTTAGTCTTTCACAATATGACTATTATGGAAATGTTTTGCATAGCTACACGTGTATAGCCTATGTTGAATTGCTTGTCTTTTCAATGGGGGTAGGTGGGGAGAGATGAAGGGAGGGACTATGGAACTCAAAGTTTTTAAAAACAAATGTTAAATGTTGTTACATGCAACTGGGTAATAAGATATACAGGCACTGGGGTAAAGAAATCTATCTTGCCCTACAAGAAAGTAAGGTGGGAAGGGGATAAGAGAAGGGGAGGGGGTGATAGAAGGGAGGGCAGATTGGGGCAATCAGAATGCGTGTCATCTTGGGGTGGGGGTAGGGGAGAGATGGGGAGACTCCAAATCTTGTGGAAATAAATGTTGAAAACTAAAAATAAATTCTGGGGGGAAAAAAGGACAGATCCACCTTCCCCAGAGCTTCTTGGCTAAGGCATTCCATTCCCTAAATTACTGCCTCTCCAACCTAGGCCCCAGATGAAGGGGTCTGGCAACCCCAGCCCTAAACCCTTCTTCCTCCTCAACCCCAGAGTCCTGAGAGTTCTATTTCTTTTTTTTGTAAATTTAGGTAATTAATTTACTTTTAGCTTACAACATTCAGTTCCACAATCCCTTGAGTTTCAAATTTCCCCCCCCTTTCCCTCTTCCCCCCTTTCCCCCACAGCGTCATGCAATCAAATATAGGATCTGCAAATACCTTCACATTAAACATTAGTCAAGTTGTAAAGAAAGATTATAACCAATGGAGTGAGCAAGGAAAAAGGAACAAAACAAAACAGAGAGCAAGTAGTGAGAGTTCTATTTCTAAAGTTCCACTATCTCCTTTTTTTTTTTTTTTTTTTTTGCTTTTTGGAGGGCAATTGGGATTAAGTGACTTGCCCAAAATCACATGGCTACTTTTTGTGTTAAGTGTCTGAGGCTGGATTTTAACTCAGGTCCTCCTGACTCCAGGGCCAGTGCTCTATTCACTGTGCCACCTAGCTGCCCCCACTGTCTCCTTCAATTGCCAACTTGAAAGCTCCTTTGACCCCCTAGTCCCTCTTACCCAAACATACCACACTTAAGAACACAGGATTTCAAGTGGAAAGGGGTCTTAGCTCTCATCTTTTTACAGGTCAGGAAACTGAGGCCCAGAAGATGGATTGATCTGCCCTAGGTCACGTCACATAGGGGATAAGCAGCAAATGGAGGATGCTCAAGGCATCTGACCTGAAATGCAAGGTTTTTTCTACCACAGCTTGCTGGTGTCTATCAGGCCATGCTGTTTCCAGAGAACCCCCTTTGTCCCAGCATCCCGAGGGCAGAGCAGAAGGCTCTCAGGGACAGACAGAGATGGAGGAGTCTTCAACATTCCAAAGGCATGCCAGAATGTACTTGTCCAGCCAAGTGGAGTGGATGGATGGGGCAGCAGTCCTATAGATGTTCTCTCAGAAATAGTGCTGAGCACGAGAGTGTTCTCTAAAGGAAGACAGACTGAGGGTAGCTTAGAGAAGTGATGGAGGGAATGCAGCAGGCCCCCACAGGAGATTAGGCTAGACACAGGGGCTTAGGTGATGCAGTGTCAGCACTGGCTAAAAACCCTAGATGTCATGGCTTAGTGGATAGGGCACTAGACTTGGGCTGAGAAGGCCTTACAGGCTGTGTGACCTTGGACCAGCCACTTACCAGCTTTGTGCCTCAGCTTCCTCATCTGTAAAACAAGGGGGTTAAGCTTATTGGCCTCTGAGGTCTCTTGTGGTTCTAAGCCTAGGATCCTGAGATCTGGTCCAACTCACTCATTTTTACAGATGGGAAACTGAGGCTCCAAGAGTGACTTGTCCAAGATCACACAACTTACTAATGGGAGAGCCAATTAGCTATAAGGGATAGTGGACCTGGACTCAGGAAGGCCCAAGTTCAAGACCTCAGTTTCCTCATCTGTAAAATGGGGATACTAATAGCACTTACCTCCCCGTTGTTGTAAGAATCAAATAAGATAATAATTACAAAACACTTAGCATAGTGCCTGGATCATAGAAATATTAACTATTATTCTTGTTATTGTTAAATATAGCCTCAGATACTTACTGGCTGTGTGACCCTGGGAAAGTTCCCTCTTTCTACTTTGGTTCCCTCATCTGTAAAATGGGAATAATAATAGCACCTACCTCTCAGTATTGTGAGGATAAAATGAGATAATACATAGAAAGCATTCTGCAAACTTTAAAGTATATGAAATTATTATTATTAGAGAGAGGAATGAAACTGGCATTCTGACTTCTAGGTCAATGCTCTTTCTACAACACTCCATCAATTAAAAATAAATAAAAGTGAGACTTTTTAATTTTGAAAGATGAAAGCAGAGAATGAATGTGTCCAAGATTTACAAAATCATACGGAGGTCAGATGAGGTGAATGTGGGCTTATTCATGAAATCCTGGAATACTAGACCCAGGGGGCTGTCACTGAAGTTTGCAGAGGTCATTTTAGGAAAATAAAAGGAAATTCTATTTCAGACAGATTGGAGACATTTTTGTTTTTGTTTTTTGGTCTGAACTTGTGATTTCCTTGCTATAAGGAAATCCAAGTAGGAAGACTCCATCTACTTCTACCAATGTAGATAAACCATGTGATTTTCCCAGAGTCACTCAGCCAGGAGATATCAGAGATATGACTTGAAACAAGAAGCTGGGTCTTCCTCATTTGAGGTTGGTTCTAAGAAAATTTTTATCAAGGGCCTACTATGTGCAGATCCCTTTACTAAGTGTTTGGGCATACAAAGCCAAGCAATACCTTTCTGCCCTGAAGGTATCATTTATTCTGGGGGGGGGGCAGGGGAAGGATCAAGAATAATCACAACCAGAAGTAATTTGTCATCTACACCAGTGGTAGAGGAGAGAAGAATGGACAAGCACAAGAAAAAATTTCAAAAAAATGAAGTGACGAGACTTGTTGAGTGATTGAACATGAAGTCAGGGAGAATTTCAAAGATGATTTACAGGTTTCCTGACCAGGTGACTGGGAAACTGATGGTACTTGGGACAGAAATGAGGAAGTAGGAGGTTTAGGAAGTCAGACAGGAGTGACACTTGGAGAAAGAGCAATAGGGCTTTACAACTGATTGGGTGTGTGTTGGGGTTAGGGGAGGGGAGACACATGGGATATAAAAGCTTACAGTAAGATGATTGATATTTTAAGCTGGGTAACTGGGAGAATGGTGATTGCATTAGTAGAGACAAGGGAAATGAGGAGCTATTGATTGGGGGAGAGAGTAGTTACAGAATTCCAAAATTTTAGCCTTGGAAGGGACTTAGAAGCCATCTGTCCTTGAAAAAGGATCCTCCCTAAGATATATCCATTAAATGATCATCCAGCCTCAACTGGAAAATCCTTTGAGGCAGCCCATTCTGCATCAGAAAAAATCTCTCTAAATCATTAGAAAACTTTTCTAGACTTTAAGCCTAAATCAGTTTGTCTTCAATTTCTGCTGACCGTTTCTAGTTCTTTCTACCTTCTGAAGCCAAGCAGAACAAGTTTTTACATATGTCCCTTAGTTTCACCCTTTTCTCTTCATCCTTACTTCCGCCACCTTAATCAAGGTAGCAAAGAGGCATGAGCTGTCCAGTAGGCGAATACGGACCTGGGTTTTATAGAGAGGCCAAGGCTAGAAGCATAGGATTGGGAGTTATCAGCACAGAGATGACAGCTGAAACTGGTGGGTGGAATAGATGATATCATCAAGAAAGATTCTGGGGAAAGATTAGAGGATAGAACCTTTGTGTACTCCTCCATTCAGAGGTATGTAGGGGGAAGAGGAGTCAGTGAAAGAGATAGAAATGGCCATTAAAGAGGAGAATCAGAGCAAGGCTGTGTCATGGATTCAAAAGATGAGAAAGTATGGGGTGGAGGAATGGTTGACAGTGTCAAATGCTGCAGTTACTCAGTCAGCAAACATTTATTGAGTCTACTTTGTGGAATGTTTCTATGTTGTAAGAAATAATGGTGATGAATACAGAGAAGTATGGAGAGATTTACACAATCTGATGCAGAGTGAAGTAAACAAAGAAGAGAAAACAATATACAGAATGACTCCAACAATGTAAATGGGGAAAAACAACCACAAATGTTGCAAAATTACAAAAGTATAAACAATGTTTCCAAAGAAGAGATTGGAGGAGACACCCAACCCCATGTCTTTATAGAGGAAGTCCACCATAGGCATGGTAGGTACATTGCACGTGTTTTTAGACTTTGTTGATATATTAATCAGCTTTGCTGACTTTTTTCTGTTTCTTTTCTTTAGAAAAATATTATCTATCATACGGGATAGTTTTCTGGGAAGGGTGGGAGGATGCTGGGGGAAATTTTGGTGATGTAAAAATCGGTATTTTCTTTAGAGTCTACTACTGGGGATGCTAGGTGGCACAGTGAGTAAAGTGCTGGTCCTGGAGTCAGGAGGACCTGAGTTTGTTTCTGGCCTCAGACACTTAACACCCACACACACACACACAAAACTAGCCATGTAACTAGGCAAGTTACCCCCAAATGCCCTCTAAAAGTCCAAAAAAAAAAAAGAGTTTACTACCATACCAGGCACTGTGCTAGATACTAGAGATAAAAGAACCAAGAGTCTCAAGGGGATTTTATTCTACTGGGGCAGCTGGGTGGCACAGTAGTTAGAGTGCCAGGACTGGAGTCAGGAAGACTCATCTTCTTGAGCTCAAATCCGGTCTCAGACACTTACTAGCTATGTGATTCTGGGCAAATCACTTAACCCCACTTGCCTCAATTTCCTCATCTATGAAATGAGTGGGAGAAGGTAATAACAAACCATTCCAGTATCTTTGCCAAGAAAACTCCAAATGAGGTCACAAAGACTTGGACATGACTGAAAAGTAACTGAACAATAACATATACACATATAACTAAATATGAGATACAACTAAAAAAAAATAACCAAAATATGAAATTATGTAGAGTAAACATAAGGCAGTTTTCAGGGGGGGAGGTCCTAGGAGATAGAGGAAACAGGTCTTCTAGTCTAACCCCCTCATTTTATTTATTTTGGGGGGGGGAAGTAATTGGGGTTAAGTGGCTTGCCCAGGGTCACACAGTTAGTAAGTGTCTGAGACCAGATTTGAACTCAGGTCCTCCTGACTTCAGAGTCAGTGCTCTATCCACTGTGCAACCTAGCTGCTTCCATTTTATTTTGTTTTGCTTTTGAATATTTATTTATTTTTGTTGCATTTTGAGTTCCAAATTGTCAAAGGTCAACATTTGATATAGATATATATGTGGAACCACATAACACATATTTGCATATATCAGTTCTTTCTCTGGAGGTGGATAGCATTTTCCTTCAAATGTCCTTCATAGTTGATATGAATATTCATATTATTAGAATAGCTTAGTCCTTCACTGTTACTTTTCAAACAATATAACTGTTACTGTATACAATGTTCTCTTGGTTCTGCTCATTTTACTCTTCATTATTTCATGCAAGTCCTTCCATGTTTTTTCTAAAATCAATCAGCTTATCATTTCTTGCAGCACAGTAGTATTCCACCACAATCATATACCACTTGTTTAGTCCTTTCCCAATTGATGGGCATCCCCTCAATTTCCAGGTCTTTGCCACCACAAAGGGAGCTGCTATGAGTATTTTAGAACATATAAGTTCTTTTCCTTTTTCCCTGATCACTTGGGAAATAGACTTAATAATGGTATTGTTGGGTCAAAGCTATACGCAGTTTTAAAACTCTTTGGATATAATTTCAGATTGCTCTCCAACTAATCCCCTCATTTTAGAGATCAGGAAACTGAAACCCAGAAAGATCCAGTGACTGGCCTGAGAAGGGGGTAAAAGAGTCCAGATATCCAAAGTCAGGTCCGCTCCCTTCAAAAACAGCATATTCCTACAGCAGGATGCTGTTTATCTGCTTGTACAAGGTAGTGCAATGGATACTGCACCAGACCTGAAATCCAGAAGACCTGAGGTCAAATGTGACCTCTGACACTTACTAGATGTGCGATGCTGAACAAATCACTTAACCTCTATCTACCTCAATTTTTTCATTTCATCAAATGGTGATCATGATAGCACCTGCCTCCCAGGGCTATTATGATGATCAAATGAGATGATATTTGTAATGTGCTTTGCAAACCTGAAAGTGCTATACAAATACTTGTCATTATTATTATTTCTCATCGATCTGGGTTCTTCTCTCATTGCCACCCCAAATTATTTGGGAAAAAATGTATATTCACTCTGGGAATAAAAGTAATTCTGTTCAAGATCCAACTCTTCTATTAAAAAAACACCTTAAAGGTAGGGACCACACAGTGAATAAAGCACTGGCCCTGGAGTCAGGAGGACCTGAGTTCAAATCCGGCCTCAGACCCTTAACACAAAAACTAGCTGTGCAAGTCACTTAACCACAATTGCCCTCCAAAAAAAAAAAAAAAGGTAGGAACCACAGTAAAACCTTAGATCAAGATCAGCTCTTAGAATTTCCATTTGCTTTTACACATGAATATATTTCAAGAGTGATTTACATGCTATGAAGCTGTTGCAGAAGAGTCATCATACTCATTTTTCCTATAGGAACCAACACATAAAAGATGGTGTCTGAGCTGACTTTTGAAGGAAGTGAGGGGGTCTAAGGGACAAAGGTGGAGAAGCAAAGTTGACCCTTGCTACTCCCAGGGGCTGGGGAAGTAGTTGAAATCTTCAGGCTCTAGAAGAGGAGGAGAGATTCTCTGATGACCCAAAGATTTTCCTCTTGTTCAGTGCCCAACCTAGGATAATAATTTAAGCCTGGAGGTCCCTGGGAGATAGGACTTACCTAGCAACCCCCAATTTTTTTTCTCCTTTTTTGAGCAGAAGCCCCAGAACTAGAGTAAGTAGCCATTGTAAATAAACGAATGAAAAATCATTCATTAAGTGATTATGATGTGCCAAGCACTGTGCTAAGTCCATGCCTATAGACCCAAAGTCCAAAGGAGTGTGTGTGTGTGTGTGTGTGTGTGTGTGTGTGTGTGTGTGTGTGTGTGTATCCCAGAGGGGAAAGCAGGGAAGAGAAGATGTTTTGATTGTTTATGGACTCAAGTGTGAATCATTTGAGGGTTTTTCTGTTGTTCCTCAGGTTAAATCAATCCTTCCTTTATTCTTTATTTCCTTCCTTCCTTCAAGATTTAGCTTAGGTACCACTTTCTATACAGATTTGTCCAAGGTTCATAGCTATTAGAGCTAGCAGATAGCTAGGTCCTCTGACTTGGGCAGCCAGGTGCTTCAGTGGATAGAATACAGAGCCTAGAAAATCTAAGTTCAAATCTAGCCTTAGACACTTACAAGCTGTGTGACCCTAGGCAAGTCACTTCACCCTGTTTGCCTCAGTTTCCTCACCTGTAAATGAGTTGGAGAAGGAAATGGAAAACCACTCAAGTATCTTTGCCAAGAACACCTCAGATGGGAGCACAAAGAATCATTCAAGATGGAAAAACGACTGAACAACAACCACCTCTGACTCCAGCTCCAACAGCCTTTCTTCCCCATACCGAAGCTCTTTCTACATAAACTCCCCAGGATTCCTAGTCTATTACTCTCAATTCAACAAATATCCTCGCTTTCTCCCTCAAACCAGTTAACACTGCCCCACTGCATGGGTACATAGCAGCATGCCTCCAGTAAGTCACTTTATTTTTAAAAGTTCATCCTTAACAACTCTGTAAAAACAAACAAGTTTGAAAGACATAAGAACTCCAACCAGTGTAGTATCCAATCATCATTTCAGAGGATCGGGGAAGAAGTCCATTCCCAAAGATGTCCTGTCAGAGGGGTAATAGGATGGCTCAGAGGACAGAAGGAGACATGTTTTTTGGATCTGGCCAGTGCAAGAGTTCCTATTGTTTGACTATATATATTTGTTACAATAGTAACAATACTAACAATAAGTTATAATAATAATTGGCAGAGAAGGAAGAAAAAGTGATTTGTTAATTGAAAAAATTAAGTAAAATAAAAAAAACACAACAAAGGTGCATCTTTGCTTATGAAGGGAACCAGCTGAGAGAATGATTGAATCAATATAAATCCATCCCCACTGCTAGAAAAAAACAACTCAAACCCTACAATATTCCCTATCTCATCTTTGTATGGGGATGACAGTGTATTACTAGTAATAGTAACAACATATCCTAGTAACAGTAATCCTAGTAACACTCTCCCTTCGGGAGACAAAGCCTGTGGCAAAGTTCCCTATTCTTTTCTTGGGGTCCTCTATATCCCAGGGTAGCTTTCCCACTCTGATAGTGGTTTCCCAGGCTCTAAACCATTGTTATTGGGCCCAGACCAGCTAAGCACTAGGGCACCAGAGGAATTGAATGCCTCTCATTCTGACTGGGTATCTGTCCTCAAACAGGACCTCATTGCCAGGAAGGGACCCTGAGAAACACACCATGGCCAGAGGCACTATGGCCAGTGACCTTGAGGCTGTTCAGAGCTGGGGGTGGGGAGAGAGAGTCAGGGAAAGAAGTCCAAAGTAAGTAGGGCCAGCTCCACAGTGCCTGCCTACCCGATGACGATGACGTTCCCTAAAGGAATGTGGTAAACAAGGAGAGGCAGAGACCAGCTGGGCCAGGCCACTGCAGAGTTGGGGGGGAGGGAGGAAGGGGAGGAGAGTGCGTAGGGAGCCATTTTCTCCTTGAACTTCACCATATTGATGAATAGTCTAAAGGAACCTTGGATCCTCCCAACTAAAGCCAAGTTGCCTATTGGAATCAGGCAGGAAGTTGTCTTGATTTTCCCAGGTTGAAAAGGGTTCACCCTGGGAAGTAAAAAATGAACAAAGGTATTTTTTTAAGTGGGAGTCTATGTCAGCTCCCATGACCCTCCATGCTCTTCTGAAGTCATACTAATGCTTGCCACTGGGGGCTGACTCAGAGTTTGGGCAAAGCACCCTCAAACACTCATCCAGCAGGGTTAGGGCAAGGGTCAAGCTACCACAACAGTGACCATGGGCACAGATCCAGAGGGAGCATTTGTATACTTGCCTCAACCACTAATGGGGTGCCCTCCTGTCCAGGTCCTGACCTTCAAGGACCCTCGATTTCATCAGTATGGGTCATTTCCTCCAATAGACTGGGCCTTCTCTATCCCTAAGAGACTCCATGAATGGCTCTGGTTAACACATTGTCACCAGGGGGCAAAGCTTATGATGAGCATTTATCAATTGAGGTAGGCCAACAGCTGCTATAAGGGCCCCTAGGTGGCAAAGTGGATGGAGGGCGAATTCTGGAGTCAGGAAGACCTGAGTTCAAATACAACCTGACTCTAACTAATTACTCCCAACCTGCCTCTAGGTGGTGAGTGAGATAACAAACTTTTCCCCTTACCCCATCCCCAAACCTGTAACTTGTTCCTACTTAGCAGGATCTCAATCCATCTTGCTTCATCAGGACCCTAGAACTAGAGCTAGAAGGAATGTCTGAGGCCATCCAATCCAACCTCCTTCATTTTATAGTTGAAGAAACTGTAGATTTGTTTGTTTGCTTGTTTGGGGGGGAAGGCAATTGGGGTTAAGTGACTTGTCCAGAATCACATAGCTAGTAAGTGTCTGAGGCCAGATTTGAATTTGGGTCTTCCTGACTCCAGGGCCAATGCTTTATCCACTGCATCATCTGGCTACCCTGAAACTTGTCAATTAAACTGAATGTTAAATTGCCCTTGGTCACATAGTAGTAAATGTGAGAGGTAGGATTTTAATCCAGTCTCTAAATCCCAAGTTGGTGCCCTTTTCACAGTACCTCACTCAGGCTGCAGAAAGGACAGAACCAGGCTTTTAACCTGTCATGGGCTTTTATTTATAATTGGAGAATGCTTACACATGTTTAAAACAGAAAGAAGTACCATATCGGCATCCCCTTCCCTACCCTCCACTTCAGTCAGAAGGTGGGGTTCAAGTTCAATGTTTTATGAATATATAAATATTTTCCTAATGGAGGTGGTGACTCATTTTGAGTTTTCCAAAACCCCATTCAAGGGAAGGTTGGAAAAGCCCCTTCCAAGTATAAACAAGCTGCTTTAACAGCATCTATTCCCTTGGAAATGTCTAATAGTGGGGCAAAGAAGGAAACAGGAAAGTTTGGGAAACATTATGAAGACCAAAGAGTACAATTCTTCCTCAGGGAACAGCTTAAATGTAAGCTATTCCACCCATAACTCCGAGTCCTGTTTTGAATCCCACTGGGGATTGCAGGAAGGACAACTCGTCCTCTCAGCTGTTTGGTCCTGGGATCATGAGCTAGGACTTATGGGCTTCTGCTTTGTTGCTAGTTGGCAGATTTCAATCCAACAAACCTACATTTACAGTGCTGGCGAAACCAAAGACAAACACACACTAGTCCCTGCCCTCGTGGAATTTACATTCTATAAGAGAAAAGACTGCAACCATTTCACCGAAACTATGGAGACAAAACCACTGCTTTTCTGTCCCCAGAAGCTGCCCTCATTTGTAGCTGGGTAGTGGGGGAAGAGGGGAAAGGAAGATGTAAAGACATTTTTGTCTAGGATTAATTCAAGGGTGGGGCAGCTAGGTGGTACTGTGGATAGGGTGCCAGGCCTAAAGTCAGGAAGACTCATTTACCTGAGTTCAAATCCAGTCTCAGACACTTATGAGCTATGTGACCTTGGACAAGTCACTTATCCCTGTTTGCCTCAGTTTTCTCATCTGTAAAATGAGCTAGAGAAGGAAATGGCAAACCATTCCAGTATCATGGCTAAGAAAACTTCATGTGGGGTCATGAAGAATCGGGCCCAAGTGGACCACAAAATTCTAGGGTACTTCTACCTGGTTCTAACACCACCTCTATCATTGATCACTAAATCATAGGGGGTGGGTTTCTACCCATGGCACATCACAGAATCATGAGACAGAAGGGAGTTTAGAGATTATTTCAGTCCACCTTTCTTTATGTTGTAGATGAAGAAACTGATTCTCCTAGAGAGGTGAAATAGCTTTCCCAAGTCACACAGAGCTAGGGCACAAAATCAGTTCTTTAGACTTGAGATTCAATAATCTTTTTGTTATACCACAAATAGCCAGCTTTTCCTAGGGCTTCAAATGTTTCCTGCTTGAGTGCCCATACTATTAAAAGCTATAAAGCAAAAGAAAAAAAAATATGGGGTAGCTAGGTGGTGCAGTGAATATAGCACCAGCCCTGGAGTCAGGAGGACCTGAGTTCAAATCCGGCCTCAGATACTTAACACTTACTAGCCATGTGACCTTGGGCAAATCACTGAACCCCAATAACCCTGCCCCGCCCCCTCCAAAAAGAAAAAGAAAAAAATTATAAAAGCTATAGCTACTCTTTCCAAGTCCCTAGAAGTGCCTGCAGCTCCTTATGATGCCCCTTGAAGGAAACAGTAAAGCCCCTGGCTGGTTCTTCTTGGCCAAATCTGAACGGTGTGGCTTGCTGCCTCTACCCTGTTGGGAAAATGGGTTGGAGATAGTTTTGGCTAGACCGTAGTGGTGTGATTGATCAGAGTCAGGACATGGTCTAGAGTCAAGAACATAAGCCCCCAAAGGCAAGGGAAGAATCCAGTATAAGATCGATGTGGTAGGGATGGGAAACATTGGAGATCTGGAACCACAGGGCAGCACATAAGAAGCAATGTCGGGAACATGAGAACAGAGACAAGGCTGTAACAAAGAAGTCAGAAAGGAGGAGAAGCTCTACAGGAGACAGAGGTTCAGGTAGGAACGAGGTGAGCCAGGGCATCCCACCCTACCCCTCTTACCAGACAAGAGGAAGTCTGCTGATGTCTCCTTTTATAACTGATGGTGGAGAATGGTTTCTCATCTGCATTCAAAACCCAGGCTTCTTCCCTGCTGGCCTGCCGTGCTCAGGCTTGGGCGTCTAGAATATGTTATCATATTGGCAAATAAATCTCCAAGCCCACGTAGAAAGTTTTGGCAACCAATGTATTTGTCTTTGCCCAGTACAAAGATAGTATCTGGGGTGATTTGGTGCCAGCATCGAATGACCGTCAGAGAGCAAACAGGATATTTCCCACACACATACACACATACAATTCCAGGGTCTTGTGGCTGCTTCCCTGCCAGAAGCAGTATAGACCGAGCAGCTTATCCCATAGGGCATCTGACATATGTCTGATCACCCTCTAAAGGCAGTGACTCCTTGACTGGCAACTTCCTCCTTTTCTGTGTCTCAGTTTCCTGTAGAGTGGAAGGAAAACTAAGAGGTAGCTCGGTAGGGTGAATTTAAGAACTCTGATCAAGACAATGGCCAGGGGATCTGTGAAGAACATTACCCAATTCCTGTCAGAGAGGTGAGGGATTCTAGACATACATCTTTGGACACGGCCAATGTGGGAATTTGTTTTGTTTGACTATGAATATTTGTTAAAAGGGTTTTTCTTTTTCATTTTCTGGTGGTGATGGGGGAAGGTAGGTAAAGGATAGAAAATAAATGCTGGTTAATTGAGGAGAAATTTAAAAAAAAATTTTTTTAAAGAAAGCACATGAGACCTTAGAGTCAGGAGACTTGACTTTGAGTCCTAGTTCATCTGCTTAATGGTTTTGGGGGCCTGGGAAAGTCTCTTCACTCTTTGGGACCTTCATTTCTTCATCTATAAAATGAAAGTATTGAATTAGATGAGTTTAGTACAGTACCTACCATGTTTCCCCAATAATAAGACACTGTCTTATTATGTTTTTGGACAGAAAAACACCAGAGGGCTTATTTTCAGGGGAGGGCTTATTTTAATGAACATTGACAGCAATTTTAATAAACAGGTAAATGTGAACAAAAAAATGTACCTTTATTCAATAATGAATTCAATAAAGAACAGGATGACGCGCTCACTGCTGCAGCTCTTATTGGATGCAGCTCGGAGCGCGGTGTGCATTTCACCCGGGGGGGGGGAACAGTGCATACAGAGGGTACCGTAATGTAGCGTGTAGCGCAGGGGATCACCTTCACTACAGTAGCAATCTCAATAGGGCTTATTTTCGGGGGAGGGCTTATTTTAGAGGAATCTTACACAGTAAGGGGAGGGCTTATTTTCGGGATAGGTCTTATTATCGGGGAAACACGGTAGCCCATGTTATTGTTGTTGTCGTTGTTCAGTCATGCCCAATTCTTTGTCATCCCTTTGGGGGTTTTCCTGGCAAAGATTCTGGAGTGTTTTGCCATTTCTTTCTGTAGCTCATTTTACAGATGAAGAAACTAAGGCAAATGGGGTTAAGTGACTTGCCAAGGGTCATAACAGCTAGTAAGTGTCTGAGGTCAGATTTGTACTCACAAAGATCAGTCTTCCTGACTCCAGGCCTGGCACTCCATCCACTGTATCTCCTCGCTGTACCCTTGGCACATAGTAAGTGCTTAACAAATTTTTATCAGTCTGATTGATTGATTTCTAAGATTTATTCAAGGAGAACTTAGCTCTTTTGGTCATAAATCTAAGGCCATTGTCCAGGGCTATTATAGTCACCTTCATCCAGTAGCCCTGAAGGTTTCAGGTTAATATTGTTTGTCCTTACAACCCTTTTACCTCTTGGAAATCTCAGACTCTCTGCACCCAGTCTACTACATGACTTGGAATTTAAAAATTACCTTTAATTCCTATCATAACCCTGGTCATTAACTTATCCTCTGGGGAACTCCACTTAGCAAAACTGCAAAAGAACTAGTTGGGTTTGAGGTTCCTTTCAACCTCCTGACTGCCCTACAGATGAGCTTGGAAAAGACTGAAAGGAGCTTAGTGGAGCCAGTGAAACTGGCGATCTCTGCCCTAGTTCCTTCGTTTTATGTTCTTGCCTTTGTTATTATTCCTGCCAGCAACAAAGTCCTTGGTCTTCTAAGATAACAGTCTATAATTCTATTTGGTTAGCTTCCAAGCTAGGATTAATGAGCTGATCATGGAAATCCTCAGAAGAAAAGGCTCAGCAGAAGGGTACTTTTTAAGGAGATTTTAAAAAAATATTTTTCAACGCAAAGGACAACATCATCCATTTCAGTTGTATCCTGGAGGCTTAGGTACACCTTGGAGAGAATGCTCCTTCTGTTCCATGCCTCTTTAGGGATGGGGTAGAGGAGGAGGAGGAAGATATGAGTTGGGTAATACCCATTTCCAACTATTCTTTCAACTCTGACAATTCCTCAGGATGCAATGTAAGTGTCCAGAAAGCTGATAACAGAGGAAGCCACCATGTCTAAACTATCAAGTCTAAGCTGAGCACAGATGATGCCTAATGGATCCCTAAATTCATGCTTCAAGAGGAGGACCAAGGAGAATGAGAGAGGAATAGTTTTCAGTCCTATATTAGGTACACAATTTGTATCTTATATACTGTGGAGAAAGGAGAAAACTTTGCATAGATTAGGACCCTCCCAGAGAAACTGTGAGCGTTTGTCCAATGGTTTGATGAGTAACATATTACTTTTGGGTTTTTCCATAAGGGAAGGAAGCAATAGTGACTTGAACCTCACAGGTCAGGTTGGCATAGAGAGAGATGTCTATGGACATTAGGGACAGGCCTAAGCAGGAATGGACATGTGAAGCAGGCAGGTACAGAGAGACAGTGAATCAGACAAGAAGACATCCCAAATCCAGTACTGAGCAGTCTAGATAATGACTACATGGTGCTCACTACTCAGTTCTAAGTCACAGACCTGGGGCTAACCGAGTAGAAGATCTGCATCAAGGAGTAATGGTCCATGATGAGGAGCAGTGTACTGATCAAAGAAAAAGTTCAAGTAAGCAACAGATATGTAGCTCAGAGCTAGGAGAAGAAGGCCTCAGTTCTAGTTTCCAAACCAGTATGAAAACAGCAATGGAATAACCAGGGCAGGAATCCCAGACTGAAGGGGAGCCTGTAGTTCTATCTCTCCAAACCAGTAGAGCTTTCCAGTTGACTGAGTCTAGCAGCAGTCTACTTGAACTCCAAATAGGGCAGGGCAACAGGAGTATTGCTCAGACTCAAACCTGGGAGGGCAGAAATCAGATTTTGCCCTGGGTTAGACCACTTTGGCAACACTGAAAGCTTGCAGATCCCCAATGTGAGTGGTCCCTAAACTCCTAAAATAACACAATACCCCAAGAAAACAGCAGTAGGACTAATGGAGACATTCCTTCCAGAAGCAGGCAGAGACTGGCCCTAACATAAAGTCTGAAGTCAGGAAACAGGTTAGAGAAATAAGCAAACAAAAAAAAATTGCCACCACTAAAAGCTATTATGGTGAAAATTATACTAAAAACACAAAAGCAGAAGAGAATGACTACAAAACACCTATAAGCAAAGCCTCAAAGAAAAACACAGCTTGCGGATAAATTGAACTAGAACTAGAAAAAGTGAAACAAGAATTTCAAAATGTTTGAGTTAAAAAATGTTTTTATAAATGTTTTTTTAATAAATGAAATGAGAACACTAGAGGAAAAAAAGTTTGGAAAGAAATGAGAATTATGGAAGAAAGAATTGGAAAGAGAATTAATAGTTTGGCACAATGGATTCAAAATGTTGCCCAAGCAACAAGTGCCCTGAAATGTAAAATGGACTAAATAGAAGCCAATGACTCAATGATACAAAAAGAAATATTAAAATAAAGTCAAAAAGGAAAGAAAATGTAAAGTATCTCATAACAAAAACAACTGATTTGGAAAACAGATCAAGGAGAAATCACTTAAGAATTATTGGACTACCTAAAAGCCATGACCAAAAAAAGAGCCTAAACATCATATTTCAAGAACTCTTAAAAGAAAACTACCTAGATATCTTGGAACTGAGGGCAAATTAAAAATAGAAAGACTACACTGGACATCTCCTAAAAAAAAACAACAAACAAACACATACACACAAAAGCTCCCAGGAACATTTTAGTCAAAGAAAAAATACTATAAGGAGTCAAAAAGAAAGAATTCAAATGTCAAGGAACCACAATCAGGATCACTTATAATTTAGCAGCCACTAGGAGAAGTTGGAATAAGATTATTTTAGAAAACAAAGTATTTAGGTTTATAAGCAAAAATATCTAACCCAGAAAAACTCAGTATAATCCTGTGGGGGGGATGGTGCTCACTACCCACTAAAAACACTAAAGCTACATGGAAACATAGAAATGCAAACATAGGAGTCAAGAAACATAAACAAGGAAAACATGAGTGATCAGAAGGGACTAAACAAGGATATGCTATTTGTATTCTAATATGGGGAGATCAAAGCTATGGGACAAAAGCTACACATGTTCCCTCAGTGCCCTATCATCAAGGTCATAAGGGAGGGAAGTTAGGCAAAGGTTATTAAAAGAAGAATGGAAAGAAAAATACGCTGAAATAGGAGGAAAGAGAGGAAGGAAGGAGAAAATTATTTCACATAATCAGGGTGTGCAAGTTGATGTTTGTACAACTAAGGCAGCTGATGGCTCAGTGGATAGCTGATCCTTGAGTCAGGAAGATCTGAGCTCAATTTTGGCCTCAGATATCTACTAGCTTTGTGGTCCTGGTTAAGTCACCTAGCCTTCATTTCTTTCTGCTTCCTTAGCTGAGGGATAATGAGAGATGGAAATGGAGATAATAATAGGGTTATTATGAAGAAGAGATAAGATAATATTTATTTTATTTGGAGGAGGGAGGGTGAGGGAATTGGGGTTGTGACTTGCCTAAGGTCACACAGCTAAAAAGTGTGTCAAGTGGAGCGGCTAGGTAGCACAGTGAGTAAGAATGCCAGCCCCAGAGTTGGGATCAGTTCCAGCCTCAGATACTTAACACCCACACAAAAAAACTGGCCATGTAACCTTGGGCAAGTTACTTAACCCCAATTGCTTTAAAAAAAAAAAGTGTGTCAAGTGTCTGAGGTCTGATTTGAACTCAGATCCTCCTAACTCCAGGGCCAGTGCTCTATTCACTGTGCTGCCTAGCTGCCCCAAGATAATATTTATTAAAAACTTAGCACAGTGCCTGGCATATAGTACATACTACATAATTGCTTATTCTGCTTCCTTTCCTCCTACAAACAGGGAGAAAGGAGTGGAGAAAGGAGGTGGCAGCTCTCATCTGAACTATTCAAAGGAGAGAAGAAATACACACATGTAGATGAATACAGAAATGAATTTCACTCAACAGGATTACAGCAGGGAAAGAGGAAAAGGAAGATGGGGGAATAACAGGGAAGGTAGATTAACGGACAGGTTAGTCTAAGAACAATAAACTAAAGATGTACAAAAATATTTATAATAACCCTTTTCATGGTGGCAAAGAATTGGAAACTGCAGGGGTGTCTATAAACTGAGGAATAGTTAAACAGTCATATTAATGTGATAAAATACTACTGTGTTCTAAGAAGTAACAAGAGATGGTTTTTCAGAGAAATGTGGGAAGACTTGTATCAACCAATGCAGAATGAAGTAAGCAGGACCAGGAGAGCAATTGATACAATTACAATAATCTTTTTTTTTTTTAAAGGAATCGGGGTTAAGTAACTTGCTCAAGGTTACACGGCCAGTTATTTCTGGGTGTGGTGCTGAGTATCTGAGCCCAGATTTGATCCCCAGGTCATCCCAACACTGGTGCTCTTACTCGCTGAGCCACCTAGCGGCCCCCAATTACAATAATCTTATAAAGACAAACACTTGCAAAGACAGGATCTCTGATCAGCACAGTGACCAATCATGATTACAGAGGACTAATGATGAAACATGCTACTCACCTCTTGATAGAGACTCAGAGTGCAGATTGAGATGCTTTCTAATATTGCCATTGCAAGCATTTGTTTTGCTTGACTATTATACCTTGTAACAGGGTTTATTTTTTCTTTATTTCTCAATTGAAGGTAGGTGAGGTGGAAGAGAGAGAAGGTGAATTTTGAGAGAAGTTTAAAAAATGTAAAAGCATGCAAAAAAAATGCAAGGTCATTTAGGGCAAGGAATGTCTTTGCTTTTATAGTTGTATCTCCAGTGCTTAGCACAATGTGGACACACAGTAAGTGCTTAATAAATGCTTTTTCATTTTCATTCATGACCTAGGAATTTGTTTAAAGAGTCTTAGGGCAGTCATCCCATTTTGCTAAGACTGAACAAACCTTCTGTTAATACCAACAGCTTTCTCTGGTTTCTTCTACTCCATTCATGTATTGTTTCAACTCTCCCCTTCCTTTCACTATTAAGCGTCTTGAAAAGTTGTCTATACCTGATACTTTACTTTGTCAATACCACCCCTATCTCCTGGGAATCAGGCTTTCTAATGAAGTCGCTTTCCCAAAGTTCACCAGCTACCTCATAATGACCAGATCCAATTCCATTCTATGGTTTTATCCTCTTTGATCAATCTGCAGCATTTAACACTATTTACAATGCCTGGTACATAATAGGTGCTTAATAGATGCATGTCAGTTCATGACCACTGCCATTTCTACTGGATATACTTTCCTGGAATGACTTTAAAGACACCATACATGCAGCTGTAGTGGAGAGAGCACTGACCTCAGAGCACCTGAGATAAAATCCAGTCTCAAACACTTATGAGCTGTGAGACCCTGGGCAAGTCACTTAACTTCTCTCTGTCTCGGTTTCCTCAGCTGTAAAATGTGCCTCCCTCATAGGATTATTGTAAAGATCAAAGGAAATAATAATTGTGAAGTGCTTATCACAGTGCCTGGCTCATAGTAGGTGCTTAATAAATATTTGTTCCTTTCCCTTCCATCTCCCTTCCTTAAGTCTCCCAGACTTCTTCATTATTATGGCCTTGAATCATACCTTACTGAGAAAGTGGAGGCAATTTACCGTGAGCTCTCTCTTCTCCCATTCTCTACATCTCACAACCCTTTGACATCACTCTCTAGTTTCTCCTCTTTTATTCTAGTCTCTGATAAAGAGGTGGTACTTGTCATCATCCGGGTCAGCCTCTCTGCAGGTACCAGGCCATTCCCTCCCAACTTTTGCAGTAATTTGCTGCTTCCATCATTCCTTTTCTCTCTCTAATCTTTGACCTCTCCCTTATGTACCAGATCCTTCCTTGCTGCCTATGAATACCTCCAAGTCTCCATCATCTTTAAAAAGCCCTACTATCCCCTCAAGCTAATGGCCTAAATCTTTCCTCCATCAAATGCCTAAACAAAAGGGGAATACTTTCTTCTCAAATGTTTCTCATGTTTTGAAATCTGATTTCCAAACTACTCTCTCCAAAGTCACCAATAATTTTTTAATCGCTAACTATGAAGACTTGCCCCAGTTCTCATCCTTTCTGACCTCTCGGTGGCAGCATTTGACACTTCTGGTCCATCTCCTCTTATAGACTCTTAGGTTTTCATGACAATATTCTCTCCTGGTTCTTCTCCTCCTTATCTCACAGATTCTTCTTCTTTTTTTTTTTTTAAAGCAACCAGGGTTAAGTAACTTGCTCAAGGTTACATGGCCAAGTGTTTCTGGGTGTAGTGCTAAGTATCTAAGCCCAGATTCGATCCCCAGTCATCCCAACACTGGAGCAGGTGCTCTTACTCGCTGTGCTACCTGGCCACCTCTCACAGATTCTTCTTAGTCTCTTTTTATGGTTCATCACCCATATCAGGCCACCTAACTGCAGATATATTCCAAGGTTCTGCCCTGGGCCCTCTTCTCTCTATACACTTTCACTTGGTGACCTCATTTGCTCCTATGGGTTCAATGATTATCTTTATAGATGACTCACCCCTTTACATATTCAGCCCCAGTCTCATTCCTGAGCACCAGTCTTTTTTTTTTTAAGGCAATCGGGGTTAAATGACTTGCCCAGGGTCACATAGCTAATGAGTGTCTGAGGCCAGATTTGAAATTTGGTCCTCCTGTCTCCAGGGCCAGTGCTTTCTTCACTGCACCCCCTAGCTGCTCCCTAAGCTTTCATTATTGTGTCACCAACTGACTACTGGGCATTTTAAATTGGATGTTCCATGGACATTTCAACATACTTTCCAGACTTACCTGTTTTCATCAAGGTCACCATCATCTTTCTGGTCACCCAGGTTCACAACATCAGCATTATTCAGGATGCCTCAGTCTCTTTCACACTACATTTCCAATGAGTTGCCAAATCTTGTCATTCCCACCTCCACAACATATCCCATATCTCACCTTTTCTCACATGGCCACCATTTTAATTGAAATCTTTTCACCTGTACTATTGCAATAGCCTCCTAATTGGATTTCTACCTCATCTATGCCCTCTCCATTCCATCCACAGCTTACCAATATATATATATACTTTTAAAAATTCAGGTCTGACCAAATACCTCCCCTATTCACTGACCTGAACTTAACTGTTCCTTACTGCATCCAGGTCAAAATATAAATTCTCCTATTTGGCCATATACAGTCCTTTTTGCCTTGACCCCTACCTGCTTATCTAGCCTTATTATAGAATACTCCCATTCTTGCACTCTAGAAAACAAACTGGATTTCTTGTTTTTATACACACACACACACACACACACTCCCTCTATCCTCTATTTCTATGTCTATTCCATGCCTGGAATGTGCTCCCTCCTTACCCTTGGCTGTTAGAATCCCTTATTTTCTTTAAGACCTTTCAAGGAAAGGCCTAAACTAGCAATAATTGTGCTTGTGACTTCTATGATTCCTACTGATCTTCTATCCAAACTCTCCTCTTTTTATTTAGGCCACCATCATCCTTTTAATCACCCATGTTCATAACCTCAGCACTATTCCTCACACTACATTTCTAATCAGTTGCCAGATCTTGTCAAATTAATAACTGTCCCATACCTGATTTATGTTGAATACTGTATACCTTATTATCTCCTACTTTAGGAAAACCTAGATAGGAGTCAAAGGCTAAGGCTTAAATGATTTGGCCCCAAAGCTCTGGGATGAGAGTTTAACAAGCAGAAGAAGATGAGAGAAGAATGCCCAACCCTCTCTCCCGTCTCATCAGACATCAGAATCCTCCAGAATGGAGCTCAGATTAGACTGCCTACATGGGTATAGTTCAAATGGACCTCTCAGGCAGAGGAAGAGAGTGAAGTACCCAAGACCTGTGGACACAGATACATATTTAGAATATAAATTTACGGAGGAAAGAAACTGTAGCATTTTTGTCTGAATTCCATGCATGAGCCATTGTAAGCAGTTAAAAAGACACCTGCTGTTTTCTTGGCTATTGGGTGACTACACAGAAACCACGATTGAGTCCAAACATAAAAATCAGAGCCCTGATGGTGGTGGTGTTTCCTCTGTCAGATGGACAACTTGAAGCCAATGTCATAGCTTGTTGTAGTTCCAGTGACTCGATCCTTTAAGAATGACTCCCTGGCTGCTCAACTCATTTCACCCTTGGTTACTGAGTACCCAGCTTGTGAACTCACCACCACAGCTTGAGTTTCCAGTTTCCACTTAGGCCTTTTTTTTTTTTCTCCATTTGGATTTTCATTTCACTTGTTTAGCCATAAGTCTTAGCTGGCCGACAGCATCCTGATGGTTTAATTAATCATCCTGTTTGGCTGACTCCTCCCTTCTGGGCTCACTCCTTGGCCACCTCTCTAGGGAAGGGCTCCAAAGGTCAAGGGAAGGAGCCAATTCTCAGGCTTAGGATTGGCTCTGTTAAAGGCCCCAAACAGTATATTTATGAACAGCAGCTCCAAAGTCCAGGGGTCTCCTCTTTAGGCTTTAGTCTTTAGGCTTCATCTTGTACCCATTTCTGGTGTATAGATTCTGGAGCCTGGGAACTGATGTTGAAAGAATCCCCAAACATAAGCCCTGGGCTGATGTGCTGAGGATGTTGACAGGCTCTCCAGTGATTCAGTGTGTGTGTGTGTGGGGGGAGTTCCTACAGAGGGATATTAGGCATTTTCTGGGTGATTCAAAGTGTTAGCTAAAGAAAGGGGAAAATTAGAAGCAAAATTACCTTCCAAATGGCCAAAGTGAAATGGGATTATCTTCCTCCTCTTCTGTATATATCTTGCATGTGCCTGGTTATTTAGATTCTTTATTAGGTTATTTATCTTCCCCCATTAGACTATAAACTCCTTTGGGTAAGAACCATTTTTCTTTCCTTTGTATTCTCAGTGCTTGACACAGTGAGTGGCACACAGTAAGCACTTAATAAATGCATGTTGATTGACTAATGGATGGGGAATATCAAATTATGGGTCTAATTATCTACCTCCCAGAATAGAGTGGCCCTAATACCTCAGTGTAGTCTGCTGTAGAAACTGGATGAACTGAATTGTTGCCAAGTCTCCCCACTTTCCTTTGCCTTAGACAGTCACCAAATTATTTGTCTTACCTCTTGCAAAGAATGTGAATAAATGTACAACCTCATGCAGATTTAGGCAAGAGCTAAGAGACAGGGCTATTCTAAGCCATCATCCTTGGGACAAGATTGAAAATTCCTGGGTGGCAGGGTCTCAGAAGAGAGACCTGAGTCTTAGTGGGACCCAGACAGATAACAGGACATGTCAAAGGCCATAGTTGAGTGCAGACCACTTGCATCTTGCATCCTGGGAGGGCATAAATAAAGCCTCATCTCACAAGGGGCAGAAATTCTAGGTCGCTGCCTCAATGGCTGCTGCTACCAATGTCATTACCACAGCAACTGGAAAGGGATAACTGGAACGTCGATTTAGAATTGGAAGGGACTTCACCCAGTCTGCTTTACAAATGAGAAAGCTGAAGGCTAGGGAATGTAGGCAGATAGCACAAGGGATGGTGCACTTGGCTTGGAGTCAGGAAAACCTAAGTGTTTGCCTGAGACACTTACTAGCTGTGTGACTCTAACCAAGTAACCCTACCACTCAGCCTCAGTTTCCTCATCTGTAAAATGGGACTAATAGAAACATATTACAGGGTTGTGTGAGGACAAAATGAGGTAATATCTTTCAAGTGCCATGTAAATTCTACTATTATTGCTAAGTGATTTGCCCAAAGGGCAGCTAGGTAGCACAGTGGATAGAGCACTAGCCCTGGAGTCAGGAGGACCTGAATTCAAATTCAGCCTCAGACACTTCTAGCTGTGTGACCCTAGACAAGTCACTTCACCCTGTTTGCCTCAGTTTCCTCATCTGTAAAATGAGCTGGAGAAAGAAATGGCAAATCATTCTAGTATCTTTGCCAAGAAAAACCCAAATGGGGTCATGAAGAGTCAGACAGGATTGAAATGAACAAACAAGAACAAACAAGCAAAACAACAAAAAAGCTACAATTTGCCCAAGGCACTAAGAGTCAGAAGTGGATCCAAGTCCTTTCACTCCCAAGCCCATGCTCTGGTCATTGTGCCAGACTGCCTTTGTGGGTATAAGTAGGCCTTAGTTCGAGGATGCAAGAAAGACTATCAAATCACATGTGTAGAATGCTTTTCCACACAATGGTCTTGTGAGGAAGGAATCAATCAACTAGTATTTTGGGGTTTTTTTTGCCTTTTGGAGGGCAATTGGGGTTAAGTGACTTGCCCAAGGTCACACAGCTAGTGTTTTTGTGTGGGTGTTAGGTGTCTGAGGTCGGATCTGAACTGGGGACCTCCTGACTCCAGGCCGGCGCTTTACTCACTGCGCCACCTCGATGCCCCCCAACAAGTACTTCTTAAGCATCTGTTTTGTGTCAGGTACTATGCTAGGCACTGAGAATATTCTCATCCTCATTTTACAAATGAGGAAACTTGAGGCTCAGAGATCAAGTGACTGGATTAGGGGTCACCCAGCTAGTAGGTGGCAGAACTGGATCTGAAACCCAGGCATTTGGTGTTGTTGTGCAGTTGCTGTAGTCACGTCCAACTTCCCAACCCCATTTGGGATTTTCTCGGCAAAGACCCTGTAGTGGTTTGCCATTTCCTTTTCCAGCTCACTTGACAGCTGAAGAAACTGCCCAGAGTCACGCAGTTACAAGTGTCTGAGGCCAGATTTGAACCCAGGAAGATGAGTCGTCCTGACTCCAGACCCAGCACTCCATCTAATGACCAACCTAGCAGCCCCTGAATCCTCACTCATCAAGCACCTGCTGTATATACTATCTACTGTGGCATTGATATTGATAACTGACATTCTCATAGCAATTCCTTGTGAGATAGATAGAACAAAGATTACTCTCTCCATCTGAGAAATTCAGAGAGGTTAAGCTATGTTGTTCACAGTCAGCTTGTAAAAGGTGGAGCTGGGCTTCAAATCTGGATTTCTGACTCTCAAGATTTGGGTCAAGAACGGGCAGTCCAGAGCACCAGTAGGTCTATGGACAGTGGGAAACTCTGGGGATTCTGGACAAACCTCTGAGGGAATGTACTGGGGAACTGAGGTCTGGTAGTGGAGGGCTCAAAGGGTGGATGCCTACCAAGGCTCCTTTTCTTGTACTATTTTTACTTCTAAAGGTATCACAGTAAGTGTTATCAATTTCCAAATGCCTCATCTTTCAAAGGTCTACCCTCCAGAAAGTTCAGTATGGGGGCTTGGAATCTTAAGCATTTGCTCTACTACCTAGGTAGGGGTTCGCCTAACCTATGGGCTTGCATTGGCATGCAAAAGTAAATGATGTTAGAATCTGAAGCAGTCTATAGAGTGTCTCTATGAGGGAGGGTTGGTGAAAGGCCTTTCTATTCCGAGATGTTTGTAAACAGTTTTCCTAGTAACCCAGGCTGTCCTTTCTGCAACAGACTCTAGGGACATTTGAAGAAGTCAAACTCCAAACCAGACTTTCCTTTTATCAGATTATACTGAGGAAGGAGAATATGTTAGAACTGAAACTTTGCTTATATAATATATATATATATATATATATATATATTGTTGTATAATATTAACTAACTGCACAAATTAGTCAACTCCTGTATCTGGAACTTTAAAGAAATTAGGCAGGGACAGCTAGGTGGTGCAGTGAATAAAGCACCGGCCCTAGAGTCAGGAGAACCTGGGTTCAAATCTAGCCTTAGACACTTAACACTTACTAACTGTGTGACCTTGGGAAAGTCACTTAAGATTCCCTTGACAATGGAATAGAATGTCCAAGCTAGAAAGATCTAAATCGATAGATAGATGAGTTAGATAGACACAATAGGCCTCTTTCATACTATGTCATAAGGATTACAAAGCTTTTTGCTTACAACAAACTAGTGAGGTAAACAGTACAAGTCTTATTATTTCCATTTCGCAGATGAGGAAACTGAGGGAGGGCCAAAGGAGGATGGATATTAACTAATGTTGCATATGGCAAAGCTGGGACTAGAATACAGGTCTCCAGATACCTAATCAGTCCCACATTCTTTCCACCAGTGTCTAAGCCTTGTGAGTTAGATTTTCCAGTTTCAGAACCATTTTTGTCTTCTCTTTATCTTTAAGTATATGGAGGATGGCTAGAGAAAATTGCCACAGCCTGTCCTAAGTAATCTCTAGGTCAACCTATGATCTCACATCTCCATTTGCCTTTCAGACATCTCACGAATAGAGAACTCATTATCTTTCCCCCAATGGTCTCCTCCTCCCATTTCTCTTTCCCTGTTACTGTAGGAAGTAACACCATTCTACCAGTCCCTTAGGTTCGCAACCTAGGAGTCATTCTCAACCTCATGCCTGGATAAGTATTATAACCTGCTGATGGGTCTGCCTGCTTCAAGCATCTTCCCCACTCCAGTCTACATTCAACTACCAAAGTCACTTCCCTAAAGTATAGGTGTGATCATATCAACTCACCCCACCTCACCCCACCCCCACTCAATAAACTCTAGTGGCTCCCTATTACCTCCAAAAGCAAACACGAAATGCTTCCGTTGGCATTCAAAACTCTTCACAACCTAGCTCCTTCCTACCTTTTCAGACTTTAGATCTCACTCCCTAACATGTACTCCGTGATCCAGTGACATTGGCCTCCTAGCTTATTCAATGAGCTAGACACTCCATCTCTTGGCTAGGCTGCATACTCCCGACCTGGCACTCTGTGCACTATGGTGCCACCTAGATGCAGTTACACCTCCAAAATTAGCAAATGCTACCAATCAGGGTTTGATTTATTAGTTTGTTGATTATCTAGATTTAATAAAGTGGTTTTTAAAAATGGTAATAATTCAGATTAAATTTTAAAGTGTGCCAAATGCTTTTTTTTTTCTTTTGGGGAGTCAGTTGTTAAATTCGCACACCGCTGGTTAGGGTCATAGAAAGCTGCGAACTTTAGTTACATTGATAACACTTTCAAGTTCTTGAGATACCAGTCAAACAGTCAACAGGCCCTGATAAAATGTCTACTCTGTGCCAGGGATCAAATATATTGGCAACACAGTATCTGCCACCTCAAAAACCTTACATTTTCTTGGGGAAAGAAAACATATATAAAGAAGAAAATATAAGATGCAAAATGTTAATAGGGGCAGTAATAATTAGGAGAATCAGAAAAGCCCTCTAGAAGGAAGTATAAATTTAGGCTAAGTTCAAAGAGTTCTGCTTGCTAAGAAGCTCATGTTGATGTCTATGCCCACTGATGCAGAGCTCCTTCCTCTAAATATATGCCCCAAGGAGATTAAAGAGAGAAAGAAGGACTCTGTGTACACCTAAATTTTCAGAGAAACACTTTTTTTTTAGTAGCAAAGAACTGGAAATACAGTAGAAGGCAATTGATTCAAGAATAGCTAAACAAATTGTGTTACATGAACACAAATGGAATATTACTTTGCTATAAGAAATAATGGATCCAAAGAGTTCATAGAACTGATGCAGAGAGAAGTAAGCAGAACCAGGAAAACAATAATCGCAAAGATTATAAGCAATATAAATAGAAAGAACAACAATAATCACAAAGAACCAAGTCCTATGTAATTATAATAGCCAAGCTTGATCTCAAAGAATATTTATGCCTCCCTCCTTTTGTTGAAGAGATGGCAAATGACAGATGTGGAATATTGAATACATTGCTAGACTCATTTGTTGGGTTGGTTAATTTTACTGAACTGTGTGTTTTCTCTCTTTTTTTACATTTGTTATAAGAGATTGCTCTCTGGGGAGGGGAGAAGGGAGAGATTTATTTAGAAATGGAGGTGATGTAAAAACAAATGACTTCAATAACAGTTTTTAAAAAGAAACTTATTTTGAGCCAAAATCCTCTCAGAAAGAAGAATGAGAATGAACCAGTACTAAAAAGGAGGGAAGATGGTGAGCCAGAACACTTTTTTGTGCTCTATCCATGAGACAAACAAAGGGCCTGCTCTGGATGGACTGGGCCACCCTGACTCATTGACTCATTAGATTCCTCTCTGGCCGCCACACTGACTCTACCCTCTGCCTTCTGGAGAATTGCTGTGCTGTTCCATAACCATTATTCTTTTTTTTTTTTTAAAGCACTTGGGGTTAAGTAACTTGCTCAAAGTTACACGGCCAGTTTTTTTTGTGTGTGTGTGGGTGTTAAGTATCTGAGGCCAGAACCGACCCCAGCTCCTCCCGACTCTGGGGCCAGCGCTCTTACTCACTTCGCCATCTGGCCACCCCTATAACCATTATTCTTAAGGCATTAACAAGCAGGTATGTGTTTTCCCCTCTGCTAAGGTGCCTACCTCTCTGTTGGTTTATGGTAGCATGGAGGTGACTCTGAATTCTTGAAGGTTATGCCAAAAAAAAAAACCCATAAGAACAAATTCTAAAGATTCGATTCATTTCAATAGACATTTATTTGCTATTCAGTCATGTCTGACTCTTCATGACCCCATTTTGGGTTTTCTTGGCAAAGATATTGGAGTGGTTTGCCATTTCCTTTTCCAGCTCATTTTACAGATGAGGAAAACAGAGGCAAGCAGGGTTAAATTATTTGTCCAAGATCACAACCAGTCAGTGTCTGAGGCTGGATTTGAACTCATGAAGATAAGGCTTCCTGACTCCAGGTCTAGCATTCTATCTACAGCACCACCATAATTTCTCTGCAAAGTTGGAAAAGCTTTGGACCAATAACAGACTGGATGCTTGTCTTCCAAAGAGCAGCCTAGTTAGCTAGTTCAGAGAGGCTCCATCAGCAAAACATTTTGGAGACCAATGGAGGAAATCTTTTCCAACAGGTATTCGCAAATATCCTCTGCTTGGGCATAGAGGGGTTGTGATGTGGAAACTCACATGGACAAAATCACCGATTTTGTGAATTGTTCTAGAAATTAGTCTTATCTCTCTAGTTAATTAGCAAACTCTCAAGGGCATGAACAAAATAGGTACCATTTATTTTGTATTTCTCCCAATGAGTATAGAATGGGGCTCTGCACATACTGAGCATAAATGTTGGCCATTAGCTTAGTAGAAAAAAAAATTTAAGAGACTGAGGGGCAGAGGAAAGGCAAGAAATGGGAAAAAGTCAATATCCACTCAAATAAACAAATATTTATTAAGGGTCTGTTTTAAGCAAGGCATTTTGCTATGAAGCAAAGATAAAAAGCAGAGTTCCAATCTTTAAGGAGTATACACTCTATTGTAGAGATTCAACATATAGACTGATAAGTTAATACATCACAAAATACTTTGAGGAGGGAGGGCCCACTAACAACTGGGGGAATCCAGAGACATTTCCATTGGAGGGGCCACCAATGCTGAACTTTGAAGGGAGCACAGAATCTCAGAATTTCAAAGTTGGAAGAGACCTGGGTGGCCTTCAAGTCTAACCAATATATGAAAAGGAATCCTCTCTATAACAGGTAAACATCAGTCCTACCTGAATATCTCCAACAATGAAGAAGAATGGATTCCAGAGACAGACAAGAAGAGAGTATATTCTAGGCATAGAGAATTGCTTGTACAAAGAGAAGGGAGATGGAATGTGAAATCTAGGGAACAGTAAAGAGATCAGTTTGTCTGGCACACAGAGAGCATAAAGGGGAGTAACTTGAAACAAGTCTAGAAAGGGAGGTTGGAACCATATTGAAGGGGGCCTCAAAAGCAAGGCTGAGCAGCTTGTATTTTATTCTTTTTTTTTTTTAAAGCAATCAGGGTTAAGTAACTTGCTCAAGGTTACACGGCCAGTTATTTCTGGGTGTGGTGCTAAGTATCTGAGCCTGGATTTGATCCCCAGGTCATCCCAACACTGGAGCAGGTGCTCTTACTCACTGTGCTACCTGGCCACCCCCTTGTATTTTATTCTAAAGGGAATAGGCAATAGGAGACTGCTGGGGGAAGCTAGGTAGCACAGTGAATAGAGTGCTGGATGTGGAGTCAGGAAGACTCATCTTCCTGATTTCAAATCTGGCCTCAGACATTTACTAGCTATAGTCCCTGGGCAAGTCACTTAACCCTGTTTGCCTCCATTTCCTCATTTGTAAGATGAGCTGCAGAAGCCCATGAACTTGCTGGGGATGGCAGCAGCTGGAAATTGGTTCTATCTCAGGAGAGAACCTAAAAGAGGCTCCCCAGCTGCCCCTGCCCTCAAGCTTTGCCGTCCTTGCTCCCAGCCAAAGGCAGGTGCTAATCCCTGACCCTTGGTAATGCCAATGCAGAGGAAAGGAGTGGCAGGATTTTCTCCACTGCCCAGGGAAGCAAAGAGAAAGCACAAATCAGCTAGGTGGGATCTGGTTCCTGCAATCTGACCCAAGGACAGAGGAGCCATCCTTCAAAAGGCCAAGGGACTTGATCTGGGATCAAAAGAGAGGAACTGAAGTCTACCCTGGGTCCAGGGTCAGGCCACCAGAACAAACATTTCCCTGATGGTCTGTAGGGTGGTCTATTGCTTTTAGAAGGTAGAAATAAAAAGGAGGCTGCCTGGCTTCACCTCCACCCTTCCAGCTCCATGATCCCTGCCAACAACATGCAAAGAGTAATCAATCGCTGACCATTCTTCTAAAAGACTCCATCCATACTGATAATTTAACAAACGCAATTCAATGGAGACAGAGTTGAAAGCAGGTAGGTGGCATAGTAAATAGAGCACTGACTTGGAGACAAAAAAGATTGAGTTCAAATCCTGCCTCAGCCACTTACTAGTATGTGACCTGAGCAAGTCATTAAAAAAACTCTCTGTGCCTCAGTTTCCTCATTTGTAAAATAGGGAAATTGGACTCAATGGCTTCCAAGGACCCTCCTAGCTCTAAATCTATTATAACAGTAAGTACCTACTATGTACATAGTACTGTGCTAGACATAGAGATAAAAAGATAGCTATGATTTAAGTCCTGCCTTCAAGGAATTTATAATCTAAAAGGGGGAGATAAGGTAGGCCCATATATCTCAGAAAGTCTCCTGTTCAGCTGAGAAAAATTAATCTATTCCCAGTGTTTGCCAGTAATCCCAAGGACCCAGATATGATAGCAATTTCTAGCTACAGTAGTAGCAAGGCAGCATGGATTAATGGCTAGAGTCCTGGTCTTGGAATAAAAAAGATCTGGGTTCGAATCCTCCATCTAACTCTTACTTGCTGCCTTGTCTGTTGGCGTCACTTATTATCTCTGAATAAAAATCTCATCATCTGTAAAATGGGGATTGCAATATCTGTAGTACCCTTATCTGAAAAGAAATCCCCACTAGAATGTTCATGAGGTGGTTGCAAGACTAAAATGAGATGATATATACAATTCAGTCACATCTGACTCTTTGGGACCCCATTTGGGGTTTTCTTGTCAAAGACACTGAAGTGGTTTGTCATTTCCTTCTCCAGTTCATTTTATAGATGAGGAAATTGAGGCAAACAGGGTTAAGTGACCTGCCCAGGGTCACACAGCTGGTAGGTGTCTGGGGCAGATCTGAACTGAGTCTTGCTGACTCCAGGCCTGGGTGATCTATCCCCTGTACCTCCTAGCTGTCTCAATATATACAAAGTGCTGTATAAATGTCAGGTACATTAAGGGAACCAATTCCCAGTACTCCTTCTGTCAGTATCCCAAGATTCATTTTGCTTCACATTTGGTTCCTACCAAAATATACTCCTTCCCTTCAGGGATGTGCTGGGATCTCCTTTCATGGTGATTCTTCTGACTGGACTGGGTTAGGTTCCTCTTGACTAGGAATTCCTAACTTTCTTTTGTGTCACGAATCCCATGGGCATCATTGTGATGAAGCCAAGGACACCCCATAATAAGGTTTTCAAATACATAAAATTAAATAAGTAGAACTACACAAGAAGTCAGTTATATGGACATTGAAAGCTTATCAAAATACTTTTTAAAAAAATGTATGGCCCCTAGACCTTAACACAGTGTTTGGTACATAGCAAGTGTTTAATAAAAGCTAGTTGACTCACTCAGGTAAAGAATATGAGTCTGAAGTCTTACTAGGATAGGAGATAAAAATGCGTGTCCTCTGGACTCCTTTAGCAGTATACCAATACCTAGTTACTAACCAAGAGCTTAGCATCTACTGAGCAAGAACAGTCCATTAAATAGAAATTGAACTTCTGTGTTATTATGCTGACCAGAGAAGAGATGAGAAAATGTACCTCTCTCCTTTCCCTCTAAGAGGTGGGTGACTATGGAGGTGACATGTTGCCATGTTGCATATGCCGTCAAATACAATCAATGTGTAAGTTGGTTTTGCTTAAAAAAATTTTTTTAAGTTTTTTAAGGTTTGCTGGGTTGGGAGGGAGGAGGGAGAGATGAATAGGGTGAAAACAAAGGACATCAATGCAACTTTTTTAAAAAAAAGAAAAATTGATTAAAGTAGGAAACTGCCAGATTCTCTACATTGTGAATTATACCTATCTGCAAATTGCTGTCTTCTCTCAAGGAATTTTTCTTGGTTGCTTATCAATCAATTAGCATTTTTGAATGCCCCCATGTAATAGGGTACTTCTTACTTTATGTTCACATCATGAATTACAAACCTGATTTGTGGACATGTTTTTTTTTTAATCTCTACTTTTTTATCTATTTATTTTTAACATTCATTTAAAAAAAAAACCCTTAAGGTCCAAATTCTCTCTGTGGGCATATAATTTGCTGCTTGCTATGATGCCAAAATTGCTAGTTACTGCTTTGGATCCTTTTCCCCATTAACCAAAATTCATGCTGGGAGTTAGGAGGATGGATAAAATAACTGAATGGATGAAATGATTCTTTCATTTCCCATTGTGTTCCTCTTGTGCCTGTATAGCCCTCTCCAGCTATGTAAACCAGAAATCAATCAATCAATCAGTCAACAAGCATTTGTTGAGTGTCTTCTATGGGTATCAAGGGGAAGAGGAAAACCCCTTACTTTCCTATTCTCTTCATCTCTGTTACACTGATTATGTCATGGATATCATTTTTTCTCCCACACAAGCATGCTTCCTTGTAACTGTTCTCAAGGGTATTTTCTCCCCCTTTAGATTATAAATGTCTAAGGGGAAGTAGCTTCATCTTCAGAGTTCCCAAGTATGTTTGTTTACTTTAGCCCTCCATAAGAAAAAGGAACAATAATGATTTGCTGAATAAGTGGCAATCACTCACACATAGTTGAGCACTCTTGAGACTAGGCATGGTGAGGGGTGGTGGTGAGGAAGGGACAGATTATCACCAACCTGGGTTATATAAGCAAGATGGCATAGAAGACATTGGCCACCAGCCTCATCTGTGGCTAACTATGTTTGCCTAGTGCTGAATATGGCCGCTAGCTTCATTGGAGAAGCTAGGCATGCACAGCCTCCAAGAAAGTTACATGGAGGGACCAGGGCTGGGAGGGCAAAGTAAAGTGGTATAATCCCTCCCATTTTTGTTCTATAAACATCTTCACTGTTGAATTCAGTTGATTGGATTCCAGCATGGTGCCAATAAGGCCAATATTAGAAAAATCAGTCTCCATTAGACTTGCCCAAGGCAGGGTTCTGTTCCCTGGCCACAGAACACACTACCAGCTTCAAACAAAGTTAAGTCCTTGGTTGAAACATGGATATCCCAATTCAAGCCCTCTCCAGCAAAACAATTCAGAATGTATCTTCTTATATAAAGGGCATATAACATGAATATGTCTCCCAGCATGCTGTAGATGGTTGGTGGGGCTAGAAAATAGGAGAAGAAAAGAGAAGAAAAGGCTGAAAGGGTGGTCACAGTGAATAAAATTTCCAAAAGGAGAGAATGTCATGAAGGAACTCATGAAGGGAAGGCCTGGAGTCTTGCATTTCATCTACATTATTGCCATCAAAGCCAAATCCTTTTGCCTAAAACTTCAGTAGCATCTGTAGAACCTTTTCTTTAGAGCATCAGATGATAGACAGAAATGGAGGGGCAGAGCTATACTGGGTAGGAAATGAGCAGGGCCAGTACCAAAAGTACAGGGAGTTTGAAGTCAGGATGGAGAATGGGGGATGGGACATAGAAAAGCATCAATATCTTCAGGTCTGTTTCATTTCATTCTTCATGTTTCCTGACAACTGCCTTTGAGTTATCAGGCACCAGAAATTCTCTGCTGAGCAGGGTTGGGATAAGACAAGATAGATGCCACAGAATTAGCCATACCATGCTAAGAACATAAGACCCCTCTGAGCACTTTAGGCTCCCCTCAGTCTTGGTACTTCCTGGCATAGTCACAAATGTGGAGATTAGGAAACCAGGACAGAGGCATCCTGATCCCACCCCTCTTTGCTGCTGTTCTCCTCTCCTGGTTCACAATCACCAGTCTCTTCCATCAGACACATTTGGGCTATTGTTATGTTATTCTTCTGTGTCACTGGACTCAAGACAACTGGATTCTCAGACTATCAGTTCCTAAAGGATTGGAGTTGTATCTGTGTAAATATAATGTGTACAGGGTTCAGCACAGTGCAAACAGATACAGTTATTTTCCACATCATGAGTTTCCCCATCATGGTTTCGATATATCGAGGGTGGGCATGAGAAATTAAATGGGAAGTTTTGGGGGAGTTTTGTGGAAGCCATAGACAATACAAAATGACCAGCAGAAAACACAGAAAAAAGTTTAGAAAGTCAGAAATACATAAAATATATGTGTAGTATTGTACAATATCAACCCAAATTTTACAATAAGGTACTGTAAACAACCCATAAAAAATTCAGACTTCTTCTCTTGCATGAAGGGAGGACCAAAAAATTTACATGAATTTTCCAGATCAAGGGGGTTTCTGCTAACTTCCAATATGTGGAAGACATAACATCTGTCCATATGTATCCTGTATCTATCCAGCAAAATATAAGCTCCTTGAGGGAAGTTACTGACTTCAGTTTTGTGTATCAACAGCACCTAGCACAATTTATTAAGCATGCAATTGGTGCTTAATAAATGCACACTGGATAGTACTGAATTAGAACACCACAGTTTAACAGTTGGATAACATTAATAGTTTCATCTCCCATTTTCTCTACCAACATAAACAAGCACATTTCAAGTTCTTCCTCAGTGTTCCTGGTTGGAACAGTCTAGAATTCTTGCAGAAAGCTGTAACTAATGAATAATCACCTTGATCAATTGAGAGTTAGGTACCACGGGGCAGCTAGGTGGCAGAGTGAATAGAGCACCAGCCGTGGAGTCAGGAGGAGCTGAGTTCAAATCCAGCCTCAGACCCTTAACACAAAACTAGCTGTATGACCTTGGGCAAGTCACTTAACTCCAATTGCCCTGCCCTTCCCTCCTCCAATAAGTAAAACAACAACAACAAAGAATGTTACAAGAGTTAGGTACTAGCTAGATAACGGAAAGAACTAGTATAACCAGATAGGAGAATATCCCCACCTAAAAATATCTGCTCCTGCTGGTTGGCACAGACAGAGGGAATCAACATGAATCACATTCTCTTAGATGATATGGTGTGCTTTAAACTAGGAGTAATTTGCTGGGGGACCCACATGTGTAGTATAGTATATAGAAATCTCATGTACTAGAGCTCCAGAAACAATGCAGATTCATGTGCTGCAGCCAAAACAGAGTATAGATCCTGTATAAGCAAACCCCAGATGCAGGCAAATGTTTTGGAGACATTGTTCTTCCTCACTCCCTTTCTCCAACACATACTACATAAGGCAAAGTAGTGCTGGAAAAGAGTATCACCTGGAAGGCTGGGGGTCACATCTGGTATTCAAAAGGAATGGGAGTTTGGGTGGAGCCACAGAAAGAGAAGGGATGTTCCGCAAGAGTTCCTTCCCCCAGAGAAGGGGCTAGAGAGACATCCTCCCAAGAGAGTGAATCTGAAGCCAATCAAATTTAAGGTAAAAACCAACTGGGTCCTCTACTGGCCTCACCTTCTTCCATAGCTTTTGGAATCTGTGCCTGCATAACGAACTGCCTAAAGTGATTTTGAGTGCCAAGACGAAACCAAGCACCAGGTTAACCAAAGCCCCTAGTGTTCGAGAAACGAGATCACACGTGCATGTCTACCTGCAAGCTTAAGTTGAGGGTGGCAAGAAGGTGCCATCAACATTCTCTGTTCTCTTATCTCTACTCTCAACAGGATGGGGGAAATATAAGACAAAGCAAGTATTTGGGAGAGCGAGGTGGGGTCAAGTTAAGAAATGACAATGTGTCCATATGTCCGTTCTCCAGATATACTTTTAGTGTATACTGAAATTGTGGGAAGAATGAAGGCACTCCCAAGATACAACAAATGCTTGGGAATAATCAACCAAGGTTAAGAGGCTCACAAGGACAAACTAGTTCAGTGGCCACTCTAAGGTTATAAAAGCCTTTGCTAACTTTCCTTTCCAGTGACCTTGATTCCTCCACGAGGAAATTCACCAGCTCTGTTCCCAAGCCCCAAATCCCTTTAGAGCTGTTAGGAGAAGTGACTAGGTCCCAGAGCACTTTCAGCCTACCCCCCTGCTCCCACACTGCTGTCACTTACATCCATTGACATCTCCCTCTGGATAAGTTTCTTGGACTCCTTCTCACAAAAATTGAGCATGGCTTCACGATTGTACAAGCCTGTGGACTGCTTGTCGGTCTGGTTCCTCTGCCGGAGCCCCACTGGAATACTCCCATCCGGATCCACCACATCCAGCTCCTTCTCCAGCTCCTCCATCTCCTCCGGAGACAGCGTAGACAGCAAGCTGTCAATATCCGGATCTTCGCTCACCTGCCTGCGGTACTTGGCTACCTTGGACATCTTGAAGAGATGGAGCTCAGCTCAAAGCGATGTGTGTGTGCGCGCGTGTGGAGGGGGGCGGGGGGCTCCCGGACCGCTCCTGGTGAGCAGGTGGAGGGGCTCAGTAGGGAAGTTTGGAGGAGGGAGAATGGGCTTGGGAGCAGATCCTCGGACTGGATAAGCGGGTGGTTCTTTTCCCCTCCCTTGATGCAGGTGCTGAAGTGTTAAATCGAAGCAGCTTCCCTTCTGCCCCGGGGGGATAATAGTTATAAAGAGAAGACCCCGCTGGTATAACAGTTGACCAATAAGAGCCAAGAGCTTCACAGCCCTCAACTGAAGAGCCAATCACCGGAGGCCACAGGCGGGTCTGCCTCCCTGTCAGAGCTGTTTGAAACTTGAGGACATTCCAGGGAATCTTGGAGCTGCTGCATGACCAAATTTAGTACGGAGCGTTTAGCCTTTTAAAGACAAGGGGGGCTGCGCAATGAGAAAAGATACAAAAATGCACGAGCTGGCAGCCCTCGGAGAAGGGGCAAGAGGCGGCAGTGGCGAGCGCACAGGATGGCCAAGCGGCCAGGGGCGTCCCTCCCATCTCCCTTCCCCATCACCAGACCACCAGACGCTACTGTCACCCTGGGGCAGGGTTCGCTCCATTGACTCCTTTCTACTCTATTTGGTCATGGGCTGGGTGATCCCACAGTGTTTACAGCCAGACAAAGATGGGAGTGGGGATATAGCACGTTGTCTTTCTTTCCCTAAAGTGTCACCGTCTCCTGGCCAAAAGGAACCTGGCTCTCTCCAGGGGCTCTGGGACACCTAGTCCTCGATCAAAAAGAATCATTTGACAGAAACAGACCCCTCTGGGTCATTGTATGTTTGGGGGATGGGGGTGGGGTGTTGTGTGAGGCATCCAGGAAAAGCCTAAAAGGCTGGCAATAAATGTTAAGAGGCGGCCAGGCCTGGGTGCATAACAAAACTTGCAAAACCCTGCTCTCTCATCTACATCCTTTCTTCCTGGATGCAGAGCCTTCCAGACAGTTTTTCCTTGGAAGCATGAAGAAGTAAGAGATTGCAAAGGACAGAATCTCTGGTACACCCTAAGGGAACCTTGATGCTTCTTCAGGGAAATGCAATTCTGAGATGTTAGGAGATACCATATTGCCCCAGGGTTGGTATGTTCCATAGAAAAGCTTTCTGCTGCTCATCAATCATGTTGCCCTAGGCCAGTCACAGAGACATACAATCTCCTGTCTCCCTTCTCAGACTCCCTTCTCAAAGCCCGGGTGTCACTCATCAAGAGAAACTTCCATTTTTTCCTGGCCTCTTTCCTTCTTAAGTCAGAGGGAGACTGTCACGCTTATTTAGCATTTGCCAAGTCCACAGAGGGATCAGGACGAAAAATCGGCCCAGGGATTTAAAAGACAGTCTCATTTTTAGGGCAATAGGGCAAATAGGCAACAGTTAGTCAGTTTACATGCCTTTATTACACACTTACAATGTACCAAGCATTGTGGGTGTAAAGAAAAGCAAAAAGCAGATCCTCCCCTCAAGGACCTTTGGAAATGGGAGAGAGAACATGTAAATAACCAGGTGCATATAAAGAGTAGATAGAGGGTAATCTGAGAGGGGAAGGCCCTAGCAGATGGAGGAACCTGGAAAGGGCTCCTCCAGAAGATGGGATTTAAGCGAAGTCTTGAAGGAAGCCAAAGAAAATTAAGAGGCAGAGTTGAAAGGGCAAAACATTCCAGGCATGGGGCTCAGCCAATGCAAAGGCATGGAGATAGAAGGTGCAATGTTGTATTTGAGAAACAGTGAGTAAGCCAGTGCAGCTAGAGTGTAGAGTGTGTAGCAAGGAATAAGGTATAAAAAAGACTGAAAAGGTAGGATGAGGCTAGGCTACGAGAAACCTTAAATGCCAAACAGAAAAGTTCATGTTTGATCCTGGGGGGTAATGGAGGGCCACTGAAGCCCACTGAGCAGGGAGTGACATGGTCAGATCTATGCATCAGAAAAATCACCTTGGTGTTTGACTGTGAGATGGACTGGACTGGGGAGAGATCTGAACCAGGGATAGAAATCTACTGATTAGAAAGCTACTAAACTAGTTTGAATAAGAGGTGATGAGTAGCTATATGAGTGGGGAAAAGCAGCTATAGGTGAGAAGCACTGTGAATATAGAAACAAGATCTGGTCACAGATTGGATGGACATGGAAGATAAAGGAGTGAGAAATCAAGGATGACACCAAGGCTATGTGGCTGGGTGTCCAGGTAACTGGGGAGATGGTGGTGCCACTATAGTAATAGGGAAGTTTGGAAGAGGGCAAGTTTGAGGGAAAAGATAAATCCTGTTTTAGACCTATGAACAGAGAATAGGAGTGAAAGGGGTAGGTGAATGGCAGGGCATTTTAATGCTTTGGGTTCCAGAAAGCTGAACTTTTTCACATGCTTCTATTTCTTTCTCACTCCTATCAGCTTGTCCCCAACCCATGTATTCACTTCTATCCCATAATTGTCTTCCTCTTTCTTCCTCTCACCTCTACCACAAAGTTACCCAATGCTTCTACGATTATATTTGTCTTCTTGTCTATCTCTCAGACCCCTGTTACACATGGTTCCAACATCTCACAATCCCAGCTGGGAAAAGAGTCAGGGGAATACTAGTGTAGTAAGATTTAACTCTGGGGGTGGTTACAGAGTGCATTGAATAGAGCATCAGCCTTGGAGTCAAAAGGACCTGAGTTCAAATCCGGCCTCAGACACTTAACACTTACTAGCCATGTGACCTTAAGCAAGTCACTTAACCTCAACTGCCCTGTCCTTCCCCCTCCCCCCAAAAAGCAAAAAATTTAAAAATTAAAAAAAAAAAAGATTTAACTCTGGAGGGGCAGCTAGGTGGTGCAGTGAATAGAGCACTAGCCCTGAAGTCAGAAGGACCTGAGTTCAAATATGACCTCAGAATTTGATACTTAACTACCTGTGTGATCCTGGGCAAGTCACTTAACCCCAAATGCCTCACCAAATAAAAAAGGGCAGGGGAAAGATTTAATTTTGGACTTAACTCTTCTAACCTACAAGAACACTAGCTGTTCGGGTTCCCCAAATGCCATAGGTTACATCCCCCTTTAGAGTTCAAGGGTGTACCCTTGAAGGGAAGTGGGGTTCTTCTGATGCTATCAACTTGAGTCCCCATTCTGGTTCTTTCTTCCCAATATCAATCAACAGTGATTCTGCCCTGATATCATTTGCCTGTTGGATTTCTCCTGTATATGGATTAATCAACTAACTCCAATAACTTTCAAAAGCTGGAGAAGGAAATGGCAAACCACCCCAGTATCTTAGCCAAGAAACTCACAAATGGGATCACAAAGAGTCAGACATAACTGAAACTATTCAACAGCAACAACAAACATTTACTGAAAATATATAGCAAAAAACAGAGTACAAAAATATCCTTCTGGACTAGACGCACTTTTCTCTCTACATCCTAGTCCCTAGGGAGATGGGCTGAAACTTTAAGTGTTATCTATGAGCATTCTTCCTACCACCAAGGTCACTTCAAGAGGCAGTACATAGTATCTAGGCTGCCATGTTGACTCACTGCTCAGCTGGATCCCACTGGTTGTTTGGGGCTGTGCTTCTCACAGAGCCTGGCTCCCAATAAAGTCTGGTGTAGACTCCGGTTCCTGCACTTCTGGTGGTTCTTCAAACTTTTTCACAAGTTCACCTGGCCTATTCCATCTCCAGCATTCATTCACCTAAGAGAAGAAAGAACAAATAGGAAAAGGCAAAAGACAGAGATACCTTTCATACATTCCAGGTACACAGTGACCTAGGTGGGGGAGAGAAGGCCCTAGGCCTTTCTCCCTGTCAGAAGGCTTTAGAGCATGTCTTCCCTAGGTTGCCACCAGGAAGAAAGAGATCTGTTTGGCCATGTAGCGTTCTTTATATGAACACACTCAGCTCCAGCTCAACAGCCAATCAAAAGGCTTTTAAATACACCATTCAATATCTGGACCAGGAAAAATCACAGAATACATATGCAAGCCTTGAAACCAGAGAGCAAGCCTTCCCATTATATAGGATTCATACATTTCCATAAATAGATTAACCAACCTCTTCCTCCCTCCCCACATTGGCTGGAAACAAGCAGAGCTTAATACATATTCTGCCAGTGACTGTACATGTATAACCTATATTAAAATGTTTGCCTTCTCAATGAGAGGGGAGGGGAGGGAGGAAGAAAATTTGGAACTCAAAATTTAAAAAAGCAAATATTTAAAAAAAATTTACATGTAATTGGGGGAAAATAAAATATTAAAAAATTTTGGATTTTTTTTTTTACTGTGTATTATTCCAGGATTGGGCACTCATCGACCTGTTACATATGAAGCAGGGCAATGAAATGACTGTAACATTTTTAAAAAGCATCAATAAAAAGTATTTTAAAAATAATAAGTAAAATCCTTAGATCCTTCCCCCACGCATGACAAATTGTTGTCTAACCATGCTTCTCCTGTTTTATGTTTGCCAAGCTGACTTATTGAATCCCAGTATGACAGTAGGCCTTCTTCCGTAGACTAGACATTTACTTATGCATTTCTTTCCCTTTTTCAAGAATGCTCTCTTCAAGTTTAAAGGAGCAAGAATATGATGGGAAATTAATGTCAAACAAAGATATATGTATTTTTTTTTAAAAAATCTGTATTATTTACATCATTGCCTTCATCAGTTTAGTAACTGTCAAAAAAAAAAAAAAGGAAGTTTCCTAGCCTATCTCCTAGAGACCATCAGTGTCCCAAAGTTCTGTGTCAGCTGTAAACCCTGACAACTCTTTTGTTCATACTTCTCCTGCAAAATAACAGCTATCTATTTTTATTGACTCCTCCCCACCTTCAGTCACTGGGGCCACAAAGGCAGAACCATCTGTAATGTTAATGGGAATTAAGATCTTCCCTGCCCATTAATAGGCCTTACCTTTGGCCCATTAAGGGAAGCTTGCTTAGGGAAGGCTTGCTTATAGGAAGGCACGCTTTTTCCTAATTTCTAATTAGGCATTGAGTCAGGAGGGTTGTGATGGTTTTTGGCTCTGAGAAGTGTATATATACCCTAAGCTCGTATTTTGCTTTGGAGATTTGCTTATGAGAAGTTTCTTGTGTTTTTCTGATTGAGATTCTGAGTGGCCTACATGTTCCGAGCTCCCTGCCTACTCAGATGTAAAGGCTCTCTCTATCCAGGGATGTATGTAAAGTGTATAATTGAATCAGGCAGTCAGATCCCTGTCTGTTTGTCTTTATTTTTCTGCTTGTATTTTCTTTGTATTTTCTCTGAAGTTCAGGGTGCTGACTTTTCCCTTCAAATAGTGAATGTAATTTAAAAGATTGTTGACCCCTTAAACAGCAATCTTTCCTAGTAAAGCATATCTAAGAACTTGTGCTAGAAGCCATCCTGGGTATGCCAGTGTGGTTACTGCTACACCATCTTTAACTTTCTCTGTCCTTTATGCTCTACATTCAATCAGTTGCGCAGTCATGTCCATTCTACTTCAACATCTCTACCATTCTAGTTTAGGCCCACTCATTGGTCCCCAAATTGGTCTCATGCCCCTCTAGTTTCTCCCCTTCCCAATCTATCTTTTACACAACTGCCAAAAGAAATTACTTAAGCCTCAGGTCTAACCATTCTGCTCCACTACTTAAGATATTTTGGTGACTCAAGTACAAAACTGCTGTTCGGTCATGTCTGACTCTTCATGACCCCATTTCGGGTTTTCTTGGCAAAAATACTGGAGTGGTTTGCCATTTCCTTCTCCAGTCATTTTACAGGTGAGGAACTAAGGCAAACAGGGTGAAGTGACTTGCCCAGAGCCACATAGCTGGTAAAGTGTCTGAGGCCAGATATGAATTCAAAGAAGATGAGTTTTCCACTCTATTAATATCTATTTTTCCACCTACCTGCCCTGAAGTACAAAATATAAATTCCTTACTTTGGCATTTAAGGCCCTACACACCTAAGTTCCAAATTACCCTTTCTAGTCTTACTTCTCATTCTTTTGCTTCATGTATTCTACCGTGTTTCCCCGATAATAAGACCTATCCCGAAAATAAGCCCTCCCCTTACTGTGTAAGATTCCTCTAAAATAAGCCCTCCCCCGAAAATAAGCCCTATTGAGATTGCTACTGTAGTGAAGGTGATCCCCTGCGCTACATGCTACATTACGGTACCCTCTGTATGCACCGTCCCCCCCCGCCCCCCGTGAAACGCACGCCGCTCTCTAAGCTGCATCCAATCAGAGCTGCAGCAGTGAGCGCATCATCCTGTTCTTCCCCAGTGATGTGCTTATTGAATAAAGGTACATTTTTTTGTTCACATTTACCTGTTTATTAAAATTGCTGTCAATGTTCATTAAAATAAGCCCTCCCCTGAAAATAAGCCCTCTGGTGTTTTTCTGTCCAAAAAAATAATAAGACAGTGTCTTATTATCGGGGAAACATGGTATATTCTGGACATATAGGACTATGTATCTCATCCTGTACCTTCCCATCCCCTTGCATTCAGGCAGGTCATCTCTAAGGCTTGGAATGCACTCCTCATATCTGAATTTAAGAATCCTTGTCTTCCATCAAGGATCTGTACCATTTTTGAGAAGCCTTTCCTGATTGTCCCAACTCAAGGTATTCTCTCTTTTCTCAAATATTTTTTGTCTATTTTGTCTCCTGGATCTCTCCTTCTCCCCATTCCCACTTACCTGTGCACATGCCATATCCAGCCTCCCTGCTACCCCCCAATAGGATGTAAGATCCATGAAGCAAGGACCATGTCATTTTAAAAACCTTCAATGCCTTGCATAGTGCCTCTCACCCCACCTATCCAATCTGTTGCTATGCCTTGACATTTCTACCTTAAAACATTCCTCCTATACATCTTTTCTCCACCCACATAGCCGACAACCTGGTTCAAAACCTTCATCACCTCCTGAACCTGGATTATTACAATAGCCTGCTAGTGGTTCTCCATGCCTCAAGTCTCTCCCTAAAGTGTAGGTCTGTACATATACAGCTAGGAAATGGCTGAACAAATTGTGGCATATGAATGTAATGGAATACTATTGTGCTATAAGAAACAACATACAGAGATATGAGAGAGAGCAGATTGGGGAAGGGGATATTCAATGGGATCACTGTTTTGGGGTAGTGAGTAGGGGGAAAATGGGGAGAAAATCTGTAACTCAAAATCTTGTGGAAATGAATGATGTAAACTAAAAAATAAAAAAAGAGGGGGAAAAAAAGAAACAACGAGGAGGTGTATTTCAGAAAAATCTGTAAAGATTTTGTATCCACAAGCACAAACAACTTCCAGGTTCGAATTATTAGCATAGCAAACTCCATTTAATCAGTGACAAATTAAGGCAAAACATTCACAGAAAAGAGAAAATCAAAATTCAGCATTGACCAAGTGTAATTCAATAATTTCCAAGTACTACTCCACCACTGGGAAGTACATTCATTTAGTCAATCACAAAGTATTTCTTCTCAAATGGAAATTAGTTGCCAATCATAAACAAAGTACATTCATTTGGTCAGTCACAGAGCACAAAAAAGTCAAAAGTTTCCCATCCCTGGATCACAACAGAATTACAATTATCATCAGTTAACACAAGGCACCTTCTCAAAAGGGGAAGTGGTGAGCACAAAGGCCATCTACCCCTGAGCTACAACAAGGTTAAGCTATCACAGCATTTAATGCCCAAAGAGAGGTCTTTTCTTCATCTTGACAGGAGACAAGTTCTCAGCAATCTCTGTTCCTGGGGAGACAAAGCTTAACAAATCCATCATATACATTGCCAATGTCCTCATCAATTCACTCTCTGTCTGCAGAACAGTCTTAGGACTCCCAGAAAACATCAACAAGACCCTCTTCCAGGATTTCTGTAAACATACAACAAGAAAATCTTTCTTCAGGGCTTCTGAACCAACAGCAAGGTTCCAGAACCTCTGCAACAACAGCACTGTCCTTCATCAGCAGATGAATCTGGCAAAACAACATCAAAACAGACAGATAAAATACCAGCATCACAGTCATGCCTCCTCAGTTCTTGGCAGCTCTGGGTGGCAGCTCTCTCTCTCTCTCTCTCTCTCTCTCTCTCTCTCTCTCTCTCTCTCTCTCTCTCTCCCTCGGCCTCCACGATGCTGCTCCAAAAAGTTCTTCTGGTCTCCTCTGCTTGGGCTTGTCTCTAAATCCATGGCACCAGCTCCTCCCAGTTCAGCCCTCTCTCTTCACGTCAACAAGTTCATCCCACAAGTGGGATCCACAAGCTCTGGGTTTCAACACTCAACCTGAATACCAAGCCAATACAGGGGGATCTTTAAATTCCATTACCATTACATTCTACGCCTCCAGGATCCTTGAACTGATGCAAAGTGAAATGAGAAGAATCAGGGGAACATTTTGCAACAATCAACTTTGATAGACTTAGCTCTTCTCAACAATATAATAATCCAAGACAATTCTGAAAGACTCATGATAGAAAATGCTATCCACAGCCAGAGAAAGAACTGATGGAAACTGAATGCAGATTGAAGCATACTATTTCCTTTGGGAGTTTTGGTCATTTCTTTGGGTAGTTTTTTTCCTTTTGTTCTGTTTCCTCTTTCACAAGAGGAAATATGTTTCACATGATTGCACATATATAACCTATATCAAATTGTTTACATCTTAAAGAAGGAAGGGGGAAAAGGGAGAAAATTCAGAACTCAAAATTTTATTAAAAATATTAAAATTGTCTTTACATGTAATTCGAAAAAGCACTTAAAAAATTAAAAATAGAAAAAAAATAAGGTGTAGGTCTGAACATGTTACTCTTCCCCTCCCCCATTCAATAAACTCCAGTGGTTCCTTATTGCCTCCAGGATCAATTATAAAATCCTCTGTTTGTTTTTTAAAGTCCTTTGCTAACTGGCCTCTTACCTTTATTCCCCTCCATGTATTCCACCATGGGGCAATACTGGCCTTCTTTAGGGAAAGTTCATCTCTCAATTCTGTGCCTTTTCACTGAGTGACCAATTCCTAGGATGTTCTTCTGCTGCTCTTCCCCCCCCCCCCCATCTTCTGAGAGAAGAGGGAGCTGGATGCTCTAAGGAAGAAAGAGCTGTTTTGTCCTCCAAAGGGTCAGGTAAGAAAACATCTAATAAGGGTCAGAGGATGAAGAGTAGTAGTGATTGGTGCTTCTCTTCTTAAGTGCTCTGAGGTAGCTATTGGTCACCCTGATTCCGATGAAGAAGTTGGCTGTCCAGGGCAAGGACACAGGATATGACAGAAAACTTCCCAAGACTTATTAAAGTGGACACCAACTACACATTTCTGATCATTCACATGGGTACAAAACTAAAACTGCAAAAGAAACTAAAAACCATTGACCATAATTATGAAGTTTTGGGCAAAAAGTAGAAAACCATCTTGGCACAGGTTCCCCCACCTCCATTCCTACTGCCCATTGAAAACAAGCTATGGGAGTGGCAAGGTGGAGCAGAGAATAGAGCACCTGCCCTGGAGTCAGGAGGAACCGAATTAAATCTGGCCTCAGACACTTAATACAAAACTAGCCGTGTGACCTTGGGCAAGTCACTTGACCCCAGTTGCCCCGCCTTCCTCTCTCCAAAAAGCAAAACACACACAAACACACACACACGCACACACGAACACACACACACATAAACAAACAAGCTATGTAGAAAAGAAAAGTTAATTGGAGAAGCAAAAAGTTGACTAAGAAAGTAGTGTCTAAGAAAGGGATTTAGATTTCTGAACTATTTTAAGTAGAGGAATAACAGATTCCTGGCCAGAGAGGGAGTATACCTGAGAAAGGCTGGTAAGAATATATTTGTATTAAAAATTTAATATGCCTTAAGCTAAAATAGGATGAGGGAGAGAGGTCTGCCTGTGTATATCCCCCAACTTAGATACCATAGAGAGTTGGCAAAAAGAATAGTAGTCAAGATGTCCAGAAGTTATGGCCACTTTCAATTTGAGCTTATTCTGCCCAAGTACTGAGGTGATGTAGAGGACTGGGTTGTTTGGAGAGTTTTTTGGGTGTTTTGTGTTTCTTTTTATACTTTAGTTCTTGCTATGTCTTCTCAGCAAATATCCATTAATAAAAGCTAATTGATATTGAGGAGAGATTGACTCGCCAAACTGGTAGTAGGGAGATGTTAACTGAGCAGCTGATACTAATAGACCCACACCGAATAGGGCTTTGAGAGCAATAACATTAATGAGACCACATATCACTCTTGGGTTGAGAACTACAATTATCCCCTCACTATTCCTGGAGCTCTATCCCTCTTACTGTGGCCCAAGACTGTATTGGATTTTATGGATGCCATGTCCAGGGCCTAGCCCAGGTGACTGGTGACTGACTGCTGGCCTTGGAAACCAGGTCAATTTTAACTTTATATGCCATCCAGCCATCTACTTACCATCTGCCTGCTGTCAATGACTTGCTCCTCCCAAACTGGACCAGCATCATCTTCCACACCACAACTGAGTTTTTAACATTCACACCTCTCCATGCCTCCTGTCCCTGAAGAACTAAATCAAAATTTCAGAAGAGCCAATAGAAGTACAACATCTAGAATCCACAGAAGGGGTGACTAGGTGGGGCAGTGAATAGAGCACCAGCCCTGGAGTCAGGAGGACCTGAGTTCAAATCCAGTCTCAGACACAACACTTACTAGTCGTGTGGCCTTGGGCAAGTCACTTAACCCCAACTGCCCTGCCTTCCCCCTCCAAAAAACAAAAAAAACAAAATTAGAATCCACAGCAGTTGGCCACTAGCCTCAGCAGCCAACCCTGATAAAAAGTCAGCCTAGCTGTGAATTCATGGCTCAACTGAGATACTATGCCCTCCCTACAAGCAAGGCAATGATTTGTTCATCAGTTATGTCACACTTGGAAGTTGTTTGTATTTTTGTTCATGCTATACCTTTAAAGCAAATATTCCTTTCTAAAAGTTAATCTAACTGTTAAGTGGTTAAATGGAATTAAAATTAGGAGAAATAATCTGTGGGAGACTGAGCCAATGGCAGAGATGAGAGATACTCCAAATTCCCTTAAGAATACTGGAGGTTCAGGGAGGCTAGGTGCCACAGTGAATAGAGAACCAGCCTTGGAGTCAGGAGAACCTGAGTTTAAATCAGGCCTCAGACAGTTAACACAAAACTGGCTGTGTGACCTTGGGCAAGTCACTTAACCACAATTGCCCCTCCAAAAAGCAAAAAAAAAAAAAAAGAATACTGGAGGATCTTTGGGGGAGAGATGAAATGTAGCATAACTGGCCTTCAGGCAGTAGGGACAGAGGCACTGTTACAAACAAATGCAGAAATCACATAAGGATTCAACAGAACCCATGAAGAATCTGTATAATTCTCTTTCCTCCTCAGGTGAGTACTACTTTCTACCTGGGTCTTGAAGTTCTCTAAACTCATTATGACTATGGTTTGGACTCCTCTTGAATGAGAAATAAACCTGGGGCTGCTAGAAAGAGATATCCCAACATTTTGGTGAGCCTCTCACTTTTTGGGGGGGCAGAATAGGATAATGTATAGATCACTGGACTTGGAGATAGGAAGACCTGGATTCTAATCCTGCCTTGCACACTTAGTGCTGTGTAATCCTGGGCAAATTATTTAACCACTTTGTACCTCAGCTTCCTTATCTATAAAATGAGAGGGATTGAATTTGATGGACTCTATGGTCCATTACAGCTCTAAATCTATTATACTATGGTCCTGTGATCCGATGATGACTAGGCAGATATCTGAATGCCTTATGGTAGATATTATTCTGTAGGCTTGGACTCCCCTGGAAAGGAAATCCACTCGGGAGTCTCTAGACAGGCAACTGCCTACTCTTTTGACTTGCACCATCCAAATAATTCACAATAACAGCAAAAAGTAAGGAACAGATTTCTTGTTCTTCCATATCATGGCTATAGGCCCTCATGGTTGTACCTCCTAACACAGGCAGCCCTATTTGCAATACTCTACTCCAAAAAGACAAGTTGCTCCTGAAGTTCCCTTCTCTCAACAAAAGATGAGCATTCCTGATTCTCAGTTTTGAAGTTATGGAAAAGGAAATTTCCATGGTTGGCAAGCACAGCCCAAAAAATCTCCTTCTTCTGCTAGAATGCTAGATTCTGGGATCTGGTGCCTAGGAATGACCCTCCCCCATCCTTTTCTTGCTGGAAGCCTAAACTTCAGGACTCTTGGCCACATGGTTCACCTCTTCCTTGTTGAGACATGGTTAGAAAACTACCCCTATTTACAATGCAAGATAGAGGAACACAACACTGATTCAATATTGAGCTTGTGGTTCTCCAAAACCCATATCTTTTTCAGGTGAATTCCTATCTAGTCACCCCTACTCTATCATGTAATTATGAAGTTGATTTTTTTAAACACAAGTATAAGCCTCTCAGGTCATGCAGGTGAGCACATGTGTGCCTATGCCATCTGATTCTCCCCAGAAATCCAGGCATTCCACCACAGCCCTAGCTGCCGCTGTCTCTTGGGCTACAAGGCAACAATAACTGGATAAACCCTGAGGTTCAGGGACTCTCATGTCAGGCCATATAACTGCAGCTTGTCCTGTGCTACGTCCAATTTGTGGTGTCCAAGGTGGGGGGAGTGGCACCCCCATAAGTAGAGCATTTATGATGCTCTCAGGATCTCTCCTTAAGAAACTTAGAAGGAAAAATGATCAAAAAGGTCTAGAAGGCCCTTTTTGCAGGTAAGGTCAAAAGGATAGGTCCTTCTCTAAGAGCCCATCCCCCTCAAAAGCCAAAGCCAACCAATTTATCTTGGAGATAGCTTCCACCAGCAAACCCTATTCTCCAGGAAAAGTCAAGGGTTCTACCCTCCATAGGAAGACGCAAACTAAAGTCCTACCACAAAGGGTCACAGTCCTATAAGTTCCTCAAGTTGATCAGGGAACTCCTTTTGGTCTATCCCTATGGTGACGATCTACCATGTAAGTCCTTTTCATGCCTCACCTTGGTGACACCTAGTTATTTTTGGCATCTTTTGTTTTTATATCACCTAAATTTCCCCTCAGCATGACCAGCAGTGTGCAATCTGTGGCAAGTTACCTACAAAGCTGGATGCATGGGTCAAGTGATGGACTGTGTGTCTGTCATCCAAGAACCAGCCTAGTTAATTTGGGAGAGGCTTATCACTAGGTCGGTAATGGAGTGATGAATTTTTGGCCATAGCTCAAATACCATCTAGTAAGTGGTAGAAGGGCTTCAATCTGCATCAGAGAAAGGAGGATTTAAACCAAGGAACTCACTGATTCTTGAAGTATGAAGTAGTAATAAGGATCATACTTACATAAATGTATGTATATGTACATATATACACACTTGTATGTATCAGTTGTATGTGTGTATATATATATGTATTATGGTGTGGGCATATGCATACATTGTGGATTTACATGTGCATTATCATAACAAGTATGTACAGATATATACATATATACACATGCACATATATATGCACACATATACATACAATAAATATATTATTCCTCCTCTTTGGTTAAGACCTCAGATATCACTGACTTAGGACATTTTTATGGCACAACTGAAAGAAACAGGCTTAGAAAAGATGCCTTGGGAATTTGATTTGCCCTGAGTCATGCAGTCAATACATGTCTAAAGCAGGACTTGAGACACAGTTTTTCTGACTCCAAGTCCAACAATCTATCCACTGTACCACACTACTTCTGTGTTACTATAATTATTATTATAATTTTATTTCTCCTATTACTATCTTTTTGTTCAATGGAGATCAGATAGAAAGGGTACTGGGACTAATCACGAATACACTGTAAAACTTGTAGCACTAAGTTTTCCCACAGATATTACTGTACTGTATTTTTTTGAAAAAAGTTTTTTTTTTTTGCTTTTTGGGAGGCAATTGGGGTTAAGTGACTTGCCCAAGGTCACAAGGCTAGTTTTCGTGTTAAGTATCTGAGGCCGGATTTGAACTCAGGACCTCCTGACTCCAGGGCCAGTGCTCTATTTACTGTGCCACCTAGCCACCCCTACTGTACTGCATTTTTAAGAGTCCAACGGAGGGGCGGCCAGGTAGCACAGCGAGTAAGAGCACCAGCTCCAGTGTCGGGATGACCTGGGGATCGAACCTGGGCTCAGACACTTAGCACCCACCCAGAAACACCTGGCTGTGTAACCTTGAGCAAGTTACTTAACCCCAATTGCTTAGTGGTGGCCAGGTGGCACAATAAGAGCACCAGATCCCGACTCTGGGGCCGAATTCGGGCTCTGATACTTAGCACCACACCCAGAAATAACTGGCCGTGTAACCTTGAGCAAGTTACTTAACTCCAATTGCTTAAAAAAAAAAAGTCAAATGGAATGTTATAGAAAAGACAGTTGGGACTGCCAGTTTAGAATCACAGTTTTAACAGTCTTTCAATGAGGTGCTTCTCCCTATCTAATTGGGAAATATGTGTTTTAAATTTTTATTGGGAAATATGTGTGTTTTTAATCTACGAATAACTTTGAGATAAATTATGTAGAAGGTAGAGAGAAAGAAGTTTAGGAAGATCTTGTGAGAAATGTCTTCTCTGTTGTTATTAAGAAACATAAAAATAATTTTATGAATAATCTGTGAAAAACTGAAAGTTTGCTGTGTATTCTGGAAAGATGGTTTCCAGAGGAGAAAACAAAGAAAAAGGACTTACTACTCATTTCTGGAGGGTTGAAATGAATTCATATCATGAGGGAAAATATCAAGAGGATTCTTTGTAAACTTTAATCAGTACATGCAGTGGAATGATGAAATTGTATTTCTAGAAGTGAAGAAAAGTCATATACTTTTATATTAAGGATTTGAAGTAACTTTGCATATGATTATTCTCATAGTCAAAACAATGAAAATAATTATTTGTAGGTTTGTTTTTATTATTGATTTGTTAATAAATCTTGTATTTATTAATCTTAATATTTACATAGTCATAAAAGATTATGGGATTTAATATACAATTACTATTGGGAAAGGTTTTTCAAGTTCATTTTAAGATAAGCTAGAGTGGGAGTAATAATAATTCCCTATTAATAATGAGAAATAGGTTGTAAATTAATAAGGAAACAGTCAAACATACCTACCTTAGTGTTTGGCATGTTAAGACCTAATAAGATCCCCTCTGTGGGGGGATTAATATAGAATGGAAGCTGGTCAATATTCGCAAGCCTTGTTGTAACTGCCATGTTTGTCTCTTTATGATTAACGTTTGAAGGATTTTGCAGAGGCAAATAAAGCTGTTGGTTTTCGAAGTGCTGGGACGCAGGTTCCTATCGCATAGACTCCTGGGAGCATCTTCAGGACCACTTCGGGAGACGGGATGTAGGGTGTCCATCCCTTATAAGGCTCTCTGGAACTTTGGGATGAGGAAACTCCCTCCTGCAACGCGGGTCTGTGCAAGCTTAGAGCAATGTAAAGTGGTCTGCCCCCAGACCACACTCTCAGAGGGAGACTTTAAGGTTTGGCAAAGCGGGTCATGCATGTGATCTCCTTTCATCCACATGGGCCCAGCCCTCCCTAATCAGGTGCCTTCCCTCATTAGGCTGGGTCTTCCCGAGGATAGGGGTTATCTCCTGCCTTTCTTTAATGCAGTGACCGGCACAAAGTAGGCACTTAACGTTTGTTGACTGACTTGCAAACTAATGGATCCCAACAACCATTTTGTCTGTCATTCCATTTTGGTTGAGCAAACTGAGGCAGGCAGAGGCTAAGCCCAGCTTTTAAGCGTCTGCATTTGAACTCAGGTCTTCCTGATTCCAGACTCGAGGCTCTAGGCAGAGCAGGAGTCAAACCTAGAACTTGAACCCAAGTCCTCTTGGTTTGGAGGTCAGATAATCTCCAAGGTCACTTCTGAGTCTTAATCGTATGACCCCCATGAAACATTAATTCGTAAGCGTAATTCAAAATTTCTTTAGAGTTTAGGAAACTTTCCAAATGAAAATGAAACCACAGAAGAGACAGCAGCAAAGCGAGAATTCGAACCCGTGACGCCGACCTCGCCGGTAACGGAATAGTTTCTTTAGCAAATCCTCGAGAAGCCGCGCCCACTCACGTCTCCCCGGGCTGCTTCTCCCATTGGCTCTCCGCAAAAAGAGGCGAGCCAATCCTCGTCCCCATTAGCCGCCCAGCCCTCCCCTGGGGCTCTCCCGGGGACAGAGGTCACTTGCACTGGGAGAGCGGTTTAGCTCCGCCCCGTTCGCCCGGCATCCTCCTCGCCGCTCCATGCAAGATGGAGGAGTACGCCCGTGAGCCCTGGTGAGCCGCCCCAACCACCAGCCTGTTTCCTTCCAGCCCCCGATTTCCTGCCTTTCTCCCCCTTCGGGCTGGCCCCGTGAGGCGACCTCGCCGCGCGCGCGCGCCCCTGCCCACCAGGCCGACCCCGGGCCCGACCCGCCTCCCCGGCTTCCCAGGCCGGGCCTGGCCGTGACCTTGCGTTCGGGCCCGACGCCCCCCCCTCGGCTCTATCGCCGCCCCAGGCCGCCCGCCACCTTGGGCTGAGCCCTAGTGGGATTCCGCGGTTTCAGCGGGAGAAGGGGCCGCATCCGGCCCCTGACCTCCGGTGTCTGGGCCTGCCTGGCTCCCTTTCCGCATTCCCGCGGCCCCTTTCCCCGCCCCGCCCCCAGGAGCACGCTGTGGGGGAAGGGAAGGGGTCCTGGAGTCTAGTGCCCCGTGGCCTTAGAGCCAAGCGTGTCTGAAATAACCCAGCCTCCCCGGGTAACTTGTGCATAGTTTCCAGTTGAAGGGCTGCAGGAGGTACCCCATCCCTCCTTAGGATGGTCAGTCCAACTCAGTGAACGTTTATTAAGCGCCTACTGTGTGCCAGGCACAGTGCTAAAGAAGAGGCAAAGGACGGCCCCTACCTCCAGGGAGCTTACAACCTAATGCTGAGTTTTTAAACAGCCCTTGTAAATTAAGGAAGAGGGTTGGCAGGAGGGCTGAGATCAGGGAGCAGCAGTGTTCTCTGACTGTAACAGTCTTCATGAAAAGAACCAGTCTTGTTGAAGTTAATGTAGCCTTTTGTCCTTGATAATTTCTGTTGCCTGGAGCCCAGAGCTCCAAATTCCCCTTGAAATACAGCGTGTGGTGACATGTTCTGCAAAGCGCCTTAGAGCCAGGTTCATGCAGTTTCTAAACGAAATAGAGTCAAGTGTGAGTTTTACAAGGCCTATCTTCTTGGGAGACGTTTGCCTTCAGAGAGAGTACCTTTTCAGGGCCATCTGTAGCCAACTCCCTTAGGAACTCATCCTATTGGTTAATCTCCCTAATTGAATTTTCATCTTTACCAATGTCTTCTTTCCCACAGACATAGTCAGAGGTAGCTGGTAGCATAGTAAATGGAGAGGACTTGGTCTGGAATCAGGAAGACCTGAGTTCAAATTTTACAAACTCAAGACAGTTAGTTATGTGACCCTTGGCAAATCATTTAAGCTTTTGTCTAACTTTCCTCATCTGTAAAATGAGGATAATAATACCTCACAAGGTTGTTGTGGAGATCAAATGAGATAATATTTATAAAAAGTGCTTAGCACATCGTTAATGCTTTATTCCCTTCCCCCTGGGGGAAGAAGCCAACCAACCGGTTGGTTTAATTTTTTTTTTTTGGAGGGGAAAAGGCAGGACAATTGGGGTTAAGTGACTTTCCCAAGGTCACACAGCTAGTAAGTGTTAAGTGTCTGAGGCTGGATTTGAACTCAGTTTCTCCTGACTCCTGTCCGATTCTCCATTACCTGCGACACCTAGTGACTCTCCAACTTACTGGTTTTTCTAGCTCCACTTTGCATTTAGCACCAAAATTCTTACAAGAATGCTTCCTTATTAACAGCTGCTTCCACTTACCATTTCTTAATACTTTTCACACTGTCTTTCAATTTAACATTAACTATTATGTACAAGGAATTGTACTAGGTGCTGGGGATATAAAGATGAAAAAGAGTCCTTGCCCCCAAAGATCTTTTCTGAGTTCGTGGAAGAAATATATGCAGATAAGAATGATATCTGGTAGGAATGAGATAATAGTAAAGGAAGGGTCTAGATAAACTTAGGTGAGTCAATCCTGAAAAACTTCATGGGGAAGATGTTAACTGACCTGAACATCAAAGGTATAAAAACATTTAATTGGGTTGAGATGGGGATGGGGGAGTGTTTGCAGGCATGAACAAAAATAGGTTTAAAATCATCTAGGTATGGGTAACTTGTAGACTGGTTAGATTGTAGTTAGAATGTGGAATGCATGAAGGTGACACAAGCAAAATAATATTGAAAATGTAGGTTGTAGCTACATTGCAGAGGCTCTTAAATACTCAGTGAAGGAGCTTCTATTTCACATAGATAATAGGAAGCCACTGAAGATTTTTGAGAACAGAAATGGCATGGTCAGTCTAGTATATTATGAAGATTATTTTGGTTGTTAAATGAAATGAATGAATTAGAGAGGAGAAAGTCAGGGGAAACCTATAGGAAGCCATTAAAATAGCTTAGAAAGAAGGATAAACCAAAGTGGTATGGGATGAAAAGATAGGTATGAAAAATGGACCAACTCCATTACTACAATAAACTTCTCTCTCACAGGGGAGGGAACCCCACAATCACCATTTCCATTGGACTTTTTTCAGTCCTCATTCTCTTGATATCCCTTTGGCTTCTGAAGCTGCTGTCTTTTTTGACACTTGGTTCCTCCTTGACTTCTGTAATATTGTACTATCCTGATTGTACTTTCTCTCTAATTTCCGATCTCCCCTCTTCTTATTTGCTAGTCTGTTATGGGCCAGGCACTGTGCTAAGGCCGCAGAGTCAAAAATGAAACTTTATGGTGGGGGAAATCACATACACAGAGAAGTTAATAGAGACTAATTTCTAAGGGCAAGATGTGGTGGTAGTGAAGGAAAGCATTAAGTGGGGAAATTAGGGATGGCTTTGTATAGGAGGTAGCACTTGGACTTCTGGGCCTTGAAAAGAGGTGGGGGGTTCTAAGAAGCAGAGATGGTTAAGGAGAGGGAAGGCATAGATGGAGATAGAAGGGAATTTCCTGTATGAGCAACCAGAGTAGGTCAGTTTGACTGGAATATAGTATGCATAATGTGTTATCAGCCTGGAAAGATAGGCTGGAGCTGGATTGTGAAGGGCTTCAGATACCAAATAGAAAATTAAATTTTATCCTAGAGGAATAGAATTTCTTGAGCAGGGAAGTGACTTGTACTTTTAAGAATATCACTGACATCTCCGGGCAGGATAGATTAGAAAGGTGAGACACTAGGTGCCAGGGATGAATTACGATAACATTGTAATTGTCCAGGCAGGTGATGAACAGGTCACAAGGGTGGTTGTAGTATAAATAGATTGATATAAAATATATTGAGGAAATAGGATGGATAAGGCTCAGCCTTTTTGATGTGAATATTTTCACCATCAAAATGCAGGCATTCTGCAAGGTTCCATCCTCAGATTTATTTGATGTCATCTATTGGCGTTAGCCATCAGCTTTATGCATGATTTCATTCATCTTCTGTAGCTCCCTCCTGTCTCTTAAGCTAAACACTTCCCAGCTCCTCCTAATAATAATAACCCTTCTATTTCTTCTGTTAATACAGTGGGGGAAACTTATATATCAAATTTGAATCTTCTCTCCATATCGTAGTGCTTTGGCCTCTGATTGCTCCTGCATCAGCTTCTTCCTTTCTATTCCTGCAATTGTCAGGATTGGTCAGACCTTCCTAACTGGTCTTCCCAATCTGTAGGATGTAAGTAGGGATGAGGGTCTGGTCCAAGCCCTTTGTCTTACTGGTGGAGACTCAGTGATTAGCTTGGAATCACACATCCCATAGGAAGAGAGAGAATCTCACCTGGATTCTCTGACTCAAAATCTGATGGCTTTTTCTCAGTCCTTACTCTTCTTCATCTCTCTGCATCCTCAGACACTGTTGATCACTCTGTCCTTGCTACTCTTCCCTCTAGGTTTTTAGGACACCACTGTCTCCTTGGTCTCTTGCTACCTAGCCGACTGCTTCTTCCGAAGGGTTCTGTTCTGGGCCCTCTTCTCCCAGATGATTCTCAAATCTGCCTATCCTGTCACTAATTGGGAGAGGAAGGGGAAGGCACATTCCAGGGCATGGACTCTTGTGGATTGTAGAGCTGTTTGAAACATTATGGAGGAAATAATTTTCTACTTTTTACTGTAGTAACCTGCATATTTATCTTTCACTTTTTACTCGCTATGAGCCCTGTCTTTTTTTATTATTATTTGTGAACTTAACAAACACTTTTTAGTATACAAAAAAAGATTGTATCAAAAAAAACTGTTTAAACTTTTTTTTTAAAAAGAAGCATTAACTTCAACAAAATAATACAACTGTGCTAATTGTGTCCCCTGTAGTCTTGCCTTCTAATGTGCATAAATTTTTTCCCATGCTCTTTTCCCTCATTTATCATTTATTCAATTCTTGCCCTCCAGGTAGAAACCCTCTCTTCTAATGGTTATAGTCAAACAACAAATACATTGATCATGTCTTGTTTGAACTTCTAATCCATTACCCCTCTGCTGAGAGTTAGGAATTAGATATTTCATCAGTCTCTTACAATCATGATTAGTTACTTCTAAGCTTTTTCCTTTCATATTGTTCTGGTCATTGTGTAAATTGTTCCTCTTATTTTGCTCATTTCATTCTGTCTTTTTCTTCATTTCTAACAGCACATTAATGTTCTGTGATATTCATATACCTCAGTTCCCTATGTTTTTTCTAATAATTGGCCGTAACAAAAAAAAGTTGGTATAAATCTTACATATAAGGGTCCGTGTACAACTCTATCCTTGACCTCCTTGGGGTGTGTGCCTAATAATAATGCTGTATCAGAGCTTATATATAGGTTAGTGACATTTGACATTTCAGTTCAAATTGTGCTCCATAACAATTGAACTAATTTACAACTTCACCAACAGCTCCTGTCCTCTCACAGCAGCTTCAGAATTGCTATTTTTCTTTTTTCTTGTTTTGCCAGTAATGATTAGGCATGAGGTAGAACCTTAGAAGTGTTTTAATCTGCATTTCTCTTATTTTAGTGATTTGGAGCATCTTCATATGATTGACATCTTGTATTTGACCACTTATCTGTTGGGGAGTGGCTCTTGTTGAGACTTTCGTTCACCTTTGTTTCTTCTGAAGCACCTAGTACAATATACATTGAACTCGGTATAAATATTGAGAACTCAGTAGAAATATTGAGCTTAATGAAATGTTGAATGGCTTAATGAATGTTCCTTGCCCCCTTGAGAATATTGAATGTGTCTGCAGCACTTGGCATAATATGGATGCTTGGACAGTCTTGACTAATGGTTAGTGTAGTCTTTTCTTAGAGACCTTAGCAGTGTATGGGTTAACCATACAACAAAAATATTTAGCACAGAATCAGATTTTTAGAACTGGAAGTAGCCCCTTTGTTTTAGATGAGGAAACAGGCCGCAGGAGCTGGGGATTGACCCAAGGGCTCCATTGTTGCATCCAACACTTTGATCTTTGGAGCCAAGATATAGTTTGGGGTGGTGGGTCATCCTTTATTTGGCTCTAATAACTAACTTTTCTTTAGAGTTGAGTGAAGTAGTCCAGGCAGCACCCTGATGGCACTGAACATGTTCCTTTTCCCAACACTTACTTCAGTGCTGCCCTTCACCTTGTTCTCAACTCTGAAATGGCCGTCCTGTGTAGGCTGTCTGTCTCTCCAGACTCTGTCCTGTTGATTCTTTTGTGTATGACTTTTCTATTCCTGAGCACTGCTATTCAACCCTAGCTCAGAACTCTTGTACTTGTGTTGGGGTTTAAGGTTTAGGGGTGCTCGAGACACCAAAATACCAACATGCTGGATCCAGCCGAATGAATTAGACTCAAGTCTTCTCTCAGCCAAAGTAAAGCAAAGTTTATTAAAGACTCTCCTTCATGGGTAGACTCTTAGGGAGCCTAGGTGACACTTGTATTGGACAAGCAGGCCAGAATAATCTGATTCCGAGTGAATCTGTGCTAGATAATTCTTGGCAACCACATGGAGGCAAGATGGAGCTTATATACAGAAAAATTGAGGGAGGATTTAGGGGGTGGTCTAGAGGAGGAGTCTAAGGAGAATCTTGAGGATTAAGGGTGGGAAATAGTTGAAGACTACCTGTAGATGACAGACAATGGAGGGCTAGGCTAGTAACCAAGATTTGGGTCTAGTGATGGTAGGTGCTTGGGCTGCTAGGTGGCTTAGTGGTTAGAGTGCTGGGCTTGGTGTTTGGAAGACTCATTGTCGTTGATGGGGATGGGATCCGAACCCCCAAAAGGAAAAGACTGTCTTTGGGATCTAGACTGCAAAAAGGGAAAAGCTCCCATACTTTCCCTTGTGACCCAGGTGCTCAGTGTTCACCTGGGGAAGTCAACCCTTCCCAGTTAATTAACTGCATTTTCATTGTCTGCACCTGGCCCCATCCTAGACTGCCACTGCCTTGATCCTATCTAGACCCCATTCTCCCTTGGCCATGTGGTCCAGGTCCCTGGCATTCTGACCCTTCTCTGTTACCTCCAGGCACCCCCAGAATATTTGGCCACTTCTAGATTCTTCCCACAGTCTTAATGTATATAAGATCCATCTTGCCTCCATTAAGGTGCTCAGATTCCTTTAAAGTGTGTCAATGCTTAGATTCCTTAAGAGTCTTGGCCAGTATAGTGGATTTTTAGAATCATGGCCAACCTCTGTCTGTGTTCTAATAAACCTTGTCTCTGACTGAAAGAAGATTTGGATTGAATTAATTTGGTCAGGACCTGCATGTTGCCATTTAGGGATCCCAGCACCCCTAAACCTCAACATTGCAAATTCAAATCCAGCCTGAGACGCTACCTATGTGACCTTGAACAAGTCACTTAACCCTGTTTGCCTCAGTTTTTCATCTTTAAAATGAGCTGGAGAAGTAAGTGGCAAACTACTCTAGTATCTCTGCCACAACCACCCCAAAATGGGGTCGTGAAGAGGTGGACATGACTGGAAACTACTGAGCAACAACAAAAAGTAGCTTCTTACCTGAGCCCCTTAGTACCAAGCTCTTTCATCTTGCAGAAGGCAATCTCTCTATTCTTTCTAAAATACTATATTACTCTATTATTATAATTAAAATATTATCATTACCCTGTTCAAAACATTTTAAATGGTTCCCCATTGCCTGCCTATACATTAACATCTAAACTCCTGGGCTTAGCATTAAGGCCGGCCTCTCAACCTAGCTGTCCAATTTTATTGTCTTCTATTATAGCAATAACTATGGTCGGCTGCATCTAAATTCACAGTCTCCTTGACGCGCTTTTCAAATTCCTGCCTTTTTTACTTTAGCTGTGAAATGCCTGCCCCCCTTTTTTAAAAAAGTTGGTGGAAAGAGAAAGGAAAGATTTGGGTTCAGATTCCCCCCACACATACACACACACACCCACACTTAACTGTTAGGAAGCTCTGCTTTCTTCTCTATAAAAATATTACCTGGATTGTTATGACACTCAAATGAAGTAATGTATGTAATTGTGAACATTAAAGTACAATATAAATATGAGACAGCATCATCATCTGAATATCTCCAACCAGATGCTTATAAGCTCTGTAACTGTTGCCTTATTTTTCAGTTCTATTTCCCAGAGTGCTTAGCATTGTCTCAGCCTAACAGTAGATACTCTGAACATTTATTTGTTTTGAATTCTACAGGAAGCTAACCTACTTGCCTCCTCTCCAGGAAACTACTGTTGTTTCTGTGATGTGTGAATGAAAATGAATGGCTTAAGTATATAGCATGAATAATTTATAGATGGGGGAGGGACCTTGTATTATCTGAAATTCTCTTCCTCGTTGGGGCAATATTTGTTCTTCCCAAGAAGTTTTCTGGCTGACCTGGTCACTGCCATAAAGGAGAGCTGGGCAAGTGATCTTGATCCTATTAGAAGACCATGCGTAGACATTTACTTGTTTTTATTATTTTTTATTTAACTTTTTACATTATCATTAATGATTATGGGAGTGGTCACAGGATGGACACTGCTTTGTTTATAGGTTTCAGGGTATGTTTATTGGTTCTATCTTTTAAAATTTTTAAAAATTAGTCCTTGTATGTGGAACATTCAGCATGGATGAGGCTAATGCACTGGGAATTTAGCTAATCAGCTTGTCACTAGCAAGTCTCTGAAGTTTGATGAGTAAGTAGGTCTTTCCCTGTGTCTTGTACCCAGTGAGCTTTAACTAGCACTGGTTGATAGGATTAGTGCCACACAGTCTGGATAAGTAGATCCTCTTGTCCCCTCTGCTCCTCACCCATCTCCACTTGGTGAGGTAGGGAGGGAATATGACCTCAATGTCACAGTGCTATCTTCTAACAAAGACTTGGCCAAAATCAAAGCCATCTTACTTCAGTCATACTAATGCCTTCCCTCAAGTCTTAAGAAAGTCTCTTAAGGCAGACTCCCTACCCAGAGAGCCTTCACACTCACAGAACTATCATATTCTTTCTTCCATGTTAGGTTGATTTGGTATAGTCTATCCAAACCATCCAGTCAACCCAGCATTTTCCTCTCAGCTTTTACCTGCATTAGATGAGAGAGCCCAGCTTCTGAACTTTACTCTGTATCTTAATTTCTTGTAATTTTGTAGTCAGAAATCTGCACCATCTTCCACTCTCTTTTTTTTTTTTTAACAACTATTAATAGTTGATCGTTGTGGTCTTTATCATGTAATTGTAGAGAAGAGTTCATCTGTAAACTGCATTCTTAGAATTCAAGGATCCCATTTGAATCTCAGACTTAATAGAACTAGGAATCTCAAGAGTTGGAAGGGATCATAGCCATCCTCTAGTCCAAAACACACCTGACTAAGTACAGCCTCCAAAGCATCACCCCTAGGTGATCTAGCTTCCTGGAGGCCCCTGTGGAGGGCATGGCTGTCTCTGTCTTGTGTCTGTTTCTACAGTATCCTTGCATTCTGTTCCTGATGGGGTACCTGGGGTCTAAATCAATTTGTAAAACCAGTTTGTACAATTGTAACTGCAATTTTTATTGTAAAATTGTAATCTGTGAAATCCCTTTCCCAGCCTCGGGCTCTGCCCCTTCCCCCTATCCGACTCAACACCTTATGATTCCTTTGTTCTTACTTAATCTCTTCATGTCTCCTCTGGTCTGGCCCAAATCTCATCTAAACTATCTATGCACTAAAGTCACAAGTTCCTCTAGGTCAGCTCTAGCACTATCTATGCACTGAGGTCCCCTCAGTCCGGTCAGCCCAATGGCAGCCTTACCCTTTAAAAGTAAAAGCATGTACCCCTCTCACTCTCAGGTCCCCTAAAGGACTCTTGCCCCCTTCTCATAGAAGCTTAACAATAAACTTCTACAACTCTCACTCCACTTAAGCCTGAGACCTTGAATTCTTTCCAGATGCTATTGCAGGTTTTCTGGTCTTAGATAAGACTCGAATTCCTGCTGAACCTAGAGGGAGCCATCCCTCATCATTCCCTCTTGGATACTCATAAAGCTACCCCCGGCACCTTCATTTAGTTTTATACGAATTCTCACTCATCTGATTGTCTTTCTTCCCTGGTACATTCTTCCCATAGCTGCCAGTGTGAGATCCCTTTTCAAAGTCAGTACTTATTGCTATTTTTTGTTTATATATCACCTTCATTTTCATTTAGAGGCAGTCTTGGCATACTGGATAGAGAGGTGGCCTTGAACCAAGAAGGTCTAGATTCCCGTCCTGCCTCAACATAAAGAGACTAAGCAAATCCCTTAACTTCTTGGTCTTCTGAGCACCTTTCTCAAGATGATGAGTTACAGAGAAAGAAGATGCTGACCTGTATCAGTAGAGGGAGTTTCTTATCTTCGATATCAATATTCGTATATCTGTTCATTTCCAAATATGTCACCCTTTTCTTCCACCCCAGAGAGTAGTCTCTTATAACAGAGAATGAAAAAAGAGAAAGCAGTTCTCCAGAACTAACTTGCTTAGGAATCTGAGTTTGACGGTATGTGCTGTCTCCCACTTCTGCAAAAAATATCATGATACCCAAGCCCCATCTTCTGCATAAAACTTTTCCTGGTCCTGTCAACTCCTAAGGGCTCCCCTCCCACCAAACTACCTTGTATTGAATTGCTTTGTATATTTTTATATTTATTAATTTTATGTTGTTTTTATTTTACAAATATTTCTCCATTAGAGTGTAGTAGGCACCTTGTGAGTGAAAATGGCTTCATTCTTTGTACTTGGGTACCTAGCATCTAGCACAATGCTTGGTGCATCATAGCTACTTAAAAATACTCATTTATTGATGGATTGTGGGCCAAAGTTATTTTAACATGAACTGAATGCTGTTAACATAAATTCACTACCACATAGCTCTGTATATATTTTGTGGGGCAGAATTTAATTAATTGGGCTGGGCCTGTGTTTGAGGGTCATCATCATTTAAACTGGGAAGGTTTTGTGAAGAAGGCAAGCTTTGAAATATATGACATCATTAAAGGGTTTTTTTTGTTTGTTTTTGTTTTCTTTTTCCTCTTAGCCCCTGGCGAATTGTGGATGACTGTGGTGGTGCTTTCACTATGGGTACCATAGGAGGTGGTATCTTCCAAGCAATCAAAGGTTTTCGCAATTCTCCTGTGGTGAGTGTATGGAAACTAGCCCTCTACATGGAACCCAGATTTGATTTATTTAAAAACAACAACAACAACAACACAGATTCTATCAGTGTGTTGGCAATCAGTTGCACTTCTAATATCTTCTGGTCACTTGATTTTGTTTTCTCAGGGGGTAAGCCACCGGCTTCGAGGCAGTTTGACAGCCATCAAAACCAGAGCACCACAACTGGGAGGTAAAACTATTTCATGTTCAGATCTATTTATTTTTTCCTGATTACTGAAGACGAATCTCCAATCTTTGTGGAGTATGTCAATTGTTTATCTCAGTTTGACTTTTAATTGCTTATTCCTGGAAAACATCATCACAAACTCTGATACCTTCATGGTCTGCTTCAAAAAATAAGATTTAAACAGTATACCTTATGAACACCCTCATTTTCTCAAAATACACTTTTTGGATAGAAGGAGAAAAATGTTTAAAGTTGTAGGGGTTTTTTTTGTTTTTGCTCTTTGGAGGCAGGACAGTTGGGGTTAAGTGACTTTCCCAAGGTCACACAGCTAGTTAAGTGTCTGAGTTCAGATTTGAACTCAGATCCTCCTGACTCCAGGGCCAGTGGCCACCTAGCCACCCCTAAAGTTGTAAATTTTGAGAAAGAAAATGGTTGCTTCTGGGGAAGCTGAAGGAAAATATTAAGGGGCCTTATGAGAGATACTTGAAAAGTAGGAGAACTATTTTCTAGGACACAAAGGTAAATATGCCAAGAATTAGGAGACAGTTGTGCTAACTTTGCTCTTTGCTATGAGTAGCAGTATATCTCAAGTACCTGGTGAGGAGAAATAAAACATACCCTTCCCTGGACTTTTTACTGAGTTTCTAGCCATTTATTAAAATCTAGTTCAAATGGCACCCACTCCCTGATACTTCTCTTTATTAAGGACCTTTTCTCTTTGAAATCTCACATTACACCTTGTTTACACTTCTTGTGTACATAGGTATCATTATAGCAATTCGTGTATCACTCCCCTATTTATTTATAAGGTCTGAGAGGGCTGGGATGCTGGTTTATTTGAACTTTGTGTGTCCCCCAGAACCTAACTTGCTTGAATTGAAGTAACAAGATATTAATCCCTTGGTTTCATATAAAGCTTACAGTTAGGTAAACCAGTTATAACACAAATAAACACAGCACACAGCGGGGCTGCTAGCACAGGTTCACTCGATCTGGTCAGACAGGAAAGACACTTAAGAATGGGCTAATAGTCTTTAGTCTAGTTTTCTCAGAAGAGGATTGCTGATAATGGGAGGACAAACTCCTATAGCATTCCCTAATCACCCTTCTTGCGGGAGCTGGCTAGAAGGGGGGGCCAACTACCCCTGCGTCTCAACGGGGTCAGTTGAGACAGGCACTCCGTGTGCATCCCCTAAATCACCTTAAGCCTCAATGGGGGCCAGTTGAGGCAAACATAGATTCCCCCCAAGGTTTAATGGGGATCAATCAAGGCACGTACAGCAGCTGTGCACTCAACCCTAAGGTTCCCCATTCACTGACCAATGACCCTGTTTTATAGGGTGAACAGGTAAAGAAGGCGTATTGCTAGCAATAGCCTCACATGTTTACATCACCCCATCCCTCTATCTCACTTTGAAGTTGCAGTGGATATTTATATTATTTATCATTATGTAATGCTGCTCAAGTGTGGTGATGTTTTGAACCATAACTGTGGGAACTCATCTAATACCTGGGAACAAGAGATTGTTATAGCTCTGGATCCTGGAAAACTGAACTTTTTTTTTATTTTTAGTTTTCAACATTCATCTCCACAATATTTTGAGTTACAATTTTTTCTCTCCCTGTCTTTCCCCTGCCCCGCACCTCAAAACAGCAAGCCTACTGAATACCTCTTCCCCCAATCTGTTCTCTCATATCCTCCTCCTTCACCCTCCTGACTTTCTAGTAGGGCAAGTTGGGTCTCTCTGGGAAACTGAACTCTTAAGAAATAACAAAAATCCACTTTACACACACTAAAATTCACCTTACTTATACCAGTATATAAATGAAGAAAAGTAAATCAAGTTCAATCCTGGAGACTTACAGATCAGTAAGCATTTATTAAGCACTTACTATTTGCTGGGCACTGTATTATATACTGTGGAGATAAGAAAGACTTAAGACCTTCCCTGCCCTCAAAGATCTTAACAATCTAATGGGGAAGACAACATAAAAAGAAGTTGAAAAGGAGAGTATGGGGAGGCATGATGAATCCTGCAGCCAGGAAAGGAAATGGTCTGGGGAGATGTAAGATTCAGATCTGATTTCATCTTGCAGAATGAGTTTCTGGAGATCACGAAGGCTTGGCAGAGCAGCCAACAGTGGGAAATGATGAGGTGTGTGCATATAAATTAATTTAGGGGATTGAGGGATAACACTAAAAACTGAGCAGATAGCACTTGACCTAAAGATTGAAGGAAGCTAAGATTCCAGGAGCAAAGGTTAATGTGAATTAGCATTCCAGATAAAGATGAGAGTTAGAATGCTATATATGAGCAACAGCCTACTGAACAGTGTGGCGGGTAAGGCTGGGAAAATCTGACTTCACTTTTTAGGGTATTGATCAGCCAGCTCACTTGCTGGCAGCAAAGGCAACCAGTAAATATTTTGAACATAAACATATTTGTTACCAAAAGAGGTTCCAGGTACAGGGTCACAATGTTAATAGAGAATCACTGCAAGGTGAGTGGCATTGGAGCTTCCCTGGTAAAGACAGCTTTGGTATCCCCTCTTGGTCTTGTGCATAGCCAAGCTGGTTTATGTTCATGCCTGGTTTTGGCTTAAGAGCCTTGTAATACTATGCACAAGCAGCTTTCCAGAAGAATGCTACTGTGAACAACTTTTAAGGTTCTGACTACACAATATAGTAATCACTATTCCATAACAAATCAAAGCAAAACTTTCACAGAAAATCAAGGTACAGCATTCACAATATTACAACTTCTCAAAGTACAGTAGTTAAAGTCTTCCACTCATGGGGCAAAGTCTTGATTAACTCAGTCACTTGTTCATCAATCAATTACTAAGTATCATACACAAACCCCTCCACCCCTAGGTGTAAACTACAGTTTCATTATTACTCAGTATCCAGGGAGAGGTCTTTTCATCTTGACTTGGGGCCAGTTCTCAGATTCCCTGGATCCCCTTCATGGTCCCGGATTCTACCTGGATTCACCAGACTATCACCTGGGCTCAATGGCAGACAGCTCCCAGTTCCTTGTCCAGCTCTCTGGGTAGATCCTGCTCCACACTGAAGTTCACAGGGTCTAGTCCATGTCAGATCCTTCACAATTTCTGCTTCCAGGAATTCAAGGTTCAACCAAGTCCCAGACAAAATCTCAGCATCCCCGTCATGCTTCTCCTGGGCTCTTCTGTCACCTGGGTTCTTGGGCTCCTGTTCAGAAGAAACTCCACCACCACAAGTTCTCGGGAAGTTCTAGCTCAATTCTCCATTCTCTCTTATGTAGCTGCTCTGCCACCAGATGCTGATCCCAAGAAACTCTGTGCCTCTCTGGGGCTTTTCTTATATACACACAGCTTTAGCTTCCTGTTTCATCCAACCCCTTCCTGTTACATCAGTAACAGGAGACAGGAGTTCATACCTTCTGTTGCCCCAGCAGAGGCTTGATCACTTACTAAGTGCTAAGTACCTGCTACTTTTGCCTACACAAAGGGATCTTCAAATTCAGAATTACATTACATTATAAGCCTCTACTCTTTGCCCTGCAGAAAAGCATTTTTTGTATTTGCCATTCTCAGAGGCTCCATCTCCATATTTTCCTTTCCTCCTGCCACCTCTCTCCCAGCCTTCCCTTCTTGATGTTTTTTGCCATGCACTTTTACTCCATAGGCATTCTCATGCTTTCACCATGTCTACTATAAAAGTAACACAAATAAATGCAAAACCTGCTAAGCTTTCAGTGAGCCAATAGATCTCCATCATTATCTGTGGTAGATATTTTTTCTTTGAGTTACAATATTCCTTTATTTTTACTTTCTCTTATATCATTTTATGGCATGATGAGGAAATAGTCATTATTTTTCCTTTGTTTAAATGGTGTAGTATTAATGTGATTTAATATCTTCCCTGCCCATTAATAGACCTCACATGGAGCCCATTAAGGGAAACTTGCTTGTAGGAAGACTTTCACACCTTTTGCTAATTTCTAATTAGGCAGAGTTAGGAGGGTTGTGATGCCTTCTGGCTCTGAGAAGTATGTATATATACTCTGAGTTGGTATTTTGCTTTGGGGCTCACTTATGAGAAGGATCTTGTGATTCCCTGGTCGAGATTCTAAGTGACCTGTATATTCAGAGCTCTGAGATTGCTTAGAGGTAAAGAAAGGCTTTCTCAATCCAGGGATGTATGTAAAGTATATACTTGATTCGGCAGTCAGAGCCCTATCTGTTGGACTTTATTTCTCCATTTGTATTTTCTCTGAAGTTCAGGGTGCTGACTTCCCCTGAACTGGTGAATGTAATTAAAGAAGATTGTTGATCCCTTAAACAGCTATCTTTCCTAGTAAAGCAGATCAAAGAACTGGTGCTAGCAGCCATCCTGGGTGTGCCAGTGTGTGGTTACTGCAACAAATGGTTGTTATGATAACCAAAAGATAACTGCAGAATGAATGAACAGCACAACAATATTTAGAAAACATATTAGACCCACAATATATCTATTCTATATACTTATTAAGTACCTGGTATTCTAGAGTTTGTTGTATTGCTTAATTGAAAATCTATTAAAAATTCAGTGAAATTTTGTCTACAAAGGAATAAAGTGGTACTTCATCCCAGGCACCTTCATTCTTAGATTGTCACATTTGGAATGAGCTCCTTATGTAACTGAATCCAACCTGTCCCTAAACAGGAATCTCTCATATCATAACAGATGATTATCCATTCTCTGCTTGAAGATCTCTAGTAATTGGGCATGCCCAGGGCAGTCCCTTCCACAGTTAAACAGTTAGCCAAAATCTGTCTCTCTGCAGCTTCTGTCCATGGGGCCTCAAGTTTGGCCCTTTTTGGCTAAGCAAAACAAGTGTTACCTCTCTTCCACACAATAGCGTTTTCTGTAAACAGCTAATATGTGCCACTCCTAAAATCTCTTTTTTCAAGCTGATCATCCTCATTTCCTTCAAATGATCCTTGTGTGGCACAGTTTCCATTCACTTCACTGTGAATTCTAGCTTGCTTGTGTTCCTAAATATGCCCAGAAATAAACACAGGACTAAAGAGATGATCTGACCTGGGGTCCATCATTCTCCCACATATTAATGCCAGTTTAAGATCACATTATTTCTTTTGACTGCTATATCACAGTGTTGATACATATCAAGCTCTAAATCCACTAAAAAAAAAAAACACTTTTCCCATGAACTTGTCAAACTATACTTGAGCTGTTTTATACTTTATCTTTCTTAGGTTTGGCCCATTGGTCTAGCCTGTCAAGATATTTTTTAATCCTTGTCATTTTTTTTTCTCCAGCTTGATAACTGATCTAGCTTCATGTCAGTCACAAATTTAATAAGCATACCATCTAAGCCTTGGTTAAAGAAAAAAATCCAGGGGCGGCCAGGTAGCACAGCGAGTAAGAGCACTGGCTCCAGTGTTGAGAAGATCTGGAGATCGAATCCTGGGCTCAGACACTTAGCACCCACCCAGAAACACCTGGCCATGTAACCTTGAGCAAGTTACTTAACCCCAATTGCTTAGGGGCGGCCAGGTGGCTCATCGAGTAAGAGCACCTGCTCCAGTGTTGGGATGACCTGGGGATCGAATCTGGGCTCAGATACTCAGCACCACACCCAGAAATAACTGGCCATGTAACTTTGAGCAAGTTACTTAACCCCAATTGCTTTAAAAAAAGAAAAAATCCATTTATCTCCATTCTTTGGGTCAGGTCATTCAGTTAGTTCTGAATCGACCTAACTGTACTGTTATTCAGGCTTCATCAGTCCACCTTGTCCAGAAGGATATCATAGGCTATGTTGTTGTTAACTGCCTCCCCAGATTCCAAGTTAACTATGAAACACTCCCCTGTGTTATTACCAGTTTATTAACCTCTCAGGGAAAAAAAAAATGCAGTTAGGTTATTCTGGCATGACCTATGGATGAACTCATACTGACTCCTCATTATAATTCCTTTTTTTAAAATACTAACCCCTCTTAGACCAGTTTTTTTTTCTTCTTAGTTTATCGCTATTGGTTCTTTATGCATTGGGTTATGACCTGATTGTATAGTTTATAGGCATGAATAAGGGAAAAGAATGAGAGATATCCCTTCGGCAGCTAGCATGGTTAGATGTTCAATAAATGAATGAATTAATGAATGAGAGAAGAAAATAAGAGCTGAGAAGAAAAAACTGGCAAAGTCAGAAAAAATTAAAGGTTAAGGGAGAAAGAAGAGAGCTCAAATACATGTCAAGGCTCTGTATGTATAGTCTATAAAATGTATACTTATGCAACCTGATTTTTTTTAGCCCTGAATTACTTCTTTCAGATTTGGGATCTTTGCTAATTTGAGTTTTTGTCTTAAACTGAACAGGTAGCTTTGCCGTTTGGGGAGGTCTTTTTTCCATGATTGATTGCAGTATGGTAAAAGTCAGAGGAAAAGAAGATCCATGGAATTCCATCACAAGTGGTGCCTTAACTGGAGCCATTTTGGCAGCAAGAAGTAAGAAACTCTCATGGCTACACTAGAAGAAAGATTGTTTGGAAGACCTCAATAAGCTCCACATCTTTGCCATAACTCAGTATGTGAGAAGTGATAGCTGCAGGGGAAAAGCTAAGTCCTGCTTGATTTGACTTAGCAGAAATATGTATAATGGCAATTAAGAAAGGAAAAGAAGAACTATTATCTTCGCATTTTTGAGAGAGATAAGAAATAGCAGTTCTTGGCATTTTATTAGTATAATAGGCTTGCTTCCTTAAATATTTCTTTTATAACTTGTCTGAAACTACTGTTTTGTGCGAAAGTTGTTCAGGTCAGTCTTTTGATGGTATATCATTGAATGATTTCTATTTTGTTGTTTCTTAGCAGTAATAGTTACTGCTAAGTTAACAGCTAATAATTTCTCCTATGGTGGTAATTCATTAGCATTTGAGGAATTTTTTCTTAATGACTTAAAACTGTATCTCATAAAATCAAGACAATCAGGATTTGGGATACTAGTAGATAATAGTTGACAAGTTGAAATGTCTGTATACCTCCAAAGTCATTCCATTTCTGGTCTGACATCTGGGATGTGCGTTTGGCCCAGAAAAGGAAGAGAAGGGCTGATTAGTCCCCAATGCCTTATAAAGTCTAGCTCAGCCCTGGGAAAGAAAAAGAAGGGGATCCTAAGGAAAAGCCTATGAACCCCTTCATAGAATAATGTTATTAAGTGCATAAAATAAAGTGTATTGGATTATAAATGAAACCAATTTTATTGAAATATAGCTATCCAGGCCGGCCAGGTGAGTCAGCGAGTAAGAGCACCAGCTCCAGTGTTGGGATGACCTGGGGTTGAATCCTGGGCTCAGACGCTTAGCATCACACCCAGAAATAACTGGCCGTGTAACCTTGAACAAGTTACTTAACCCCGATTGCTTACCAAAAAAAAAATATAGATAGATAGATAGATAGATAGATATAGATATAGATATAGCTATCCAAATATTTTTTTAAGACAAAGTCAGGGACCTGAGGTTAAGAATTCCTGATCAATATCCACTGGGCTCAAGCCTGTCCCCTAGTATGGCCAATGCATAAAGCAAGAAGTGGAAGGTAATTTCTCTTGTCGTTGATACCTTCAGATGGACCGGTGGCCATGGTTGGTTCAGCTGCAATGGGTGGCATTCTTCTTGCTTTAATAGAAGGAGCTGGTATTCTGTTAACAAGATTTGCATCCTCACAATTTCCAAATGGTAAGTATTCCTCCACTAGACTCTAGTAGCTGTGTTCTCAACAGCTAAAATTTTGGTTTTGGAATGGTTCGCTGACCTTTAGATACACTATTACTTAAGTTGAGTTTATTTGTGCTGATGCCTTCATCAGCATTGGGGGTATCTTCTGATGAAAGATGTTCACACTTTGTTGTGGGAACCCTGAGGATGTTGGTAGTAGATGACCGTGACATTTAAAGAATAGGACATGGGTTTTATGTACTGTGTTTTAAGAAAAACAAAAAGTAACTAGCTATATAGTTTGCAGTGAATCTTTTCCACAATTTCCTTTTTTTCCAAGCATTTTGGGTTAACTGGGGAAAAGGGACCATGCAACTTCATTGGTAAGGTGCATGTCAGTGCTTATTGGCTGTTTATTATTAATTCTGCAGCTTTTGGGGAGAAAAGTTTAGGAGCTCATTATCATGTTGAATCTAATTTGGCCATTGTAACCATAGAAACTTCAAACAACTCTTACTCTAAATTTGTAACTGTTTTTCCCTGGGACCACAGGGAAGGAGAATGGTATTAGTAGGGACTGACACTGGAACTAGCAGAGGGGGATCACACTCTGTCTAAGACAGTAATAGCAAAACATTGACCAGTCTGTTCTTTAAGAAGACAAGCAGGGGAGTGGAACAGGTTAAAAACTGGTTCAAGCACTTAGACAAGAATCAGTCTGGAGTGTGGGGAATAGATCTTTTCTCCTGATCTAATCTCATTTCCCTATGCACTGAGCAAAGATCCCATATCCTTCTGGCACAACCTTCAAATGGTACTCTGCTCATTAGATACCATTGGGATGGACTGGATGACCTCATGGACTCTTTCTATCTGATCTGTGTACTTTTTAGTCACCACTTTAAAGTTAGCATCCCATTGGGATAGCCACATTCTGCCACACTCTACTAGAATACTTTTTTATTTCAGTCAAACACTGCAAAGATGAAAATAGTCATATTAAACATCTTTACAAAAAGGGAAAAATTTCCCATACATTCCAGACTCTCTTAAGGAAATGTTGGTATTTTAGTTATGCTTTACTTGCTATGGCCTTGTTTTCTTGAAGAGTTCAATCAACAAAATGAAACCTTCATCCAGAAGCTACATAGTGTCTTTGAAGGCATCATTATTTACTCAACTTTTGTCTAATTAAAAAAATGTTTCAGAAATACCTGTTTTTGCAGTAGATCAACATTTCTGGAAATTTTGTGTAAAGAAAACCTCTTAGAAAGTAAATCATGCATAAAATAAATACATCATTTCAAAGAAATTCTCATGGGGAAAAAATCAATCCCAAGATCAATTAAAAATTATTATTCTAGCAATGAGGCAATCCATTATAATTCTCTGAATTTCATTAAATTCTGCTGCTAACACAAATATAGTGAAGCATTTTGTGGGGGGAAAAACTCTAGTATCTATAATTTGTTCTCATTTAAAAAAAAAACCTGGGTTCTTATGTTCAAGGCAGCCATGCGACCCAGTGGTGACAAGTGATCAAGTGTTGGACTGGAAGTCAGGGAGGTCCAGGCCCAGATCTCAAAGTCAAACACTTAAGTAGTGAGCTCTGTAAATGCTGGCGATCATTAAATGCCCTTCACTTGTCCATGTTAAAAAATTGTCATTACTCCCACAATAGTCCTTCATTTCAGTTGAGAAAATATTTAGCCTTTGCTGTGTGCATAGTACTATGCCAAATAAAGTAGAAAATACAAAGTTTATATAAAATTTCATTCTCTACGCTCATTGAACTGCTTTAGTTTCTCTCTTTCTCATTTGTGTTCACACACAATCACACACCCTTCTATAGAGAAATAGCATCGCAGGGTAATGCAGATTGCAAAACATTGCTACATTTGAAGTTAGGACCATGGGCAAATCACGTAAACCTGTCTTAAGTTTTAGTTTCCTCATCTGTAAAATGAGATAATACTTGCATTACATACTATAAAATAAACAATTTCTTTGTAAAGAAAGTGCTTTGTAGCCCTTAAAGCTTTACATAAATGTCAGTCTTTATCATTCCAGTCTCTGCAAACTCAGTGCCACAAGACTCTAGTCTAGAAAAAGCCACTAGCATCTTCCTGTTCACTTAGTTGGCTTTATAGATCTGGCTCACTGGGTAGTCTTATGGCGAACCTGCATTTTATAAATGTTTTACAGAATATGATTTCTTCTATTTTCCATAAAATTGAAAACAAATGCTTTTAATAACAGCAATAAAGTATGGCAGGAGGTAAGAAGATTCCAGGGTGGGTGGCTCCAGCAGCTTGTTATTGCAATTACTTAAAATTTTGACTCTGCTCTTTGCTGAAATTAATCTACACAGCATTTCTGGCTCAGTATTTGAGTGATCTTCACTCCTAAGCACAAGGAAAGCCAGGCTGTCATCTGTCCTACTAAGTTTGAAGCGCTTCCAGTACTGTCATGCTGGTACAGAAATTAGGCAACCCTAAAAATAAAACTTGACTGATGCTTTTAGTTTAATGCATTGTATTTTCCATTGGTTAGACTCAATGCAGACACTTTTTTCAACCATGTTGTTTGCTACTTTTAGTTGTGATTTCTTGATATTTAAGAGTGATATGATTTCTGTAAAACTTAAATTTATGTCAATTGCAGGACCTCAGTTTGTTGAAGATCCTTCCCAGTTGCCTCCAGCCCAGTTGCCACCTTCACCATTTGGAGACTACCGGCAGTATCAATAATGAGACTATTGCCCAGAGGTTTCTTATTAGAATATGATCTTTAGCTCTAGAAAGATTCTGGAAGACCAAGTTACAGTCGCATTTGGACAAGAAGGGCTGAATATTCTGAAGAAACACTTAGCACTTTTTCTATTTAAAGGAACCTGGGACAGAAAGTCTAAAAGCTTAAATTTTATTTATTCACACTTGGATTGCATTTCTAATAAAATTAAATGTCTAGTATCATTAAAAAGGAAATATTTTAAGTGCTTAGAAGATGAAGGACCAAAGGGAGAGTATTGAAGTTGATTTCCTTATGGACTTCTCTGCCTGATTTGTTGTTCTGTGGTTCAAACAATAATATGCCCCCTGGAACTTGTTCTTTCTTTCAAGATCAGTAGTAGTGCTCCACTTTTCAGCCTCAAATACTTCATCTTCTCAACAAAAATAGATTTAGACCTGCATGCATTGGAGTTAGAATATTTTCTTACTCCTGAAATGGATTGTATATGAAAATGATGCCAATCCAGCACAGGTTATTTTTAGTAAAATACTTTAAGCATCAAAGGAATACAGTAAAGTGCTGATTTTTCTCACAACATCGCCTTACAGGGAAAGTGAAATATGCTGTGCCCTTTTGGGGCTGTCAACTACAAACTTCTCTGAGGCTACTGTGCCTTGGTTTCTGACCATTAAAAATCTCACCAGAAATGACTGGTATCCAAAATGCTTGGTCCTGTAAAAGAAGAGCTCAGAGTTGGAATAGTTTTCATTATTGGAAAAGTTTGTTGTTTATTTGTGGAATTGAAAATAAAATATGGACATTTTTTGTGATGCTTTTGTAGTCTCCAAATAACTGATTTTACGTATCTACTGTATTATGGGGTCTTTTTTTAGGCCTGGAAGATAGATAAGTTCTTGGTAGGTACTTCTTGACTAAATAATTATGATCTGCCAGAAAGTATAACCAGTCACTTTTATTTGCAGCATAGCCAACAGCATGAATTTTACAGAGTGCTAATTATGTACTTGCCATTACAAAGAGCACAGAGATGAATTAAATAAGTCCCTGTCTCCAAGGAGTCTGGTTTGGTGACACTGCTTACAACTGCTTCTGTGTGAAATGGAAAAAAAGCAAATGCATTGTGAGCCTTGTTAGTACATGTGCACCTCGACCCAGCAGTCGTTATGTACTCAATTAACTTTGAAGATGCGATTTTTGTTTTACATTGCACAAGAAGGTCGCGAGGACAAATTAAAGCTGAGGGTTTTAAATTGCAGAGAAAATTCAATGTTGCATTACTGGGAGGTTGAGGAGACTTGTCTAAGATAAGGCATCCTGAATTTCTAGTCATAAATGGAGGGCCATGAGTTTGAGTGAGAAGTGCCAGATAGAAGATATCATTCATTGTTCTCTTCCAGCTTTTAGATCACTGAAGCATTTTTGTAATGTAACTAGTAAACTCTTGGGTCTTAACTCTCTCTAAGGATAATTTAGTTTCATTGAGTTTTAATCTGGGTTTGAGATTGAGAATGAGGAATTTTATGAAACTTTTTTGTTGGTCTTTAATATTCTGCTTTGAGCAAATAGAAACCACTTAATAATACTTGTCCTCTGCCCTGCATTGGAATTCCCCACTGTCTTCCCCTCCCCAGGTCAGGATGTGGTAGGGAAAATCTGGAGAGTCAGGAATTGAGTCCAGAGGTAAATGAAGACAGGGAGAGGTCCTGGGTGCTCGCTTCCCTTGAACAATCAGAGGGGCTGCAGCACCGTGTATACTGCCAGCTTGAGGCCTGGAGCAGACTGAACTTACAGGGTGAAAAAGCTGCTATGATAACCTGGAGAATGTCCTGCAGGTCAGAGTGGAGCCCAGCTTTTAACCTTTGCCCCTAGTTCTACTTTTTATGGTAGGGGTTAACCATGGGTCCATGGACCCACAGGGGGTCTATGGAGAGATTTTAGGGGGCCTGTTATTTTGAATGGGGAAATAATTAGATCTTCATTTTCACTACTAACTGAAATTATCATTTCTTTCAATTATTGGATTTTTTAAAAAAACGTTTTTCTGAAGAGTTCCATAGATTTCAGTGAGCTGATGAGTAAATGACAAAAGAGAAGCTAAGAACCTTCTTGTTCTAGGGCCAAGCAGAACTAGTCTGGTCTCTCCCACATGGCAGTCATTTCAATACCTGAAGATACCAGTTGCACCCTAAGTCTTCCCTTTGCCAGGCTAAAACATCCCTAGTTCCGTTAGCTGGTCTGATCGTTGTGACATGACTTGAAATATTTCACCATCCTGGCTGTCCTCTGGACACTTTCCAGCTAATCATTGTTCTTCCTAAAATGTACCTAGAATTGTCACCAGCATTATGCTTCTCTTAATGCATTCTAAAATCGGCCTACCTTATTTAACTGCCATATTATATATACTAAAATGCCCAGGCTTTTTTTTTTTTTTAACGAACTGTCCATCTGTGTCTGCCCTATCTTGTACTTGTGAAGTTAGCCACAGTTTACCATGCTTTCTTGAGTACTTATCTAGGGAAAGGGAACTGAGTCCTCAGAGAATTGGTTTGGATACTGATCCCTATACACCTGGGACTTGTCACTGTAAAGGTGAAATGACAAGAAAACCTTTCTAGTAGGAGGTATGTAGTAGAAATAGCAAATAGTATTGGGTTTGTGGGCCTCTGAGTCCTGGTGTGCCCATCACTTTGGCCAAGTCACAACTTCTCAAAGACTATTTTCTCATCTGTAAACTAATACCATTTGTACTACCTACCTCATAGATAGGCTGTGAGAATCGGATGAAATGTATGAAAGTCCTACATATGTATAAAGTAAAGTTCTGTGAACATCCTGCCATACTCAGGCTGTGGAAGTGACCTGACCCTGGAATCCCAGTGGAGTCCAAAGCTCTGGCAGGGTCTACCATGCTGGAAAGGCTCCAGGTTGGGGTCCCAGCCACACACTGCCCTACAACAAGGACCTGCCTAGCTAAATAAGGAGAGGCTTACCACCAGAATGCTGGCTACTAGGTGATGAATTGTCTGGCAACCCAAGAAACAAAAGCACAAAACACTCAGTCCTATGTGGATGTTTCCCCCCTCCATAATGACTTTTGGAACTGTAGATAAAAGAGCAGAGAAGAGTAGCAGTTCTCAGACCCTGGGCAAGTAAGTTGTTGCTATTCAATGTGCAATTTCTGGCCAGTGAGTACTAGAGAAACTGAAGAGAATCCCCTTTAACAGCCTCAAAACAGAACCAGACAAAAAGTAACTAAATGGAAGGATACCTCGCAGGCTCTCAGCTGGGTAAATAAACTGGAAGGGTTTGTTTTTATCCCAGAAAGCTCCAAAAATATGTAATGGGATAATGGCGCTGCCAGCAATGACCAGATTCAGCAAACAGACCACCATGAAGATAATTGCAGTTTATGCACAATGCTTATTGCAGAGGTTGATGAATTACTGCAATACATGAAGACTCTCCAGATTAAGCATATTACCATTATCCCCAGCAACTTCAAAGCATAGCTCAGGCATCTCTTCCAAGCTGAGCTCTTGCCCCAGCTGCTATTAGTATTCAAGTCTTGTCTTTTGATGACTTTGTAGATATGGGGGAGGCACTTTTCTTTTGTCTTTGTGGCCCCAGTACTTAGAATAGACCTTTAACATAGATAACAACTGGGTGCTTAATAATTTTTTTTTAATTGAAAGGGACATGGGGCATATGGCAAAGAATATGTTGGAAAACATGGCTCAGGAGCAAAAATGAAGGAAGCCAATGGCTGGTAAACTACTTAGAAGCCTCACACCTGATGTGAATACTTTTTTTTTTAATGCTTTCTTAAAGAGTAGAAAAGGCCCAGAGTGTCCTGAGTGTTATACAGTAGGAGCCATTGCTCTGGAGTCAGAGGTTGTGGATTCACATCTTGCCTCTGCTACTGTACACAAGACTTCTGGCAAGTCACTTATCTCCCTGGACCCCACCTTTTCTCTTCTGTAAAATGGGCTTGGACTCACTGGTCTCTATAATCCCATGATAAAAAGATTTTATCTTAACAGACAAAATTTCTGGTGTCTACATGGGAGTCAGTTGTCTTTGTGCAGTGATATCAGCTAGGTAAAGCAAAGTCAAACTCAAATTAGGGGAAAAAAAGATTAATTAGAAAAAAGTGCTGAATAGCTGGCAAATGTTTCAACTAATATAAAAAATAGAAGTCATTATCTTTCCATCTAAACTGTCTCAGAATCTTTATCTTCCTTCAAGGCTCAATATACTTCCTTAGTAACTCCTCTGATCCCTCTAGCTGTTGGGATTCCCTCCTTCCTCAATTTGTCTTTGCTTACCTGTGCCCCCCACCCACCAGCCCCCTAAGAATGGAAGCTCCCTGAGGGCAAGGATTGTTTTTTGTTGTTTTTTGCCTTTTGGAGGGCAGGGGTTAAGTAACTTGCCCAAGGTTACACGGCTAGTTTTTTTGTATGGGTGTTAAGTGTCTGAGGCCAAACTGAACTCTGGTCCTTCTGACTCAGCTTTACTCACTGCCACCTAGCCTTCCAGATTGTTTTCTTTCTGTAACCACTGTACCTTGCATAAAGTAAAGTAATCTTTCCTATCTCTTGTAGAAAGTAAACTCATTGTGTGTGGGATTCTTTCATTCTTTGTATTTATATCCCTGGTACTTAACTTGTTGATTGATCAACTGATACTGATTCTACAGCAGAGAGTCAAATGTTAAGTAAAAGTAGAAGACCGAGTTTGGTATCTAGAAAAAGTAGATTTAAGTCTTCCCCCCCCCCCCCCCAACCATACTGGCTGTGTGACTTTGGTCAAATCACCTAACCACTCACTGACAAGCAACACACACACGGGGAGATCTCTACACAGATGAAATCACAAGTCCTTTCCCCTCTTCACTCCCCAAGAGCATTTAATTTCCTTTGTCATACACCATAAATGGCTCCCTCTTTCCACTAAGATAAAATACAAACTTGGATCTAACCTTAATTTCCAAATCTTATGTCATACTACTTTCATTTACATTATGTTTTAGACCAATAGCAAATGACCCCAAGGTGCTCTTTTCAATAAAAGCTCATCCTTTTAATACCAACATTCTGCACTGTTTTTATGTGATTGATGATAATGGAATGGTGCTATCTTAGAAGAATCAAAATTGCAGCTGATGTAAAAGCCATTAGAATGTTATAGTATTTTGGCTACTATCATATAATTAATCCTCATGAGCCACAATATGATGTTTTTCTTTGGCTAATAAGTTCATTTCAAATAAATTATCTCAATTTTTTAAAAAGACCTGGCTACATGAAGGCTGTAGGATATTACCAATGATGCTTTAAATAAGGAGAAATGCCACCAATCAATCAATCAGGACCCACAGTAAGGCCTGGTAATACAAAGACAAACGTAAAATAAATAGTCTTTGCCCTGAAAGTACTTATATTCTAATGGGAGAATTAGAAAGCTCATATAAAATAATTCCTTATTTATACAAAATGTGGTAGTTCAGGGAGACTGAGGCATAGTCAGAAATGTAGGAGGTGAACCAGAAGAGAGGTAAGAGTATCCAGATATCAGATCTATTTGGCAAGAAAAGGAGCCATTGCTCATTATCCATAAATATGTTAAAAAAACAAACAAACAGGAAAGCCTTTTTCGTGTTGGCTGGATCCTCTTTGGAGGGTATAATAATTAATTAGGGAAAGGAGGGAAATAGCTAGTGCTTATATATGAGAAAGCTAATTGTCTCAGTCAGGAAGACCTGAGCTTAAATTCTTCTTCAGGCATATACTAGCTGTGTCAAGGGGCAAGTCACTTACCCTCTGTTTGCCTTAGTCCACTGGAGAAGGAAATTGCAAACCATTCCAGTATCTTTACCAAGAAACACAAATGAACAAGCACTTTTACAATTTGCAAAGTACTTATAAGTGCCATCTCATTTGATCCATACCACAATATTTTGAGGTTGATACTGTTATTCCCACTTTACAGATAAATAGACTGAGGCTGAGAGGTTAAATGACTTATCCAGAGTCACATAGCTAACAAATGTCAGGTAGGATTCAAACTCAGGTCTTCTTGACTCCAGGTATAGTGTTCTATCCACTATGCTACCTACCTGCCTATGAAAAGAGTGGATGAAAGCCCACTAAAGTCCTCCTCTGATTGTTCCTTGTTACACATAGGACACCTCGAGTTCTTTTTTTTTTGGAGGGGGGAGGGCAGAGCAGTTGGGGTTGTGACTTGCCCAAGGTCACATGGCTAGTAAGTGTTAAGTGTCTGAGTCTGGATTTGAACTCAGGTCCTCCTGACTCCAGGGCCGGTGCTCTATTCACTGTGCCAACTAGCCACCCGCACCTCGAGTTCTTGAAGGCTATACCATTGAAGCCCAAGCTCCAGCAGGCCCTGACAACCTAGAAAGACTTTAAGTTTGAGTCAACCAATTCACGGAATGTCTATCACCTGGACATCATCAGGTTAGCCACTGGGTGGTGAATTGTTCCACTCTCTCCTATTCCATGGACTGGAGTCTGTGCCAATACATATGAATGGAATTATCAGCCTCTGAAGTATTGGATTGCAAGAATACTACAGAAGGAGGGGCGGATTCACCCCCTGCCCCAGAAAGAAGATAACTATCAACAGGTCTTTAACAATACCAGCAAAAGTCCTCCCTTTCATACTTTATGTCTGGCTAACCATGGAAATTTGTTAGCTGGACTAAGTTCACAGCTGTGTGCCTTTTCAGTTTAACACATCATAGAAGGAACTCATTATTTAGAACTGATCATCAGAAAGTTTTCTAAATAATGAGAAACCGGAGGCTGAAATGCCCAAGAAGCAAATGCATTGTTTAAGATTTAAACCAAACATGGCACATCTGGGCTGAAAGGAACAAAAACAAAATTGAACTCAATAAACTGTTTTGACTCCCAAACTGAATAATAGGGCTGAAACAAGCAGACAGTTAAGAAGCTGTTTATGGCTCTTCGTTGCCTGGGTGACCCAAGTTTCTTAATTTGAAAGGCGATGCTCTGGCAGAGAGAAGACTGCCCACCTGCTTCCTCCATCCTTGTCTCAAGATCTGACCCTTTGTGGGAGGATCCTGAAGCTTCAAATGTACCTGTAACTGGTGAGAGGGCTTCAGTTTGAATATGCAAAATGCTTGCAAATTAGGAGAGTACAGTAAAGTCTACTGAATATGGCGTTTATTCTTCCCTTGCATTACAGCACCCCCTGGTGGCATGATGTCTTCAGATAAAATTGGTGGCTCCACTCTGAATAAACTAACCATGATTCCAGAGTATTGATGATGAAATGTACTACCCACCTCCTTGGTGGAGTCAAGGTGCAGAATAAGACATATACTTCTTGGACACGTCCAAAGCAGGAATTTGTTTTGCTTGACTATTCATATATAACATGGTTACTCTGGCCTCACTGTCCAAAGACCAGTTGTCATTCTTTACCCCATGGACTTGTCTAGTATCCTGAAGGGATTGCAGAGTCTCTCCTCTCTAATATGGGTTCAAGCTTCCACTGGTTGTACTATCCTCATTTTTAGAGGCCCAGAGACTAGCACCCCAGTTCCATTTGATGACAACACTAGATTAGTTTTTACAAAGGGTTATTTATTTCAGATAAGTCACTCCAAGTTCTGTTTCTGCTAGGCTCATGCCCCAGACCTGAGCTCCTCAGAGGTCAATACTAGGAGTACTCCAACATTCCAGTTCTTGAATCTCTGTGACTCATGCTCCATTCCCTGCACCCATAGTGGAAAAGCAAAAACAAAAAGGCCAAAGGCCCAGGCTAGTTTCTCAGGACTATATGGCAGAAAGTAGGGAGCCAGTGATGGAAGGAGGTGGCCCTTGGGCCCTCCATCCTCACTGCATGGTGTTACCTGATGTGAACAAAATAGTCTTTCACTCTGATGCAAACATGAGGGGGGAAAATCTGAATTTCTGAATCAGGTCATTTTAAAAATATCAACCTTTCGGGGTGGCTAGGTGGCACAGTGAATAGAGCACCAGCCCTGGAGTCAGGAGGACCTGAGTTCGCATCTGGTCTCAGACACTTAACACAAAAACTGGCCATGTGACCTTGGGCAAGTCACTTAACCCCAATTGCCCTCCAAAAAAATAAAAATAAAGAAGACATGTATTTCATTAAAAATATCAACCTTTCTGATAACCTCTATATACTGGATGTCATTATACCTCCATTACCTATGCATGTATGATGTTATTACATGTGAACTTAGGTGGTGTAATGATAATGGGAATTTAAAGATCTTCCCTGCCCCTTGGCCCCTTAATAGGCTTAAGTAACTCTGAGAGCCTTCCCTGATTTGAAAATATACTCTTTCCCCTAATAGGCTGAATGTGGTCACTTGGAGCCTGTGGCAGGAGGCTTGTTTTTCAGGAATGCCCACACCTTGTTACTTTGTGATTGGGCAGTGACTGGTCAAGAAGGTTGTGAAATTCTCTGACCCAGGAGAAGGCTATATATACCCTGATGTGAGGTTTTTGTTTTGGGGCTCTCTTTGAGAAGAGTTGTGTGATTTGGCCAAATGAGACTCTGGGCAGCCATTGAGCCCCCTGGCTTTGAAAACCCAGATGTTGGTGCTTCTCTCTCTGGTGACTAACTAGGTATGGATGTAATGGTCAGACAGCTGGAAGCCCTGTCTACTTAATTATGTTATTTTCTGTTGTAACTTCTGTTTGTATTCTCTGAAGTTCAAGGTGCTGACTTTTTCCCCTGAACTAGGTAAATGATATATGTTTGATTGATTAAAGTAAGATTGTTAACCCATTCTGAGTTGCTTTCCTTTAGAAAAGCAGATCTAAGATTCTGTGCTAGCAGCCATCCTGGGTATGCTAGGGTGCTTGCTGCTACAGGCTGGCAGTCTAGGCATATGACAAAATCCCATTTCCCATGTTTGTAACAAGAGTTTTCTTTTTCTTTTTTTTACCCTAGTGAGGGAAGGGGAGATGGAAAGGAGAGAAAATAGACATTTGTCCATTTAAAAAAAATTAATTTAAACAAAACAAAATAAAAACGGATCATTCTACCCTGATTAACATAGTGACCAACAACAATTCCAAGGGACTTATGACAAAGCATGTTACTTACCTCCTGACAGGGAGGTTATAGACTCAGGGTAGAGAATGAAACAAATGTTTTTTGGACAGGTCCCATATAGGAATTTGTTTCTTTTGACTCTGAATATCTGTTATAAGGACTTTCTTTTTCTTTTCCAATGAAGCTGGGAAAGAAAAAGTAAGTTTGTTAATTTTTAAAAATTGAATTGTAACTTTAAAATGATGATTACAGTCAGTCACCATTCTTGTATTTCATTTGTTCACTGACCAATCTTGATAAAAAACAAATCCCAGAATCTCCCAAATTCTTTTGTTTTGGGGTACTGGAAAGAATGTTGAATCCCTTGGAGTCAAAATGACCTAGATTTTTATCTCAGTTCCATCACTCACTAAGTGATCTAAAGTGAATGTCACACTCATATTTTCCATATGTGTAAAATGAAGATAACCCTGGCACTACCCACTTTACAAGGTTGTTGTAAAGGTTAAATGAAATTCAGTAAACCTTCAATTCAACAAATACTGTCAAATATGGTTGCTGGGTTGACTTGTTTTGCTTTGTCTTTTTTTTTTTTTGAGGCAATCAAGGTTAAGTGACTTGCCCAGAGTCACACAGTTAATAAATATCTGAGGCTGAATCTGAATTCAGGTCTTCCTGACTCCAGAGTTCTGTCTTCTACCTAGTTGCCTTAGTCTGAGAGGAGGAAAATATTCCCAGCATTCATGTTGCCAAATTTGTAACTGATAAGTGTTTTAATAAGATTTTCTAATTACATGCCCTGTTGTGTAAATATCTGCTTCGTTGTTGCTGTAGGCTCAGTGCTGGCACTGCTCCTGGGGATGGGGATGGGTTGCATCCCATTCCTAGACTAGCTATTGAACCCTGATTCACTGAACTTAATTCAGCCCATGGAAAGGGCTGAATAAGGGAGCTGAAGAAGGGCCTGAGAAGGGCAACTAAAATGATTGAGGGGTTGTGTGAAGTCAGTTTGCCCTCTGAGCATTCAGGGTCTTGCAGGAATTTGAAGAAGACCATAGGTGGTCATCGGGTGGGGTGCTGAAGTCAGAGCCAGGAAGACTTGAGTTCAAATCCAGCCTCAGATGCTTCTGAGTTGGGTGACCTCTGGGCCAAATCAATTAACCTCTGCCTCAGTTTCCTAATCTGTAAAATGGGGGTGATAACAGCACCTACCTCCCGGGGTTGTTGTAAGGATGAGATAATATTTGTAAACCTTATAGTGCTATATAAACACTAGCTATCAGTACCATTATTGTGGTGGATGAAGCTAAAGCCATTAGACCAGTGTTCCCATCCCAGTTCTGTTAATTGTTCCCTGGGTGGCCTTGGGCAAATCACCTTGCTTCTCTAGGCCTTAGTTTCTTCTTTGTGAAATAAGTTGGGAGAGGAGTGGGACTTCATGATGTCTCCTGACTCTGATGTTGAGAATGCCCTCTGACAACAACTGGCTTTCTGCCTCCATCAGAAAGGAAGCTGTGAATGGAACAGACTCCAGCACTGAACCAGCCAGTGGGACAGCACTTTGGTTCTTCTGGTCCCATGAAATGTAAAAGCAAGAAAGTTTGTTGTAGGAGAAAACCATCTCCTCCCACAGTGTAGGGTGGTACTCTGAGTTCAGATGCCTGTCATGTTTATTCTTCAGCACTATCATGCCAATCAGACTGGAATTCAGAAGAGATTAGGTATGGATAGATCTGGGAGAATTGTGAAGAGATAATAATCAAACATGGGAGCTGATAAAAATCAAGACAGAAAGAGAATGGAAGGGGGAAGAGAGAGAGGAGAGAGAGAAAGAGACAGAGATAGAAAGAGGAGAGGAAGAGAGAAAGAATAGAGACAGACAGAGACAGAGAGAAAGGCTTAGGAGAGAGGCCAGGAATATACTCTCACATAAGGGGGTGGGACATGGATGGGGATGACCCAACAAGAGACTGAAAAATGATATCTTGACAGAACCAGAAAAGGACAGCATCATGAAATATCAGTGATAGAGGTTGTTAACCTGGGACCCATGAACTCATTAAAAAAATTTTTTTCTAACTGCATTATAATATAATTGGTTTTCCTAGGAATTTTACTTCATGCATTTGAAAACACTGAGGGGTCCAAAGGCTTCATAACATAGCCAGAAAGGGGGGGAGTGGTCAATAAAGAGGTTACCCATAAACAGGCTTAGGGTTGCTCTGGAGACCCCAAAATACCAACACACCAGGTCCTGCTGAATTAATTCGACTCAAGTCTTTTCAACCAAAGAAAAGTTTATTAAAAGTTCACTTGTATTGGACACAGTGTAAGCCTGTGCTAGGTCATTCTATGGTGCTCTCACAAACATGGAGACAAGATGGGGTCTTATATACAGAAGATTGTGGGAGGAATCTAGGGGTGGTCTAGAAGAAGAGTTTGGGGAGGGTCTTCAGGAGTCAGATGAGGTCAATGAGTGATTAAGGTTGGGAAGTTGCTGGAGGCTACCTGGAGACTAGGGACAAAGGTGGACTAGGCCAGTTCAAGGATGGATTGATATTTTGATAGGCTCAAGGGTGGGAAGTCTAGTAACAGAGGATTGGGACAGCCACAATGTAAGGCTTATTGCCTCATGCAAATGCCTCATCAAATGACAATTTAATCAGAGTTCTAGGGGGGTTCTCAGAGCCTGTACCTCTTCAGTCAATATGCTAATAACTGCAGAAGTCAAGAAGGTTAAGAACTGAGAAAAGGTCATCTCCTTTAGCAACTAAGATATTTTTAGTAACTTTAGATAGATTTCTTTTGAGGGCTGAGCTAGGCAGCCATTAGAGAAGTGAGTAGGAGGTGAGAAAGTCTAGGCAATGACTGTAGACAAGTATTTCTTGGCTTTAAGACAGAAAAAAGCAGTAATCTGGTAGCAATTTTAACGCTAGCTGACTGATGTAGAATGCCCACATGGGCATGTTTATAAGCTGAAAGGAGAGGGTGGATAAGGGGAGACACTGAGATTTAGGGAGAGAAACGGGTGAACACAGGGCGAAATTGCCAGGGAGGACATGAGGTCAAGGACACAAGGAGAGGGGCTGGCATTGGCAAATAGGGCCATCTCCTCCTCAGCATCCGGAGCAAAGGGTGGCTGGTGATTTTGAAAGGACTTGCAGGATTGGAGAGAAGAGGCATTTTTAATGGAAGTATGCGGAAGCCCCAAGGAGGCTGGAGGAAAGGCGAGGTTTGGGTTTGGAATCCAAGGTAAGTCGACCTAAGGATGGGAAGGGCAAGAAGTCAAGGAGGGAGGGGGAGTGGCCTCAGAGATGAAGCCACGCCCCTGGAAGCGTGGCCCGCGCTCCTCTGGGGACGTGGCCCGGCGGCAGGCGAGTCATTGGAGGGCGTGGTCTGGGAGGCAGCCCCGCCCCCGGCGTCCTCGCGGCGGGGGTGGGGGGGGCGGCCTAGGTGGGCAGTCGGTTGGAGGCAGCCGTTGGGGTAGTTGGGGTGATGGCGTGCCCCGAGCCTGCGACGGGCTGCGCGGCGCGGCGGCCCCTGCACTCGGCCCAGGCCCCGGACGTGGCCTCGGCCTCCAACTTCCGTGCCTTCGAACTGCTGCACCTGCACCTGACGCTGCGGGTGGAGTTCGGGCCGCCGGGCCCGGGCCCTGGCAGTCGCGGCCTCAGCGGCACGGCGGCACTGGAGCTGCGCTGCCTGGGGCCCGAGGGAGCCTCCGAGCTGCACCTCGACTCGCACCCGTGCCTCGAGGTGACGGCGGCGGCGCTGCGGCGGGAGCGGCCCGGCTCCGGGGAGCCGCCTGAGGAGCCCGTGCCCTTCCACACACGCCCCTTTGCCCACTACGGCCAGGCGCTGAGCGTGGCCTTCCCGCAGCCCTGCCGCCCCGGGGAGCGCTTCCAGCTGCTGCTCACGTACCGCGTGGGCGAGGGGCCCGGGGTGAGTGCGACGGCGGCGGCTCGGGGCCTCCTTCCTCCGGGCCGCGCTCCCCTCCCCTCCCTTCCCTTCCCTTGGCCGCCCGACGCCACCCGGCGCCCGCGCTTCCTGCCTCCGGCCGCCTCTGACCCGCGAACGCGGCCTCCCCCTTACCGAAGTCCTGTCTGTCCTGCGCGTCGCCGGCTCTCGTCGTAAACGCGTTTGCCTTCCCCCCCTCCCCGCTCCGAGGCGTGTAAGCCCCTTGAGGACGCGCCTCTGAGGCCCCCGCACTTAGCGCCCAGCCTGCCATGTAGTAGGCACCTGATAAATGCTTGTCTGTTGATGGGCAGACCTTGTGGCCTTCTCTGCACCCACCGGGGAGCGCTGTCACTAGCCTCGTGTGTCCTTAGACGGCGTGGGCCCACGGTGGCCAGCCTGGGTGGGCCGCGCCCGGGGAAATTAAATTCAGGCCTCGGTGTCACCTTTCCTGCCCTCCTGCGGCATATTATGCAGTTCGACACCCCTGGGGCTGGGCCCGAATCGAGGCGCTTTTGCCTGATTTTGGTTCCTCCCAGACTTTACAGTTGACTCAAAAGGCAGATCCTGTGCTCGGACATGGGGTTAGATGAGCTTTGTGCAAGACCTTACCAAGAACTCCTAGCACCCATCCAGAATAGCACTTCGTGCAAGAGAAGGGAGTCTGGTGAGGCTAGGAAAAAATCCCATGCGTGCGGAGTGTTCTTGAACTTCCCAGCTGTAAGTGGCCTCCGAAATGGAAGTCATCCTTATTGAATAGCTCTTGTTAAAAGTTTAATTGCAGGGGTGGCTAGGTGCTGTACTGAATGGAGCACCGCCCCTGGAGTCAGGAGAATCTGAGTTCAAATCCAGCCTCAGACACTTAACACCGACTAGCCGTGTGACCTTGGGCAAATCACTTAAACCCAATTGCCCTGCCTTCCTCCTCCAAAAAGCAGCAAAAAAGTTTCATTGCAGTGAACTCTTGCACTGTGCTTTGCTGAGAGAATTAAATCTGGCCTCCCCAGGGCAGTTTTCCAACCCTTCCCACTGCCATCACCAGCAACCTGTCAAAAGTGAGGGAGGTGTTAGTCTCATTGTACTCTTCTCTGGTCAAACCACTTCTGAAATATTATGGCCCATTCGTGTCCATACAGTTTTAAAATGGTAGAATGTAACTCAAAGCATAGATTGTACTATGCTGGCCAACCTTATTTCTTTACTGTCCTTTTCTACCTAGGCTTGTCTCCCTTTTGTTTCCCCTTACTCGGACCCCCGTGCTTTCTCTTTTTGCCAGTCTGATCTTTCTCTTTGTTCAAGGCTTTTCCCATTCTTCACTACTTCCATAAAACTTTCTGACTCCTGGTCACCTGTTTTATCTCTCTACTCCACTGTTCTTGGTATTGAGCTATTTCCCTTAGAGATTTCTTAGAATCCAACTTTTTTTTTTTGCTATACGTAAAAGTAGAGTACATATTAGGTAGTTGATTCTTTTTGGTTGGTGTACATGTGAAAGACATAGAGAATGGAACAATAAACATGCCTATTACAGCAAAATATAAAAGGTGAAGGGCAGATCAATTTTAGGGATGGTGAGCACATGTTAATCATTAGCTCACATTTGAATTGGGATCCAAAAAAACAGGATAAAAGACTGGGACAAAAAGAATAAGACTAAAATTCATGTGAAAATGATCCATATAAATGAATTAAGTGCTAAGGCAGGCAAAAAAGCCACTGAAATGGTACTAGACTAAGAAAGGAGTAGTAGAAAAGGGGAAATGTTAGCTCTGCTGGTACAGATATAAGTCCTGTTTGACCCTCAGGTCAAACCAAGTCTGTAGTACTTTGTTCATTTCTGGGTGCTATGTTTCGGGAAACACTTAGAGATAACTATAACTAAGATAACACAGTAACTAAGATAAGATGGGACTAGAGAGCAGTTATATCTTTGAGGATTAATGGAAGGACTAGAGATAATTGGCATGGAAAACAAGACTTAATGGAGATCATGATAGTTTCCTTCAAGTATTTGAAAAGCTGTCTTGGGGAAAAGAAATTATTTGTCCAGCTTGGCTTCAGAAGGCAGACTTTATCTAGATGAAAGGGGAAAACTTCATAATGATTAGAAACTGTCTAAAAGTAAAATTTCCTTGTGTTGGGCATATAGTGAGTTCTTCCTCACTAGAGGTCTTTGAGTGAAGTTACTGTGACCACTTAGAGACGTTGTAGTAAGTTCAGATATGGGTAGGGGTCCTCTAAGATGCTTCCCAAAGATGAGATTGTGTGATTCTGTAGCCTTTATTTCCAAATATTTTGCCACCAGGCCATATTCTAGGGCACTGGAAACTATAGTGGTTTTTTATTTTGGTAATGAGAAAGTCCAACATTTGTAGATTTCTGGGGAAAGAAAGGGAAGATAATATTACAAACCTGTGAATAAGGTAAGAAACCAGAATGGAGATTTTTTTTTTGGAGGGCAATTGGGGTTAAGTGACTTTCCCAGTTATAAGGCTGGTGTGTCAAGTGTCCAAGGCCGGATTTGAACTCAGGTCCTCCTGACTCCAGGGCCAGTGCTCTATTCACTGAGCCACCTAGCGGCCCCAGGAATGGAGATTTCTTGAAACACTCTATAGGAATAAGATGAGGAATACATTCCTGAAGGTGACACATCTTGTGGACTGGAGGTAATATCTTTATAAGTTCCAAAGCAAATTAGAGTTTGAGAGGGAATTGCTTGTGTTCTTTCTCTCCCACCGTAGTTTCCCCACTATCCTTAGCCCTGCCATTCTTAGAAAACCATCCCATATAACAATATTTTGAAACAGACATATAATCAGTTCAGCAAAAGAATCTGAAAATAACACGCCCAAAAAAGTGTGTGTTGAGAGTGTCTTCTGATGCGTCTTTTTTTCATTCCATGCTTGTTCTTTATATTTTTATAACACTCGAATTTTTTATATGTATGCGTGTGCCTGACTATTTACTTCATGCTGCATCAGTTCATAATAGATTTTCCCCATGCTTCTCTAGTTGTCACATTATTCCATTAATGGCCTCCTTTTTGAGTAAGCCTCTGGGTCAAAAGGTATGAGCAGTTTAATCATTTTATTTGACCTCTTTCTTTTGCCTTTTTATCTCCAGTGTTTAGCACAGTACCTGGCACATAGTAGGTTCTTAATCAGTTTTTATTGATTGATCATTATTATCACCATCTTTTGTCATCTTAGCTAATTTGCTCAGTGTGAAGTGAAGCCTAAGGATTGTTTTGATTTATATTTTTCTTCTTAATGATTTGGAACAATCTTTCACATGTTTTTTAGTTGTTTGAAGTTCTTTTGAGAACTATTCATATTTTTTGACCATTTGTCTATTGAAGAATGGCTATTGATCATATATATGTGTATGTATCTGTTCATCATTTATATATCTTGGACAACAAACCTTTATTAGATCAATTTGATATGAAGACTTTTTTCCCCATTCAGCCACTTCCCTTCTTCTAGGTGCAATAATTTTGTCTACAGAAGCTTTTCAGTTTCATGTAATCAGTTACCTATTTTATCTTCTAAAATTCTGTTCTATATCTGTGAGTGATAGATGATCTGTTTCTCTTATTTTTTTGTAGTATGATCTTTAATGTTAATATCATATATCCATTTAAAATGTATTGTAAAATATGAGGTAAGATGTTGGTCTAAGCCTCCTTTCTGCCAGATTACTTTCTAGTTTTCCCAGCAGTTCTTATCACATAGGAAGTTACTTCTTAAATAACTTAGATTTTCTGGTTTATTAAACACTAGATTATACATTCCATTGTTTCTTCTCCTTTTTCTAATCTGTCCCATTGATCTACTTGGGAAGAATATTCTTAATGTGATCAGACTGATTGGCATTGACATCTTGACAATTACCTGAAGCTCCCAATGCCAACTGATTCCTTTTCTCTAATATTCTTTGTATTTGGCCTTCTGGCTTCAAAGTGCTCCATTAGAATCCAGGAGGGGACAGCCATCCTAAAATCTATTTATTCTCAGGTTTGCTGGCTGACTCCAGAGCAGACAGCAGGGAAGAAGAAGCCATTCGTCTATACCCAGGGTCAAGCTGTCCTTAACCGAGCCTTCTTCCCCTGCTTTGACACTCCTGCAGTGAAAAGCAAGTATTCTGCCCTCGTTGAGGTAAGAGACATCTGTTCTTGGGATTAGAATAACATGATTTTAGAGCAATGTCATCATAGTTAAACTGATCAGCTCTAATATTGAATACTTAGTGTAACTTTCATCCCATAGGGGCTCTTATTGAAACCTTGAGTTCTGTTCCCGAGTTGTGTGTGTCTGTGTTACTGTGTGTGTGTTACTGTGTGTTAGAGGCATCTTTCTAACAGAAAGGCATGTGAGCCTCACTCCAAATCTCGTAAATTTAACCTAAAAATCTCACTTCATTCTGAGTTAATTTTGAAACTCTGACCTCTGTGCAGCTAAAACCCAACCTTTATTCTCTTGCCAGGTGCCAGATGGCTTCACTGCAGTGATGAGTGCCACCACATGGGAGAAACGAGGCCCAAATAAGTTCTTCTTCCAAATGTGTCAGCCAATCCCCTCCTATCTGGTAGCTTTGGCTGTTGGAGATCTGGTTTCTGCTGAAGTTGGACCCAGGTAGGTGACTGAGACTGTGTAGGCAGGGTTGAACTGACACAGAGAGGCAAATAAGTAATTATATGACCAGTAGATCCCATCAAGATAGTTCTTGGGAACAATCTGGGATCTTCCTTTCTCTAGCAGGCAAAGCCATTGGAACTATGTTCTTCTGGTACTCTTCCTTTAGCTCCATTAATATTTGGATTTGAAAGTATGCTGCCCATGCTATAAAGTGGTCAAGTGGGTGTCATACCTTAGTCAGAAGTTTGGGGTAACAATTTGACTCTTTGCCTCTGAATCTTCCTCGAAATACAGTTTCCATAACTCTATCAAAGTTTCTATAATCTATCCTATTTTCAGTTCCTTTGTCCTGTTACGTCAATGTTGCTTTCGATGGATGAGGCAGACATCATTCAGGATCAAGCTACTTTGATTCTGAGTAGTTTATTAGGAGAAGACTGCAATAGCATCCCTTCATTTTGCGTTTTGGAGAAAGATAGAAAGAGTAAGGCTTTCTTTCTACTTCCTGCAAACAAGAAACATTTTACATGGACCCAAACCCCCAACATCAAAGGTTTCTCTACTTGGTTGGTTAGATGTGATAGAATAAAATGTGTGAAGTTTTCTGTGAGAATATTACTAAAGTCGAGAGTCCAGATTTTACTAGTGATGTTTTTTCCCATATCCCTTCTGACTGGAAAGGAACAAAAGTTGAGTGATGGAACAATTACCGTCTCTTCCTAGCTGTAATTCTTTCCTTATCTCTGGCCTTAGCTTTTAGGTCCTGGAAGCATTTTCTTAGGTGGGCTTGGCATTATAGACCTCATACCTCAACCTGATAAGCTGTTGCATTAATCTCAGTTCCTAGGATGTAATGTGGAATGATAAATAGGGACTCCATTATAGTCAGCTCCTAATAAACCAATTCAAAATCAGAGTAGCTCAGTCGAGAAAAATAGTCTGCCCCACCCATTGGAAGGTCCAGCTTTGCAGTAGTCAGGAAACCAGGTAATCAAAGAATGAGGAGGTGTGTCATTTCAGAGAATTTACACTTAGGTTATTTGGAAGGAGCTGTTGATGGGAAATCACTCCCCATTCTCCTTCCCCGACCTTTCTTCAGAACAACATCTGATTCATTACTTACTTGCTTATGATGATATTTATGTGTGTAATAAATGACAACACTAGTCAATCATTATAGAATCCAGTTCAGTTACTGGCGATAGCTTAGTCTTTCCTCCGTGGGTGTGGGGAATTCTCTTCTTACTGGGCTAGATAATTTGGCTTCATGGCCACAGATATCTCCTAAGGATAGTTCAGATGGTACTTTCTACCAGGGTTTTTCTTACCCAAGGAGAGAAACCTCTGGCAAAGGAGAACATAGTGATAAATCAATAGTGATTAGATACCCAGTTTGGCTAGATTATCTCAACTTTTTGAAGAGGATCATTGAGGCATTTTTTTTAATGCACAAAGGAGAACAGAAGGCTAAACAAACAAGACAGCTTTGAAATTTACATGTTGGATTTATCATATACTTTAGAAAAGAAAAGCAAGCTTCACATTGCAATTTCATTTTTTCTATTTATGAAAAGGTGTTTGTACAAGTGCTCATTTTAGTTGATGTTTATTAAGACCAGAATTTTTTTTTAAACTACATGTTTTAAAAAATTAGTTCAACAGGCATTTTTTAACTGAAGATTGCACAGAAGGCAGATGGTGGATGTGAATAGGCTACAACCTCCTATAACCACTGAAGAACCCCAAAGAAAAGGAATAAAGGATGTTATTAAGAAATTTCAAGATAGGAAGAGAAGGTAGTTTGGTCATATGACAAGAAAAAAGGATTATCAGTTTAGAGGGTAGCTAAAGTGCTCACTATACCCCTGAAATGTCAAGAGAAAGGGAAGAAGGCCCCACAACATATTGGGTGGACTCTGTGTGTTGAGGTTATGGTAGGACTTGGACAAGGCTCCCCTTAGGATGGGCAGCTATGGATGAAATGATACTCTGCATCGTTAGAACAGATTCAAATGCTGAGTGAGACAAGCAGAACCAGGACAACATTGTATGATGATCAACTTATAATAGACTTATCTCTTCTCAGCAATACCGTGAACATAGACAGTTCCAAAAGACTCATGATGGAAAATGCTATCTACATCCAGAGAAAGAGCTATGGAATCTGAATGCAGATAGAAGCATACTATTTTAACTTTGTTGTTATTGTTGTTGTATGTTTTTTTTTCCCCTTTTGTTCTGTTTCTTCTTTTGCAACATGACTAACGTGGAAATACATTTAACATGATTGCACATAATATATCAGATTGCTTTGCTATCTTGGGGAGGAGGAAGGAGAAAAATGGAACTCAAAATCTTATAAAAAATAAATGTTGAAAGCTTAAAAAAAAAAAAGAAGGGATTCGGAAATTGAAATCCAAGATCCATTTGGGTATGCTATGGTCCTGTTCTAGGAGCTAGGGCCACAGCGCTGAGCTGAGTTAGGCCAGTGTTAGGATCTAATATGGAATGAAGGACACTTTGGCAGGATAGTAAACTATCAATGCCCATAGTTTTAATGTTAGAAAATTCTGTTGTTTTTTTTAAGGTACTTACTTTGTGATGGATTCAAGCATGTGTTTCATTGAAGGCTCAAAGCCCTAGGGGCAGGAACATATGGCAGGCAGCTCAATTTTAAGCCTTTCCTTTGCTGCACAAATGTCTTTCTTTTGCCTTGGAAGTGTCTTGTTCAGACTTTGCTCCTTTCAGACCCTCAAGTAACTGTAGACAAACTGAAATGTGATAGGATTACTTTGTGGAACATACGCAAACAAAGCTGGTGATGTGGTAGTTTGTAGAATAAATTCTCCTGGTTAACTGTTGGTCTACAACTTGAAACCCAGAACTTATTTCCTAAAGCATTGACCTGTCTTTGGGAAAAGGTACCCTGGGGCCCCAAAAAATCCTGAAGCCAGAAATTTTCAGGGAAATGTTTGAAAATTAACTGATGGTGAAACAGGGGTTCTCCTTCTTCTTGCTGCCACCATAGCATTTAGAGAGAAACACAAGAGATGGTCATGACTGTTCTTCCCTCGTTCTGTCTCCTCCCTGGTTTTCCTTCTGTCCTTAACCCTCCCTGTCTTCTGCCCTTCCTCCATCCAGAATTGCCACCTTGGTGGGATAGTTACCATATGCATTAAACACCATTCCTAGCCCCTTTAGAAAGTCTTATAAGGCTCTTCTGAATTGGGCTCTGTGGGTTCAGGACCTCAATGCACCTCTGAGGCTGTTTTGTGTGTTAGTGGCTCTCTTGGGTGCCTACATTGTGCTCTGCTGGCTTCTTTGCCACCCACCTGTCAGTAATGTCTCCAGCCCATGCTGATAGTCCCTTCTCTGTTTGCTGTCACTGACAAGGCTCTCTAGCTCGTTCGTCTACACATGAATTGTAGCCCTGATTTTCTGCAGGGACCTTCAAATAAGGCTGCCTTGACAACTGGTTTGTCTGCTCTTCTCTCATTAGGAGTCGAGTGTGGACTGAGCCCTGCTTGATTGAAGCTGCCAAGGAAGAATACAATGGTGTGATAGAAGGATTTCTGGCAACAGGAGAAAAACTTTTTGGACCCTATGTTTGGGGAAGGTGCAGTGTCACATTGGCTCTAACATCTTTGTTTCAAGCTGAGTGTCTCGTTACCCTCTTTACCCATACTCTTGATAAACATTCTTGTTGCTTCTCTTCATTCTCTCCTCTCTCATGCCTTGACCCCAGATATTGACTTGTCTTCCCTCCCTAACTGAAGAAAATACCATGGTCAATCCAAACTCTTATTTTTTTCCTCTGGAATCTTCAGTATTCAAACCCTGTTAATTAGAGGGTTCATTGATTTGGCCTTAAAAACCCCAAGTCTGCCTGAAAGAGAAGTATTATTGTTTCCTAACTTATCCACATTCTGCCTTTGAAGTTGGCAGGGAGCTGAAGGGCTAGCTTCCCCCTCTGAGATGAATGCAAAGTCCAGCAAAGGAAAAGGCAAAGACTTCACATCCAGGAGAAGAACCCAAACTCTCTAGCCTCAGTCCTACCTCTCACTTCATTTGCTCATACTCTACCTATTCAGGGGTTAGGTCACATAGTGTTTTGAAGCATGTAACAAACTTGTCTGCAAAATGGAACAGCTTGTTCTTGGGAAGCCAAGACCTCCCTATAACCTTGGTTTTCTTTTTACAGATATGACTTGCTCTTCATGCCCCCATCTTTTCCCTTTGGGGGCATGGAGAACCCCTGCCTGACTTTTGTTACTCCATGTCTGTTGGCTGGGGACCGTTCCTTGGCAGATGTTATCATCCATGAGATCTCTCACAGCTGGTTTGGGAATCTGGTCACCAATGCCAACTGGGGCGAGTTCTGGCTGAATGAGGGTTTCACTATGTATGCCCAAAGAAGAATCTCTACTATCCTCTTTGGTGAGCCAACCTCTAGTGTCCTGTTCCTCCAGCCTTTGAGGCCAACAAAAGCAAGGGTGATTTTTATAAAATTCTATTCACGGACACTGACTAAATGCCTACTGTGTACAAGACATTGTGCTAGGGAAATACAAAGAGAAAATAAGGCAGTCCTTCACCTTAAGTTTATGATCTGGGGACAAAGGATATCACATAGACACAACTAGATAGGATACAAGGTAGAAAGTGATAGGGACATGATGGGAGAATTCTAGACAAATTGCTTCAAGAAAATTTGAGGGAGAAATCTCATTAAACCTGGGGGAATTAAGGAAGGCTTCCTGGAAAAGGAGGGATCAGACCCAGGCCAGAGAAGAGTTTTCCCTGTTCAGTAACAGTTTCCTCCCTGTGACCTCATAGCAGCTCATTTTGTACATTTCTAACTCAAAGTCATCCAATAATCAATCCAGTAATCCCCCTCCTAGGCTGTAGGGCGAGAGCCTATGTCTTAGCTAAGCTCTTGACTGTAAGTGTATGTCAGGCACTGTGCTGGGCACTGGGGGTACAAAATGAGCAGAGCCAGGACCAAGGGTCGCCATGATAGATAGCTGCCTAAGACATCATGGGGGATGCTTTTTAATGGTGACTTTCTATAAATGTGTGCTTCAGGTGTACAGTAATGTCCCCTGTGTACCAGACACTGGTCTAGGAGCACCAAAAACAAAACAATCCCTGCTCATAAGGAGTGTGCATAGTAATGGCGGATGTGTGAAAACGTAGCATGAGTATGAAGGTACTCAATACAGGTGTTTGTTTTGTGTTTTTTATATCAGTTAGCATAGGGCCATTGATATTTTATAGTTATAGTTATGTGCATTACAGGTTAACTGAATTTACAGCTAAAAGCTGTCAACCCTGAGAAGGTTTCCAAACATTGCTTATCAGTCACCGAATGAGTATTTACAATGTGCCCCACATTGTGCAGAATGCTAGAGACACAAATAAAAATCAAGAAGTACTCCCAGTTCTCAAGGAGCTTACAGTCTAATGAGGGGTAGATATATATGAGAGATTTATAGAAGGGGAAGATCCCCTCAGTGATGAAGGCACTAGTAGTTTGGGGCACAAGGGACTTGGGAAGACCTGCAGAAGGTGCCTTCTGAGCAGTCTTGAGCAAAATGGATGAATTGGAATATTGGGAACACAGGACAGCCAGCAAAACTCAGAGTGCCCTTTGTGGAATGGCAGGTAGGCCAGCGTGGCTGTGCCGTAGAATGAAGGAATGGATAAGAAGACCAAGAACACAGGGAAGGTCTGGGTTGTGTGGGCCTTTGAATGCACAAAAGAAGAATTTATGTTTGATCCTAAAAGTAAGAGGGAGCCACTGAAGTTTGCTGAGCTGAGGCGAAGGGGGCCAAGGGTCACAGGGTCAGATCTGCACTGACAGCTCTGTGTAAAGGATGGATTAAAATTAGCAGAGACCTGAGGCAAGATGACCATCAAGAGGCTATTTCTCCTTAGAGTGCAGTGATGAAAGTCCGAACTAGAATGGTGGGTATGACAAGAGAGGAAATGAGGGGCAGACTTTTTGAGTTTGAGGTGCTTGTGGGACATCTGAAATGTCTGTCCAGTAAGCAGATGGGGATGAGAACTGGTGCTTGTGATGAAGACTAGGGCTGGAGAGATGAAGCTGGCCCTCATCTGCATAGTGATCCCAGTTGAGTCTGTTGGAGTTGTAGAGAATATAAAGAGAGGGGACTCACTGTAGTTTTGGAGGACACTGAAGTTAATGGGCATGATTTGAATAAAGTTCCAACAAAGGGTACTGAGAAGAAGTGGTCAGAGGAGTAGCAGGAGGAAGAAGAGCAAGCAGTGTCACGTGCTGCTGAATGGGGGAAATGAGGACAGAAGAGGCCATTAGATTTGGGAATTAAGATATCATTGGTGACTTTTAAGGGTGAGGGAAGACATGGGCATGTTTGTAGACAGCAAGGAATGAACTCGCCCGTAGGGCAGGGGTAGGAAACCTGTGGCCTCAAGGTGACATGTGGCCCTCTAGGTCCTCAAATGCAGCCTTTGGACTGAATCCAAACTTCACAGAAGAAATTCCCATAATAAAAGGATTTGTTCTGTAAAACTTGGGTTCAGTCAGAGGGCCACACTTGAGGACCTAGAGAGCCACATGTGGCCTCAAGGCCACAGGTTCCCCATCCTTGAAATAGGGGAACCCTAAAGGTTAGAAGGAGGGTGAGGACCATAGTGAGACATATGGTCAGCAGCTTGACCATTAAGCTCACTGGAAAAAAAAAATACCCTTCTTCCTCCAGAAGCTGGAATCACGCGCTGGCATGTAACCCAAGAATGTGTAGAGCCAACTAATTTCATGACTGGATCATAAGAATAGAATTTTTGAAACCTGAAGGAAGAACCACAGAGCCTTAGGGAGAAATTTTAGAGTGGTAGCCAAAAATGGACAAGTGAGGAACTCCTTAAGTTTCTACCTATAAACATACAGAAGAGTATCCTTTTAAAAATAGGAATACTTTTGGGTGTGGCTAGGTGGCGCAGTGAGTAAAAAAAAGCACGCCGGCCCCAGAGTCAGGAGTTCGGTTCCAGCCTCAGACACTTAACACCCACACAAAAAAACTAGCCGTGTAACCTTGAGCAAGTTTGAGCAATTGCCCTCCAAAAAGGCAAAAAAAAATGAGAATACTTTGTCAAGAGAAAAGTGAGGGTGGAGTCACGTGTGACCAAATCTCCAGTTCCTTGGAAGCCTGAAGTGGTGCCTGAGGCCTGTCAGCTAAGGGAGACGCTGCCTTTGCCTCCAGGCCCAAGGAGCAGGACAGCTGGCCACTGCCCTTGCCACAGCTAACCACAAGAGGGCTGCAGAGCCTCTCCCAGTACAGAGAAGCGTTTCCTCTAAGCAGCCTGACATGTCAGCAATTTTACTTTTCTCCAGGTCCTGCTTACACCTGCCTAGAAGCCGCCACAGGGAGGGCGCTCCTTCGGCAGCACATGGACATCACTGGAGAGGATCACCCCCTGAACAAACTCAGAGTGAAGATTGAGCCAGGTCAGCGAGCAGGCGCCTATGTCACCTCTGTGTAATAGCTTAGGGACCTTAGCCTTTGTGATGGGCTTCCTTGGAGGGGAGCAGGGGAGCCTTCCAAAGCTGAGCCATTTCAACCAGATATACAGATAAAAGTCAAAGCATTCATTAAGCACTTAGTGTATGCTAAACATTCTACAAAGTGCTGTGGATATAAAACTAAAAGTAAAGAAAGTCCTGCTCTCCAGGACCTTGTCACAAAGGTGCTGGCCAGAGAGAGTCACTGTCCTGGGAAATGACTGGACGCATATGAGCAGGTTCAGTGGCAGAGTTGATTTGAACATAGTTCCAGAGGTCTGGGGAGTTGGAAGGAAAGTGAAACTTTCCTGAAATAGTGGGCCAGGAGAAGAGTCACAACCAGAACAGATAGTAGTGCTTGGTTCTGACTCATTCTAAAAGATCAACTGGAAGGTGACATTCTGCAAGCTTGGCATGAAGCTACTTAAAATTAGGGAATGAGTCCTGCTTTCAATATAAATCTAAAACCTTTTTGCTGCAGTTGAAATCCATATTTTCTTTGGTCATATCTGTGGAGTTGGATGAAATCTCATTGTGGCCTAGAATAGACTTAAAGATAAATTGTTCTGAAAATGGTTGGGTGGATAGGGGGTTGACTCGAATCCCAGAGAGGTTATGTGTCTTTTGCCACTTTCTGAGTATTAATAAAACTTTTTCTTATCTCTAGCAAATAATTTTCTAGGGTATGAGGAAACCTGCCACTTCCCCTGGAAGCACTGTTCTTTGTCCTGTGCCTTAGGGTTACTGTATGGTTAATGGTCCTTTGAGAATTCCTTTGGAGGCAGCCAGGTAGCACAGCGAGTAAGAGCACCGGCCCCATTGTCGTCGAGATGACCTGGGGATCGAATCCGGGCTCAGACACTTAGCACCCACCTAGAAACACCTGGCCGTGTAACCTTGAACAAGTTACTTAACCCCAATTGCTTTAAAAAGAATTCCTTTGGAGATGGGCTCTGGAAACCTTTTTTGTGACCTAGGCCACTTCTCAGAATAATTTTTTAGAGCATAAAATAATATACAGAAGATTATTAAAAAGTTATGAAATTAAATTGGAAGAATGGGTTGGGTTTTGTTTTTTTTAGGTTCATGGACACTGGGTTCAGAACCCTATAAATGAATTGGTATGGGCTGAAGTAGATAGTCTGTGGGAGCCTCTTATTCATTTTCTGTAGGAGAAACTGTATTTTAATCTACCTGGTTTGGCAAATAGAGCATAAGGTTGAGGGGTTATGGTTATGGTTATGAAAAATTCAAGCCTTGGGTACTCTCTCTTCTGCCAGGTGTTGATCCTGATGATACCTACAATGAAACCCCATATGAGAAAGGGTTCTGCTTTGTCTCTTACCTGGCCCACCTGGTGGGAGACCAGGACAAGTTTGACAACTTCCTTAAGGTATAGTTAACCCCTAATGGAGAAGAGAAGAAAGAGGAGCATGTAGGTGGGGCAGCCTGATTAAGGAGGAGCCAGAGATGTGAGAAGATGATCAGGGTGGGCACACATCTAGTGACCACTCCCCAGGGGGGCCAGTGATCCTAACGGACCAAACATTTCCATTGTTTACAGGCCTATGTCAATGAATTTAAATTCCAAAGCATCTTGGCTGATGATTTTCTGGAATTCTACTTGGAATATTTCCCTGAACTGAAGAAGAAGAGAGTGGATTCTATACCAGGTAAGGCCCTGGTCCATAGATCCCTGGGAGGAACTTGGACAGGGAAAGAGAATTAATGACTGTTTTAATTTGGGAAAACCAGGAAAAAGTAAATGAGAAAAAGTTACCTAGTAAGTGACACTTCAAACAATAAAACCCCAGGGCTTTACTTAGGCCCTAATGACCTCCCTTTGTTCTATTTTGGGCTGTGACCCATGGTTTTTCACATTTCTTTTCTCTTGGTCTCTCATTCTCTATTCCTTTCCAGCACCTGGGCACATGTGAACAGAACCTTGACTCTGATGTTTATGCTAAGGCCCAAATAACTGTGCCCCTGACAATAGTTCTGACCCTTGAATTGAAAGGAAATTGAGTCCTAAAATAGCTTCTGAGCAAAAGGACATCCCAGTATCTACAGTGCCTCACCTGGAAATTGTCTCTACCTTAAGAGGAGAGAATGGAGGCTATGCCATTATGATTGGGATTCTTAGTTCTTAGAAATGTGTGCCCATCCCACCACCATCAACAAACCCCCCCCCCCACACTCCCCCAGTTGTGTGGTGGGACTGTACTGAGCTAGAATTATGCAGTGGGGGGATTGGCTAGGTGGTGAAGTGAATAGAGCACTGGCCCTGGAGTCAGGAAAACCTGAGTTCAAATCTGGCCTCAGACACTTGACACACTAGCCGTGTGACCTTGGGCAAGTCACTTAACCCCAATTGCCCTACCTTCCCCCCTCCAGAAAAGAAAAAAAAAAGAATTATGCAGTGGGAAGGCAATCACTATCCCTCTTCTCACCACTTTGGTCAGTTCCCACAGCCACTAATCAGGTGTGAGGCCCCACACTTCAGGATGCTGAGGCTGTAGAGGAACCAGGGGCCAGAGACACTTAGTTGCTGGGAAGTGGTGTCAAATGTTCCTCCAAAGCAAAGTCCTCTGGCTGTAGAGGGCATCATAAGGTCTGATCTAAGACTACATGAAAGAGAGTGGAGGAGGGCAGGGCAGTTGGCATGTAGTGTATTCTCTGTAGGGGAATTGATGAAGTGAGAGTTTGGAATAGACTAAAGCTTGAGGCCGGGGTTGGGGGGGTGGGGATGGGGAGAAGAAGGGGTAGCTAGGGAAAGCTTGCTCTAGGCACAGCTGGAGGTTGAAAGTTTGAAGGGAATGACTGGGACCCTTGCCGATACCTCTTCTTACCTCCATCTTACAGGCTTTGAATTTGATAGATGGCTGAACACACCAGGGTGGCCCCCTTACCTACCTGATCTCTCCCCTGGTGACTCACTTATGAAGCCTGCTGAGGAGCTGGCCCAGCTTTGGGCTGCTGAGAAGCTAGACCCAGGAGCTATTGCTGCTGTGGATATCTCTTCCTGGAAGACCTACCAGCTGGTCTACTTCCTGGATAAGATCCTACAGAAATCACCTCTACCTCCTGGTAAGCCCCAGAAGAATGGGCCTTTCAGTCACCACAGAGCTGCCATAGTTCAGAGTTCTGTGCTTGCTAATATGGAGAGAATTGGAGGAGGGAGAGATAATCAGTTTATGACACTTAGCAAACAGGCACACGTATTTGCAAAAAAAACCAGAACCATAAAACATTAACATTATACCAATATGTAAATGCTAAGGTTGAGTGCAAGGGATATAAAACAGAGGTTGTGTAGAAGTGGGGTTTTTTTAAGCAGTTTTGAAGACAAGAGTGATATAAAATATGAGGTCATCTGAGTAACTTGCAAAGATTTTTTAATTTGACAGGTGGAGAGAGTAGAAGCTGAGTAACAAAATTAACTTAGTTGTAGCAGAGAACTTGATTTAACTTGGTTGGAGTTCAGATTTAGAAGAATTTAGTGGAGCAACCCCTACAAAGGTCAGGTTAGAATATTTGAGTGTGACCTAGCTGTCAGAGTCAGTAGAGGGATCAAAGCAATCTGAAATTCTGAGTAGATCTGTCATATTAGAAATTAGAGATTAAGTATTTATTCCATGTAAAGAGTATTTTGTGATTGTTGCATTCTCCGTCATCTTGGAAAGAGGCTACAGCTTGGGTACCAAGTATGAGTTCTTCCAAGTATAAGTCTGGCTTGGGAACCAGAATTCCAGTTATTTACCACATCAGATGCCCAAATGGATAGCTCCCTTGTTTTTGGAGTGACCAGCCTTGGATGCCCCTATACTGTGTCTCAAAGTTTCTCTTGGCTGGTCCTTTCCTCTTGCAACCCCCTCTCCGTATTTTCTTAACCCTTATCAGCTTCAGCTCTACCTCTCCACAGTCAACATCCTCCTCCACCATCCTGTTTGATTGTGCCCCATGGAGTCCCCCAGTGTTAACAAACTCCCCTTCTTCCTAGAATTCTTCCCAGTTTCTACATCATTGTCCGTCCCTCCTTGTCTCTCTCCTTGGCTACTCTCAGTATAGTCTTTCTCACATGCTTAATTGTCCAGAAATGGGAGTAATTGCAGGCTGTGTTTTTGCTATCATCATTGAAAAACTCCTTGACTTAAGGTCCATTCCATCTATATCAATTGATTTAGGTGTTTCCTTGTAGTTCTTGGACAGTCTCCTTCCTTTCTTAAAGAGTTCAGTACCTGACTTCTGGTGTTGTTCCCAATTCTTGCCTTCATAATAGAAACTCAGTATACATGTTAGCATCCCTTTGAATACTCTCATCTCCCAGTATATCAGCTTCCTCAACTCCCATGCCCTATATTTTGCTTCAGTTCAAAGGGATGGGCACATCTTAATTCTTCCCACTACTATCTCTGTAATTTTGGACTTGAAATTCCTTTCTTTCACTTTAATTTTCTATTCCATCTCTTGTGCTCTGCCTCATTCTTAAATTTTGTCTTCACTTTCACCATCGCTTTTATTCTGTATACCTCTCCTTGTTCTCCCAGTGTATTATCCTTGCCCTGGCTTTTCTTTTTTCCCTTCACATTCTTAACTAAATTATGTGGTTGACCAGTTGAACTATCCATTAACTTCTGTTCTTGAATACCTTTCCGCTTTTGTCTTGTCACTACTCATATATTAACCAAATATCAGCCCTGGCTTATCCCCCACTATCCACTATTCATATTCCTCCTTGAATGCCATTGAACCCATCTATCTGGACAAAGTCACACAACTTTGTGACTAGGTCCACTAGAAATTTTTGTTGCCAAATCTTCAAGGGTTATTCTGCTGCACAGTAACCTTTTTATTTTCTGATTAATTCTCTATTACACTATTGACAGTAGTTGTTCCAAATCTCTTCTTTCCTATTTTCTCTCAACAGAAAATATCATGGCCTACTTTTAAAATAGTGACCATCTGCCATGATCTCCTTTATCACCTCTGTTTACCAAATCTAAGTCTTACCTCCTTTGTTCTAGTCTCTGGCAAAGAGATTTAACCCTGTATTTGTGTCCTTGATCCCATTCCTTCCCATCCCCTCTGGGAGCTTGTCCCTTTGATCATTTACTCACCTTTGATCTATATTTTGTCATTTAATGACTTCCTGCCATCTACAAACATACACAGGTCTTCCACACCCTTAAAAACCCTTGATCCTACCGTCCCCTCAAGCTATTGTCCCATACCTTTTTTTATTTTCGTGGGCAAATTCCTTGGAAAATTCTTTGTTTCCTCCTTTTCTTCACCTCCCCCTCTCTTCTCTTTCCACCACTTGACTAAAACTTCTCTCTCCAATCTTACCAATGATTTCTTAACTACTAAATCTACTAGAGGCTAATAGCCTCTTCTAATTCTGTTTGATCTTTTGACATGGTAGACAGTTGGCTCCTCCTCTGTACTCTTTTTTTTCCCTTGACACTGTACTCTTGATTTTCTTTTCTGCCCATCTGATTACTCCTTTTTAGTTTCTTTTGTTGAGTCAACATTCATTTCCCAACCCAGTGAGCATAGGCATCCCCCCAGGTTCAGACTTGAGCCATTTTCTCTACATATACTTTCTCAGTAAGCTCATAAGATGTCATGGATCACCTCTCTGTACATCTCCTTGATCTCTTTCCTGAACTCACCAGCTTCTTGCTACACATTTCCACCAGGATGTCCCATTGGTGTCTCTTAGACTCACCACCTCACCCTTTCACTTTTCAGGTATTTCTTTTGAGGCTAGTCATCCATTTCTTCAACCTCAAATTCATCTGTGACCCTTCCCTCTCCTTCACCTTCCCCCACTCACCCATATCCAATTGCTAGTCTCTGCTTCTATATCTTCAGCATCTGTCCCTTTGTTCTGTTTGAATGGCTACTACCCTTATTCAGGTCAACTCCTTGACAACACTATTGCATTAGCTTACTAACAATTCTTATTTCCATTCTTTCTCTTTTCTTATCCATATAGTTTCAAAACTAATAATCCTAAGATAAGAATCTTATCACGTCATTCCGCTGTACAAAAAACACTGATACAAAAATCCCTGTTGTCTCTAGGATAAAGTACAAACTTCTCACCTTAGCATTTAGGTCTTCCACAGTCTGGCACCATCTTCCTTCCCAGATTCATCATGTGATTCCTCTTCATGCATTCCATAGTCCCATCTCCCACATGTGCCATTGCCCAAGCTGTGCTCCATGAATGGATGAATGAAATAGAATATACTAATATACTGAGTTCTTACTATGTTCAGAGTGCTTTGTTAAGGGGATTCACATAGAAAAATGTGATGGTGCCTCCTCTTAGGGGACTTGAATTCTTTGAGAGGGAAATAGTAGTCTCAGGATCAAGTCAGATGCAAAGATGCCATGGTTCTTCAAGTACAACAAGGAAGTAGATGCATCTTCTTTAATGTCATTTCTGTTCATAAAATCACGTTGGCTTCAGATGTTGAATGTTTGATGGTGTCGAGGATTTTGGTGACAAGAATTCTTTCCTAGGTCTTTAGCAGCAGCTGCCCAGGAGCTGGAAGGCTCGGTTTCCTGCTTTCCCCCTCCCCCATCCTGTAGCTACAAGGGCTAAGCTGAGGTTGAAAGGTTCCTGGGCTTAGAACCATGGACTTTCTCAGCCAGTAACTGAGGAGAGGTGGTGGTTTAGGGCTGTCTGACCTGCCTGGCACACATCACTCCCTGTCATCATCACCTCCGCCTCTTGGAATCCCCAGCCTCTGAATAACTGCTCATTTGTCTACTCAGAGCTATTTTTAGTCCCCAAGCTGTTAGTTCTCTTCATCCTCAAATTTATCTTGTTTTTGTTTATTCGAATATTGTATCCTCCCCACCCCCAACTGAATAGAAGATAAGCTTATTAAAGGCAAGGTGTTTTTCGTTTTCACTTTTGTATCTCCACCTGATGAAATTGAATATGAGAGGGGAAGAAAAAGGCATTGCCTTTGATTACAGGATATGTGTAATTAAATGGTGACTGTGCCGGTGACTCACTCAGTCCTCTCAAGGTGCTTTCTTAGAAGGCCTGAGATCAGCTCCAAGATACCTTTGGAGAAATTTCTTTGCAGTGTTGCAGAGCTTATATCTTATGGTTGAGTGACTGTCTGTCAACTCTCACATCCCCCATCTTCTCTCTAGGGAATGTGAAAGAAATGGGAGAGACATACCCCAAGATCTCAAGTGCCCGAAATGCAGAGCTGCGCTTACGCTGGAGCCAGATCGTCATCAAAAATGATCACCATACGGATTTCAAGAAAGTCCAGGAGTTCCTGCAGAGTCAGGTGAGTGAATCCTCAGGAGCTCCTCCCATCAGTGGCCTCTGCTCCTGTTGCTCAAACACATGCAGGGCAATCCTATGGTTTACCTTAAAGTGTAGGGTTAGAGCCTTACTAGTCTGAGGTGACCCAGGTCTACTCTTCCTTTAAAAGAAGTTGCCATGGAGGGGGCACTGCTTATTAACAGGATTCACTATTAAGTAATAATAGCTATTATTAAACATAACGGAAAGCCCCCATAAAAGAAGGAAGGGAGTGGACTCCTATATCTCTTTATAAATCATTTAGTAAAAACTAGGGAGAAAAATGGTGAGGGCTCACTGAACATTGGGAAGGACAGATTATGGGCTGCTCACAGGGCAAACTCCACAGAAAAGAGTGCTAAGGACCAAAAGATGTCAGATAAAATCATAGGTCTCTACTCCTGAGGGAGGCACTGTGGCTGGGAGTCATTTGAGCCTAGGGACAAGATCACCTTGTGAGGAGGACACCGGGGTAGAGACACAGGGCTCTGAGAGCTCTTAACAGCCTTCAGATTCCAGAGGAAGGGAAGGCCTGATAGAGGCTGGGATGCTGACCAAGAGGGAGCTGGGCATCAGTGTGGGCCTGGTGGTTGGACTCATTCACTTTAAGGTTTCAAAACTTAGGATTTTATTAGATTGTTTTAGTTACCCCCGTATTTAGGACAAGGCACACTTTACTTGCAAATATTTTCCCACTCAAACCAAACATTAAAGAGAACAAGCTTTATTTCGTGGAGTCTTAAAAACATCTGATTACCAATCCTGTAAATAACTATCCAGAAGAGGAGTTCTGTTGTATCTGTACCCTCCTTCACCACCCCGTTTTTCTTCTTGTTAATGCTCTGACTTGGATTGGGTAGAACCAGCCAGATGATAGCTCCTTTTCCTTATCCCCTTATTTCCTGCATGTTGTCCACTTGTCTCTTGGGACAGGACACAAGTCTGGAGGGCATCTGGGAGTTAGGAAAGGAGGATGAGACGAGTCAGAGGCAAATAGTGTCTGACTGCTTGGGTCATGTTTTTGCTCACTCCAGGGCAAACAGAAGTACACCCTCCCACTGTACCATGCTATGATGAGTGGCAGTGAGGCAGCCCGCATCCTGGCCAAAGAGACGTTTTTGATCACCGCCCCCCAGCTCCACAGCAATGTTGTCAATTATGTCCAGCAGATCATGGAATCTAAGAAGAGCTAGATCCTCAAGCTGGGGTCCTTACCTCCTTTCCCAAAGGTATCATGGACCTTCAGAAGAGCAGTCTGTCCCTACCCTCCATTTCCCCCAAGCAGCCAAGGTTTCATATTCTAGGACTCTGTTCTACTTGGGGACCTTCCCTGAAAGCTGAATTGTGGACCAGGAAGTCTCCCCACAGTTTTCAGCGGGTCAGTAGATCCTTGGCATTGACTGGGGGAGAAAGCATTTCAATTCTACCTTCACTTGGCCTAGGAAGAAGAAGAGAGTGTTGTTGCCGACTCTTCAGGTGCTGTGTGAAGGACTGGCAGCTTGATTATTTTTCAGGTTCAATATTTTAAATAAAATTTTTAGATGAAAAATATGGAAGCTGCTGTTTGGTCAGAGGAGTGTGTGTGTGTTACCCCTAACTCAATATTATAGGGAGACAGATATGGAAGCCCATACATGCATACCGTGTTTCCCCGATAATAAGACCTATCCCGAAAATAAGCCCTCCCCTTACTGTGTAAGATTCCTCTAAAATAAGCCCTATTGAGATTGCTACTGTAGTGAAGGTGATCCCCTGCGCTACACGCTACATTACGGTACCCTCTGTATGCACCGTCTCCCCCCCCACCCCGTGAAACGCACACAGTGCCTGAGCTGCATCCAATCAGAGCTGCAGCAGTGAGCGCGTCATCCTGTTCTTCCCCAGTGATTTGCTTGCTGGCGCCATTGAGAGCAGTGCCGAGGAAGAGAGCTGAGGCAGGACAACATAAGCCCTCCCCTGAAAATAAGCCCTCTGGTGTTTTTCTTTCCAAAAAAAATAATAAGACAGTGTCTTCTTATCGGGGAAACACGGGTATAAAAAAGTTATAAGATAGAAATGAAACATGAAGACAACAAACATTCCCTCATTTGATCCTCACAACAATCCTGGGAGGTTCTTGAAGAAACTGAGGCAGACAGACTGCATGACTTTCTCAGGGTCAAATAGCTTAAGTGTCTGCAGCTAGATTTGAATTCAGGTCTTCCTGACTCTAGGCCCAGAGCCCTATCCACTGCAGCACCTGACTGTGACTTAGTGAACTACTAGAAGGGCATAGGCTCATTCTGTTCATCTTGGCCCCACATGTCACATGAGGGGTATTTGTTTAAGTGCCATCAGAACTGAAAATCTCCCCCAAGTTACTAGGGCCTCTGCTTTCGTAATAATGGGTTTCGGATAGTACGGGTTGGAATATTCAGTTAAACATTTAATGCCTGCTGAGGCACTCTTTTAGAACTTGGGATACAAAGTCCCTCCTCAGAGGGCTTACACTGTAAGTAGGGAGTTAAGTTGGATGGGTGAAATGGGAAAGGAAGGCTCTAGACCAGCCAGTGGTAGCGGCTCTGACCCCTGTGGAGGTCTGGGGAAGTCTATGGACCTTTTCTTGGAACAATGTTTTTAAAAGCATAAGCTAAACTACAGAGGAGTATGAAGAAAACCAATTATATTGAAGTGCAGTTATCAAAATGTTAAAAGTTCAGGGACCAAAGGTTAAGAATTGGAAGACAGTGCTTAAGCTGTAGCTTGAAGGAAGAGGGATTCTCCTGGTAGGGAAGGAGTATATTCTAATGTATTTTATGCTATTGTGAAGACCCAGAGTCGGGATATGGAGTCCATGAGTGAGGAGGCCATTTTTGACTAGATCACAGTGAGAGTGTGGAAAGGAGGGGTAGTGTGTAATGAGGCTGGTGAGAGGCTGAGTTTCTATTTGATCCTAGAGGTAATAGGGAGTCGTTGAGATTTATTGAGCAGAAGAGTGATGTGACCAGGTCTGTGATTAAGGAGAATCAGTGGCAGCAGTTCGAGCTGGAGTGGGGAATGATTTGAGGCAGACAAACCAGGAGGTGGCTGCAGGACTCAGGGGAGAGGTGTGAATTGAAAGGGGCACCTGGGAGAGATGGCGATGGAGATAGAAACAAAGATTTTTCAACTGATGGGATACTACGGTGAGAGAAGCTGTTTACACCAAGGTTATGGAAGCAAGTAATTAAAAAGTCAATGAAGATCTAGGTTTCATTGGAAATGGATCATCCACAGAACCCAACAGTGGTGGGAGCTGATCCCCTGTATGTGGTCACAGGTCACAAGGCCCACCTCAGAGAGACGGTCCTTGGTGATAGTACCTCCTGGGTCTGATAGCCTACCGTGGAGTGCTGCTCTGACATGACAGGACCTGAACCAACCACCAGCAGAACCTGAGAATTGCCAAGTGGCCAGTAGCATCATTGATGTCCCAGCAGATCCCCAAGTTGTACGATGGCAAAAAGACATGGACCCACAGAAATAATCCAGCACCTGCCTGCCTCTGCTGGGGCAAATCCTGCTGTTGTGTCTCCCTGCAGACTTGCAACCTGTCTCTCTATCCTTGGCTACCGAGGCCTTTCTCAGCCCCTCTCTTGGGTCTGAGCAGATGCAAGAGAGGGGTTGTTGAGGCAGTCTGGGGTCCCATGAGGACGGTTTCTGGAGATATCCTCTCCCTGGTTTTGACCTCCTTCTATCCTTCCAGCTTGCACAGAAACATAATTGATTATAGAGGAGGTGAGACCACTGTAGGTCAGAGGTGTGTTTGGGCCCTCGTGCTGGTGGATTAGCTGAGCTTCCAGGAAGCTTTTGTGCCTCTTGGCCCTAGTGAGAGGGTTTGTGATGGAACTTCCCTTTGCTGGTGAGAGAAGGTGTGAGAAACTGGGACTCAGCGGGGAAAATCATTTAGTGATAATGACCCCTTCCTGTTGGAACTCAAGAATCAATCATTTGTTTTTCTTAAGCCCAGTTTCTAACTTGTTTGGCCCTTTAGTTTTTATTTGTTTTGGTTTGCAAAAACAAATGATTCAATAAATGTCATCCTTCCATTCTGGAAAAAAGAATGAGGGTTCCAGAGAACGGAAAATGAAACATCTCCCCCTTGTGGCAGAGGTGGAGGACAGACCACAAGTTCCAAATATTGTACCTGTGCAGCCCACATAAAGTTCACCTTTAAGCTTTGCAGCTTGGGGCCCCAGAGCTCTCCTACATCTCCTTGGGATGGGGATCTTGGGGTATCCCTGAAGGGACCTAAGCTTGTAATGCTCCATTCTGGTGTCTTCACCCCAATTTCATGAACAATATTTGTTAACCCGCTGGTACCTCCTTTTAACAATCAGATATTCACTGAAAAGATGTAGTAACAACCAAATTACATACACATCCCCCCCAAACAAGCACAGTCTCTTCTACCACCTCAGCCCCCAAGAGAGTGGACTCAAACTTGGAACAGTAGCTACACAGCTGAGATTGCTTGTGTCATAGCCAGTGGGTAGAGGTGTTTGTTTCCTTGCTTACAGAACTTGGCATCTCAGCAGCCGAGTTGATCCAAGGCTAGGCTGGGTCCTCTAAGTCACTTCTTGGGGCTGCTGGGCTGACCAGCTGTGGCTGCTAGCAAACTCTAGTAGGGACTAACTACAGTTTGTGGACTTCTTTTGACTCTTTCCCAACCTTTGGAAGCTCATGTGGTCATAGTTCCATCTCTTCTGCCCATCCACCTAAGAACTGGAAAGAATAAAGTAACAGTGATAGAAAAATATTGTGTTGTGTATTCAGTTTCATCTCTACCTGGGGTACCAGTGGAGAGTGAACTTTCTCCCCATGTGCAGACCTTCAGCAGCCCTTGTGTCTACTGCCAAAGTAAAAGATCTTGATTTGGCCATAGATTACCTTTTGTATGCATACCCAGTCCTGGCCCAACATCCAGAAAGCTTTACCATGAAACAATTCTAAAATACCTGTGCGTGCTCTGAATAAGGGAACCTGGAGGGCCCCTTATTCTCTGATTCCATTCCATGCTTTCTGGAAGAAGCAAATCCTCCACTCTTCCCTCCTCCCTTTCCTCTGTCTGCCTCCCAGCCTCCCACTCCTCCACCCACTAGAATCCACATGGGTGGAGCCCACTGCTTCTCCTTTGTAGCACAGTTAGGTATGGATTATCAGGAGTGGTCACTATCAAATGTTTTTACTTGTTTTTCTTTGCACAAGAAAGTGAGAGGAGCCAGTTGAAATGATTGTTATAACAAAAGGTTTCAATAAATTTTAAAAAACAATTCAAATTTTTATCAGCAAAAATCCCATAATTAAAAAGCTCTCCTGGAGTAATTAATATGAGGAGGCATTCCAGATGGATTGAACAAGCTGAAGAGGTTACTCATAAAGAGGGTTAGGGTTGCTCTGGAGACCCCAAAATACCAATACGCCAGGTCCTGCTGAATGAATTCGACTCAAGTCTTCTCAGCCAAAGAAAAGTAGTTTATTAAAAGTTCACTTGTATTGGACACAGAGTAAGCCTGTGCTAGGTCATTCTGTGGTACTCTCAAACATGGAGACAAGATGGGGTTTTATATACAGAAAGGTTGTGGGAGGAATCTAGGGGTGGTCTAGAGTTTGGGGAGGGTCTTCAGGAGTCAGATGAGGTCAATGAGTGATTAAGAGTAGGAAGTTGCTGGAGGCTACACACCATGGTGGTGCTAGGCCAGTTTTAGGGTGTATTGATATTTTGATAGGCTCGAGGGAAGTAGATGGACAATGGAGGGCTAGGCTAGTAGTTTAGCAGTTAGTAACTAGGCTAGAGGTCTGGGCCCATCCACTAAGTAAGGCTTATTGCTTCATGCAAATGCCTCATCAAATGAGAGGATTCAATCAGGAGTCCAAGGGAGGTTCCCAGATCCTGTACCTCAAGGACTCAAGGAGAGCTTGAGGGGGCTCCCACAGCCCATACCTCATCAGTATCTTCATTACTAAGCACCTAATGAAGACTTTACTTATCTACTATGTGCCAGGCATTGAGCTAAGCACAGGAAATACAAAGAGCAATATCAATCCTTGTCCTCAAGGGGCTTATATTCAAATAGGGAGAAACAACATGAATATACAAAAGTACATAAAGATTTCCTTTCTAAAAATACTATTTGTCATATGGAAGGGGGAGGGAGAAAGATAATATGGAATAGTATGGTGATACCAGAAACAAAATATCAATAAAAACATTTTAAATATGGCATTCTATGATCTAAAGCCACATAGCACTAATGAGGTATGGGCTCTGGGAGCCCCCTGTAGCTCTCCTTGAGTCCTTGAGGTACAGGCTCTAGGAACCTCCCTTGGACTCTTGATTAAATTATCCCATTTGATGAGGCATTTTCATGAGGCAATAAGCCTTACATTGTGGCTGAGCCCAAGCCTCTGTTACTAGACTTCCCACCTTTGAGCCTATCAAAGTGTCGATCCACCCTTGAACTGGCCTAGCCCACCATAGTCTGTAATCTCCAGATGGCCTCCCATCCTTAATCTTTAATCATCAATTGACCTCATTAACTCCTCCTGAAGACCCTCCCCAAACTCCTCCTCTAGACCACCCCTAGATTCCTCCTACAACCTTCTGTATATAAGACTGCATCCTGTCTTCTTGTTTGTGAGAGTGCCTTAGAATGCCATAGAATAACGAGAGCACCATGGAAGAGTGAGAGCACCATAGAATGACCTATCACAGACTTATTCTGTGTCCAATGCAAGCAAACTTTTAATAAATTTTACTTTTCTTTGTCTGAGAAGACTCAGTCGAATTCATTCAGCAGGTATTTTGGGGTCTCCAGAGCAACCCTAATCCTCTTAGTGGGAAACTCCGAAAACCTTTGATGTTTAGAAAGATGGTTATGTGTGTCATAAAGCAACTTGGAATCATTGAAAGCATTTCGCATTTTCCCAAATGCTATCAAACTTGTTCTGTATCAACCTCTCTGGTTGTCATCTGTAAAATGCAGGGATGGGACTAGGTGGCCTCTTCAATGTTTTCTAGTTCTAAATCTTTGGTCCTGCCTGTGTTCATCCTTTTTCAAATATAGACCAAGCCCATTATCAGTCAGCAAGCCCCATCCCCATATCTGTACTAATGGATGAACACAATGGACCTCACTTTCAACTGCACATCATACTTGGGAGAGCAGCCATTTGGGTTTTCCTCTGTGACTTCTTATGTCAATTTCTTTAGAGAAAGAAGTTTACCATCCCCAAGGAATACCTACCTATTCTCTCTGGAGTTTTCTCAGGACATCCATAAATGTCTCCCCATATCATTAAAGGATCATTCAAATTTGTCTGGGAATCTTGTGTGATCTTAGTATATGTGTGAGGATCATTTTGCTGGGGGAGAACTTTAGTTTGTCCTAACCCACTAAATAACTGTAAAATCAACAAATAGCAAACAAGATGGGATCTCAAATCTGATTCTTCCCATCACAACATCTCTCAAAATTTGTCCCTTTCTCTCTACTCAACAGCCACCACCCTAATTTGGGACCTCAATACATCTCGCCTGGACTCTGGCAATAATCTGTTTAGTCTCTCTGGACCAAATCTCTTCTCCAATCCATCCTCCATACAGCCACCATTTTCTTCTTCCTTTTATTTTTTTTTTGTAAATTGTATTTTATTTTTCCAATTACATTTAAAGATAGTTTTCAACATTCATTTTGATAAGATTTTAAGTTCCAAAATTTTCTCCCTCTCCCCACCCTAAGACAGCAAACAATCTGTTATAAGTTATACATGTACAAGTATGTTAAACATTTCCACATTAGTCATGTTGTGAAAGAAGAATCAGAACCATGAGAAAGAAAAAAAGTGAAAACAGTATGCTTCTATCTGCATTCAGATGCCATAGCTCTTTCTCTGGATGTGGATAGCATTTTCTATCATGAGTCTTTTGGAATTGTCTTAGATCATTGCATCACTGAGAAGAGTTAAGTCTATTATAGTTGATCATTGTACAATGTTGCTATTGCTGTGTACAATGCTCTCCTGGTTCTCCTCACTTCACTTAGCATCAGTTAGTGTAAGTCTTCCCATGTTTTTCTGAAATCTGCCTGCTCATCATTTCTTATAGCACAATAGTATTCCATTACATTCATATACTACAACTTGTTCAGCCATTCCCCAACTAAATGGGCATTCCCTCGATTTCCAATTCTTTGCCACCACAAAAAGAACTGTTACAAATGTTTTTGTATATGTGGGTCCTTTTCTTTTTTTTATGATCTCTTTGGAATATAGACCTAGTAGTGGTATTGCCAGATCTCAAAGGGTATGCACAGTTTTATAGCTCTTTGGGCATAGTTTCAAATTGTTCTCCAGAATGGATCAGTTCACAACTCCACCAACAATATATTAGTGTCCCAATTTTCCCATATCTCCATTTATCATTTTCCTTTTCCATCATATTAACCAATCTGATAAATGTGAGGTGGTACTGAGAGTTGTTTTAATTTGCATCTCTCTCATCAATAGTGATTTAGAGAATTTTTTCTTATGATTATAGATAGCTTTAATTTCTTCATCTGAAAACTATTTATTCATATCTTTTGACCATTTATCAATTTGGGAATTGCCAATGTCATTTTTCTAAAATACAAGCCCGATCATGCCATTCCTTTATTCATTCAGTAAGATCCCTTTCTGAAGTTTTTCACAACTTGGTTTCAACCTACTTTTTCATCCTAATTATATACTACTCTCTTTTAAAAACTATAGTTTTCAGAAAAATAGCATTTTTTGCTATCCTGCACATATGGAACTCCATTTCCTGTCTCTGTGCCTTAGCCCTAGATCTCTCCCATGACTAGATCACAGTCCCTCTCATCTTAGAATCCTTGGTTTCCTTCAAAACTTAGCTCAAGTTTCAATATCAGTAGCCAATTATTTCCTGGCTGTCAAGGTACAGTAAGTTTCATTTTTCAGTACTATCTTTCACTGCTAAACCATGCCCAACGTCTTACAAGTCTATCCTTGAAGAAAGTATTTGTGACATACATGTAGAGGAGTCAAAATGTCTCATTTCTTAATTGTGAACCATATTTATTTCGAAGTACTCCCCTGTGCTCACCTTTTCTTAGGAATCCCAAAGAATCAACGTATAAGTGGACTCGATGTATAGGATCATTTCATATTTTCATTGAATGCTTCAACTTCTTCATCTTCCAACAGATTTTGACATATGAGCTGCTATTATTTTCATGGTGGTCCTTTAGCTTATGCATTTCAAAGCAAGATAACCAAGCATCTCATAAAATGATGTTTCTTGTTACATTTGGGTACACAAACCAATTCCAACAGCTCCATTGTCTCTCCAGAGAGAATCAGTGAATAATCCTGTTTTGTTGCAAGGTTTTTGTATCAAAAAAATAAAATCAAGCCTTATTGTGGCTTAGTGGATAGGGAACTGTAGGCCTTGGTTTCCTCATTTGTTAAAATGAAGACCACTAGAATGCCTTCCAGCTCTAAATCTATGTCCCTATGATATTAAAAGTAATAAAGAAATCCTAGCCTCCTTGCCAGGGCTGGCATACTGATGTAGTTTTGTCTACCCAGTGTATCTACATAGATATCTAGCCCCAGGAGATCCAGATCCCAGTACAGTGACAAGTTTTGAAGATGAAAAAGAAAGGGAATAAGAGAATCACATGATGGGCATTTGGGGAGGGTAAGATGAAGTCATGCTGGGGTCAGTTTCTGGAGCACTTTAGCCAAGTATCATTTCAGTACTAGGATTGGGTGGTCAAACAGGAAGATTCCAAAACAGTATCAGGACCCCCTTGAAGACTGGGGTATTGGGAAAGTACTGGAGGAAAACCCTGACCTGGGTTTGTCCCCTGGTAATTTTGATTGGATGTTGGAATAAAATGAAACACTCATGAAGAGCTGGCAGTTAACAAATGAGATTTGTGCACTGGAAGACTATTCAGCTAGGGTATTTATTGAGGACACCATGTTGATTCAGTTCCCTGGCCTCCATGTGGCTCCTGGCAGTCAACAGTCAAGCTTACAATCTTAGCTCCTTATTAACTCTTTGTACTTAGGGGACCAGGAAGCCACATTAATAGCCTTAATTTTAGTCCCTTAAATCAATTAAATCTCAAGGACAGTTTTAATACATTTTAAGGAAAAACTGCCTTTCACGGAACCTTGAAATATTGCTTCTACCACAAAGAGAAGTCCTATTTTTCTATGGAGCTTTGGCCAGAAGATGCACCATATTTTGTACAGCATTTTCTAATTCAGTTTTGAATTTACTACTGTATTTAGCTCCTATCTCATGGCGGTATGACATTGGAATTCCTACTTAGCTTTCTTCCCCATCCAGTGTTTCCACTAGAAGAGAAAGATAGGGACTGCACTTTAAATGGAGCTTTTGATTTGAGGGGAGCATTATCCTGGAAATGAAACAGAATGTCACAAGCCTTTATTTTTACTCTGAATTTGCTAATCCACTAAAATTGTCAGTTGTAATCTAGACTTTAAGGGAAAGCCAAGGAAAAGAAGTGGCCAAATAGGTAGGAGTGTGAGACAGAAATGAACATGTTAATTAAATGAGTCATGCTTCTAATAAGAAAGATCCAGAAGTGATGATGGGCTGTGTGGGTGGGATATTAGGTTGATTGACAACTTCCCCTGTTCATGGTCCTGACTACTTTTCGAGGAGGTCATAGACACTATCACAAATGTTCTTGTTACATAAATGTAGCACCCAGAATAGCTCTCTCTGGTCCCTTTTTTATTTATACTCAGGTCCATGGTACCATTGGGGGCAATTATTTGTGCAAATCCATAGCTCAAAGAGACACACCAATGTTTCTTTTACCAGATCAAATGAGGTAACTTTGAATTTAAAGCAAAGATAATGAAACAAAAGAACCGGTAAAATCAGGAAACTAAATCAGGCTTTTGTTTGTTTGTCTGGAGGGGGGAAGGTGAGGTAATTGGGGTTAACTAACTTGCCCAAGGTCACATGGCTAGTAAGTGTCAAGTGTCTTTGAACTCAGGTCTGGGACCAATGCTCCATTCACTGTGATACCTAGCTGAGTCTAAATCAGGTTTTAAAGACCTTTTCAGAGACTTGCCTTGAGCAATGAGAAGTTCTTGCCCAGGTTACCAAAAAAATAAAAGATACTGACTGCATTGGAAGAGTTTCCTCCTATGGAGTTTCCTTGAAAACATTATTTTCCCATTTTAAAGATGATGGAGTTTCCTTTAAGTGACTTATTTATGGTCACACAGCTAACAAATGTCCAGATCAAGTTTCGAACGTAGATCTGATTCCAAGTCTAGTACTCTTTTCCCTACATTCACTCAGGAGGAAATGAAAGAAGAAAGTTAATGGCAATTAATAGAGTATTAAGTGGAAAAAATTGAATTAATAAACCAAGGGCTGTTTTTCTTTGAGGAAAAGTAAAATTTGCTAATCATTAGGAAGTAATTTAAAAAAGAAGAGGAAAACAATCATCAAGGTTCATAAGGAGAAATCTTAATCGAATTCTGTCTATCCCTTTAAGATTTACACTTTAGAAATGTCACATTTTGTTGTCACAGCCCTGAGAAATATTAATATCATCAGAAGGCTATTGTGTGGGCAGCTAGGTGGCACCGTAGTGAATAGAATGCTGGACTTGGAGTCAAGACTCATCCTCTTGAGTTCAAATCTGATCTCAGACATTTACTAGCTATGTGACCCTGGGCAAGTCACTTAACCCTGTTTGCCTCAGTTTCCTCATCTGTAAATGAACTGGAGATGGAAATGGTGAACCACTCCAGTATCTTTGCCACGAAAACCCCAAATGGGGTCAGATATGACTGAAAAATGACTCAACAAAAACAAAGGATATTATCTACAGTTATGGGCTAATAAATTAGTGAATTAAAATGAAATGGATAATAATTTTCAAAAATGCAAATGACCAAAATTAACTTAAGAACAATAATGCTATTTATATAAGATTTTAAGGTTTGCAAAACACTTTATAAACATCATCTCATTTGAGCCTCACAACAATCCTGTGAAATACATGCTATTGTTATCCCCATTTTATAGACTGAAAAAACAGAATGAGAGATATACTCTGGGGGCGGAGTCAAGATGGCAGAGTAGAAGCAGGACTTCTGGGCAGCTCCAGCTTCCACCTTCCCCAATCAATGTAAAAAGGGGACTCTGTACAAACTCTGGAGCTGCAGAACCCACAAAATGACACAGAGAAGCTAACCTCCTGCTGAGGACACCCCAGCAGGCGGGCAGGAAACAGCCAGCACAGAGTTCTGGGAGCCCAGCCCAGGCCTTCCTGTGCTGGAGGTTTTAGCCCTAGGGCTGGCCTGACCAGCTGCTGGCCTGGAGGGACTTCAGATCACCAGCAGCTTTGGCGATCCAGAATTATCAACACATAGATGCTAAGGACAAAAATTAAGAGGTGAGAGAGGAATATCATGAGAGGAGATGGGGAGAGATAGAATGGGGTAACTTATCTCACATAGAAGAGGCAAGGGAAAATGGCTACAATGGAGGGGAAGAATAGGAAGGCAAAAGGGAATGGGTCAACCTTATTCCCATTGAATTTGGCTTGGGGAGGGAATGAAATACACACTAAATAGGGTATCTCACCCTGCAGGAGAGTAGGGGGGAAGGGGATGAGAGAGGCGATGATGGAAGGGAGGGCAGGCTGGGGGGGAGGAGTTGGAAGCACCCACTTTTGAAAAGGGACGGGATCAAAATAGAGAATAGAACAAGTGGGAGGTGGGATAGGAGGGAGGGAAATACAGTCAGTCTTTTACAATATATCTACTATGTTATTGTTTTGCATTAGCTACACATGTACAACCTATACTGAACTTCTTATCTTCCCAGTAAGGGTGAGTGACAAGGGAGGAAGGAAATGAATCTGGAATTCAAAGTTTTAAAATCAAATGTTAAAAAAAAAAAATATATATATATATATATATATATACTATTATTAATACTATTTTACAGGTAATTGGGAAATAAGATATACAGGCACTGGGGCATAGAGATCCACCATGCTGTACTGGAAAAGTCGAAAAGGGTATGGGAGAAAATATGGCAGAGAGCAGAGTGGAGGAGGGGATATCCTGTGGGACTGCTATTTTGGGGCGGTGCTATTTTGGGGAAAAACAGGGAGAAAATTTGTAACTCAAAATCTGGTGGAAATGAATGATGTAAATCATAAGTTAATAAAACATTTGAAAAAACAACAAAAAAATAAAACCAAAAACAGAATGAGAGAGGTTAAATGATTTCTCCAGGCCACACAGCTAGTAGGTGTCTGAGGCAGAATTTGAACTCAGGTCTTCCTGAATCAAGGCCAGTGCTTTATGCTTTGTACACCTTATTGTTATCTTTCATTCTCAAAGACCAAAATGATATCACTATGTAAGGATGTTATGGGAATGAGAGTCTGAAGATCTTCCCTGCCCCTTGGCCCTTTGATAGGCTTGAATGAATCTTCCTTGATTTGAGAATATACTCTGCCCCCTAATAGGCTGAATGTGGTCACCTGGAGCCTGTGGCAGGAGGCTTGTTTTTCAGGAATGCCCACACCTTGTTACTTTGTGATTGGGCAGTGGGTCATGAGGGCTGTGACATTTTCAGACCCAGGAGAAGGCTATATATACCCTGATGTGAGGTTTTGCTTTGGGGCTCACTTTGGGAAGAGTTGTGTGATTTGACCAGATGAGACTCTGAGCAGCCATTGAGCTCCCCCGGCTTTGAAAACCCAGATGTTGGTGCTTCCTTCTCTGGTAACTGACTAGGTATGGATGTAATGGTCAGACAGTGGGAAGCCCTGTCTGCTGATCTGTCTCTGTCTGGTTGTAACTTATGTTTGTATTCTCTGATGTTTGATTGATTAAAGTAAGATTGTTAACCCATTTTGAGTTGCTTTCCTTTAAAAAAACAGATCTAAGAACCTATGCTAGCGGCCATCTTGGGTATGCTAGGGTGCTTGCCACCACAAAGGATCAGGGTACAGTATGTCCAACTGCAGCTGATCACACTGTTATGAACTTGGAAGGCTCTACTGCAAGTTAGGTACAAATAGTCCTTATGAACATTTGGGAAGGAGATGCCTCTAAATTTGCACATCTGTTGTTTCCTTTGTGCTACTACATTCTGTTCTGTTCATAGAGTACAAATCCTTCTTTGATGTAGGCACTCCAAGTTGTATGGTCCTGTACCAGTGTCTCCCATGTCTCACAATTGATTCCAAAGTACTTCAGAGAGACTTTGAAAGTATCCTTGTATCACTTCTGTGTATGTTTGCCTCGTGTGAATCCTCCATAAAACAGTCTTTTAGGTAAAAAATGTGGCCAGACCATTAGAGTTGTGCTTTTTGCATCAGAGTTTGAATGCTTGGCAGTTTAGCTAGAGAAAGGACCTCAGTGCTCAGTGTCAGATACCTTATCTTGCCAGGTGATCTTAAGAATCTTTCTAAGACAATTCAAATGGAAGTGATTCAGTTTTCTGGCATGGTGTTGGTATACTGTCCAGGTTTCACAGGCATACAACAATGAAGTCAGCACAATATCTCTTTAGACCTTCAATTTGGTAGGCAGCCTCATACCTCTTCTCTCCCACACTTTCTTTGGGAGCCTCCCAAATACTGAGCCCTGGAAAGTATACTGCCAGGGTAAGTGAATTTATCCACAGAATTCAAAACTTCATTTGCTGTAATTAATGGTTCCACATATGGATGGTGTGGTGCTGGCTGGTGGAGACCTGTTTTCTTGGTGTTAAATGTCAAGCCAAAATTAGCACAAGTATCAGAGAATTGATCCACACTTTGTTGCATCTCAGCCTCAGTTATTTGCAAACAAAAAGTCACACACCAACTCTCCGTCTATTTTAGTCTTGGCTTGTAGCCTTATCAAATTAAATAATTTACTTTACTGTCAGTGTGGTAGCTGATCTTGATGTCTTTTTTGTCTTCATGAAGGCATCTGACTTCACTGAAAGCATCATGCTTTAAAGCATAAGAACAAAGACACAGTCCTGCTTCATTCCATTGGTGACTGGGAAAGCATGAAAGCAACATCAATTATCCAAAACCTCTGCTGTCCTGAAACTGGCATACAATTCTGATGGACTTGTCCAAGCAACCAAATTTCACCATCATCTTCCTTAAACCCTCATGAGCGACACACCAAAGGCCTTGCTTGGTTAGATGGAGGAAGATTGTGTTCAGACCTCTGTTCTGCTCCTGGCATTTCTCTTGGAGTTGTCCGACAGACAGCAAACACCATATCGACCATTCCTTGGTCCTTTCTGAAGCCACACTGGCTCTTGGGTAGGTGACCATCTTCCAGGTGAAAGATGAGTCTATTAGGACTCCAGCAAAAATCTTTCCAGTAATGACTGACAGGGAACACACTGTGAATGTCACAAGATAACCTATTTTCTTTTCCTTTACAGAGACAGACAATATTTACCATATAACCTCAAAGATCTTAGTCAGATTTTGTATGAGCAGTGGACTTTCTGCCTTGTAGATATCAGCTCAAATAGAATGAGCACCACATGCTTTGCTTTGCCAAGAGTAATGACATTCAAAGCCTCTTCTTCAATTGGAAGTCTGGCTAAAGAGGGATTGACTCCACTCCCCCCCTCCCTCCCAGGTATATGGTCAATGGTTCTGCATTGGTTGATGACAGTCTGCTGAAAACACTATGGAAATGTTCAGCCCCTCTCTCTGCTGTACCACCTAGTTTATATACAAGAAACTGCTAAATTGATACTCAAAAGGATCTGTGATTGATCTCAGTGGTTTGGGGAATTCCCTCCAGTGACATACATCTCACCTCATTTATGCCTACCTGTCTTGTGCTACTCTTGTCTATGCCCTCCAATAAGTCTGCTACAGAGCATCGACCCCTGGTGCTGGAGGCTTTCCGCACTTCCTCCTGACGTTGCCAGGGCACAGTGGTGTACTAGCTGTCTGCCTCTCATGCCTAGTTTGTCATGTGACCAACCAATCTTCCTTTCCTATTATATAATCCTTAATGATATCTTTGACATCTTTTCTTCTTCCAGGCTCCTCAGGGATTATACCCTGTAACCCACCCACCATGTGCCTCTCCCTTACCCTGTAAAGAAGGCTTAAAAAAGAGTTCTTTAAAAGCAGTTAGTTGCGTTCCATATCTCACAATATTTAGCATCCCCAGTAGGTTAGTATTTAAAAGAACAAACTCTGCTTCTGTGGGTCAGTAGAGGAGATTTGTGATTTCTTGAAGTTCCTCCTGCTATCCTCCTCTTGATCAAATCTAGACTCAGCTCCTTATCCATGTGTACTCTCTGTCCCAGATAAATGCATACAAGCTCTATAAGTCATCCATCCAAATGCACATTGAAATCTGGGCAATAAACATCTACATGGATGGAAAGGACAGACTCCTCCAAGCTATTACAGATGGCTTCCAGGAGGTTCAGGGTTCTAGGGCTTAAAGAAATCAGTGTAATGTCACCCACAAACATGAGGATCATCCACCCTCCCCAGGGAATCCCCTCTTTGACTTGGATTTCGGCTTGGATCTCTTCCACCCCAGGAGCCAATACCTTTGGGGAGCTTAAAGCAAGGGCTTTATCTTATGCTTTGCCCTACATTTATATCAGGTCATTGAAGGGGGCTATTTCTGTTACTACATCTTCCAACAAAACTTGAATGATTTTGAAGTAGGAGCAGTAGACACCTTGTTATAAAAACATCTGTAAAGTAAGAAATTGTCCTACCAGATTAAATGGGGTTTTCCCCCAATCAATAAACAGTAAACACAGTGTGATCTTACAATCCCTATACCTTTCAGTTAATTGTAATATGATAAAAATGTGGTACATTATTGGATATTTTGAAAAAAGCCTTCTTGTTACTATTAACAACTTTAAGAATGCCCTCAGTTGGGTGGCTAGGTGGTGCAGTGAGTTCAAATCCGGCCTCAAGACACTTAACACAAAAACTAGCTGTATGACCTTGGGCAAGTCCCTTAACCCCAATTACCCCCCCCAAAAAAAACCAAAAAGAATGCCCTCAGTTAGGGTATAGAGGACTCTCATAAGGATTTGTATAGATAGGAGAATAGGGATCTAAATTGATAATTATTGATTTCTCTCAATAGAAGACAGCTAAGTGAAGACAGCCTCAGTTTTTACACCCATAAAATGGGGAAAATATCAGCATTTGCCTCACAGGGTCCCTGTAAAGTTCAAGTCAAATAATATGTGTAAAGTGCTTTGCAAGGGGCAGCTAGGTAGTGCAGTGAATAGAGCAACTGGCCCTGGAGTCAGGAGGACCTGAGTTCAAATTCAGTCTCAGACACATAACACATACTATCTGTGTGACCTTGGGCGAGTCACTTAACCCCAATTACCCTGCCTTCCTCCTCCAAAAAGTAAAAATTTAAAAAAAAGTGCTTTGCAAACCTTAAAGTGCTACATCATGTTAGCTGTAATTATTAATCTCTTGTTGCCTTTTTGATGGATAGGGCATGAGATTATTTTCCTGCATTTTTGGTATTTTCCTTTCCTCAGATGCTTCATTAATTGGTGTCTTAACACTCACCATTGTGCCATCTTCAATCAGCATGGCTCTCCTTTTTATGCATTTATTTCAGTTTTTTTTTTTAATTTTTCCTAGTCTTAGAAGCAGACAGTGTTCTCTTGTTGGTCCTTTCAGTGATGTTCTGCCATGAAAGTCTTCTTGGAGCTTTAATGTGCCTCTAAGGAGTGCTAAAACACCGGTGTGGGGGGGGGGGGGGAAGATTAAAGATCAGGAGATAAGGGTTTAAGATCTGGCGATGGGAAGCATCCTGGATTACAAAGGTTTTTTTTTAATTATTATTTCCTTGATATTCTTGATCTTTTGTTATTCCCAAATGCATAAAACATCTTGTTGTACAAGATTATAGGAATCAGGTATGATTTTGACATGCATAAAATGTTTGAGAATGAAACTACCAAGACACATATAGGATTACTTTGCTGGAAGAAATAGAGCTGCTATAAAGTAGTAAGTATCAAAATTCTATGGCACTGATTTTTTAAAAAGAAAAATAGATCAGTGAAATAGAATAGACAAGTAGGTCTTTGACAGAAATTAATATAGCAGTCTAGTGTTCAAAAAGCCCAAGGACATAAACTACTGAGGGAGGGACTCTGTTTGATGAGAATATCTGGGGAAATTGGAAAATAGTCTGGTGAGAAATAGATTTACACAAATATCTTCAACCATATACCATGATACATTTCAAGTGGTCAAATGATCTAAGTATGAAAGGTCACATTATAGAAAAAGTTAGAAGAGAATGGAGGGCTTTCCCTCAAGATGGCGCCAAAGGCGAAGAAGGAAGCTGTTGTCCCCCCCCAAGAGAGAAGCCAAGTCCAAGGCCTTGAAGGCCAAGAAGGCAGTGCTGAAGGGTGTCCATAGCCACAAAAAGAAGAAGATCCGAACATCCCACACCTTCCGGCGACCCAAGACACTGAGACTTCAAAGGCAGCCCAAATACCCTCGGAAGAGTGCCCCCCAAAGAAACAAGCTCGATCACTCTGCCATCATTAAGTTTCCCTTGACCACCGAGTCTGCTATGAAGAAGATTGAGGACAACAACACCCTAGTCTTCATTGTGGATGTCAAAGCCAACAAGCATCAGATCAAGCAGGCCATAAAGACATTGATGTGGCCAAGGTCCACACACTGATGTGGCCTGATGGAGAAAAGAAGGCCTATGTCCGTCTTGCTCCAGACTATGAAGCTTTAGATGTTGCCAACAAAATTGGAATCATCTAACTTGCTGTGTCCCATTCCACCTACAATAAAAAGTTTTCCAGAATTAAAAAAAAAAAGAAGAGAATGGAGGATGTGTCCTTCACAACTCTGTTTAGGGGGAGGAAATGTAACCAGATAAGATAGAAGTGATCATAAAAAACAAAATAGAGAAATCTACATCATTAAGAAGATTTTTCGTGAAAAAAAAAAATCAATGCAGTTAGAAAAGGAAAGAAAAGTAATGGATTGGAGAAAATCTTTGCATCACAAATTTCCATAAAAATCTCATATCCCAAAGCTATAGGTATTTGATATAAATCTGGAAAATTTAGTGCTTTCCCTCACAGAGATAATTAGATAATAGGCATTTTGTCTGAGGCTGGATCCGAACCCAGGTCCTCCTGACTCCAGAGTGGGTGCTCTATTCACTGCGCCACCTAGCAGCCCCAGTTGTCACATTTTTTTAAGGAATTTTGTATGATTTTGACATGATACTTTGGAAGAAAGCTTTTATGGTGGTATTTTACTTTACCAAATAAATGATTTTTTAAAAATAACCAATAAACAATAAGAACAAAATGATCTTGTATACAGTATGTGACATAAAGATTGTGGTCTACTATAGAATACTGTTTGTGGGGAAACTACCTGTTCCTTTATACCTTCACCAGGGATGTCTTTGACACATACATAGAAATAGAAAGAAGGCATATAGATTGGTAGTTACTGATATTTTCTTGCTTGACTCTTTTTTTAGATAATAGCAAGGTCTGGTTTAGCATTTCCCCCCACCCTCCCAAGCATTTAGCATCTTCTCCTCTATCATATTTGCTGAACAACGATTTCCTTAAAATTCTATTGCCTTCAGCATGAACTTCTTTCCTCCTCATCTTCCTACATCAAGACATCAGCTACTGTAACCTAAGAATTCACATGTGGTAGCTCATTGATGGAGAATTTGTTATTGAAATTTTTGTAGAACTTTGCCATTTTTCATTGTCTTCCTTCCAGTTTCATCCTTAAACACCCTTGGATGATTTGACTCTGTTGGTTCTCTTCCCAAAGCTTTTGGTAAATCTGCTTTTCTCTCTACTGATTCTTGCCCTTTTATGAGGGGCTGTTTTTTATAATCATCCCCTCTATTCCTCTGTAAATTTTTATAGAGGAGTTTATATTCTAAACCAGTGTTCCCTTTGGTCACTATATTTATCCACTTGTTAAAAATCAAAAGAACATAGTTTTAAATCTTGAAGGGAGTCTAAAGGCCATTCCACTGATTTTATAGGTGAGATAATGACAGAAGCAGGGTTTCAACCAGATCCTCTTATTCCAAATGCAGTGTTCCTGATACTATATCCCTCATCCTGCCCCAAACCACCATATTTGAGAGTCAGTTACTAGGCTCTTTTGGTCTCCTTCCTGTAGCAATCACTTCCCTTTTGCTAAACTTCCTTGGGAAACAGATATTTGTTCAAATCGGGTGGGGAACCTATGGCCTTGAGCCCACATGGGGCCCTCTAGGTCCTCTAGTGCAGCCCTTGGACTGAATCCAAACTTCACAGAACAAATTTCCTTAATAAAAGGATTTGTTCTGTAAAACTTGGACACAGTTAAAAGCTGCATCCAAGAACCTAGAAGGCCACATGTGACCTCAAGGACAAAGGTTCCCCAATCCTGGTTCAAATATTCTTCTTCTAAGCATAGCTTCTTTAAGCTACATTTAATGTTTTAAATATATTACTGTTTGGATGCAGCCTAGAAGCTGGATGATTCTTGATGTCTTCTCTTTACTGACTCTCTGCAATTATCATTGTAGGGCTGGGAGGGGCCATGTAAAATGGAGGGCCGTTTTGTATTTTTCTTTGTTTCATAGGTTACCATGCCAAAGAATTCAACACAAAGAGGCCAGCCAACTGGCAAATAAGCCTCTCTAGCTAGGCCAATCCTTGGAAGGGAGAAGTCATCTCTTAATTTGGGTCCTCTGGACCTGCCCTCCACATAAAAGTCTCTCCTGTTCTTCAAGGTCAAGTTTGGCTAACAATGTGCAGCATCTTCTTTTCTTAATTGCTATTTCCATTTATATTGCTGAATACATTGTATATGTTGTTTTCCTTGTTCAATTTACTTCACTTTGCACCAGTTTCTAAGTCTTCTTCTACTTTTTATATTGTTTTATTGTTCCTTACAGTGAAGTAATATTCCATTACATTCTTGTACAACAGTTTATTTACCCATTCCCCAATCAATGGGCATTTACTCAGTTTCTAGTTCTCTGTTACCATTAAAAGTGCTATTATGAATATTTTGGCATGTATGGAACCTTTCTGTTTTGACCTTCTTGTATAAGTCTAGCTATGGGTCATTACCCTTTGGGTAAAAGGGTATGAACATTTTAGCTTTTTGGTTGTTGTTATTTTTTTTTTTGCTTAATTCCAAATTACTTTCTAGAATAGACAAATTCATAGCTCTACCATATTAATATGCCTATGATGTGAAACCTCAGAGTTGTTTTGATTTGCCTATCTTCAACTATTAGTGATTTGGATTATATTTCATTTGGTTGTTGATCATATGCATTTCTTCTTTTAAAAAATTGCTTATAATGTAGTGGTTGGAGCAATTTATAGGTCAGAACTCAACCAAAACCACAATTCATTACCTTTGCTGATGTGTTTATTTTTCCTAGCCAACTAGAGGATACATCAGTTCAAAGCAAAAGACATTTAAATTCTTTTTTTGCTTTTTGTAGGGGCTTCTCCCCCTCCAGGGCAATTGGGGTTAAGTGACTAAGTGACTTGCCCAAAGTCACATGGCTAGTAAGTGTTAAGTGTCTGAGGCCAGATTTGAACTCAGGTCCTCCTGGCTCCAGGGCTGGTGCTCTATTTACTCTGCCACCTAGCCACCCCTAAATCTATTCTTTTATCTACCTTTCTCCTAGTGGTACCTCTGGTACCAGATAACTCTATGAGATGGGGTTAGAAAATTCCTCTTCATTCCTCTTAGAGTCCCTGATTGTGAATCTTTATCCCCAAAACCATCTTGAGGATTTTGTGCCCCCACCAAAAAAGCCACAAATGTTATTTGGAGGTTGAAGGGATGATCTCTTCATTCCTAAGATCCTTCCTGATTGGAATACAAGTTAAGAGAAGAGCAAGAACAAAAGACTAAGTGAATCAGACAGAGACACCAATCTTGGTCTTTGTTTCATATTCCTGCCTTTATTCATGCCTGCCTGTGACTTTTGTGCTTCATTTTATCTAGCAACAAATCTTTCTTTCTGCCCAGCAATATCCTCTTCTCTACTGATCAAATCTATTTTACAGATGAGAAAACTGAGATCACAAAAAGATTAAGTTTCTTGCCCAGTGTTAAACAGCTAGGAATACTAGCTAGTGATTTGGTTTGGTTTTTTGTTTGTTTGTTTTTTTGGGAGGAAACAAAATTCCCAAGATGATTTTAAGGATAAAGATTCAAAATCAGGGATTCTGAGAGAAATTGTGAATCTTTATCCCCAAAACCATCTTGGGGATTTTGTCCCCCACCAAAAAACCCACAAGAGTCAAAAACTAGAACTTGAAACAAGCGGTTTTCTGATGCTCAGTCCAATTTGCTTTCTATGACTATATAAAGTCACTATATAGTGACTTAAGACTATCAGAAGTGAGGAACCTGTGATCTTGAGGCCACACATGGCTCTCTAGGTACTCAAGTGCAGCCCTTTGACTGAATCCAAACTTCACAGAACAAATCCCCTTAATAAAAAGATTTGTCCTGAACAACTTGGACCAGTCAAAAGGCTGCACTCAAGGACCTAGTGGACCACATGTGGCCTCGAGGAAGAAGGTTCTTCCCCCCCCCCCCAGACAGCCTTCAAAGACTCTTTGACAGACTTCACCAATGAACTCTACAACCATAATCATCAGCCCTAACTCCTCTGTAACTAATTTTAAAATTGTTCTATATATATATATTTTTTTGGAAAATAATTCATAGACTTTGCAAACTACAGAGGCAGACACAGACATGGCAGCAAACACAGAAAGCAGACAGACAGGTGGCAGGCAGAAAGAGAGAGCAGACAGACAGCAGCAGCAGAGACTCAGATACTGACACAGAGGTAGACACAGTCTATCCACCCAAGAGGTAGATGCAGAGCTCTCTGTGAGAAGAACAGGGATGTTAAGCTACAGGTGGATCTAGAGAGAGGTCTGTGGTATTTGGCAGCTGTCACCAGAGGGATGAGGGGGTCACCAGAGGGATGAGGGGTTCAACAGAGAGAGAGGCTAGGAGATTTATTGCTGAAGGAAGGAAAATCAAGTCAACAAGCATTTTTTTTTTTGCTTTGCTTTTTGGAGGGCAATTGGGGTTAAGTGACTTGCCCAAGGTCACACAGCTAGTTTTTGTGTTAAGTGTCTGAGGCCGGATTTGAACTCAGGTCCTCCTGACTTCAGCACCGGTGCTCTATTCACTGCGCCATCTAGCTGTCCATTCAACCAGCATATTTTAAGTGATTACCATGTGCCAGGTACCATGTTGAGTGTTGGGAATACAAATAGAAGAAAAAAGAAAAGACAGTTGCTGTCCTCAAGGAGCTTACACTTTAGTGGGAGAAGGCATTATATAAAAGCAAGGGGTGACCTGTGTGGTGGCATGGTAGACAAAGAAGTCCAGAGAGTCAGGAGACTAAATATTGCTGGGGTCCTTTCAAGCTTCAAGGCCATGATTTGTGATCAGACAGAAATGTTCAGCTTCACTTGAATCTGGACAGAGAACCATAGTACGGGCTGTTGCATCTTTGAGGTCCCAAAGAAGAAGGAAAATCCCAGGGGGAGAAAATTACACTGATTCTTTCACCAAGTTTTATAGTACATTTGACTATATTATAATGAACATTTATATAGTGATTTGTGGGCAGCTGGGTGGCACAATGCATAGAGTGCCAGGTCTAAAGTCAGGAAGACTCATCTTCCTGAGTTCAAATCCAGTCTGAGATACTCACTGTGTAACCCTGTGAAAGTCACTTCACCCTGTTTGCCTTGGTTCCTTCATCTGTAAAATGAGCAGGAGAAGGAAATGGCAAAGCACTCCAGTATCTTTGCCAGAAAACCCCCAATGGGGGTTTCCAACTAAGAGTCGGACATGAGTGAAAACAATTGAACAACAACAAAAGATAGTGAAACACAGAGCCAGCTATGGGCAGGGGGTCAAATGAAGTCAGAGTGACAGAAATCTACTGGGAGAAAAAGAATGAGTCAAGGAATGGGACCCAAGATGTCAGGCATGTAGAATCTAACACAATGGAAGAACAACTGAACTGAAAATATAAATTTTTATAGCTTGCAAAGAATGTTAAAGATATTGATTGCATTTAAGCCTTGTAGAAACCCCATGTGATAGGAATTACAGTCCCATTTTTATACAGGCTCCAAGAAATTAAATGACTTGTCCATGGTTACATAGCTAGAAAGCATCAAAGGTTGAATTTGAACTCAGGTCTTCCTGTCTCCTGCTCTAATACTCTATCTACTATACTACTATTTCTGCAAAAGAGAGGAAAGTTAGATTTTTATTGGGTTAAATAAAACCTCTCCTTTATCTAAAGTCTCATTGGCCTGAATGTTTGAAGAAAAGTCAAGGATGCTCTGGAGGAGGGGCATGGGCTGAATTCTTATATTCTCAGGAGAAACCCTGGGTAGGGTAAAAAAGAGTTATAGAATGATCACCAAGAAAGACCTTTAAGGTGAAATCATGTCAGGAGCCAAGCTCAAATCCCACCTTCTCCTGGGCACCTTTCCTGCATTTCTTCATCTCCTCCCTGCTCACCCCTCTTTTCTTCTGAAATTACTTTTCATTCTCACCATATGTGGTTTTGTTGTTCTTCAGTCCTTTCAGTCACATCTGACTTGCCCCTTTTGGGGTTTTCTTGGCAAAGATACAGGAGTGGTTTATCATTTCCTTCTCCAACTCATTTTACAGATGAGGAAACTGAGGCAAACAGGGTGAAGTGACTTGCCCAGGGTCACACAGCTAGTAAGTATCTGGGGCTGAATTTGAACTCAGGAAGATGAGTCTTCTGCACTCCAGTCCTGCTGCTCTGTGCACTATGGCGCCACCTAGCATGCCACTATTTATGGTACCTGTAGGATATTTTGGTGTGCTATCATCTCCTTCATGAGAATGTGAGCTCCATGGGGGCAAGGCCTCTGCTTTCATTTTTCTTTGTATCCCAGCCGTTATTAACACTGTGCCACAATTAGTAAATAATACTTAAGAAATGACAAATCTAACAAATACTTATTGTCTGGATAACACACTTGTTACCTCTTTTTTTCCCAGAGTGACTGTACTGAACTTTTCTGTCTTAGAATCGTAGACTCAGAGCAAGAAGGAATCTTGGAAGTCAGCTAGTCTAGCCTCCGTTATCTTACATGTGAGAGAACAGAGGCCCAGAGAGGCTTCAGGCCCTCCCCAAGGTGTGCAAGCTGTAAGTCTGCTGGCTAGAGCAGGAGACCCAGGTCCTCCAGCTCCAGGGCTCAGGCATGTGTACACCATCCCTGCTGGACATCCATCCCCTACACTGCCAGCCCAAGAGGCCTCAGACTGTCCAAGCTAAACCTCCCCGAAAACTTTCTCTCTCTCTCTTTCTCTTTTTCTCTCTCTCTCCCCACTTCTCCCCCTCTTGTTGTCTTCTCTTTCCCTCTCTGCCATCTCATCGTCTCTTCCCCCCTCTCTCTCTTTCCCCTCCTCCTCTTTTGCTTCTCTCTATCTCTTCCTCTCTTTTCTCTCTCCCTCTTCTCTTCCTCTCCCTCTCTTCCATTTCTCTTTCTCTGCCTCTCCCATCTCTCCCTCCCTCCTTTTCTGTGTCTCATTCCCTATGGTCACAGAAGAAGATAGTGACCAAGGCTAAACTTGTCACACTTTCTTGCCCTTCCTCCAGGTCTTTCCAATGTCAGTCAATCAATACCATACACTCCCCTCCTCCCTGCCCCAACAATATACTTCAATTTCTCCCTTTTCCATGGTGCCCTGCTTCCTGTCTCTTCGGGACAGGCTGAATTCCCAAAGGAACATAATGAACCATTCTTTAGAGAGGGGGAATGGAGGGGAGAGCTCCACTGTTCCATTCTGTCTGCTATACTCCTTGGGGCAGCTAGGTGGTGTCTGCCAGACTGGGATTCATTAAGACCTGAATTTGAATCTTGCCTGAGACAGTAGTTGGGTGAGCCTGGGCAACTCACTTAGTTCCTCTCTCAGCTTCAGTTTTCCCATCTGCAAAATGGGGATAATACCTCCCAGGGTTATTGTGAGAACTATGTGTATAAAGCATTTTGCAAACTTTTAATGTTCAATGTTAACTATAATTATAATAGAAATAATAGAAAAATAGAATAGAAATAATTATAATTTCTATTATTCCATCATTTCTGCCTTTTCTGTTCTCTTTCTCCCCACACCCTCTTCATTCATTCCCCTCAATTCCTCCCTCCCTGTAGGACCGAATAAATGGGAGAGTCGAGGTGCTGTGGTCCAAAGAACCCATCCAGCATCTCTGGAAGCAGTGTGTGGCATAGTGAAAGAATACCTGCTTGGTTTGGAGATGGAGTCACACAGCCTGGGTTCAAATCCCTGCTCTGCTACTTATGACCCACCCATGTTACATTGGGCAAGAGGTTTCCTTTCTGGGGGCTTCAGATTCCTCTATGTTAAATAAAGGCATTGGACCCAGTTTCTGAGGCTCCTTCCAGCTTTGGCCATCTGAGTCAGGGACTCTCCCTCTGCTCTTTCTCCCTCCCTGCAACCATCAGGGTTCTCCTCCAGGCAAAGGACAAGTGAGCAAGTGCCTAAGGCTCCAAGCAGGTTCTCCCACATTCCAGGGTGAGTCGTAGGAGGAGGGTGTGCCTGCCTCAGGCTCCAGCAGGAGGCCCCCTGAAGGGCTGGGGAAAATCCTATGACCAGAGCCCCAGGCTGCTTCTGCCCCCCCTGGCCCAGTGGGGTTTGGGGCATTAACTCCTTGTCTACTGGATGCCATCTCCCAGTAGCTTCAGAGAAGAGATCCCTGAGACCAAGACAAAATCCTGGGGGGATAGGGGAGGGAGGGCCCTCTTGGGGTTCACAAAATGGTTGGCTTTCTCCTTTCTTTTTTTTTTTTGTTTAGGGGAGAGAGGAGAGAAAATAAAAGCTTGTTAATCGACAATTTTAAATTTAACTTGAAAAAAATATTGTGTCCTACTGGAGTAGGTCCCAACTATTGGGATGGAGTACTAAGAAACCCAGTGTGCTCTCTATACATGAGAATATAGATGCATATGTATACATAAAACATGCTATATATACATAGCGTGCACACACATCTACATACACACATCTGTACATGTGTATACATACATGTGTGGGTATATACACATGAATATACTATGTGGGGAGGGAGGACAGTCCACCCCCAGCCCACAGTGTATTTTCTACTTCCCTTCTCTTCAAGTTTCCACCTTCTCCTGTTTGGTGTCTCCTCATAGAATCCTGGTCCCACAATGAGAAAACATAGCCCAAGAATTCTCCTGCCTCCCCGGCCCATTCCAGCCCCAGGGTGCATTTCCAGGCAGTTAAGGCCCCTGAGGGGCTCTTGGGGAAATTTTGACCACCAGAGGGCAGCAGGCAAGCATCCGTTAATCATTGGGGCGTTGGAAGGAGGATGGGGTGAAGGATGGATTCCTTAGTAGATGAGAGGGGGGAAGGGAAAGCAGCCCTTTCTCGGTTGTTTCCAGCCTTTCTGGATAGCCGGGTGGGGGAGGGGAAGCGAGCATGACCTCCGGTAACATACCTATGTTGTGTATTGTTAACAACAAAAAATATTGTCTGATTTGAGACTCCCATTAAATCCTGTCGTATGCCCATTTTGCAGATGAGAAAGCTGAGGTTCAGAGAGGTTTAAGTGCCTTGCCCATAGCCACACAGTAAGTGGCAGGACCTGGATTCAAAGTTAAAGCCTTCTGACTTCCAGGCCATGAATCGGGCAAAAGATAGACGTCAGGCCCCTCGACCTACACAAGATCCCTGCAGAATTCAAGCAGAGGCTGCCGGAGGATGAGAAATCAGATTGTGACTATCCAGGCTTCTCAGCTTTCTCAGCCTCCCCTCCCACCCATTTTTGGATCTCCAAGCACTTACAGGACTCACCTGTAATATAAAGGGTGGTGGGGTACATGTTCCCTAAGGTCCCTTCCAAAGGGTAATCCAAAAACACAGCACCAGCCCCCACCCAACTCTGACCCCAAGGCACCTTTGGGGGACAGCCAGGAGTCCAGCAACCCACCCCACTGCCTCTTTCTCCAAGCCCCCTGGGGAATTTCCTGAGTCCGAGGGTGGTACCAGAAGGGGTGCCCACCCTCTCTCTTGCCCACTTCCCCCACCCCAGTGTTCACCTCAGAGGGTGAGGGATGACAGACACTGACAATCATTAAACCAGCCTATCCTGACTTCCCAGCACCCTCCCGCCCGCCAGCCTGGGACATAATATGCAAATCACCAGGGGAAGGGAGCCTAGGTCTCGAGGCCAGGAAATCCCCTTGGTCCAATGAGGCTGCCCGCCTCAAGGCTAACCCGCTCAGGTTACATCAGGGAGCTGCCTATAAAATGCTTCTGACCTGGGAGGAGTCCGCCTTAGGCTTTATTTAGGGCGGAGAGAGAGAGGGAGAGAGAGGGTGAGCCAGAGGTACTTAGATGCTGTGTACATTTACCTGCTGGAGTTCATTTGCTACCTGGATTACCCGCTGCTGCTGGCTTCCCTGCGCTCTCCGTGTTCTGGTTTACACTCTGGTAGGTTCCCAACTCACCCCAACAGAAAGCATGCCTCGGCAGCACGGGGTTCCCCCAAAACTTATATAGGACCTGGGGAGGGGAACCTGCTTCCCCCCCCCCCCCCCCATCTTGGGCATGAGGCTCCAGTGGAGGGATTTTCAGGTCTTTTACTGACTTGTCCCAATATCAGAATTCTAAGATCCTCAGGGAGGCTTGGGGGGAGGGGGCGGGAACAGTGATTTGAGGGATTCTTTGGGACGTCTCCCGCATCCCAACCTGCCCCCAGAACATCGGAGCCAGAGAAAGGGGGGGGGGTGGTGTTGCTGAAGAGGAAGAAGTCAGCATTAAAGAAATAACTTCCTACCTCAACCTAGAGAGGAATTCCCAGGGAAGGTTGGGTCTGGGTAGCAAAAGACTTAAATCCTAGCCTACCTGCCTACCCACACCAATCAGTAATTTCTTTTTGACCTTGAATTTCAGCCCTATTCTTGAGACTGTATTGGGAATTCTTTATCACAGAGTCTCTAGGGTTTGGGAGATGCTAGCTCTCCCTGGACCACCTGAGATGGAGAGAGGGCAGGCTCTGATTGATATCCCTGACTAAATGAATGACCTTGATCGAGAGGCTTAATTTATCTGCAGACCTCCCTTTGTACATCTACAAAATGAGTAGTTGGGGGCATCGAACTCCTTCCAGATTGGAAACTCTTTAGTTCCTGTGGGGAGTTCTTAAGGGGAGGATTGAGATGGGGTATTGGGGAGTTTTGTGCTGCCCAAATCTCGGGAGTCCTGAGGACAGTAACCAAAAGGATGTCCTAATACCCCAACTAGGAGCCTTAGTCTCTGATCTCTGACAGGAGCTTTTCATCTCCTTGACTTTAACCACAGAGAGGGAACCTCATGGCCGCATCTTGTGAGATCAGCAACATTTTCAGCAACTATATCAGCGCCATGTACCAGGCAGAAGACCCAGCTCCGGCCTCATCAGCCACCTTGGAGGGGGACAACCCCGTGCTGACCGGGAGCAATCTACAGATGCCCCTAGAGGGCACAGGTGGGTCCTGGGAGCACAGGGAACCTGGAGAAGTGGAGTGTAATCATCTGGAGAGCTTGGAAGTCAGGAAGGCAAAGGAGAAGGGAATCCTAGATTAGAAGACTTCCCCACCCTGAGAGAGTGGTAAAGGGAGAGAGCCTGGGAGCTGGGACCAGTGAATCGAGAATAGCTTAGAGAGTGAGTGCTGGGGGTGGGATACATGAAAAGCTAATAGAACAAGGGCAGCAGCGCCGAAGGTCTATGGGGATAAAGTGTGAATAGAGAGGCATCCTGTTAACCTAGTGTCTCTTCCTTTGTTAGACAAAGCCAGCTGGTCAGGGATGCTGCCACATTTGTGGTCAAAGGCCCAGGTCCTAGAGTGGATCAGCTATCAGGTGGAGAAGAACAAATATGATGCTAGTGCCATTGACTTTTCCCGATGCAATATGGACGGCGCCACACTGTGCAGCTGCCCCCGGGAAGAGCTGGGCCTGGTCTTTGGACCCCTGGGGGATACGCTCTTTTCCCAGCTGCAAGACCTCTGTGAGTGCCAGGAAGGGTGCTGTTCCCCACATATCCCAGGGTTCAAGCCACCAGTTGAAATGACCATATCTCCCTCTCTCCCCTCAAAAATAGAGCAGAATCCTTGACCCTAGGGACCTTGGATGGCAAGGAGCCTAGAGTCCCAGCCACCAGTCAGATGGATCATAGATCTCTGTAAAAGAGGAAAGGGGGGGACTACCTAATATGCCCTGCTGATACCTTGACAGTACCCCCCCCTCCATCTCCTCCCCACCCTTTCACTTCCTTCATACCCTCCTTCTTTTCTCTAGCATCTGGCTCCTGTGATGAGCTAACCTGGATCATTGAGCTTCTAGAGAAGGATGGGCTCATTCCTCAGGACATCATGGGAGACTCCACCTTTGGTAAGAGTCCTACCTTTCCCCTAATTTCTACCTTCTTGACCTAGCCCCAGGAGCTTTTGAAGCAGATGACCTCCTATCAGCCTAGAGTGGATTGACTTCAATCTCTGTAACTTAATTCTCTTTAGGAAAACCATTTAACCTCTTAGACTTAAGTTTCCTTTATCAATTGGAAATGGGGGGGGAGGGGGTAGAGAAGTGAGGGTATTAAACAAGCTGATCTCTGAGGACCCTTCTGGCTCTAAATCTAGGACCTGTCAAAAGTCCTGAAAGACCCTGGCCCCAGGGGCCCTGGGACCCAGCCAGTATCCTCCCCTTTACCAGGAAAAATACCAACACTTTGTTCCCGGACCCTCATCGAGAATATGCCTGACTATTCTCTGAGAAAGCCCCACCCAGTTCCCGATCTAGCTGTACTTATGCCTGCTATCTTCTCTCCCCAGATCATGGCAGCCCTTTTAGCCAAGATTTGTTGGATGACTCAAGGTTGGCCAGTCCCTATTATCCAGGAAGCTATGGGACAGAGGCTCCTTCTCCAGGCTGCTCAGATGTGTCTACTTCAGGTAAGAGTCCAAGTTTTGGAACCCTGAAACTCCCAGGCCCTCAGCCCTTCTGAACCTCGAGTGACCTTTAAGGGAGAGAGACCAGGACTAGATCTCCTATAAGAAGGGACAGGGTTAGCTAAGGAGAAACACAGCTGAGCCAGGCTGAGGGTGGCCAAGAGATTGTTTGCTAGCTTGGGGAATTCACATCGTTTCCTTCCTTCCCTGATCTAGGGACTGGAACTTCTCAAAGTCCCCACTCAGACTCTGGTGCAAGTGACGTGGATTTAGATCCCACAGACAACAAACTCTTCTCTTTTCCCAGTGGTAAGCCAGGGGAGAGGGTGTGGAGGTGGCCCTCCTCAGTGTAGGAGGGCGGTCCCTGATCTATTTGAGGGGAATATTTGGTGGGACTCAGTCAGTTGTCTGGAGAGGGGAGGAAAAGACCCAACTAGTGAAGCTTTATCAAAGTCAGAGTGGACAGTACCTGTCTGGGCTGGCATGGAGTATGGGGCTGGTTGAGGGTCAGAGATCAGAGAATGAGTGGGAAATGATGGGTGCTTTGAATACCCCAGGAGGCTGTCTGTTAGTTTGGCAGGGGAAGGAACCAGAGGCCAAGTGGGAAAAAATGACTGGACCAAGGGGAGAGGAGGTAGGGGAGCTTCTTCTGAAGCCCGGAGTTTGAGAAAACAGGTTTTAATTTGAGTGAAAGGAATAGTGATGGACCTTAGAAGTGTTGACTACCAACTTGAACCTGCCTGATTTTGGATTCCTGGCTAGAGAAGGTGTGGACAGAGGGAGGAGGGGGGGAGGATATTAAGGGGAAGGGGGAGGAGAAAGTAAAGACAGATGTCATTCTACATTCAGATGCATTTCCAGAGAAGCTGGAAAACAATTGGACTCCCAACTTACTCCTATTTTCCTTCCTTCCTCTCTCCTAAGACAACTACTCTGACTACAAAGAAGGGGACCTGAAATATGGGAAGAGGAAACGAGGACGGCCCCGAAAGCTGAGCAAGGAGACCCGAGAGTGCCTGGAGAGCAAGAAAAGCAAACATGGTAAGCAGAACCGAACCCCTCTTAACTATGGTTGCCTCCATTGGGGGGAGGCGGAGCAGGAGTGGGCAGGGGCTGCTTCTTTTTTGGGGTTGAAGGGGTTAAACAGTCCCTTTCATCGAATAGTTTCCAAAGATTTCTCAGCTTTATAATTTCATATTTAACCTCAGTTTTCCTCACCTATCAATTATAACTGAGGCTACCTACCCTGTGTGAAGTAAATATAGTTAGTTTCATATAGTTAAATTGAAAATATTTTTCCCAAGGTCACACAGCTGTTTTGTGGAAGAACTGGACAGAAGGATAAATGACTTCTCTAGTCCTGCCATTATAACATTTCTGAGGATAAAAATAAGAGTGACTAAATACCTTAGTAATCATTATCATGAGTTCTCCTCCCACCCCCTCCCCCCCCTTTTTTTTTTTTACTGTGGTCTTTTTCTCTGATCCTTGAGGGAATTGTGAGAGAGGGTCAGAAACCCAAGTAGGTAGGGCTCATTTAAAAGACAGGATTTGTAGATTTCCAGAGCAGATGGGTGGGAATTGTTAGCTACCTAGCTCTCATCCAACCAATTAATCAATAGGCATTTGTTAAAGAGTTGTTGCACTGTACTTAGATAAGAAAGGAAACAACTCCTTGACCTCAAGGTACTTAGATTCTAATTGGGTGAAAAAATGCATATGTATAGAACAAATAAAAGGAAATAAAAGACAGAGCTGAGCTTGCAGGGTGGGCTGTGGCACAGTAGTTAGTTCTTTGGGTCAGTATCTCAGTCCTTGAAAAAGTCTTTGAAAGTCTTCTGGGGGGCAGAGCTTGGAATGGGCACCTGGGGAGCCAGGTAAGGAAAACAAACATAGCTTCCATCTTTAAAAGTGATAAAACAAACGTGAATATAGCCAAAATAAAAAATGGAAGCATGACCATTACTAGAGTAAAATGAGAAAAAAGGTAATTAAATAATTATGCTATTGGAGAGTAGAATGAGAAGAAGAGTTAATCAGGAAAGGCTTCCTGAAGGAAATAGTCTGAAGCTGCCAGCCCAGGTTGAGGAGTTGAGTGCTAGGTATGTGGAGTGACCACAGCAATGACCCAGAGGCGGTGCTGGTTCTTACTGTGGGCTGCAGGGTCTCTGGACTAGACTAGAAAGCAAGCAAGCCCTTGTTTCTCCACTGGCCTTTCGGAAAACTGAGACTCAGTGAAAGGCCCCCACTGAGTCAAATCAAGAGAAGCCTGGGGCTTTTCATGCTCCCAATGAGAGTGATTAGGCTTGGAACACAGAGGTGGTCCTCCTTGGTGCTTTGGTTGACTGGTTCTTTGTTCACAGCTCCAAGAGGGACACACCTATGGGAGTTTATACGGGACATCCTCATCCACCCAGAGCTCAACGAGGGCCTTATGAAGTGGGAGAACCGGCATGAGGGCGTCTTTAAGTTCCTCCGATCTGAGGCTGTGGCCCAACTGTGGGGTCAGAAGAAGAAAAATAACAGTATGACCTATGAGAAACTCAGCCGGGCCATGAGGTGAGCCTATTGGAGGGTGACTGGGTTTGGAAGAGGGCCAGAAGCTCCTAGTCTGGGGGTGGGGGGGAGGTGGGGATAGCATTTGGTTGTGGAGCTCTTAGGTTGATAGAGATGACTTGGGACCATTCCTGATTCGTATAAAGTATTGAATGCTGAAAGGAAGAAAGGGACCTTACTGATCATTTGTGCCCAACCTCATAGAATTTTATAGGTGAGGACATAGAGGCTCAGAAAGGTAACCTTCTGACTCACTTACAAATGACTTGTACAAGGTCACGGCTAATAGATACTGGAGCCAAGACTTCAACCTAGAGCTTCTCACTGCCAAGTCCTGTCCCCTTTCCAAGGTGTCAATGCTAATGTTCAGGTATATTTTTAAAAGGGTAGTGGACAGAATATTACAGGGAAGTCAGGGGGCCCTGGGTTCTACACTCATTTCTGCCACTGAATACAGCTGCTAGACACCTTAGGTCATTAAGATCCCAGAAAAGGGGTTTCTCAGTGTCCTGTCAAGAGTAGGGGAAAATTGGATTGAGATCTTTTCTGTTTCTATCTTTGTAATTCAATAGCAACACACACACTCAAGGTTTCTCGATGGCACAACCTTTAAGAGAAACAAGGACAGAACTGGTCATAAGCAGGAAAAGGGATGGATGACATTGACCAGAGCTGGGTGAGCTTAGTTCAGGAAGGCTTCCTGAAGCAGAGGAAAGGTTAGGGTTGGAGAATGAGGAGGGACAGTGGGAAAGAGAGAAAAGAAGATGGAAGAAGAGTTAGATTTTTGAGGAGTAGAGGCTAGTTGGAAAAAGAGGAAGGAGGATGGGAAATTGGAGGGTTGTGTATATATGCTATACAGTATAGGTGTATGTTGAAATGGGAATAAGGCTTCAGGAACTGAAGGGAGTCTCTAGTAGAGGGGAGACAAACCACTCCCATGCCTCACTGGATTTGGAAACAAAGGACCCCTAGCTTCAAATCTTGGCTACTGTGTGACCCTGGGCAAATTACTTAACCCTTCTGGGCCATACTTTTTTTATCTATAAAATGAAGGGTTAGAGTAGATAACCTCTTAAAAATCCTCCCAAGCCTGATATCTATGATAATTAGATGATATCTATCTGGTCCAATCCTCCTTTTATAGAAGAGACCAGGCAGGCCTAGGGAGGGGTTAAAGGGACCTGCCCAAAGTAAACCTGCTCACACAAGCGTAGCTCTAGGGAATCCCCAAGTGTTTTGCTATATTTCATTATCCCCACTCCCCAACAGGTATTACTACAAACGAGAAATCTTAGAGCGGGTCGATGGCCGGAGACTAGTGTACAAATTTGGCAAGAACTCAAGTGGCTGGAAGGAGGAGGAAGAGGTCGTCTTGAGCCGGAACTGAGTGGAAGGACAATCTAGGGACTCAGGCCACACAATGAGCTTGACCAGAGACTTGTTTGGACATTCCTGGACCCTAGCCCTCCAAGCCCTTTCAGGGAGGGTGGGTGCCCATGTTGGCGCTGGAAGCCAGTGGGTGCGCCCCAGTGGAGTGGAACTGAACTTTGGCCTCCCAAGGGTTTGTTGTCAACAGTTGTCATGGGATATGGAGACCTTGGGCCCCTCCCTACTCTTTTTTCCTCTTGGAATCACAAGCCCTCTGAACGGATGGCAGCCCTGGTGCTGCTAACTTGAAGCCAAGAGGTGGCTGAGCTGGGATCCTAGATGTCACATGGGAGCGAAGGACACTTTCCCCTAAGAACCCTGGACCAGCACTATTTGGGGGGTAATGGGTGGCCTTTGAAGGCCATTGAGAGAAGGCCTAACAGCGCCTTGCCTCCAGGCCTGCCCTTTTCCTATGCTTGGACTCCGCGGGTCGTGGGTCAGAGCACTCCCTAATTTATGTTGTATAAATATGTAATATGTACATAGAAATCTATTTTTTCAATGATACCCCTCCCCTAATACACTCTTTGACCTTCTGTCTATGCATGAGGACAAAGACCAGAGACAATTGTTCTGAGGCCTGTGACTACAGAGACTTCATTTATTCTAGTTACTAATGGCCTTGGACCAGGATGGATTTGCTCCTTTTGCTCTATCTGCAGCAGGGGCTGGGGCAGTGAAACTGTTTCCCATGACTCCTGGTCACTCCTCTTATCTCCAGAATGGATCAGAAAGTTGCAATAAAGCATCTTCTGGGGTTTTTTGTTTTTAACCTGTGGCTTTGTCCACTGAGAGGCTTGAGTTTTTATCATTGGATGCAATCGATCAGGGGTATGATGATGGTGGTGGTTGAGTGGGGGTAATTGACAAGGATAGCCAGGGAGGGAGGAAAGGTATGGTCAAAGAAAGGGTGAGATGGGTGGAGCTATGAATTTCACCTATCTTGATGGGAAGTGGGTGGGAGGGATCGGAATGGTGAGGCACACTGGACTCTGAAATGGGGGGATAGACAGTCTTTGTCAGAATCATGTTCAACATTTAATTCAGTTCAATGAGTATTAGATGACAGGTACAGGGCCCTGTGGACCAAAAAACAAACGAATGCAAAAGCTTTCTGACCATAAATTTTAGTTCTGGGTCCTAGGATTGAAGCACAACGTGGAGAGTAGTAGATTTGGAGTAAGGAGATCTGGGTTCAAATTGCACCTTAATACCTGTATTACCTTGAATGCGGTTAGGGCACTGGCTGGCCTCACATACTCATCTGTATAATGAGGAACTTGGACTCTGTGGCTTAAGGGGTCCTTCCCACCTCATCTTCTGTTCTGGTCATTGTCCTGAGCTTGTCCCTTAAGGATAAGAAAAGACAATACCAGGGCGGCTAGATGGCTCAATGAATAGAGCACCGGTCCTGGAGTCAGGAAGACCTGAGTTCAAATGTGGCCTCAGACATTTAACAAAAACTAGCAGTGTGACCCCAGTTGCCCTCCAAAAAGCAAAAAAAAAAGACAATACCTGGCATTTCATTTGATCCACTATGGGGACCCGGTCCTACAACCATTAACTCCCATTTTACCAGGCCTGGCTGCCAAGCTGGGAAGATGGCTTCATGCCCTGCATCTGACACCTGTGTCTGTGTCATCCTGAGCACAATGCTTAGAAGACCTGCGTTGGCAGAGGGAGTTTCTTCATGTGGGAATTCCTTAGAGCAGTGAGATTAAAGGTCCAGGATTTGACTTCTCTTCCCAGCTGCCAGATCAGCACTCTTCATTCCACTGAGCACATAGTAGGTTGGTAGAAGGCAGGGCCTATTTGAAAGCCAGCCTAGAGGGAGCTGAGAGTATACAATACCCTGGACTAGTTTAATTAGAAAAACTGCCTATGTCCATGGATTGATGATTTTGGATGACTTGAGAAAATGTGCCCAGGAATTCATGAGAACATTAGATAAGAAGTCATCACTCCTGGTCTCAACTCTTATTACTTGAGCTATGTGACAGGCCTCAGTTTTCTCAATTTCCAGATGAGCAAAGTCAAATCTAGAAAAATGGATTTTTCCAGAGTAAGAACCAGCATTTGAACCCAAGTTCTCTGACTTCAAATCTGGTACTTGAATGACTATGGTATGAGATGATACAAGCAAGGTGGATAGAATGACCTCTAAGCTGTAACCCTGAGGGTGCCAGAATATGGCATGTAAGAAACTTGAGTTTTGACTTTCCATGGCACCTTCATTCCTAGGGGAACAATGGTAATGGGAATTTATTTTCCCATGAAACTGCCATATATGTAATAGAATTTTTCTCCTGGGCAAAAAAAAAAAAAAATCCTTGGAGATGAGAGGAAAAACTTTGGAAAAGAAGGTATTACCAGGGTAATACATCACAGCTTCATGCTAGCTAGGAATCAGAGCATCTACCCAATAATTTATTTTTCTTGCTTTTATTAAAGGATTCTTCCTCCAATGTCCTTTCCCTACATTTCAGGAGTTTCTCCCCCATAGGGATCTCTTGACTCTTCATAAAACTTAGGGACCTTAGAGATAATTTCTAGGAGCTATTAATTTGTGGTCCATGAAATGATATTTTTTAAAAATTATATTATGTAATTGGTTTCCTTTGTAATCTTATGGATTTTATTTCACTTAAAATACATTATTCTGGGGCGGCCAGGTAGCACAGCGAGTAAGAGTACCGGCTCCAGTGTTGGGACGACTTGGAGATCGAATCCCGGGCTCAGACACTCAGCACCACACCCAGAAATAACTGGCCGTGTAACCTTGAGCAAGTTACTTAACCCTGATTGCTTAAAAAAAAAAATACATTATTCTGAGAAGTGGTCCACAGGTTTCACCAGACTGCCTCAGGGATCCATAACACACAAAAAAGTTAAGAACTCCTCTTCCTCCAATACCTTCATGAAGTGGTTTACCAAAGATTTCCCTGGGTAGCAAAAATCAAAGTCAAAGACCCTAAATCCTGTGTTCTTTCCAATATACAGTACAAAGAGGCTTACTGTCATGGTACTTTCCCTCCCTCTGTGTCAAACTGCCTCTTCCCTGTTGGGGAAGGCACACAGTTGAAAGATGTTTGCTCAAATCGGGCCTCACCTCAGCAGGCATGTTGTCCCATCCAGCAACCAATTCCATATCACAGGGTGGGGAGAGGCAAGGAAGTGTTGTGGAAAGATTATTTCTTCATTTTAATACAGGATGTGGGCTCCATTTTCCCTATCTAGGAGTCAAGAAAAAAGGTCAAGGAGATGGCAACAGAAAGTGAGTACCCAACTTAGTGGGGCAAGAACCCTAGAATCTGAACTTTCATGGGAAGGTAGAAAAGAGTTCAGGATTTGGAGTCAGGACCTGGGTTCAAGTCCTCACTCTGCCTGGTCCTGTGAAACCCTGGGCAAGTGGATTCACCTCCCTAGACCTCTGTTTTCTCATTCGTGACATGAAGGGCCTGGTGTGGATGGCTTCTGAAATTTCGATTTCTAGATCTGTGACCCTATGATCTAACAGTAATGTATTTGCAACATGTGATACAGTTGTGCTTTGAAGCTGACCCTTCCCATTACTGTTATGAGTTCTCTCTTGGTGTATAGTTATAGAAAGAAGCTGAACTTTCTACTTGGTCAGTTGGCAGTTCTTTCAATCTGAAGTTCTCTGTGTTGATTGTACCAGAAAAAGTGACAATCAGCCTACTAGTGTATGGAAAGGATTCAGAACCAAGGCAGTACAGAGCAAAAGGGACTCTGGGAAGGAGGTTGGGTTGGGGTGTGGGGAGTTTTACAGCTGAAGACAGTGAAAGGAAAGAGGTGCTGAAGACTGCTTCCCAGAGAAGTTTCAAAACAGAAGATAACACCCCATCCTTAAAACCATCTGTATGGGGGCAGGGGCAGCTAGGTGGTGCAGTGAATAGACCACCTGCCCTGGAATCAGGAGGATCTGAGTTCAAACGAGGCCTCAGACACTTAACACAAAAACTAGTTGTATGACCTTGGGCAAGTCACTTAACCCCAATTGCCCTCCCCCCCAAAAAGAAAAAAAAACCCAAACTATCTGTATTTGATTAAAAGTTTGCAGAAAAGGGGAGAAGATGTATGAGAGATGGAGGACCCCAGAAGGTGAGTCTAGGGTGCTATGAATAAAACTCCAAAAAGATACAACTGCTCCCAGCATCTGCCTCTCTCCAGATAGGCATTTGGGCTCCTGGTTTCTCCACGGTTAAGGGAATGTTAGGAGCTGTCCTTAGGACCAAGAGATGCTCTAAGAGGATGGGAATAATTGGAGAGAGAATAATTTGAAACAAATCAACTGAGGAAGAAGGAAGGGGAGAATATGAGATTAGTTTTATGACAAATAATTGACTAGCCTGTCCTAGTATGCCCTTCTGCCCTTGCACAATAAGATTCTTCTTCCCTCTCCCCCCAAAAGGGAGGGTCCTTTATTTTGCTAGCCTGAGGACCATCAGTGAAGATAGTTTCTAGGAGGGTGACAGGCAACTGGATACTCAAAAGAGGGATCTGGGGTCTGAAAGCAGGTGAAGGACAATCCAGGGGCTAGGGGTGTTTAACTGTCTCAGATCCCAGACACTATCCTAAAGTGGCCTCTAGCTCATAGATCATAAGACTTAAAGACTTTCTATTCTTGGGGGCAGCTAGGTGGCACAGTGAATAGAGTACTGGCTCTGGAGTCAGGAGGACCTGAGTTCAAATCCAGCCTCAGACACTTAACACAAAAACTAGCCGTGTGACCTTGGGTGAGTCACTTAATCCCAATTATCCTCCAAAAAGAAAAAAAAAAAGAAGTGAGCCCAAGGGTTGGTCCCTTCAATCAAAAAAAAAAAAGACTTTCTATTCTTTTTTTTTAACCAAATGCTTTATTAACTTCTAGTTTACATCATTCATTTCCACAAGATTTTGAGTTATAAATTTTCTTCCCATTTTTCCCCTACCCACCACCCCAAAATAGCGATCCCACTGGATATCCCCTCCTCCAATCTGCTCTCCCCCATATCTTCTCTGACTTTCCAGTAGGGCACTGTGGATCTCTATGAAGATTTTCTATTCTAAGCCCATACCCCCTTAATCGGTTTTACAGATAAGGAAACAGCTCCAAAATGAAGTGACTGGTCCAAGATGACACAAATAGTAACAAAAGCTGGATTTGAACCCAGGTCCTTTGACTCCCACACTGCCTCTGAACATCTACTCTGCCCACAAACCTTCAGTCACTCTTATTCATCTTTCACAGCAAACCTACACAGTCTTTTAGTCTAGGATTTGTCACTAAGGGATCCCCACGAGCTATGAGGGAGGATTCTCTCATCGCTTTCAACTCCCAGAAGTTCCAGATTGAACTTTTCCCCAAAGAGAGAGAAGGAGGCAGGGAGGGAGAGAGGGAGGGAGGAAAAGACCCCAAAGAGGTGGCTGGTAAAAAAAATAAGGCTACACCCAACTGGAGAAGCTGCCCCTCCACCCTGTACCCTGTTTGCCAGAAACAGGGTGGGTAACAAGGTAAGAAACTCATAAAGTTCATTTTCTTCCCTTCCTTTGATTGCTATGTGGGTGTGCCCTGGGTGTGGGCTATGAACTGGGGGGATGGGAGTGAGGAGAGGGGGTGTTGATGGTGTCACTGGACTGTTTGAGATGTCACAGAGAGCCGGGGGTTGCTGGGTGCTATCTGCTTTTGTCTGTGTGTCACGCTACCTTGCAATATGGGTCAGAGAGCGGTCAAGCAGCCTCTTTGTTTGGGTGTGCCGTTCGGGCTGGCCCTGTTGCTCCCTGCCTTTACACACATGCCTGATATGGATTGTCCCTGGCTGTTCACTGACCTGCTGGCCTTTATACTTTAATTGCTGGACTGTGAACTGTGCAGTGGGGTAGTCAGGAAACCTGAGTTCAAATCATAATTTTGATGCTTGTGACCTTGGACAAGTCCTTTAAGGCTATTAAGATATGGAAAAACGTAAAGGATTTGAAAGATGTTGTAGAGGCAGAATCAACAAGACCTGGAGACTGATTGGATATGGGGAGTGGGAATTATGAAGTCAACAGCAATAACAACAAAATCCTGCATTTTAATAATATAAATTTTTTTGGGAAGCAATAAGGGATAAATGACTTGTCCAGGGTCACACTGCTAGTAAGTATTTGAGCTGGATTTGAACTCAGGTCCTACTGATTCCAGGGCCAGTGCTCAATTCACTGCATCATCACCTAGTCACCTGTGTTTTATTAAAATTTGATAGTTGTGATTTTGGGCAAGCCCTTTACCCTTACTCACAGGATTGATAGATTTGGAGCAGGTTTCGTTTTGTAGAGAAGGAACAATGTCCCAGAGATATCACCCAGGTAATTAGTAGCAGAGTCAGGATTCAAACTAAGATCCTTTGAACCCACTTCTCAGTCTGTTGTCAGGAAAGTGCTTTGTAAATCCTCAGACTAATAGATTCAATTCAACACATATTTGTCATTGCCTGCTTTGTTCAGGGCACTGCTAGACCAGGTATACAAAGACCGATATGAAACAGTTTCTACCCTCAAGGAGCTTATATGGGGGAAGGGTATCGTAAAGAAAGAGCAGACAAAACACATGGAATTGTAAATGTATATTCGTAATATATACAAAGTCATTCCAAGAGGCAGAAGATACCAATAATTGGGAGGAAACAGGAAAGGACTGATCGATGTGAGAGGTCGCACCTGAACTGAGTTTGGAAGGAAGCTAGGGATTCTTCAAGGTAACAGTGAGTGAGCGAGTTCCAGACATAGGAGACCAACTGGAAGAACTGTTCTATTGGAGGAATGGCTGAGAGGTCAGTTGGACTGGAGAATGAAGGGACACAGTAATGAATTGACTGGAAATGTAGGTGGGAATGATTTTCAGTGTATGGATAGGGGGGTGGGAGGGAGGGTAACAAGGTAAAATCTACGTTTTAGGGATATCAATTTGGCTGTAATATATAGCATTGATCAGAGAGGAAAGAAACTGGAGTCTGGAAGTCCAGTTAGGAAGTTATTGCCATAGTCCAGGCAAAAGGTAGAGGCTATTAGAATGGAAAGGATTTGAAAGATGTTATAGAAGTTGAATCAACATGATCTAGAGACTGATAGATATGGGGATTGGGAATAGTAAAGTCAAGAACAACCAAAGTCTTCATTTTGTTAAAATTTGATTAAACATAGTATGAAAAGCTTCAGGGTCCTAGAAGTAAACAGTTATCCCAACCAAATTCCTGCAATTCACAGTATTCAGGGTCACTTCTCTCCTTGTTCTGCTGGGGCGTTTCATTCTTTAATCTCCATAGCCAAACAGTCGACAAAGCATTGAATGATTGCAAATCTAGGTGCCTGGAAAGGTGCAGGTACCTGTAGCGAGGGGGAGGTGTGGCAGGATTTGGGTTTGAAGGAGGGAGAAATGATGAATTCTGTTTTGGAGGTATCTACTTTCAGATGCCTAAGGGACAACCATATATCAATGAGGGCTTTCTAAAGATGGGAAGATTTGGGTGTAGCTAGTAATCCTTCCTTTTCTTATTCAACTACTGACCTCCTGACTCACTGACATTTTCCAGTGGTTCAGTCCTTTTCATTTTTAACCCAAGAAGAATAACCTAAGTTTTTTTTCTATTGTCATCTGTGGGTCTACAAGCAAGTCAACAAGTGTTTCTTTACTTTGTTGTTACTATGACGCATTTATTTTATTTTATTATTTATTAGATTATTTACTAAATATCCACTTTGTGCCAGGCACAGTGAAGAGCACTGGGGATACAAAGAAAGGAAGAACCACTCCCTGCCCTCAAAGAAGTCACACTCTAATGGGGAGACAACCAGTCAAACAGTATTTACAAACCAGATGAGTATGGGTTAAGTTGGAGGTATTATCAGAGGGAAGGTGCCAGCTTTAGGTGGGGAATGGAAAGGGCTTCGTACCTGGGATGAATGAATGAATGGATGGATGAAAAAAAACACTTTGTAAGGGCTCTCTAGTTGGTTGGCGCTTACTACAATGCCCAGACACAAATACAGAAAGAAAAGATAGCCCCTGTCCTCAGGGAGTTTGCATTCCTATAGTGGGAGGGTAATACCTAGAAAGTCTTTAGGAAATCGGTTAGGATGTTTTGGTTTGGGGAGTTCCCAGGGATGGCAAGGTAGGGGAGTGGACCCCCAGGGAAGTCAGATGACAGACCGTTTCCAGTAGATTTGGTTGCTGTTGTTCCCAGAACAACAACAGAGGTGGAAAGTTGGGTGGGGGGCAGGGGTCAAGGGAAAGGGTGTGTGGGAGGGGGGGAAGGATACATGCTCAAGGATGGGCTAATGGTAAGAGCATGGTTGGGGGCACATCCTCAGAAAGAGGTAGAGGGAGCCCATAGTCCTTTAAAGAGTCAACCTTAAACACCAGCTACCATTTTAGAAGGGAATCTTAGTTGAAAGCCAGCTAGCTAGCTAGCCAAGGCTGGAGTGACTAAAAGATGACTGTATCTGGACTCAGAAATCTTGGTTCAAATCTTTTCCCTAGGTGGCACAGAGCACCTGCCCTGGAGTCAGGAGGACCTGAGTTCAAATCCGGCCTCAGACACTTAACACAAAAAAAAACTAGCGGTGTGACCCTGGGCAAGTCACTTAACCTCAGTTGCCCTCCAAAAAAAAAAGCAAAACAAACAAATCTTTCCCCTGTCACTAGCTGTGTGGCCTTCAGTTACTTAACTTCTGAGTCTTCACTGTTTTCTCAATAGTAAAATATTAATTTTAATAAATTTATTTTTAAAAATAGTAAAATAAACAGGTTGGGCCTGTTGATTTCTGAGGTCCAAACCAACCCGGAATCCTAAGGAAGAAGGAATAAATTAGGGCTAGCCCTTAGAAAATGTAAGGATTGGTTTGAATACTCAACTTTGCATTTTAAATTGTAGCTGGACTATGGCTGAGGGGGGTGGGGAATGTGGGGGAAGGGTAGTTGTGTTGGCCAGTAGTTGTGGTCGGAAGGATTCTAGGTAGTTGTCCCTTCTCTTCCCTGGTGCCCCTAGCTCCTGCCCTCCCCTCCCTACTGGGCTTCCAGTGAGTATGGGGCAAGGTCAGCCCAGAGTAGCCAGAGCAGCAATTAGCCCAGCTTGACCGCCCGTTACTGGAACCTTCATGTCAACTCTGGAACTCGTCCAATAACCAACACCCTGAACAGCCTGACTCAGCTTGGGTTTGCTCCACCCCTTAACACCTGCTTAACCGAGACTTGAAAACCCCACCCCCACCCCCTGGGCCCAGCACCCAAAGAAAGGTACTGCCCTAGAAAACTACAATTCCCACCATGCATTATTCTCTCCCTACTCGACTCCCACTTCGACCTACACTCACACCTGGTGAACCCCTGTGGTTTACTTGGGGTCTTTTCATGGTGACTGGTCCCTTGGTCCCATTCTGTGGCCGATGGGTAAGGCTGAGGTTGGGGACTAGAAAAGGAAGCTCTGTGGAAGTGTTTCCTGTGGCAATCAGTTCATAGAATTCTAGGATTTAGAGCTGGAAGGTCAGCAAGTCCTATGGGCCCCGAGCTGTTGGTTTGCATAATAAAAGTTAGATAGTACCTTTGTCTAGGGTTTTCACATAATAAAGAGAGATCACATTTAGATAAGTGCTTTCTTCCCAACCACCCCCTCCTTTAGACTGGGAGTGTACATATTATTGCCCCATTCTTTGTCTGTGGAGACTAAGGCTGTCTTTGAGTGGTAGCAACTTGTTGAAGGTCACTGTGGAGGGGTCTGCATTCAAAGTCAGGTCCTCTGAATACAATTGATCTGCGCCGCTAGGTCTATGTGGCTAGGATTATTTGTCCTCCTTCGGCCAGTGGGCAAATTGGGGCTCAGAGAGGTGACTTTGCCCAAGGTCACTTGTGACTTGTGAGTGGAACAGGTGAGATTAGAAACCAGGTCTTCAGACTGTGTTGACGTCTTTTACTACACATTTTGAATGTCTAACATCATTGTGAAGAGGTTACCCACTAAGAGGGTTAGGGTTGTTCTGGAGACCCCAAAATACCAACACGTCGGGTCCTGCCGAATGAATTAGACTCGAGTCTTCTCAGCCAAAGAAAATTAAAATTTATTAAAAGTTCGCTTGCATTAGACACATAATAAGTATGTGCTAGGTCATTCTATGACTCTCTCACACCACATGGTGTGATGGGCTCTTCTATACTGAAGGTTGTGGAAGGAATCTAGGGGTGGTCTAGAGGAGGAGTTTGGGGAGGGTCTTCAGGAGGAGTTAATAAGGTCAATGAGTAATTAAGGGTGGGAAGCCACCTGGGTGGGCTAGGCCATCCACTAGGGTGGGAAGTCTAGCAACAGACCTGCCTCATCAAATGAGATGATTCAATCAAGAGTGCAAGGGAGGTTCCCAGAGCCTGTGCCTCAAGGACTCAAGGAGAGCTCGGAGGGGGCTCCCAGAGCCCATACCACATCAACTGTACATAGAGAACTCTCTTCCACCCTAAGTCTTCTCCATATTTTCATGCTTCCCCCCCCAAATGATTTACTGCCTATTTCTTAATTCTATCCACTTACTACAATGTGTAATGTAATAATGTATACTACTAGGTGCTAAGAGGTTTACACTAAAGAAGGTTGCAACTAAGAGGAAGAGTTTAGTCTAAGGAGTGAGACAAAACATGTAACTATTATATAAAACAGTAGCAGTGTGGGGTGAGGGAAAGAATGTGGAATTCAGAGTCAGGAGCTGGGTTCAGGTTCTAATTCTGCTCTTGTAAAGCAATCTTAGAGAAATCATCTCATCTTTCTGGGTCTTAGTTTTCTCATCTGGAAAATCAGGGATTATTTTAAAAGTTTAATTTACAGGGGTGGAGAGAACCTGTGGCCTCGAGGCCATATGTGGCCCTCTAGGCCCTCAAGTGCCACCTTTTGATTGAATCCAAACTATACAGAACAAATCGAATCCCCTTAATAAAAGGATTTGTTCTGTAAAACTTGGACTCAGTCAAAAGACCACACTTGAGGACCTAGAAGGCCACAGGTACCCCACCCTGGTTAGCACATTAATCCGGCATAAGTACCATAAGTACAGTAAGTACTGTTCATAGAGAGCTCATAGGAGGGGGAAATTGCTTCTAGTTGGATGTGAAATCCAGGAAGATTTCATGAGGAAGTGGCATTTGGACTGGACTCTGGGGAATAAGTAGCATTTCAACAGGTAGGAATGGTCATCCTGGGATGAAGAAATTTCATGAAGCTAAAAGGTGTAGAGTCAGGAAAATTCAAGGCAGATTTCTTTCTGTAAAATGAGGAGGTTCCCACCCCTGTATTAAATGATCTCTGATTCCTTCCCCTCCCAATTTAATTTAATTTATGTGAATGAACAAAAATCTATTTTTCTCCCTCCTACTTTCCTTCATTGAAAAAAACCCACAAAACTCTTGCAATAAATATGCATAGTCAAACAAAACAAACTCTTGCCTTGGCCATGCCTAAAAAAATATATGGCTCATTCTACAGTCCATTCATTATGTCTCTGTCAGCAGGTGGGCAGAGGGTTTCATCATCAGTTCCCTGGAATCCTGGGTAGTCATTTCATTAATCAGAGCTCTTAAGGATTCCTTTCCATCACTGAAATGACATTATTTCTCCATCTCTGGTCTATTCCCATCTCTTTGCATGGACTGGCTCCCCATACCTACTGTGCCTTCCCTCATCACACTGGTGGAATGCTTGGATTCCTTCAAAGCTCAGCTCAAGGGCCACCTCCTATAGGAAGCTTGGCCTAATCCCTATAGTTACTAGTACCCCCAAATACTTTGTAATCATAGAACTTTGCATGTATTTTGTTTTTCTTTCTGTTTCCATTGTTTTCCTCCAGTGGAGTGTTATGAGCTCTTTGAGAGCAATGATTAATTTGTTTTTGTATTTGTAACTCCAGTACCTAGCCCATTAACTGGCACCTAGTAGGTACTTACCAAATGGTTGCTGTGTGGACAAATGAATGAATTCTAAAATGGGGAATAACCCAGTTTGGCTAGAGCATAGAATACCTATGTAGAGATTGTGGATTTGGCATGTGAGGACCTCCGTGGACATCCTTAGCTCTTAACTTGCTGACCATGTGACCTCAGACAAATCACTTTACCCTTCTGACACTCAGTGTCTTTCCTCTCTAAAATAGTCTAGGTCTGGTCTAGAATGATCTTTAAGGTTCCTTCTCCTTTACCCTAAGAGTAGTGATCTGGGTTCAAATTCTGCCTCTGACTCCTAGTTGTGTGTCAGTAAGTAAGTCATGACTTCTCAGTGCCTTGGACAACTCTCTGGATAAGAAGTTACTGAGGAGTTATAAATAGGCATTGACAGAGGGGATTTCTACACTTTGGGGCTCCCTCACTGATGAAATTACTGGTTCTGACTCCATCAAAGTAGAAGATGAGGCTAGAAAAGAAAGTTTAAGTAAGGTCAGATCATGGAGATCTTTGAATACTAGGAAGTCCTTTCTCCTTTTGGTCCCCCAGCTCTCTGGAAAAGTCATTCAGGTACAGGCAAGGGACAGGAATGAGACTTAGACAGAGAAAGCATTGCCCCCATCTCTCTCTCTCCCTTCTCCTTACCCCCAGCTCTGAGGCAGACCAGGCTTGGGGGCAGCCTGCCCCTGGGGGTAGCCTGGAGAGAGCCTCGGGGATGGGTGATGTCAGCTCTGGTGGTTCAGGCTGGGCTTGTTTACCAGCCCAGTTCATCTCTCTCCCCAGAGGATCTGATTACCTCACTGAGCTGAGCAAATGTTTAACCAGCCGCTGTTCTGCCTGGCAGGCTGGCCAGCAGGCAGATGGGCGGGAGCTGCTTCTGCTCTCACCCCAGGCAGACAGCAACCTCTCTCTGCCCCCAGCCCCTTGAAAGGGTCCTGGCCTAGAGGAAAGCAATTGTGGACCAGGAGTGCCTCGGATCCTAATAGCGTCAGAAGCCAAGTCCTGAAGCCCAGTCACAGGGACATGAATTGGCAAGAGTGGAAAAAGCACCAGACTTAGAATCCCGAGATACCCAGGTTCAAGTCCTTTGACCTACTGAGGCCAAGCTTCATAAAATCATTGAGGTGCAAGAGATAGGATTTGTTGCATACTCTAGGTGCTTAATAAAATACCTACTGAATGTTGAATGCTGAGACTTGAGGGGTTTTCCAAGCCAATTTACTTAAAGTCGGATTCCAAACCTACCAGCCTCCAACTCTCACAGCATCTTAGAATTTAGGACTGAGGGGTGGGGTGGGGGATGGGAATTTTTTTTTTTTACTAACTTTTATTTTGCAGATGAAGAAGCATACCCAAAGGTACTGGGAGTGACTTATCTAAGATCATACCTGAAGTAGGTGGCAGTCAGTACTTGAATCTAGATTCTCTATCTCCAGACCCAGTGATCTTTTCTACTTTGACATACAAATTCAGCTCTCAGGAGTTTCAGGCCAGGGTTTTTGCCACAATTAACTTCCACCCAACTACATGGTTTGTTTGTCTTTTTTGCTTTTTGGAGGGCAATTGGGGTTAAGTGACTTGCCCAAGGTCACGTGGCTGGTTTTTGTGTTAAGTGTCTGAGGCCGCATTTGAATTCAGGTCCTCTTGACTCCAGGGCCAGTCCTCTATTTACTGCACCACCTAGCTGCCCCCACCCAACTGCATGTGCTAAGACCTTCTGTGGTCCCTTCGGTCCCTTCTGCCTTCCGTCGACTCTCAAGTCTGGGACAAGAAAGCCTAGATCCTGTGACCCCAAATTCAGGGCTCTTTCTGACAGATGGTGCTGAATCTCCCCGTCTTGCAATATAGAAGTAACTGATAGATGAGAGGGAGGCTTTGGGAGGGCTTGAGTGTGCTCACCTTCCACCTTCTCCATGTAACATGGACCTGGCTGCACACACCCTGGAGGTCAAGTATATCCCCCAAAATTAGAGATCAAAAGATATGGTGGCCAAGTAGAAAGGGAGCTAGATTTAGGGTCAGACCTGGGCTGGTTCCCAGTTCTTTGACCTGTATGACCTTGGGCAAATCACTTAATCTCTCTGGGACTCAGTTTCCCCATCTGTTAAATAAGGGACTTGGAGCTAATGACCTCTGAGAACCCTCCCAAGCCACTTCATCCCTCTGAGCCTCAGTTTCCACATCTGTTAAGGAGAGAGTTGAACTAGATGATCTCTGAGGATCTTCCCATCTCAAATTCTGTGAACCTGTGATGATAGCAGTATCCTCCTAGACTCTTAGCTCTCACCTCCCCTGAACAGAATCAGAGGCTTCCTTGTAGACATCCTCTCAGGTGCCTGGGATGTGGCCCCCTCGTTAGTCGGAGAGACCCTCAGCCCAGGGACACTAGCATGGTATAGATGGGATAGAACCCTGAACTTGGAGGCAGGCAGACTTGGCCTTGGGTCCAACCTCAGGCACTTACTAGTTCTGGGCAAATCATTTCTTTTCCCTAAAACCTAAGATTCCTCATCTTTAAATGAAGAGGTGGGATTGGATTAATTGGCTCGCCTCTGAAGGTCCTTTCCAGATCTAAGCCTCTGCTTCCATGATTCTGTGGATGGACCCAGGAACAGTCAGAGGAAGGGAAGGGTGACAAGCAGTTTAAATGGATGACTAGGTTACAATCACTAGTTTGGGCTGCGTGCCCAGGTGCTGAGACTAAGACAGTTTGTGGCTGAGGACATGTCTTCCATGGGCACCACTGTTAACAGCTGGCAATGAAGGAGGTGTGCCCAGCTGATGACTCTGGTCTTGTTGGAGGTCATGGGCCACCTGTGCCCAGGAGGTTTAATTATTCCTTTGCTTCTGAAATAGGGCAAGAGATTCTTCCCCTAGAGAGCTGGAAGGAACATTGAGAACAGAATGTTGTATCCCACACTCTAAAGATGAAGATCCCAAGACAGTGCTTGTCTAAGAGCCCATTACTTTTCAGTCAGTCAACTAGGATTTTTATCAGGTACTTGCTATGTGCTAGGCACTGTGTGCTAAGAACTAGAAATGCAAAGGAAGGTAAAAGACAGTCTCTGCTCTTACAGAGCTCACAGTCTAATGGGAGAGTCTACATGCAAACAGTTGTGCATAGGCAAGGTCACTATCAGATAAACTAGAAATAATCACAGAGAGAAAGTACTAGTAAAAAGGGGATTGGAAAAGGCTTCTTGCAGAAAGTGGAGACCTGAAGGAAGCCAGGAAGTAGAGAAGAGAGGGGAGAATTCCTGGCCTGGAGGATGGCTGTGAAAATCCCTAGAACTGAGTGTCTTGTTTGAGGAATAGAAAAAAACTGGATTGCTGAGTTAGGGGTACAGCACACAAGAAAAGTGGAAAGATAGAAAGGGGTCAGTGTACGAAGAGATGTCTAAAGTTTTTTTAAGGCCCCAAGTCTCAGAAATCCCTAGGCCTCGATCCCTTCAATGCCTACTGCCCTATGGGGCCTGGTTAGATTTGCCTCACCTGGCAAAAATCATCATAATGTCTATATATTGCTTTACCGTTTCCAAATCTCTTTCGTGTTTTCCAAATCTTTTTCATATATCTCTCGCTCCTCTGACCCTCACAACACCACCAGCAATTCACATTTCTACAGGGCTTTCAAAACAACAGCCTGGTGGAGGGAGGCAGGCCAGGTATATTTATATCCATTTTGCAGATGAGGAAACAGAGTCCTAGTTGAAGTTACTTATCCAGGGTTACATGACTGGCAAATATCAGAGCCCTGAGGTTCTGGTTTCACAATTTCGGAGATTTCCTAGATAGGGCCTTCCCGTTCATCAAATCCAAATACCTCATTTTATATATGAGAAAACTGAGGGCCGAGTATTCAAATGATTTCCATAACCAGGACTCGAACCCAGATCCTGGGGGCAGATACAGAAGTGTTTTCTACAGTGACCCACAAATTCTAGTCCCTCAATTCTTGGCACAGAGCTTTTTCTGCATCTTGCTGGCACTACTAACTCTGTATGGCTTAGTTTCTTTATGGCCACTCCAATCTCCTTTGCTTTCTCTGGACTCCCAGATCAGGAAAATGAAATCTAAACTCCCTAGCCTCCTGCCACAAATCAAAGGCTGGCCTAATGACTCAGCTCATGCTTTCTTTGCTACCCTGACTGTTTCTCAGGCACAGACCAAGTCAGCTGAGCAGTGACTTAAGGAGAGGCCCCACAAGATGCCCAGCAGGGGTTTCTATAGAGGAAACAAGATCACAGAATTTCAGGTTGGAGGGAACTGTAAGCTCAGTGAAGGCAGGGGCTTTCCCTGTCATCTCTGTGCTTGTAACATCTGGCACAAAGTAGAGATCCTTGAATAAACATTAGTTGAACTGAATTGAAATAGCTGAAAATCCCCTCCATGGCAGCCCAGAAAAGGGACATCTAGATGCCATGGGGACAGTTTGTGCCCACCCTGAGTCTCCACACCCCAGGGCCCTCTGCCTCTGGGGATCCTGGACCTTTTCAGTGTTATCTGCTCTTCATCAGCTGGCTGAGCCAAGGCACAAATAAGACCGCAGTTTGCCCCTTCAGACTTGGTGTTCCTAGTGCCTTTGTCCTTCGACTGGCCCCTTGGCCTCTGTTTACATCCTCCCTTTCCCGTAAATGAGTCGGGCACGGTTGGCCTGGAGCCAGGCACACCTGTTGGACAGGTTGGGCAGAGCCTCTGGGAGGGCGGGAGGAGGGAGTGGGCGGTCCTGGCAGGTGATTCAGGTCCCCCACCATTGAGCTGTGCTGCTCTTACATAGCAGGTACTGGGGTTACACTCTTGCCAGTCTTGTACCAGGGATTTCTCAACCAGTGCAAAGTGACTGAGATATTCCCGGGGTATAGAGCAGTGAAAACCTTATGGTGTTTGGGGGGAGGGCCCCTGTTTTTAAGAATATTAACTGGCATTGATACAACTGGTTAGAATTTACAAAGCACTTTACATGTTAACTTCTTTGGGCCCTCACAGTGACATAGGTACTAATTATTATCCCCATTTTACAGATGAGGAAATGGAGACTGGGGAGATTAATTGACTTAGAAAACCACAAATTAGCATTATGTTGTATCATATTTTTATTTATTTATTTTGTTGAAGATCTTCCAGTTGCATTTTCATCTGGTTCCAGCGACACTAGAGTTTTGTGTCCTGAGTCCGACCCTTTTGCCCTCGAGTACATATCCCAGCTCTCCCTGAGCCGTAGGGTGGATGAGGGGGAGTAGGAACTGAGGCACCTCTCCAGTTGTTCTTTGACAGTTAGGGAAGCCCACAGAACAGAATCTAACCGTGCCACTCCTTACATGTCTTGTCACTCCATGGTTCTGGCTGAATTTTGAATGTGGAAGCTGGGGTTCTATGATTAATCCTGCCTTTGGATTGCCCAAGTCAAGCTCCTCAACACTTCCGTGTTCTAGTTGTAGCATCTGTTTAGAGAGGGGAATGACAGTGATTTTGGTTGGGATGGGCCGGTGGAAGGAGAGGGGGGTAGGGATCTGAGGTTGGGGGGGTGTGATATAGAAGATTGATATCAGGAAGAAGCTGGGGCCATGGAATTGGGGCATGAGGAGGTGGAATTTGAAGAGAGGCAGGAGGGTCTTAAGAACACCTCATTTTCTGAGAAAGGGAAGAAATATATCCTGGGTCCTTAAGTTATCTGTTGTCCTTGGGGTGCTCATTGCTGTTTGGTTCAGAAAGAGAGGTACCAATAGATGGGAGAAGATAGCACCTACCCTTTAGGAGTGAGAGATGACTAAGCTCAGTCCCATGACCTGTTGTCTGCCTTGTCTGTTCCTAGTGTCCTCCTGACCTTTTATCCATCTGGCATCATCTTTCTTACTGAGTCACTTCTAGTTAATTAGGCAGCAAATATTTATGGCGTGCCCAGTGATATGCTGGATGAGTTGGAGGATAAAAGATGCTAAAATCTCAGGGTTGGAGGGGCCTTCGAGGGTGGGGACTGTTGTGTATTTGTCCTTGCATCCCAGGATCTAGCTCAGTACCTGGTTCATAGTAGGCACTTAGTAAATGTTTTTTGATTGATTGAAAGACCTTTAGAGATTTTCCAAGCCAGGCTCCCACCTAGTGCAAGTATCTCCTCTGTAACATCCTAAAACTTCATTCATGTGACTTCTAGTTTGGTACTTCTAGTGAATGGGGAGTTCGTTACCTAAACATTGCAACCAGTTACAGCTCTAATCATGTCTTTCTTCAGGGTGTCCCAAAAGTCTTAGTCTCTCTTTTATTTTTGGAGGGCAATTGGGGTTAAATGACTTGCCCAAAGTCACATGGCTAGTAAGTGTGTCAAGCCTCTGAGGCCGGATTTGAACTCCAGTGCTCCTGACTCCAGGGTCAGTACTCTATTCACTGTGCCACCTAGCCTCCTGAAGTCTTAGTCTCTTTAGCACTACATTAGCTTAAAACTGCGCCAAGAAGTTTGAGCCCCCTGTATAAAACCCAAATCTGCTTCCCTATATTTTCAGCACATTAGTCCTAGCCATATGGGGACAAGCTGGACTAGGGAACATAGGGACATGGGAACACACTTGTTTTCTTCTCCCCAAAGTGAGGTGACTGAATTTTGTACTTCCAGCATGATGCAGCCTCCTTCACAAAACCTTCTGGGCCACCCATGACCACGCATACTTCCTTCTCTAGCCCTGAATACCCTGATCTGCTTTCCCTGTCCTATGCCTAGCAGACTCCTATATCCTGTGTCCCCTTATCCCTGTGATTCAGAATTGTTGTCTGTGTAGTGTGAATCCTCTGTGTCCTTGATACTTATCCCTATATTCTTTTTTCTCCTTAATAGTATTTTATTTTTTCCCAATTATATGTAAATATAGTTTTCAACATTCATTTTTATAAATTTTTAAGTTCTAAATTTTTCTCCCTTTCCCCTTCCCAAGACAACAAGCAATGTTATATAGATTATACATGTATAATCATGCTAAACATGTTTCCACATTAGTCATGTTGTAAAAGAAGAATCAGAACAAAAGTGGAAAACCATGAGAAAAAAAAACAAAAAAAAAACCCCAAAAGTGAAAATAGTATGCTTCAATCTGCATTCAGACTCCATCAGTTCTTTCTATGGATATAGATAGCATTTTACATCACAAGTCTTTTGGAATTGTTGTAGATTATTGCTGAGAAGAGCTAAGTCTGTCATAGTTGATCACTGAACAATGTTGCTGTTACTGTGTACAATGTTCTCCTGGTTCTGCTCACTTCACTTTGCATCAGTTCATGTAAGTCTTCCCAGGTTTTCCTGAAATCTGCCTGCTCATCATTTCTTATAGCACAATAGTATTCCATTACATCCATATACCACAACTTGTTCAGTCATTCCCCAATTGATGGGCATCCCCTCAATTTTTAATTCTTTGCCACCACAAAAAGAACTGCTATAAATATATTTGTGGGTCCTTTTCCTCTCCCTACATTCTTAACCCTGTTCAGTTCACCCTATTTCTTCCTCATCCTAGGCCTCTGTCCTCCACTGGTCCACTGAGCCCTTTGAACCCTCTCTCCCTCAATTTCAGGTCTACTTTTAGCAAACTTCTCTTCATCTGAAATCTCTTTCTTTCAGCTCTTTTCATCTTCTCCCCATAAAAACCTGGCTCCCTCCAGATAATGCCTCATCCCAGGTCACCTCCTGGTCTAGGCTCTCATAAACACAATGGGGTAGAAGGAAGAGTTGATAGACAATCACTCATTTGTTACATCCTCAGTTTGAAGCAAAGTGCCTTGCAAATAGTAGACATTTAATACAAGCATTGAATTAAATGAAAGCTTATGCACAGTCCCTGCCTTTAGGGAATGGAACAATGATCCTAAATTCTTATTCATATGCTCATCTTGGTAAAGTGAATACAGAGCTAGTTTTGAAGCCAGGAAGACCTGAGTTCAAACTCTGTCTCTGACACATACTGACTATTACCCTGGGCAAGTCACTAAATTTCTTAGTGCTCTAGACCAAGGCTTCTTGAACTCTTTCCACCTGAGACCCCTTTTTGTATTTTGGCAGTGTGAGTTGGTATTGGTTGGTCTGAGGGCATATACATGCTTTGTATTCAGAAGCTTTTTTTTTTGGAGGGGGGAAGGCAAGGCAATTAGTGTTAAGTGACTTGCCCAGGGTCACTCATGCTACCGGTAGTTAATATGTCAAATGTCTGAGGCCAAATTTAAACTCAGCTTCTCCTGACTGCAGGGCTGGTGCTCTATTCACTGCACCACCTAGCCTCCCCTTTGTATTCAGAACCAAGGTTGCAGTGAAGTTGCACTGCTAGAAACACCTCAGATTCATTACATGTTTGATTTTGAATTAATTTTTGGTTATTGCAAGTTCAGAAACCTTTTACTGTTGCCAAGAAATGCTGTAGAGTCTAGAGTCTAGACCACTGTCCCAGGGAAAGAATCTATCTTAAAGAGTAAGAGTTTCTTCACTGGGGGTTCCCTATACTATTGAAATCACAAGTCCAGTCCCTGTACTAAGGAATGGAAATATGAATACAAAAAAAATGACAGATATTTCCTGCCTTCAAGTAGATTATATTCTAAAAATAACCTAATTAGAAGACTGGTTAATTTTGTGTGCCTTGACTACTTTATAGCTACAGCAGAACTTGGTTGAGGACTTTTGAGCCTGTGAAACTCGCTGTCCCTGGCTCAAAGACTGATCATGCTGCCATAGTTGCCAGGATGTTTGCCACCACAAGATGTATATAGACTAAGTCTCTGCAGCCCTTGCTTTCTCTATACCGGGCTCTCTGTTTTATTTCTTTTTTATTTTTTTACTTTTTTTTTGCTTTTTGGAGGGCAATTGGGATTAAGTGACTTGCCCAAGGTCACATGGCTAGTTTTTTTGTGTGTAAGTGTCTGAGGCCACATTTGAACTCAGGTCCTCCTGACTGCAGGGCTGGTGCTCTATTCACTGTACCACCTAGCTGCTCCTTGGGTTCTCTGTTTTCCTGTCTCTTGCTCCTGACCTCTAGCTCTTAATGTTTCTTTCAGTCTCTCTTTGAGAAGTCCTTTTCCATTTTCCTGATGTTGTCCCTCTCTCTACCCCAGGTCTTTCCATTTCTCTGGAGACTCTCCAGAGTCCATATAACCTCAGTTGACCCTTCTTTTTTGTCCCTAGAGGGGCTGGATGGTATCACTTGAGAGCAGTCTTCACCATCAGTAATCTACCCCGGGGAAAAGATAGCATGTTGAGATCATCCTTGTACAGTAGAACCACTTTTAATATTGGTGTGGGACCAGCTGACCATACTAATTAGGCTTTCATTCTATGGACCATCATGTTTTATCGTAGGAATATCCTTTAACCCATGGTGTGCTCAAAACAGTATAATCATAAACACTGTTATACTATGTCCTATTGGATTTTAGTAAGTTTCATCATGTTGAAGAAAGACCCTCTCTGATTTTCCTATCCCTGTAAAAAGTCTTCATAGTCCTTATACTGTAATAATTATTGACCTGTGTATAATGGCATACTACTACTACTACTATATAGTACATGGCATATAGTAGGTGTTTTAAAATGTTTGCTGATTGATTACAATAGAATAATAACTAACAATGAATGAGAAGTATTGTGATTTAGTGAATAGAGAGCTGGCATCTGAAATGGCAGAAAGAGCAGGATTCAAGTTCTGCCTGTGACACAGGGCTATGGGAAAGTCACATAACCTCTCATTGCCCCTCAGTGACTTTTTTTTTTTTTTGCTTTTTGGAGGGGGGAAGATAGGGAAATTGGAGTTAAGCAACTTGCCCAAGATCACACAGCTAGTTTTTTGTGTTAAGTGTCTGAGGCCGAATTTGAACTGAGGTCCTCCTGACTCCTCGGGTCACTGCGCCACCTAGCAGCCCCTTCCTCAGTGACTTACTAGTAGGACTATAAGTGGCAGAGAAGGAGCAGACCTACATCTGTTTTCTCTCTGGGAGCTCCCTACATCAATGAAATCATGGGACAAGTCCAAAAAAGAAACCTGACAAAATGGATAACAGCTGGATAATATGTTTCACTCTAGCAAAGCAAATACATGTATAAAAAGACATCTAACAGGATCATGTAACTTTTGCTAAATGTGGAGTGGATGATATGCAGCTGAGCTCCTGGCATCAGGAAGATGAAAAGTTAAGAAGATTGCAAAGTGCTTAATAGTTATATAAAAGTGTTGATCTATATTAACACATATCATCTCATTTGATATTCATTTTTAAAATTAGGTAATAGTTCAAGTTACTATTCTCATTTTGTAGATCAGTTCAGTCATTTTTTTTCAATTGTGTCCAACTCTTGGTGACCATATTTTGAGTTTTCTTGGCAAAAATACTGGAGTGGTTTGTCATTCCCTTCTCCAGCTGATTTCACTTCTGAGGAAACTGAGACAAATATGGTTAAGTGACTTGCCCAGGGTCACACAGCTAGTACATGTCTGAGGTCAAATTTGGACTCAGGAAGATGAATTTGTCTGACTGCCAACCCGCCACTGTATCTATCCACTGATCCATCTAGCTGCTTATTGTATAGATGAGGACATTGATAGAGGAAGGGATGGAACAATAGCACCTACTATGTGCTGGGCACTCAGCTGAGCTCTTTACAAAAATTATTTTATGTGATCCTTGCACCAACTCTGCAAGGTAGATACTGTTATCATCCTCCTTTTAAGATGAGGAACCTGGGGCTAAACACTCTGAAAGTCATGAACCAGTAACTGTCTGAGGTGGGATTTGAACTCAGTTCTTCCTGACTCAAGGCCCAGCACCCTATCTACTCTATCGACCACACCACCCCGGGCTTTAAGAGCGAGAGATGATGCGATTTGCCCCATCACTAGTAAGTATCACAGATAGGACTGAATCCAAGTTACCTGACTTTAGATCCAGCTTTTATTCACCCCTCAATAACACTTTGTTATCTCTATAGTGTCTTGAGGCTTTATACATTACTGCCCAAATAGCATCTCATTTGATTGGCACAGCATCCCTGTGATGGGTAGAGGTGTTAACTGTTTCACAGATTAGTGAGATTGTCCTTTCACAGAGTCATTGATTTAGAGCCAGGTGGAGTTTTAGAAGCCATGATTTGCTTGTAAATGCCAGGGGCTGGATTTGACCTGTGCCTCCTGGTTCCAGGTCTAGCATTCTTTCTATGATCGCATCTAAAGGCATCTAAAACCTTAGCTTCATATCCAGAACAAGATAACATTGGCTGCAGCAACCTGGCCACAGATTGTCTCCTTTGCTCCAGGCAGCCACCAAACAAATTCCTGTCCATTGGGTAAAGCAGTGTGGGTGGATCCCATGAAACCCATCTTCCCTCCTTGAGAAACTGCCTAGGAGATCCCCAGTGAAGACAAAGGACTGGGCATTCATTTGTTATTATTATGGAAGAACTTTTCCCAGCCCAGATCTCAGCTCTATGTGGCCTGCAGGCACCCAATACCTAGGGTAGGAGAGAGGGAAAGGCTGAAGCTGCCTTGAGGGGCCAGACTTGGGAGAGCAGGTTAGGACAAGTCAGGAGCCTTTTTAGTGGAGACACAAATACAGTGTATTCTGGGAAGACGGAAATGGACCTGCCCCAAGAACCTGGTCTCCATGACTACCTGGCCCACTGCTTGGCTGGAGCCTTCTCAGAAATGGCCATTTGTTGCTCCAAAGGCACCTAAGGGGGTGGGTGGGGTGAGCTTCTCCTTTCCCCATCTCCCAGGCAGCAGTTTTGGTAACCATAGAGGAACTGGGCGGAATCCAAGCCAGACTAGTATACGTGTGTGGGGACATGTGGGCCTATGGCCAGGCCATGGAGCAGGGCCTGGGAGACGTCAGTGCTGTTGGCTGCCCTGGGTGCCAGCTCTTTGCAAACAGACACCCAGTCATGAACCTCAACAAAGCCCAGCAGCCAATGAGGCAGTCTCACTGGTGGCAATGTTGTCAGTGAGTACAAGTACTGTTATTTGGGTGGGAGTGGGGTGGGGGTCATTACTGGGAGAGAAATGCTCAGGGTTGACTGGAGGCTAGATTAGGGAGATTACTAGGGTGGCTCCAGTGTGGAACCCAGTGATGCTCATGGAAATATGCCCTGGGGTAGTTGGAAGCCAGAAAAGCAGCCTTTTCTGGTTTCCCTCTGGAGGACCTTCAATCCAGTGAGACAGGGTCACCCAACTGTGCCCATGCCACCTGACCCAAAAGAGCAAGGGGTTAATTGGGGGCAAGGCCACAGAGAAAGAGTAAGAAGTTTGGGTGCCCCCCCCTCGTCCCTAAGGACTGTTTCCCTTCCTTGAATTGTATGTTTTAATTTGTTTTGTACCTTTCTATGGCATTATCATGTATTTGGAGTATTGTACTTGTCTGATTATGGGTCTTATCCCGGTGCTGAAGGTCCTGCTCAGAGCATAGTGCTTGGTAATGATAGGTCCAAGAAATCACATGCTCAGGTAAAGGAGAGTTCATCCATTTACTTTAATTTGAATAATTCCCCCCTCTCCCCCAACCTGATATGGTACCTCTAAGTTCTATGATATGGAACTATCTTGTCTTTTCTAGACATTGTCTTTCTACTCCCAATCCATCATCTTATTGGATAGTTATTGAGTTGAATTGAATTGGGTTGAAAAGGTCAGTTGGCAGGATACTAAGATCCCTGGGTTTTCTAGGTCTTGGCTGGGCCTGCTCTCCTCAGGACCTCATGTTTTCTCCATCAGCCTCCAGGGGAATAGTCAGTGTTGAAGAGACTATGGAAAGACAAGCACATTAACAAACTGTTAACAAATTAACTACACCACTATTTTATTTTTTTAAAGAAATTTTTCATATTGTATTTTTATTTTTAATAATATTTTATTTTTCCCCAATTAGATTTTTAATTTTAATTTCTTTTTATTTTTTGCTTTTTGGAGGGGGGAAGGCAGGGCAGTTGGGGTTAAGTGACTTGCGCAAGGTCACATGGCTAGTAGTAAGTGTTAACTGTCCAAGCTCAGATTTGAACTCAGGTCCTCCTGACTCCAGGGCCAGTACTCTATTCACTGTGCCACCTAGCTGCCCCTAATTTTTAGATTTTTAAATTTTAAATTTTTAAATATTCAATTAAAAAAATTTTTGAGTTCCAAATTTTCTCCTTTCCTCCCTCATTTCCACCCTTCCTAAGATGGTAATCAGTTTAATATAGGTTACATATGTGCAATCGTGTTATGAAAGAAGAAGCAGACCAAAAGAAAACAAAACCATGGAAAAAATAAGGAAAGTGAAAAATCATATGCTTTGATCTGCATTCAGGCTCCACCAGTTCTTTCTCTGGATGTGGATAGTGTTTTTTTTTTGTTATGAATTCTTTGTATTGTATTGCTGAGAAGAACTAAATCATTCACAGTTGATCATCATAACAATATTGCTATTACTGTGTATAGTGTTCTCCTGGTTCTGCTCACTTCACTTTGCATTAGTTCTATAAGTCTTTCTAGGTTTTTCTGAAATCAACTTGCTCATCATTTCTTTTTTTTTGTGCTCATCCCTTCTTATAGTATGATATTATTGTATTCCATCTCTATGATACACCACTTGTTTAGCCCTCCCCCAATTGATGTGACCCATGACCCAACCATTTTAGAAAACAATTTAGAATTATGCTAAAAAAAAAACATGGTCAGATTAACTGACCATTCCCTTTGAACTAGATATCCCACTATTAGGCATATACCCCTAGGAGGTCGATGATTTTACACACACACACACATACACACACACATAAACACACACACACATGCACTACACCAATATATTTATAGTAAATTTTTCAGTAGCAAAGAACAGATTCTTTGCCTATCAATTGGGATATAACTAAATAAGCTGTGATATATGAATGGAATGGAAAACCACTTGTAAGGAATGACAAATATGATGAATGTAGAAAAACATGGGAAGACTTATAAGACACAGAGGGACAAAGCAGAGATAGGAATTCAATACACATAATAACCACAATAATTGTAGAGGAGATAGCAACAAGAGCACATCAATCAAAACTTAATGCTGTGAAATTATAATGACCAAACTTGGCTCCAAAAAAGAGGTTATGACATTGTACCTCCTTTCCTTCTTTGCAGAGTGGGAACTGGGGAGTGTGGATATGAAATATTATACATAATGGCAGACTTGGTTGATGTGTTGGCTGGTTTTGCTTAACTTTTTTTCCCCCTTTTTTTAATTTGTTATTAAAAAGGATGTCTGCGTGGGTGGGTATTTATTGGGAAATGTAGGTGATATAAAAAATAAGATATGAATAAAACAAAATTTTAAGTACTTGGTGTAACCTCCGAAGGACATGATAAGGGTGGAAAAGGTAATGGAGATGAGGTCCCCTAAGGGTGGTGTGGTGATTATTTCAAGTCTCTTAGATTCCCTTCAGAGCTCAGCTCAAGTGCTGTATATCATGGGAGACCTTTCCTGAATGGTACAGTAGAAAAATATGCTAGATCTGTAGTCGAAGAATCTGAGTTCAAATTCTAGTTTTTCTTCTTATTATCTTATGTTCCTGGGCAAGTCACTTTACCTCTCAAGCCCTCAGTTTCCTGATATCTAAAATGGAGGGCTAATGATTCCCCTGAGCTGCTAGTACCTCCCTTTCTCCATCTGAAATTATTCCTCAGTGTGTACTTTATGTCTATTTCTGTGTATACTTGTTTTCCCAGATAGAATGTAACCTCCTTGAGGGCAGGAATTGCTTGTCTTCATCTTTGAATCTCCAAAGCCTAATACAATAGGCTCTTAATAAAGAGATTCATGTTGACTGATTGATCCATTGAAATAAAAATAATTCTTAAAATTACTATTGGCATAATGGATAGAGAGGCTACAAAGACCTGTATCCCACTCTATCATATGCTGGCTGTGTGACCCTGGGTAAGTCATTTAACTTTCAGTGCTCTAGGCAACTTTTAAGACTACAAGTTATGAAGAAGGTTATGAAGAACCTGAGTTGGTAGAGTTTTTCATCTAGGAGTTCCCTATATTAGTGAAATCACAGGTCTAGTACATTAGTACTAGAAATCTTTATCCCAGTCAGGGACTGTATTAGGCTCTGAGTATATACAAAGACAAAAATGAACATTCCTCCCTGCCTTCAAGGAGGAAAGAGAAAGGGAGAAGAGACATAGTCAGACCTACACTTTAGGAAGATTAGTTTAGCAGCTGAGTGAAGGATGGACTAAAGGGGGGAGATATTTGAGGCAGGGAGAGCAACCAGAAGGCTATTCCAACTGTCCAAGTGTGAGGTGATGGGGCCTTTACCAGAGTGGTGACTAAGTACCTGTGTGAATGAAGAGAAGAGGAAATTAAGAAATTTTAAATTAATTATTAATATAATTTTATTACTAATATATTACACAGTATATTATGATAATATTAACATTATAAATCAAATTATATTATATTTAAATTATTAATATAATTTTATTAAGAAATGTTATGAAGATAGAAACTACAAGATTTGGCAAAAAGACTGGATATATAAGTGTGAGTCCAAAGCCAATATTGACCCCTAGGCTGTAGGCTTGGATGGTAGGATGGTTGGAGTCTACCATATGTGTTGTCTCCTCCAATGGGGTGTGGGATCTTTGAGATCAAGGACTGTCTTATTTTTCTTTTAGTATCCCTAATACTTAGTACAGTGATTTCCACATAGGAAGCACTTAATACATGTTTCATTCATTCATTCAATAGTGATAGGGAAATTTGGGAGAAGGAAAGATTTTGAGAGAAAGATAATGAATTCTATTTTGTACATGTTGAATTTGAGATGGCTATGGACATCTAGCCTGAGATGCCCAAGAGGCAGTTGGTGATATGAAAGCAGAGCTCAGGAGAGAAGTTAGACAAATAGATTTGTGAATCTTTTATATCAAGAAGATAAATGAACCCATAGGAGCTAATGAGATCACTAAATAAAATCATATCAAGGGAGAAGGACAGATCCTTGTGGGACACCCGTGATTAGTGTACAGTTAGGAGGAAGTTAGGACTTAGATGAAAATCCAGCAAAGAAGACTGAGAAGGAGCAATCACATAGGTAGGAGAACCAGGAGAGACTAATGGCATGAAGACCTAGAAAGGAGAGAGTGCCCAGGAGAAAATTTACTGTACATATAATTTTGGGTAAGTCATAACCTCTCTGAGCCTCAGTGGCCTCTTCCGTAAAATGAAAGGGTGGACTAAATGACCTCTAAGGTCCCTTGAAGCTATGATCCTATCAGAGAGATGAGGTGATATGACCAAGGTCATACAACCAGTATATACCAAATGAGACAGTCAAGTCAGAAAGTCAATCAATATTTATTAAGCTCTTACTAGGTGCCAGGCAATGTGCTAAGAACTACATGTAAATAAGCTTGGTAGAGGATAAATTAGAAAAAAATTAATAGAAGAAGGGCACTAGAGAAGATGGCAGAGAAAAGCCAGGAAGTTGCCTGAGCTCTTCCCAGTTTCTCTCAGAAACAATGTTAAATCAAGCCTCTAAAAGGATTCTTGAACAGCAGAACCTACAAAAAGAGAGAGTGAAACAATTTTCCAGAGTAAGATAACTTAGAAGGACTTTAGGAAAGGTCTGTCTCATTTGGGATGTATATCCCAGCACAGACTATGTTCAGGCAAGCCTGGGGGAGGCTCTTAACCACAGCACAGATAAGCAACTGAGGCCCTTTAGTCCTGGCTCAGCAGGTTAGTGGCAGAACAGGCAGCTGTGAGGCCTCCAGCCCCAGCACAGAAGACAAACTGCCAATCTGAGAACCCTGGCATGATGGGTGAGACTAGGCCAGGGTACTGCAGCACACTGTGCAAGTCACCAGCACCCAAGGCCCCAGATCAGAAAGCTGGTGAAAACTCAGAAGATGACAACAACATCAGATTGCCTACATGTGAAGCCTCAACAGGGAAGATGAATTGGTCTCAAGCTCAAAAAGCCTCCTTGAAAGAGCTCAAAAAAGATTTTTTTAAAAACAAATAAGAGAAGCAGGAGAAAAATTGGGGGAAAAAATGAGAGTAATGCAAGAGAGAGTCAACAGCTTGGAAAAGGAAGGACAAAAATTAACTGAAGAAAAAAATTCCTTAAAAAATAGTATTGACCAAATGGAAAAGGAGGTATAAAAACTAACTGAAGAAAATAATTCCCTTTTTTTTTTTGGAGGGCAGTTGGGGTTAAGTGACTTGCGCAAGGTCACATGGCTAGTTCTTGTGTTAAGTGTCTGAGGTCACATTTGAACTCAGGTCCTCCTGACTCCAGGGCCAGTGTTCTATTGACTGGGCCACCTAGCCGCCCAAGAAAATAATTCCTTAAAAATTAGAATTGGGCAAGTGGAAGCTAATGACTCTATGAGACATCAAAAGTCAGTCAAATAAGTCAAAAGAATGAAAAAATAGAAGAAAATGTGAAATACTTTATTGGCAAAACAAGTGATCTGGTAACTAGATCCAGGAGAGATAATTTAAGAATTATTAAACTACCTGAAAGCCATGATAAAAAAAAAAAGAGCCTGGATAGCATCTTTCAAGAAATTATCAAGGAAAACTGCCCTGATATCCTAGAACCAGAGGGTAAAATAGTAACCAAAAGAATCCACTGATTACTTCCTGAGATACCAAAATATAGATTCCAAGGGATACTGTAAACAAATTCCAGAACTATTAGGTCAAGGAGAAAATACTACAAGCAGCCAGAAATAAACAATTCAAATATCAAGGAGCCATAGTCAGAATTACACAGGACTTGGCAGCTTTAACATTAAAGAATTGGAGGGCTTGGAATGTGATATTCTAGGAGTCAAAGGAACTTGAATAACAACCAAGAATCAACTAACCAGCAAAAATTAATATAATCTTTCAAGGGAAAAGGTGGATATTCAATGAAATAGGGGACTTTCAAACTTTCCTGATGAAAAGACTAGAACTGAACAGAAAATTTGATCTTCAAATACAAGACTCAAGAGAAACATAAAAAAGCAAATAGGGGGAAAAAACCCCATATTACTCAATAAGGTTAAAGTGTTTACATCCCTACGTGGGAAGATGATATGTGTAACTCTTGAGAACTGTATTTTTCTTAGAAAAGTTAGAAGGAATATACATAGAGAGTGTGGTTATAAGTTGATTTTGATGTGATAATGTAAAAAAATGTTAAGGGGTGAAAAAAGGATTGTAGTGGGAGAAGAGAAAAGAGGGAGGCAGAATAGGGTAAATTATATCACATGAAGAGGTGCAAAAGATCTATCACAGCAGAGGGAAAAAAAGGAGGAGGTGAGCATTGTTTGAACCTTATTCTCACTGAATATGGCTCAGGGAGGGAATGATATACACACTCAGTTGGGTACAGGAATTTATTTTACCCTCTAGGGAAATAGGATGGGAAATGGGAAAGAAAGGGGGGGGCAGAGTGATAGAAGGGAGGGCAGAGTGAGGGAGATGGTGATCAGAAGCAAAACACTGGTCAGGAAGGATAACATGAAAGGAGAGAGAAAAGTGTAAACGGGGAAAATAGTTAGGAGGGAAATACTGTATCAGCAATGCCATATTCACAATGCCTATAGAGATTACAAATATGCTGATATAATTATCCATTACAAAATACGTCATGTTTGCCATATGAGGAAATAAACTAGAAAATTTATTAAGATACCAAAAGACTGAGTCCCAAAACCAGAAAGTGAAAGCCATCAGAGTAGTTATGATATTGGCACAGGTAGATAAAGTAGAAAGCACCCACATTTTCAAGCCTTTAAAACAGAACAGGCTACCTCAGGCAAAGGTCCTCCTCTCCCCACACACAGCAACCACCCAGCGTCCTGGAAGCGCGCTCCCAGCAGCTCCGGCCCCTGGCAGTCCTCAGCAGGAGTCCTTAGCAGAAAGTCCTTAGCAGTCCTAACTCAAAAAGGGCTTCGCGCTGCCACTGCCTCTGCTGCTGCTGCCGTCACCACCACCACCAGCCAACGCAGGAACGCTAGCTTGGCTTCCGCTTCCTCTTGCTCCGCCCCTTCCTGCTACATCAGCAAGTCCTACGGGGCATGGAAGATCTTTAAATCCCATAACCCTTACATTCGGCCCCAAGATCTTTCATGTCCCTTACTTGACAAAAATACAGTAGGAATAACTGGTGTCAACAAAATTTCACAACAATATAACAAGAATAGCACACAATAAACACAGAAAACCATATTTTAGGGTGGCGCTTGAGCACAAGCTCCCCATCATTCCCCCCACCCAAGATCTTTAAATCCCATAACCCTTACAAATACATAGCTAGTAATCAAAACTGTGAATGTTAATGGGATGAACTCTCCAGTAAAACAGAAGCAGATAATGGAGTGGATTAAAAGCCAGAATCCTACAATATGTTGTTTACAAGAAACACATCTGAAGCAAAGAGATACACAAAGAATAAAGATAAAAGGCCGCAGCAGAATATATTACACTTCAACTGAAGTAAAAAAAAGAAAAGCAGGGGTAGCAATCCTGATCTCAGACAAAGCAAAAGCAAAAATAGATCTAATTAAAAGAGATAAGGAAGGGAATTACATCTTGCTAAAAGGTACCATAGACAATGAAGTAATAACAATACTAAACATTTATTTATCAACATTTATAACATCCAAATTTTTAGAGAAGTTAAGTGGGTTACAGGAAGAAATAGACAGCAAAACTGTATTAGTAGAGGACCACAACCTTCCCCTCTCACAACTAGATAAATCTAACGACAAAATAAACAAGAAAAAAGTTAAGGAGGTGAATAGAATTTTAGAAAAGTTAGATATGATAGATCTAGAGGAAATTGAATGGGTATAGCAAGGAATATACTTTTTCTCAGTGGTACTTTGCACCTACATAAAAATTGACCATGTATTAGGGCATAAAAACCTCACAATCAAATGCAAAAAGGCAGAAATATTAAATGCATCCTTTTCAGATCATTATGCAATAAAAATTATATGTAATAAAATACCATGGAAAGATAAATTAAAAATTAATTGGAAATAAAGCAATCTTGGGGCTGCTAGGTGGCACAGTGAATAGAGCACTGGTCCTGGAGTCAGGAGGACTTGAGTTTAAATCTGGCCTCAGATACTTAACACAAAAACTAGCCATGTGATCTTAAGCAAGTCACTTAACCCTAATTGCCCTATCTTCCCCCCTCCAAAAAGAAAAACAAATAAAAAAAAAGAAATTAAGTAATCTAATCCTAAAGAATAAGTAGGTCAAACAACAAATCATAGAAACAATAAGAAAACTATTGAACTAGTAAGTAAAACTAAGTGCTGGCTTTATTAAAAAGCCAGCAAAACAGATAAACCTCTGGTTAATTTGATTTAAAAAAAAGAAAGAAGAAAAACAAATTACTGGTATCAAAAATGAAGATGAAATTAAAGCAATAATTAGGAGCTGTTTTGCTCAACTGTAAGCCAATAAATCTGACAATCTAAATGAAATGGACAATGTTTATAAAAGTATAAATTGCCCAGATTGACAGAAGAAGAAATAAAATACTTAAATAACCTCACTTTAGAAAAAGAAATTGAACAAACCATGAGTGAACACCATAAGAAAAAAATCAAATGAATTCTACCAAACATTTAAAGAAGAATTCATTCCAATACTATACAAACTATTTGGAAGATTAGGTGTAGAAGTCCTCCCAAATTCTTTTTATGACACAAATATGATGATGATACCTAAACCAGGAAGAACCAAAACAAAAAAAGAAAAGTATAGATCAATTTCCCTAATGAATATTGATGCAAAAATTTTTAAATAAAATATTATCAAAGAGATCACAGTAATTTATCACAAGACCAGATGGAATTTATACCAGGAATGCAGGTCTGGTTCAATATTAGGAAAACTGTCCACATATTGGACCAATAGCAAAACTAACAGAAACTAAATGATTATCTCAATAGATGCAGAAAAGGATTTTGAGTAAATACAGCAACCATTACTTTTAAAAACACTAGAGAGCATAGGAATAAATGGAATTTTCCTTAAAATGATAAGTAGTATCTATCTAAAACCATCAGCAAGCATTATATGTAATGGGGATAAACTAGAAGCTTTCTCAATAAGATTAGGTATATTGAAGTGGCTAGGTGACACTGAATAGAGCACTGGCCCTGGAGTCAGGAGGACCTGAGTTCAAATCTGGCCTCAGACACTTAACACAAAAATTAGCCATGTGACCTTCGGCAAGTCGCTTAACCCCAGTTGCCCTCCAAAAAGCAAAAAAAAAAAAAAAGATTAGGTATGAAACAAGGATGCCCATTATCACCACTATTATTTAATATTATACTAGGTATATTTAGAGAATCCTAGGGAATCAATTAAAAGAATACTTGAAGCGAGAAATTTAGCAAAGTTGCAGGATATTAAATAAATCCACATAAATCATCAGCATTTCTATATATTACTAACATAGCCCAGTAGCAAGAGACAGAAAGAGAAATTTTAAATTCCATTTAAAATAATTGTGATAACTGTGAACAATATAAAATATTTGGGAGTCTACCTGCCAAGACAAACCCAGGAACTGGATGAACAGAATTACAAAATATTTTTCACACAAATAAAGTCTGATGTAAATAATTGGAAAAAATATTAATTGTATGCCTAGGAAGGTATACAGGTAGGCTGAGCTAATATAATAAAAATGACAATTCTACCTAAATTAATTTACTTATTCAGTGCCATACCAATCAAACTACCAAAAAATTATTTTATAGAGCTAGAAAAAAATAATGAAATTCATCTGGAAGAACAAATGGTCAAGAGTATCAAGGGAATTAATGAAAAAAAAAATGCAAAGGAAGGTAATCTAGCCATACCAGATCTAAAACTATATCACAGGGGCAGCTAGGTGGCACAGTGAATAGAGCACTGGCCCTGAAGTCAGGAGGACCTGAGTTCAAATCCAGCCTCAGACATTTGACACACTTACTAGCTATGTGACTTTGGGCAAGTCACAACCCCAATTGCCCTCCAAAAAGCAAAAACAAACAAAAAAAACTATGTTACAAAGTAACAATCATCAAAATTATTTGGAACTAGATAAGAAATAGAGTGGTGGATCAGTGAAATAGTTTAGGTACATAAGACAGCAGTCAATGACTATAGCAATATACTGTTTGATAAACCCAAAGATTCCAACTTCTGGGATAAGAACTCTATTTGACAAAGACATTTGGAAAAAACTGGAAAATATTATGACAGAAACTAGGCATAGACCAATATCTCACAAGGTATATCAAGATAAGGTCAAAATGATTACATGATTTAGACAAAGGGTGATACCATAAGCAAATTAGGAGATCAAGGAATAGTTTACCTGTCACCTATGGAGAAGGGAAGAATTTATGACCAAATAAGAGATAGAGAATATTATGAAGTGCAAAATGGATAATTTTCATTGCATTAAATTAGAAAGGTTTTGCACAAGCAAAACCAATGCAACCAAGAGTAGAAAGAAAGCAGAAAGCAGGGGCAAAAATTTTACAGTCAGTGTTCCTGATAAAGACCTCATTTCTCAAAAGAACTGAGTCAAATTTATAAGAATACCAGTCATTCTACAATTGACAAATGGTCACAGAATATAAACAAGCAGTTTACACATGAAAAAATTAAAGCTGCCTGTAGTTAGATGAAAGAATGCTCCAAATCACTATTGATTAGAGAAATGCAAATCAAAATAACTCTGAGGTACCACCTCACACCTATCAGATTGGCTAATATGTCAGAAAAGAAAAATGATAAATGTTGGAGATGTGGAATAATTGGGACATCGATGCATTGTTAGTGGAGTTGTGAACTGATCCAACCATTCTGGAGAGCAATTTGAAACTATGCCCAATGGGCTTTAAAACTGTGCATACCTTTTGATCCAGCAATACCACTACTAGGTCTGTATCCCAAAGAAATCATAAAAAAGGTAAAAGGACCCACATGTAGGAAAATATTTATAACAGTTCTTTTTGTGATGGCAAAGAATTAGAAACTGAGGGGATGCCTATCAATTGGGGAATGGCTGAACAAGTTGTAGTATATGAATGTAATAGAATACTATTGTTCTATAAGAAATGCTGAGCAGGCAGATTTTAGAAAAACATGAGAAAACTTAAATGAACTGTTGCTGAGTGAATTGAACAGATCCAGGAGAACATTGTACATAGTAACAGCAACACTGTTGCTACAATAGACTTAGCTCTTATCAGCAATACAATGACACAAGACAATTCCAAAAGACTCATGATGGAAAATGCCATCCACATCCAGAGAAGGAACTATGTAGTCTGACTGCAGGTCAAAGCATACTAGTTTCACTTTTTTTTTGTTTTTTCTTTCTTGTGCTTTTTCCCTTTCATTCTGATTCTTCTTTCACAACATAACTAATGTGGAAATATGTTTAATGTGATTGTGCATGTATAACCTAGATTGCTTGCTGTTTTGGGGAGGGGAGAGGAAAGGAAGAGAAGGGAGAAAAATTTGGAACTAAAAATCTTATGAAAAATGAATGTTGAAAACTATCTTTACATGTAATTGGAAAAATTGGAAAAAATAAAATACTAGTAACTATCTTTACATATAATTGGAAAAAAGTAAAATACTAGTAACTGGAAAAAAGAAAGGCACTAGAATTAAGAAAAATCAGGAAAGACTTCCCATAGAAGGTGATATTTTAGCCAGGACTTGAAGGAAGACAGGAGATAGAGTTGAGGAGGAAAAGCCAGGGAGATAGCCAGTGAAAATGCCCAGAGTTGGGAGGTGGAGTGTCTTGTTTATGGAAAAGGAAGGAGGCTGGCCACTGGATTGAAGAATATGTGGTGGTGGCAGCAGGACATGTAAGGTATAAGAAGATTGCAAGTGAGGACAGATTATGAAAGACTTCGAACACTAAACAAAACATTTTTTTATATTTGATCTTGGAGGTTATAAGGAGTCACTGAACTTTATTGAGTAGGAGGATTACATGTTCAGATCTATACTTTAGTTAAATGATGTTGGTGGCTGAATGGAGGATGGATTAGAGTGGGCAAGTCATGAAGAAGGTGGACCCACCAGGAGTCTATTGCGTAGTCCAGTCATGAGATGATGTCATCCTATACTCTCAGAGGAGAGAGGGAAGTATTTGTGAGGAATGTTACAAAGGTAAAATTGAAAAGTTTTAGCAGCAGATTAGATAAGGGACAGGAGAAAGTGAGGAATCAAGTTATGAAGCTCAGGGAACCAGGGGTATGGTGGTACCCTCAATGGTTACAAGGAAGTTTGGGTGGGGGAGAGGATGTTGAGGAATGATAATAAAATATCTACAGAATATTCAATATGAGATGTTCAGTAGGTAGTTGGAGATGCAAGACTGGAAATCAAGAGAAATTAGGACTAGATAGTAGATTCAACAATCATCAGCATAGAAATAAGTGAATCCATGGGAACTGATGAGATTCTTAAATGAAAAAATATGGAGAAAGAAGAGATGGGTCAGGACGGAGTCTTGTGGTCTACCTGCTGTTAGCTGGCATGACCTGGATGAAGATTCAGCAAAGGAGCCTGAGAAGGAGCAGAGAAAAATAGGCAGGAGGAAAACCAAGAGAGTAGCATCATAAAAATCAAAAGGGGAGAAAATCCCAAGGAGAAGAGGGTGATTGACAGTGTCAAAGACTGCAGAGAAGTCAAGAAGGATGAGGATTGGGAAAAGGCAACTAGATTTGGCAACTAAGAGATCATTCATAGCTTTGAAGAATTCATCAGTGATGAATTTGGAAGCCAGATTGCAAAGAGTTAAGAATAGAGTGGGAGAAAAAAAGTGGAGACACCTATTGGAGGAGGTGTTCTCAACAAGTTTAGCCACAACAGTGAAGTGGGATATGGGATGATAATTAGCAGGGATGGATGGATCTTGGGAGGGATTTTTTAGAATGGGGAAGACATGGGCATGTTTTCAGGTAGTGGGAAACAGCCGTTAGCGGGAACTTGAAGATAAGTGAGACAGTGGGGGCAAGAGAGGGGGAAGTCTGCTACAAAAAAGAAGATTGGAATGGGATCACTTGGACATGTTTGCTTTGGTGAGGAGAAAGGTTGCCTCTTCATGTGAGATAGGGATGAAGAAGTAGACAGTGGCAGAAGGTATCTGGGTCATGTGAAAATAGGAGGAGGGGAAAAGAAGGACCTCTCAGCAAAAGGCCTCAATGTTTTCAGTAAAATATGAAGCAAGGTTCTTAATTGAGAGGTTTGGGGAGGGGGAGTTATGGGAGGGTTTAGGAGAAATGAAAAGATTAGGGAGGTATGAAAGGATTGCCTTGTATCAAGTGAGTACCCAGTTGAGGTTATGTAACAAATTTATAATGGACTCAGCAGCACAGTTTTATGATTTTCCAGCATATATTCATAGGAATAAAGGCAATTAATTGCAAAAGTGGTTCAAATGTGACACTTGGCACAGAAAGATCAATGGCAAAATAAGGGGACAAGGGACTCAAGAGGATAGTATAGAATGGAACTGGTTTACCAAGGAGTCAAGAGGGTGAAAGGAGGAGAGTGACGACCAGGGAGAGAAAGGGGTGGAAGGACTGGATGTCACTGTGTAGAGGAAGTACAGGATTAGAGGTTGCAAGGCAGAAGGAAAGGTGGAATAACAATAGATGGTGACCAGATGAGGGAATTCCAGAATTAATAAAAATGGAAGTAGAAGGGCATGAGGGTCTTTGTGTTCAAGGCAGTGTGGAGGAACAGGTCTTGTGAAATGAGTAGGTTGAGAAATAATGAGGTTAGAGTGCTTGTGGGCATATAAATATGTATGATGTAGTCCCCTAGTTCAATGGCAAGAGTCGGGGAAGAAAGACTGTAAGCCAGTCATTAAACTTATTGGAAAAAGAAGGAGAGTATACTGGAGAACTGTAGACACCAGCTACCATTATTTTGACTGGGCAATAGATAAGGATTGAGTGAGCTAACCTCAAAGGAGGAGAAGTTACTAAATGATAGTGGTAGAGGGAGAATCTGGAAGTAGCAGTGGGGAGTGAAGACTGTTCTAATTCTCCCAAGATGAGGGAATGAGAGAAAGTATGGCCATTATGGCCAGAGAGGCTCTGTCAAAAGAAGGGAACCAGGTCTCAATGAGAGCTAGTAGATGGAAAGAGTGGGAAAGGAAAGGATGTAAGATGAAAGCAAATCTGTTGCCTATGGAATAAGAATTCCAGAGAGCACAGTGGAAAGGGGGGTAATTTTATAGTTCAATACTGTGGGGGTAAAGGGGAACAGTTAAGGAGAATGGGAATAAAGGATTTATAGTGGACATGGGGAATGGAGTTTAGAATCTATGGGATGGGGATGAAATGATCAGGAGGGAGTTTGTTAATCATTGAGGAAAGAGTTTTGATAGATTTTTCACTGTCTATAGAGGTTTGACTTTAGAATGGAATTCTCTCAGGACCTTAGACAATTCCCATAAGGGAATAAGCACCCAGAGCTGAAGGAATTGTGTTAGTCCCCTTTCCTCTAGAAAGGAGGCTATGCTGGAGACTTGATGGGCTAGCTATGTTTCTCCTCTTCCAGCCAGATGCTGGAGACTAGGCAGGAGCTGTGGCTTGATAGAATGGAATGGCCTCTCCCCTCACCACAGAGTTAGTAGAATGGCCAGCTGGATTGGTATCCTCTGCCCTCACCACAAAGGCAGGAGGAGCCTGGCATGATGGAATGGAGCTTTCTCTCTTCTCCAACCTACTCAGTGTTCTACTTCACAATCCAGGGCTCCTTTCAGGCTGTTTTTCTAGTTCTCCATGCCTGAAGGAGAGCTGTCTTCCAAATTTAAAGAGCTGTCATATGGAAGAGGGATTAAATTTGTTTTGCTTGGCTTTAGAGGGCAGAACTAGGATCATTGGAATGGAAAATTTTTGAACAATTAAAGTTGTTCACATTTTGAATAGGTTTTTTTCAAGAGTTAGTGAATTGTCCAACAGTTAATAAGCATTTATTAAGTGTTTGCTATGTGCCAGGCACTATGTTAGGCATTAGGGAGACAAAAAGACAGTTCCTGCCCTCATGGAGCTCACAATTAATGGGGGAGTCAACAAGCAAATAAATATACATAAGCAAAGCTGCATACAAGATAAATAGGAAATAATTAACAGAGGGAAGGCATTAGAATGAAGAGGAGTTGGGAAAGATTTCTTTTAGAAGATGAGATTTTAATTGGGACTTAAAGGAAGCCACAGAAAGCAGGGGGTAGAGATGAGGAGAGTGTTTCAGGCATGGGGGACAGCAAAAGGAAATGCCTGGAACCGTGAGATGGAATGTCTTGTTGATAGAACAGCCACTAAGCTGAAGAATATGTGGTAAGAAGCCAGGTATAAGAAGACATGGCGGTGGGGGTGGGGGGGTTAGGTTGTGAAGGGCTTTGAACACTAAACATAATTTTGCATTTGAACCTGGAGGTGATAGGGAGCCACTGGAGTTTATTAAGTAGGAAGGTGGCATGGTTGCACTTATGTTTGAGAAAAATCTCTTTGATATTTGAACGGAGAATGGATTTAGAGCAGAGACTGATTTGAGACCTGTAGCCCCACTATAAGGCTATTGCAATAGTCCAGGTGTGAGGTGATGAGTCAGAAGGGTGCCATGTCAGAAGAGAGAAGGGGGCATATTTGAGAGATATAGGAAAGGTGCAATCAACAGGCCTTGTTGGCAGATTGGATATGGCAAGGGGAAGGGGGCAGAGAAAGGGAATAGTTGAGGATGATACCTGAATTGAATGATCAAGGGACTGTGACGCTGGTGGTTCCTTCACAATAATAGGGATGTTTGAAAGAGGACAGGATTTAGGGGAAAGATAATGGGTTCCCTTTTGGACATATTGAGTTTAAGATGTCTACTGGACATTCAATTTGGGATGTCTGAAAGGCAGTTAGGGGTGTGAGACTGGAGGTCTGCAGAGAAGTTAGAGCAGGATAGGTAGATTTGAGAATTGTCAGCATAGAGAAGATGGTCAAATCCATGGGAACTAATGAGAGTATGTCATGTTAATGGGATATGAGATCTTCCCCACCCATTAATAGGCCTCAGTGGCAGCCCACTAAGGGGCTTAGGGGAGGCTTGCTTGTAGGAAGGCTTTTTTTTGCTAATTTTTAATTAGGCACTGAGTCAGGAGGGTTGTGATGCCTTCTGGCTCTGAGAAGTATATATATACCCTGAGTTGGTATTTTGCTTTGGGAGCTTGCTTATGAGGAGGATCTTGTGATTCTCTGGTCAAGATTCTCAGTGGCGGTATGTTCAGAGCTCTCCAATCGCTCAGAGGTAGAGGCTCTCTCAATCTAGGGATGTATGTAAAATGTATAGTTGATTTATGCAGTCAAAGCCCTGTCTGTTGGTCTTTATTTCTCTGCTTGTGTTTTCTCAATTTGTATTTTCTTTTTGTTTTTTTTTTTTTGAGGAGGGAAGGGCAGGACAACTGGGGTTAAGTGACTTGCCCAAGGTCACATGGCTAGTTAAGTGTCTGAGGCTGGATTTGAACTCAGGTCCTCCTGACTCCAGGGCCAATTCTCTATTCACTGTGCCACCTAGCTGCCCCTCAATTTGTATTTTCTCTGAAGTTCAGGGTACTGACTTTTCCCCTGAACTAGTGAATGTAATTGAAAAAAATTGTTTAAAAAAAAATAAAAGAAAAAAATAAAAAGATTGTTGATCCCTTAAACAGCTATCTTTCCTAGTAAAGCAGATTTAAGAACCTATGCTAGCAGCCATCCTGGTTATTCCAGTGTGGTTGCTGCTATAGATTACCAAGCGAAGTTAATATAGAAAGAGAAGAGATAAGGGCCCAGGACAGAGTCCTGGGGAACACTTATGGTTAGATGAAGTGATCTGGATGAACATCTAGCAAAATGAGACTGAGAAGGAGCAGTCAGGTAAGAAGAGAACCAGGAGAGAGTGGTTCCAAAAACCTAGAGAGAAGAGAGTGTCAAGGAGAAGACGATGATCACCATTGTCAATGGCTTTAGAAAGGTCAAGGACAATGAGGATTGAGAAAAGACTATTGGATTTGGTAACTAAGAGATCATTGGTAACTTGGAAAAAGGTTTTAGTGGAATAGTGACCTCAGAAACTAGGGGGTTAAGAAGAGAGTCAGAGGAGAGGAAGCAGACTTACCTGTAACAAGCTCAAGACCACAAAAGAGAGGACAGATAGCCAAGGGGGATGAACGAATCAAGTGAAGGCTTTTTTGAGGATGGGGGAAGGAAACATGAGCATTTTTTATAAGTAATTGAGAAGGAGCCAGTAGATGAAGATTGAAGATAAGTGAGAGAGTAGAGATGATAGAGGGAGAGAGGATAAGGTGGGATCATTTGTGCTGGTAGAGGGATTTGCCTTGGTAAGGAGTAGGGCCACCTCTTCTTATGAGACAGAAGTGAAGGACGACATAACAGCAGAAGGCATCTGAGTGGTATGAAATGAGGAAGAGGGGGAAAGAGAGAACTCAAGGCAAATGACCTTGATTTTTTCTGTAAAACATGAGACAAGATTCTCAGCTGAGAGAGTGAGGAAAGGGAAGAGCAGTGGGAGGTTTGAGGAGTGATGAAAAGGTTTGGAAGAGTCACTGTGTGGAGAGTGGGATAGTGAGTTGATAAAGAAGGTATAATAGAATTGACTAATAGTGGTGAGGGCCCATTCGAGGTTAAGTAGCATAAATTTGTAACTTTCCCTCAATGTGAGTATTTAAAATAGAGTACAAGTGACTTCTCACCCGGAGTTTCTTCCAACCCTAAAATTCCATGTTTCATAAACCCAGACAGCCAACTCGGGCTTCAGAAGTTCAGTGCTCTTTGCCTTACATGATATGGCCATAGAATCTTATTTGACCTTCCAAGTTCAAATATCACGTCCTGCCCAGAGCAATTCTGCTTGTCCCGAGCATTTGTCCCTTCTGGTCGGCACCATTCGTTTGGCTTTTAGCTTAGAATTTCGCCTTCTGTTTTCTAAGTTCCTTGAGGAGGGGGGCCTCATTTTACTCTTCTCCATATCCCTCAAAGCTGGGAGACATCCCCCTTTTTTGAGAAGAAAGTTTAATTAGTGAAAAGAACATTAGTCAACAGTTAGCAACATTTATTAAGAATTATGTACTAAGGGGCGGCCAGGTGGCTCAGCGAGTAAGAGCACCGGCTCCAGTGTTGGGATGACCTGGGATCGAATCCGGGCTCAGACACTCAGCACCGACCCAGAAACACCTGGCCGTGTAACCTTGAGCGGGTTACTTAACCCCAATTGCTTAGGGGCGGCCAGGTGGCTCAGCGAGTAGGAGCACCGGCTCCAGTGTTGGGACGACCTGGAGATCGAATCCCGGGCTCAGACACTCAGCACCACACCCAGAAATAACTGACCGTGTAACCTTGAGCGGGTTACTTAACCCCAATTGCTTAAAAAAAATAAAAAATTAAAAAAAAAAAGAATTATGTACTAATAAAGCAGCACTCATCAAAACTACTTGGTACTGGCTGAGGAATAGAGGAGTGGATCAATGGAATAGATTAGGCACACGAGATTCAGAAGTTAATGACTATAGTCATGTATTGTTTGATAAACCTCCAGACCCTGGTTTTGGGGATAAGAACTCACTATTTGACAAAAACTGCTGGGAAAACTGGAATATAGTATGGCAGAAACTGTGCATAGACCATTATCTAACACTATATACCCAAATCAAGTCTAAATGGGTGCATGATCTAGGTATAAAGGCTGATACTGTAAGCAGTCTCCTAAAACAAGGAATAGTTTACCTATCAGACTTGTGGAGAGGGAAAGACTTTATGACTAAACAAGAATTAGAGAACATTATAAAATGTAAAATGGATAATTTTGACTACATGAAATTGAAAAGTTTCTGTACAAACAAAGCCAATGTAACCAAGATTAAGAGGGAGGTGGGAAATTGGGAAAGAATCTTTACAACCTATGTCTCTGACAAAGGACTCATTTCTAAAATATACAGAGAATTGAGTCAAATTTATAAGAATACAAGTCATTCCCCAACTGATAAATGGTCAAAGGATATGAACAGGCAGTTTTCAGAGAAAGAAATTAAAGCTATCTATAAGCACATGAAGTAATGCTCTAATTCACTATTGATTAGAGAAATGCAAATCAAAACAACTCTGAGGCACCACATCTCACCAGTCAGATTGGCTAAGATGACAAAACAGGAAAATGACAAATGCTGGACAGGAGTGGGCAAACTGGAACACTAATGCATTGTTGGTGGAGTTGTGAACTGATCCAGCCTTTCTGGAGAGCAATCTGGAATTATGCCCAAAGGGCTATAAATACTTTCATACCCTTTGATCCAGCAATACCACTCCTAGGGTTATATCCTAAAGAGATCATAGACATGGGAGAAAGACCCATATGTACAAAAATGTTTATAGCAGCTCTTTTTGTGGTGGCAAAGAATTGGAAATTAAGGGGGTGCCCATCAATTGGGGAATGGCTGAACAAGTTGTGATATATGCATGTTATGGAATACTATTGTGCTATAAGAAACGAGGAGCAGGCAGTCTTCATATTTACCTGGAGAGGCTTAAAAGAACTGATGCTGAGTGAGAAGAGTAGAACCAGGAGAAATTTGTACACAATTACAGACACAACGTATGTGTGATGACCAACTTTGATAGACTGGACTCTTCTCAGCAATGCAGTGATATAAGTCAATCCCAAAAGACTCATGATGGAGAGAAAAATGTGCATCCAGAGAAAGAACTAAGTTTATATCCAGGTGGAAGCAAAATACCTGATCTTTTTCATTCTCTTATTTGGTTTTATGTCCTCTTTGCCATTTTTCATTCCAGCTGGTACAATCCGTCCTTATAACCTGACCAATGTAATGTAAAAGTATTTACAGATCCTATACTTGACTATAAGCTGCCATGGGGGGGAGGGGAGGGAGGGGGACAAAATGTGAAATTCAAGGAATTGTGGAATTGAATCCTGTAAACTAAAAGAAACAAACAAATTAATAAAAAAAAAAGGAAAGAAAAAGAATTATGTACTAGAAACTGTAATAAGTTTTGGAATTACAAATCCATGAAGAAAAATAGATAGTTCTTGTCCTAACAAAGCTTATATTCTAATGAGGGAAGACAAGATGTCAAAGGAAGCTGAAAAGGTATAGGGGGTGAGGCAAAGATACCTGCTCAGGGATGTGGTAGAGAAATTTTGGAGTTCTGGAGAATGGAGCATAGAAAGGAATGAAGACATGGCTGGCCTAGGAATTTTCCTTAAAATGAAGGTCTAGGGGTAACTGACCAGAAGATGGGACATATTTCCAATGTGAAAAGGCCAAGGCCAGAGTGAACTTCCAGGGCGAGGAAGTTACATGGGTTGAGTGAACTTTTAGGATGAGAGAAGGCTGATACAGCATATTGGAGAATGTCCAGAGAATAAGGAGTAGAACACAGGGAGTGATGAAGCAATAGACTTGAAATCAGAAGGCTTGGGTTTGAGTTCCATTTATTTGGGGAGATCTTCTTTTAATCTTCTTTCCTTTTCCTTTCCCTTGTCTTTCCTTTCTTTCATTTCCTTTTCCTTCCCTTCCTTTCCCCTCCCCTCCCTTCCCTTCTTGACCAATGATCTTTCCACTAAACAAATTTCCTCCTCCAAACACACATAATATTCCTAACAAGTCATTGACCCTCCACTTAAAGATCTCTAGTCATGGAGAATCTGACACCTCCTAGCAGGGGTCACTCCATTTTGGGTGCCTTTCAGCATTATAAGGTTTCCCCTTCTATGGGACTGAAATCTGCGTCTGCAATGTCCCTTCATCCGTCCTAGTTCCTTTGAAACTAAGCAAAGCAAACCTAATCCCTCACTCACAGCTCTTTAGATACTTGATGATAGTGATCATGTCTCCATAAGTCTTCTTTTATCCAGGTTAAACATTCCCATTTCCTTCAAACATCCTTACATGGCAAGGTTCCAAACGTTCTAATTGTCCACATTACCTTCCTCTCTTGTCACTGTCCATCTTAAAATATGGAATCTGGAACTCAACATGGCATTACAGATGGAGTCTGATTAGAGCAGAGTATAATGAGACCATACCCTTCTAAAATCTGGATAATGTTTCTATTAATGAAGCCTAAGTTTGCATTGGCTTTTTTTTTATTACCGTGTTACACTATTGTCTCATGTTAAGCTTATAGGAAAAGGAAGGAAGGGAATGAGCATCTATTAAGCATGTATTATGTACCAGAAACCGTGCTAAGAACCTTACAAACATCTCATTTGATCCTCACAACAACCCTGTTACTTTCTTTTTTTTGACTTTTGGAAGGCAATTGGGGTTAAGTAACTTGCCCAAGGTTACATGGCTAGTATTTTTGTGTGGGTGTTAAGTATCTGAGGTCGGAAGCAAACTCAGGTCCTCCCGACTCTGGGGCTGGCGCTTTACTCACTTCGCCACCTAGCCACCCTGACCCTGTTACTTTCACCACCTTTGATACTTTACACTATCATGACTCCCATTTTACAGTTGAGGAAACTGAGGCACAGAGAGATTAAGTGACTTGCCCAGAGTCATATAGATAGTAAGTATTTGAGGTGGAATTTGGACTCAGATCTCCTAGGTGGGATTTGAATTCGGGTCTTCCAGACTCCAGACATAGTGCTTTAACCACTAGGACACCTAAATGCCTTGTAGTCCACCAAAACCTCTGTCTTTCTCATAAGAATTAGTAAGTAAAATCTCCCCTGTGCTACAGTTATATAGTTGTACTCAACTGCAGGATTTTGCATTTCTCTCTATTACATTTCAGTCTCTTAGATTCATCAAATTTTTTTCTAAGCCTGTTAAGGCATTTTAAAATCCCCATTGTCTTCTAATGTTTTGGCAAGCCTTTCTAGCCTTTTATCATCCATGACTAGATAAACATCATTTTAAAAACAATGCTAAGTACAGAACCTGATGGCATTCCACTAGATATCACTGTTAAGGCTGACATCAATCAATTAATTGGTGCTTATTTGGGCCACTCATCACCCAGTTCTGACTATATCTAACTGTACTAAGATAGAGGTCTTTTTGTCCATGAGGACATTATGAAAGACTCTGAAAAATGCTGTGGGGGATTCATTATTTTCTCCAATCAGGACCTAAGCTGTATTTATGGATGCAATTGGAAAGAGAATCAATACAATAGTCACAAATTGTACAGATTTGCTAGCATTTCCATAGCAACCTGTTCTCATCATTAGTTACAGGACTTGAATGGTCCAATACTTGATTTCCTATGTGAGGAAGTTGAAATGACACTAAAGAATACAAAGTCAGGGAAAGTAGCAGGACATAACCAGGTATACACAGAAGAAAAACAAGATGGCAGCAATATACTTTTTTTTTTTTGCTTTTTGGAGGGCAATTGGGGTTAAGTGACTTGCCCAAGGTCACATGGCTAGTTTTTTCTGTGTTTGTGTTAAGTGTCTGAGGCTGGATTGGAACTCAGGTCCTCCTGATTCCAGGGCTGGTGCTATACACTGAGCCACTTAGCTACCCCAGCAATATACTTTTGAAGGCATTGAAGTACATATTGATTGATAAGAAGCCTCAAAAAAGGGAAGATTTCAAATTTAGAGAAAAAATATATCAGAGACAATATTACTGCCCCCAAATTGGAGAAAACATCAGAAATTACAGGCACCAAGACTTATTTTCTCATTTCTATAAAATAGCAATAATGATAATAATAGCTAACATTTATATAGTGCTTTTAGGTTTGCGAAGCACTTTACACATTATTATTTCATTTGATACTTGTAACAATCCTGGTAAGGTAGGTTCTGTTATCATTCCTGTATTACAGATGAAGAAACTGAGACTGAAAGCAATTTCTTCTCCCAAAGTCCTCTAAAGCCTTACTATGGTGAAAAGGTGATCCTAGTTTCTTTTTTTCTTTTAAAAAAATTTATTTTTATCTTTTGATTTTACATCACCTTTATTTCTAAATATATCCTTGTCCTCTCCATTGCCCAGAGAGCCATCTCTTATAGACATGGGATATAAAAGAAAGAAGGAAAAAAGCAGTCCAGCAAAACCTTACATATCAACCAAGTCTGACAGTGTTTGCAATGTTACTCACCCCTAGCTCCCCATCTCTTTGGTGAAAAGAGAAGGGTACATTTTCTCAACTCTTTTTCAAGGCTAAGCCTGGTCATTATAAGTACTCATCATTCAGTTTCTTTTCTTGTTCTTTCTATTTATGTTATAGTCATTGTTCATATTGTTTGTTTGGTTCTGCTTACTTCACTTTTCATCAGTTTATATGCTTCTGATTTTTTTCATTGTTTCTTACAATGCAGTAAGACTCTATGAGGTTCACGTGCCACAATTTGATTCTTTGTTCCCTAATTCGTTCCCTACTCTGTTTCCAGTACTTTGCAGCATGCACTTAGTATAAATATAGCTATATATTATTTTATGTAGCTATATATAGCTATAAATTATTTTGGCATATTTGGGGCCTTTTTATCATTGGCCTTTTTGGGTGTATGCCTAGCAGTGGGATCTCTGGGTTAAAGAGTACAGATATTTTAGTCAGTTACTTAGCACAAATCCAAATTGTTTTTCAGAATGATTGGATCAATTCATAGATCCACCAGCAGTTTATTATTGTGCCTGTCTTTCCACAGTCACTCCAGCACTGGCTGTTCGCATCTTTTGGTGACCTTATATTCTTGTTTTTGCCTTTTTTTTTTTTGGAGGGGGGAAGGCAGGGCAATTGGGATTAAGTGACTTGCCCAAGATCACACAGCTAGTAAGTGTTAAGTGGTGACCTTATATTCCTAAAGGTTCCCCAAGAGAAGCACAAGTTCTATCAGGTCCAATGCAGATAGAAAAACTTTGAGTTGAGGATTAGTGACAAGATTATGGGTCTGTTATCCTAGGACCAGCCTAACTATTGAAGTCAAAGAGGTATTCCTAGGTTGGTCAAAGTCTGACTATTAAGTCAGAAAGAGGAATTGCAATTTGTGGTGGAGGGGGACCCACACAATACAGACACTGGAGTAAGAGTATAAAATCTTTTTGGGAACTGTTCTAAGTTGCACAACTAAACTTGTACTCAGGATATCCTTGAAGAGAAATTGAAAGGGAACAGGGAAACTTTTGCAGATGATTTTTAAAAATAACAAAGGGGCAGCTAGGTGGCGCAGTGAATAGAGCACCAGCCCTGGAGTCAGGAGGACCTGAGTTCAAATCAGACCGCAGACACCTGACACTTACTAGCTGTGACCTTGGGCAAGTCACTTAGCCCCAATTGCCCTGCCTTCCCCCCTCCAAAAAGACACACAAAAAACCCCAGACAGATGACATCTTTAGAGTAACACAATTAACTTAAAGGTGTGAAATTCTGTATAAATAATACAAAATCTTGCTGTATTTAGCCCAGGGCCTGGCATATAGTAGGTGCTTAATAAATTTTTATTGACTGACTGACTGATTGCTATTTATTGATGGGAGAAAAAAGAGTTTGACTAGATAGAGCAAACTATAGCTTTAAAAGTCCTCTTTCACCAAGGTGTTGACCATGTATATGTTAATTTATTCAAAATTCCTCAATAGACATAACAACACATATAACTAACTTTGTTCAGTGTTTCTCTATCAGTTTCAATGAAGCATAGAACAGGAAGATATCTATTCATCAAAGATGTTCATTGTTGTTATGGAGGATATCAAAGGCAAAGTCCAAATGAAAAAGGCATTTTCTCTGTGTCTCTGCCTCTGAGTTTCTCTTGTAAAGTAAATATTTAAGCAAATCTTTTTGAAAATAGAGCTAAAATAATTTGTTTTCTCATTTTCCCAAGTTTAACAAGCATCCATTAAAATGAGCATTTCCATATATATAGTAGGACAGAAAATTGTTCATTCATTTCAGTCCTGTCCAACTCTTTGTGACCCCATTTGGGGTTTTCTTGGCAGAGATATTGGAGTGATTTGCCATTTCCTTTTCCAGTTCATTTTACAGATGAGAAAACTGGGGCAAACAGGGTGAAGTAACTTGCCCCGGGACACACAGCTAGTAAGTATCTGAGGCTGGATTTGAACTTAGGATGATGAGTCTTTCTAACTCCAGGCCCTGTACTCTATCCACTATGCTACCTAGCTGCCCAGGACAGAAAGAATGTATATCAAATTGCAATTTTCTTTTATTTGTAGCTTCCTTTTCTTGTAGTATATATAACAAATTGACCTCATAACTTTCAAAGCTATCCTGCTTGTCTGTGACTCCTGATCTGACCCCCTTTCCTTCCTTCTTTCCCCTCTTTCTCTTCTTCCTTCCCCTCTTTCTTTTCTTTCTTTTTTACTTCTTCCTTCCTTTTTCCTTTCCTTTCCTTCCCTTCTTTCCCTTTCTCTCTCTCTCTTTCTCTCTTTCTTTCTTTCTTTCCTTCTTTCTTTCTTTCTTTCTTTCTTTCTTTCTTTCTTTCTTTCTTTC
>NW_027187372.1:27333843-27388573 GCF_028583685.1 Petaurus breviceps papuanus
CTTTCTTTCTTTCTTTCTTTCTTTCTTTCTTTCTTTCTTTCTTTCTTCCTTTCTCTTTCTCTCTCTCTTTCTTTCTTCCTTTCTCTCTCTGTCTCTCTCTGTCTCTTTCTTTCTTCCCTAGCTCCTCATGGGACAGGTGAGACAGGGAAGGAATAGAAAAACTAAATAAGAAAAGAGATTCTTCATGGACAGTGGGGCTCTCCAGATGCTAGCTACTTTTCCCACTGATTGCATGAAGTCCTAGAATAGTACAGGGCCTTCTTTTTTTTTTTTTTTAATTTTTTTTGCTTTTTTGGAGGGCAATTGGGGTTAAGTGATTTGCCCAAAGTCACATGGCTAGTAATTGTGTCAAGTGTCTGAGGTCAAATTTGAACTCAAGTCCTCCTGACTCCAGGGCCAGCACTCTATTGACTGCTCCACCTAGCCACCCCTGTACAGGGCCTTCTTAAAGAAGACCATAACCCCTCAAAAGAAATTTTCCTCACAATCCACAGAGGAAAATCATGTGGATGAAGAATGCTTAATGTCCAATCAATCAATCAATAAGCATTTATTTAGAGTACTTGGTACTATGATATATAATAAGATGAACAGCCATCCTATCAGTGCCTATATCTTGGATAAACACTGCAGATTGACAATGAATTAGAAATAAGAAGATCAGTCTAGATTTTATTTGGGAATTTGCATAGCACTTTCAATGATTCCAGGAGATTCCATGAAACAAACAAAAAACCTCCACCTTCCTAACAAGTGTATTCTTTTGGTGATTTTCTTTAGCTATGAATCATAAAATACCACAATTTATAAAGAATCATATTTTAGGTTATCTAAGAAGCAGTGTGGTGATTCATGGTGGCTATATGAAGGCTATAGCCTATTACCAATAACCTGTTTAGATAAAAGAAGTTGCATATACAATATTATTCAGGGAATGGAAAATCAGTGAATGGGCCATATAATGGGAACAAAGGAGAATAAAAGAACAGCCCTCAAGGAAGGCCTCCAGTGCATTGGGTAGATCACTTGTGGAAGGTTTGTGAGAGAATGAGATGTAGATGCTATCTGATCTGTGCACCACCAAATTATGGCAATTTCTAGAGTCCACCATCTTTTTTTAACTTATTTTTTTTTCTTTCCTTTATTAATTTAAATTATTTTTTTGTCTGACAATAAAAACCCTATTCTTCTTCTCTTTTTTGCTTTTTTGGAGGGGGGAAAGTGACTTGCCCAAGGTCACATGGCTAGTTTTGTGTGAAGTGTATGAGGCTGGATTTGAACTCAGGTCCTCCTGACTCCAGGGCCAGTGCCACCTAGCTGCCCCTAAACCCTATTCTTATTATGAGGAAGGGAAAAAAACCCTAAAATTTAATAGCAAAGTAAAATCTATATATAATACTTTGAAATTTTTTATTTATTTTATTATGAACTTGAATAAAACAAGCATTTCTATAACATAGGATAGATAAAAAGATTGCATGTGAAATTTCATATCTATTATGTAAAACTTGCTGTTCTTAAATATATGAGAAAGTTACCATTTAACTTTCTTTTTTTTTCCCTTTTTCTCTTCTCTCCCCCTAGAGGATGACTACCATTATATATATATATATGTATATGTGTATGTGTGAATATATATATATATATATACACACATATAGACATACACACATATGTAAAACCATTCTATACATACTACTATTTATCAGTTCTTTCTCTGGATGCAGATTGTGTTTCCCTTCATATGTCCTGTGTAGCTAATTTGGGTATTTATAGTAGAATGACTTGGTTGCTCAAAGTTGCTCTCAAAATAATACTGCTGTCGCTATATGCTGTGGTTCTCTTGCTTCCACTCATTTTGTTCTTCATTATTTCATGCAGGTCTATCCATGTTTTTCCTTTTTCTTTTTTTAAAAATGTATTTATTTCCTTTTAGTTTACAACATTCAGTTCCATAATCCCTTGAGTTCCAAATTTTCTGCCCCTCTCCTACATCCCCCCTTCCCATGGCAGCATGCAATCCAATATAGGTTCTACAAATACCTTCACATCAAACATTAGTCAAGTTGTAAAGAAGAGTTATAACCAATGGAGTAAACAACGAGAAAGAAGGAACAAAACAAAACAAAATGCAAAAATGAGAGAGCAAGTAGTTTGCTTCAATCTGCATTCAGACTCTGTAGTTCTTTTCTTTGGATGTGAATGATCCATGTTTTTCTAAGAGCATTGAGCTCATCATTTCTATTTCTTATAGCACCGTAGTATTCCATCACAATCATATATCACAACTTGTCAGTCATTCCCCAATTGATGGGCATCTCCACCCAGGTCTTTGCCACCACAAAGAGAGCTGCTATCAATGTTTTAGAACATATAGGTTCTTTTTTCCCCAAATCATCTTTGGTAACAGATCTAGTAGTGATATTCCTGGGTCAAAGGGTATAGGTAGCTTAATAAATCTTTGACCATAATTCAAGATTCCTCTCCAAAATGATTGGATCAGTTCACAGTTCTACCTACAGTGAATTAGTGCGCCAATTTTTCCAAATCCCCTCCAACATGTCACTTTCTTCTTCAACCATTTTAACCAATCTGATAGATACTCTGGCAGAGACTGGGCGTAGAACAATATCTTACACCATCTACCAAGATAAGGTCAAAATGGATACATGTGCTAGATATAAAGAGAAATATTACAAGAAAATTTGGAGAACATGGAAACATATTACCTATCAGACTTGTGGATAGGCAAACAATTAATGAATAAACTAGAGAGCAGAGGCAGCTAGGTGGCACAGTGAATAGAGCACCGTCAGGAGGACCTGAGTTCAAATCCAGCCTCAGACACTTAACACAGAACTAGCTGTGTGAGACTAGTTAAGTGAAAGTCACTTAACCCCAATTGCCCTGCCTCCCCCCCTGAAAAAAAATAGAGCAGCACAAGGTGTAAAATGGATAGTTTCTATTACATTAAATTAAAAAGTTTTTGTAAGAGGCGGCTAGGTGGCACAGTGAATAGAGCACTGGCCCTGGAGTCAGGAGGACCTGAGTTCAAATCTAGCCTCAGACACTTGACACTTACTAGCTGTGTGAGTTTGGGCAAGTCACTTAACCCCAATTGCCCTTCCAAAAAGCAAAGGAAACAAAAAAATTGGGGGTGGGGAGGATTTTATAGACAGTTTCTCAGATAAAGGTCTCATATCTCAAATATATAATGAAGTCTGTCATATCTATAAGAATACAAGTCATTCCCCAATTGACAAATGGTCAAAGGATATGAACAGGCAGTTTTCTGATGAAGAAATCAAAACAATTTATAGTCATGTGAAAATATGCTCTAAGTCATTTTTGATTGGGGAAATGCACATTAAAACAACCTTGAGTCCCCCCATCTTGTCTGCCATTCCCCCTTCCTTTGCTATACTTTGGGGAACATATGTGGGGGGAGACAAAAATAAAACAAAAAAAAGATACCCTTTAAGTTATTTCCTCACCCAGCAGGATATCCTTATATGTATAAAAGGATAAGTAACCATGGCAACTTCTTTATAAACTCTGAATTCTAGAGCTGGAAGACATCTTTTGAAAGTTAACACTGTTTCTGGGAAGCACATAAGTTTAGTCAGGCAGCTGTTGCCTCTTTTCTTCAAAGTCTCCCCCTATAACTTTGCCATGTTGTCACATAGTGGGTGAAAATATATGGGGGATTTGAGGCCTTGGTTTGAATCCTCAAAGTCCTACTCTGATCTCTGACATCTCATCAAGTCATAGAGGTGACCCCAAGTTCTTGAAGACAAGGCCAGTGGACTGACCAAAGGATCTGAAAGATTCAACCGTGTTGCTTTAGTACACCTTCTGGGGCCACTCAGACAACTCAATATTCACACTCACAGGTTGGGGTACCTGGTGGATGGCTGACTATTCCCTCCTGAAGAGTAAAGGTAACTTAGAGGGCCTGAACGTTCTAGTATACTACTATCTCCTGGGCTCCCACCACTTTGTTCTCCATTAATATCAACCGGTTGACTCCATGGTTTGAGAAAAGGGATTTAGTGAGAAGGTATATCTAGTAATGGGTGGTACAAAATATTCCCCCCAAAGCCTGGGTCATACTCTCATATGTACGCACAGAGAGTAAGCACTAACATAAAAGTGTAATGATAGTGTATAGTTAACATGTATTTGCAAAAGGGTGCCACGCCTCCTCCATCCTCTCTGGACATCCCATTTTTTCCTTTTGTGGAATTCTGGAATTAGTCATTGCTCCACTCTGCTGATCATTGATGTTTTTTTCTTCCAAATCAATGGGTTTATAGAATCATTTGAATATTTGGGTGGGTAAACAAGAACTCAGGAAGGTGTGGGCATCAGGATCTGACACTTTATTCTTGGGCTGGTAATCTCCACTTGTCCCTATCAGCTTTCCTATCCATGACTCCCATCCTCAGAGGGCAGATTTCTGTGAATGAGGTCACTTGAGGTGAACCCTAGAGCTTACTTGATTTTTACCCTGTTAGGGAAAGCTGGAGGCACCAAGAGAACTCTATGGGAACCCTAGGGTAGATCACGGAGAACGGGAGAGGTACAAGGAGGGGCCTGAGGGCTAAGGCCATGACAGAGCCCCAGAACTGGGCATGGTGCCAGGGCTTTAGCAACTTAAGCAGAAGGCCCTTCACATCCTATAAACAGTGGCACTCCCAGGCCAGGCTCAGGGTCCCTCCCTGCCTAATTCCCCAAGCCTGTCACCTGCCTCTCCTATTTGCAGGTGTCAATGAGCCTTGGCCCAATTTCTAGCTGACACTCCCAGGGTTTGCTCCCCGGGGGGTAGCTTATCTCCCACTACCCACAAAGGATTTGGAGGTGCTGAACTGTTTGCTCTAAGATTTATGGGGTTTACCCGGAATCAAACTTTGGGAATAAAAATTCTTCCTCTTTCCCTCAATCAACCCTGTGTCCCCCCCACCCCACCCCCAACAATGGGAGCATGATGCTCTAAGGAGAAAAGAGGGGTCAAGGTGAAGGCAGAGTTAGAACCCTGGACTCTGGTTGGTCTCTGCTGCTGCTGCTGCTGTCTCTCCAATGTCGTCCCCCACCCCCAATATCCAAGAGTCAGACTTTGGGAGCAGGGGAGTATTTACTATCTCTGAAAAGGCTGTGAAGGCTTAGTTCTTCAGGTTTCAGAGTCTAAAATCCAGGCCCTTCTGGGGGAAATGCCAGTTCTGTTGCCACCTTCCTGAAGCCCTTTCTGAATTATCTTCACCGCCACCATCATGACCATGTTCCTCTCCTCCCCCTCTGCTGCCTTGGAAAGCCCCCTCCAATATTTTTTTTTTAAGTCAGCAATCATTTATTAAGTACCTACTATGTTTCAGGACTCTCAGGACACAAAGAAAGGTAAAATACAACCTCTGCCCTCAAGGAGCTTGCAGTCTAATGGAAAAACAACAGCAAATAGCTAGGCACAAACAAGATATAGACAAGACAAATTGTGCCCCCCCCCCCCATCTTTAATTAATTTTTCCAAAACACTTTGTCTGGCTCTCTCCTTTGTTCCCATCACTTTTTATTTATTATATCTTTTTGTGTAGATAGACGGTTGACATTCATGCTATACCAATGTTCACTGTCTTAGTGCCTTGTACACAGTTGGTGCCTAATGCATGCTTATTGAATTGGGATCCCAGATGCTGCTTCGTAGTAGAAATTGAATGCACTCCTCTAGTGATCAGAGGGCCTCTTTGAGAAACTCCCAGAAGGATTTAGAACTACAACTTTGGAGATTGTCTGGTGTTTTATAGATGAGGTGGCTGAGAATAAATAGGTTAAATGTCTTTCTTGAGGTCATCAGGATTCTTCAATAAACACCACAGAGATTTCATATGATTTGGAGCTGGGATAGAGCCAGTTCTACCAGTTCAAGAGAGCTGCTTGTTAAATTTTCATTATGAATATTTACATACCATAAATCAGAGCTTGATTTGTTGTTATGTTTATTGTCTAGGCTTAAGAAAGTGATGGAGAAAAATAATACGGATTAAACTTTAAAAGTTTTTAAAATTTGTTGGTACTTTTTTTTCCCAAAGAGCAGGTTGTTAGATATTTTCTAGCATACCCTCTCTGAAATTCAACTCAACAAGCTAGGTGCTGGGGCTGCAAAAACAAGTTAAATCCATTCTTCAAGGAATTCCTATTCTATCATGGGGAATACGTGTATACAATTCAGTGAATATAAAACTTTTTTTTTTCATTCTTTCAGTTGTGTCTGACTCCTTGTGACCCCAGTTTGGGGTTTTCTTGACAAAGATACTGGAGTAGTTTGCCATTTTCTTTTCTGAAGGAAACTGAGGCAAACAGGATGAAGTGACTTGCCCTGGGACACACAGTTAGTAAATGTCTGAGGCCAGATTTGAATTCGAGAAGAGTCTCCTAGACTCCAGGCTGGGTGCTCTACCCACTGCACCACCTAGCTACCCTATAAAAAATACAAAATGGGTTAGGGGGGAATGATAACAACATGGGAGATAGACTGTTTTAGAAGGTGACTCATGAATTCAAAGGATCTTTGAAAGATACTAGGGACCCCAACAAGCAAAGATGAGGAGGGAGAGCATTCCAAGCATGGTGGATGAAGGAACCCTAAAAACCATCTAATCTAGTATTATTATTTTACAGATGAGGAAAGACGTTCAGAGAAACCTCATGGAACAGAAGCCAGTAGCAAGGCATAGATTCAAATCCAGGGTCTGATGCCAGAGTCAATGTTCTTTCCATTATGTCTCTCATCCAAGAAATTCCAGTGAAGGAGTGATCTATGGTGAGCAGCTGATACGTCAAAAAAACCTTTAGGGTTTACACAGGGCTGTGAGACTCACAATAACTTTATGTGATAGGTACTACAAGCAAAGGAAGCCAGATGATACAGCGAGAAGAGCACAGGCTTGTGAATCAGGGGTCAAATCCATTCTCTGACATCTGATACCTGTGTGACATTGAGTAAGTCACTTACTGGCCTTTACTAGTGTGTGATCATGGGTATGTAGCCTCTATTTCTCATCTGTAAAATAAGGATGTGGGGTTAGGTGGCCGCCAGAGTCCCTTCCAGCTCTAGACTATGATCTCCAGTCACTAGGATATTTTACAGATGAGGAAACTGAGGCTGTGTGCCCATAGTCACATACATAAATGGTAGGGACTGAGAATGAGTTTTGAATCCAGGATTTTTTAACTGCACATCTGACACTCTAACCACTATCCCATACTGCCTCTCCTGGGCTCTTTTGCCAACTCTGTCTGACCTGACTCAGGGTGGTCTTCCCACGTAGCATCAATTCAGCCTCAGGCCTTTCCCACGCAGAGCTGGGAGGGGCACAAGACTTGGACACAGTCCCTAGTTGCCCCGAGTGTCCCCTCCTTCCTGGCACTGGCCACCCAGGCCATGAAAGCTGTTATTCAGAACCTGATAAGTGACTGGGCTGGGCTGGGTCAGGCCAGTGATAAGAAGCAGCTGTTTGAAGTCCAGAGAGATAAGGGTAGCCCAGTAAATCTATAGATAAGAAAGGACATGAAGGGGCCTTAGCTAAGCCCCTAGGTTTTTCCCATTTCCATTTATTCCTTTCTTTAACCTTAGACCCCTGACAGAGAAGAAATCCATCCCTGAATGCCTTCCATTACTCTGGAGTCCCTCCCTTTGTCTGGGTCCTGCCTGTTTCACTACAGTTGCTCTTTCTAATCTTTAGCTCCTGAGAAACATGGCACACAGTCCCAGCCAGCAGTCCCCAGACTGCCACACCCTGCTACTCTATGGTCCAGATGCAGGCTCTGTCTGCGGTGTGAGGCAAGTAGGCTTGTGTATACCCATGGAGGAGCTCCCCATAGCCCACCTCTCCCCCAAGTCTTTCCTCTTCTCAATCCCCTACTCCTGTCTTGGAGGATTTCGACATCCAAGTCAATGACCCTTCACCACTCCAGGTTCTCACTCCACTCCTACACCACAGGGCCAAACCAAACAGCCCAGAGTGGGACTTTTCCAGTAAGAACCCCACTCCAACCCTAACTCCCCTCATGCCCCTCAAACCTCAGATCCCCCAAAACCTCTTATCTTTACCTCCTCAACCCCCTTCTCTGACGTGCCAAACTAACCAGTCAAGCTAACTTATCGACTCCAGCATGATTTGAATCAGAGAATCCTAGAATGTTAGCATTGGAAGGGACCCAAGACATCATTTAGCTTGACCCTCTCATTTTACAGATGGGGAAACTGAGGCTTAGATGTGAAGTGACTTCCACAATGTGATGCCAGCAGTTGCAGGATTTGAATCCAGCTCCTGTCTCTAAATCCAGCAATTTCCCCACTGATTGTTGGTGGTGGTGGTGGTTTTGGTCCTTCCTTTTCCAAAAGGCCCAGTGACGTCATGGGTGCTGTCTTGACTTGCACTGTGTTTTTCTTAAAAGATCTAGAACCTGGGGCGGCTAGGTGGCACAGTGACCAGAGCACCAGCCCTGGAGTCAGGAGGACCTGAGTTCAAATCTGGCCTCAGACACTTAACACACAAAAACTAGCTGGTGACTTTGGGCAAGTCACTTAACCCCAAATGACCTTCAAAAAGCAGAGAGAGAGAGAGAGATCTAGAACCCCCGACTAGTCAAGCAATCAGCAAGAATTTACCGTAGGCCTGCTTTGGTGCTCATCATTGTGGCAGGTACCAGGTACCCAGAACCAGCTTTCTCTCCCCAGGATAGGCGCTTCTGTTCATCTCTATTATGCTGTTCATGTATTTGATATAATCTCTGTGTGTATTCTATCAGACCTGTGTGTTTATTCATATCAGATCTATGCATATCTCTTCCATCTCCCCACTGGGTTGATTGTAAGCTCCCTCTGGGCAGGGACTGAATGTCTCTTCCAAAATCCCTAACCCAGAACTGCTGGAGGGCCCTGACCTGGGAGGAGGTGCCAGTGAGCTCAAGCCTATAGCCTGCCCTGCTGGATTCAGTGAGAGGCTAGAAAATAGGCAAGGCTGACCTTAGATGCCGTGGGCCCCAGCACTCCCAAGTATGTCTAGGGATTCAGTAGAATGGGAGGAGATAAATGACAGAGTCTGACCCAATCTGAGTCACTGTTTTCAGAGAGTAGCCAGACTCAAGGACTCTTAGACAGGGCTATATGTTGCCCCTCTTCATTGGACACCTTCATTAAACCTCTGGCTTTATTTTTCTCATCATAATGTAGATTGGAAAGGAAGAGGAAGGGCAGAGACAGGAAAAGATCCTTGAAGAGACTCCTTTAAGGCCTCTGATGGGATTACAAAGCCAGCAGGAATGTGGGGTACCTACAAAATTGGGAGCCCCCCTTTTCATCTTTTGTTCTGCGGCATGGGGTGGGCTGTGGTGAAGTTGATCATGGTGCCAGGGAGGAAGTCTCTGAGTTCTGAGTGGGCCCTGGTTGGGGGGAGGGGGTGCACATGGAGCAGCTGGGAGGGGTGAAGGTTATGGTGGCACTGTGCCAAATCAGCTGCCACCCCTTTGCAGCAATGGTGCCTCTTGGCACGTTCACACCCTTCTCCGAGCTGGCAGGGGCTCCAATTACCAGCCCTGGGTGCCAAGAAGGTGAGACACCCCACCCTTGTCCAGGTCCCCCACGGCTTCTAGGTTCCATGGTCCTTTAGGGGCCCTGCCCCCCAGTGAGAAAGGGGTGTTCTTGGTGGGAATAGATTAGCTTTTAGTGCATAAGGATTAGGGGCCTGATGACAGGGTGTCAGGGTGTTCCTTAGAATGGGTGGCTTCATAATCCTCAGCCCGAGCACCAGGGGCTATGATGCCCTTTGATCTGTGCCTTTGAAAGCTCCATTATACAGACACAGCCCATGTTTCCATAAAGGGAAGAACAATCGTTTCCAGCCCAGACAAAGGACTCTTTGTACAGCCCTGGGACCTGAGTCCAGTCGTCACAGGAGCAGGGGGAGGAGGAGAACCCCGCCCTAGAATGGGGAGAGGGGGGCAGGGTGATGCTGGGTGAGGCAGCTGCGTGGCTCTCTCCAAGCCTGCCTCTGGTGGGCAAAGGGCACTAATGACATCATATTGCCCAAGGGGCACACCCAAAGCCAATGGGTGGGGTGGGTCTGGCAGTTTGATATGAAAGGGTCTATGGGGGGGCCCCCAGCCATCTTACCTCAGCTTTGGGGAGTATCAGGGTATCAGGCATGGGCCCCACATAGCCCTCTGTCCACTCATCGCTAGCTCAGATTGACTATCTATGCCCATGGGAATTGAAAAGCCACCTCCTGGGCTGACTCCTCTCCATTTTACTGCCTAGACAACCCAGTTGCCCTGACAATGAACACACAAACAATAACGGGGTTCTGTGAGGAATTCGAGGTGTAGACAAAGGTGCCTAAATCTGTTTTGGTCACGGACCCCTGCCACAGTCTAGTTAAATTTCTGGACTCCTTTCAGATGAATGGTTTTAAATGCTTAAAAAATATAACTAGACTTACAAAGAAAATCAATTCTATTTAAATGATTATCAAAATTAACAAGATAAAAGGCTTGTTATTGTAACAGTAAATGAACTGTGTGGTAAAATGCAGTTATAAAAATTAACAAGTTTAAAAAACAGATTCACGTAGTGGATCAGGTCACTCATTTACTTGGGGTGTGGATATTTTAGAGAATATTTGGAGGTATGAGCAAGGAACAGGATGGGGGTGAGGGAGATGTGGGGGGGTGATTTGTAGAAGATACATTGACCCAGAGCAGAGGCAATCCTAGGGAAAGAAAAGGCAGTAGCCACCTCTCATTAGGGTGCAATACAGACTACTTTATTGTGCACAACATAAATGCACTCATTTTTAATGTTAGAAAATCTTACTTTTCACATGAAGTTTGTTTATTTTTAAATAATATCAAGCCATGTGTTACACTGGGGACTCAGAGGTCCCCCCTGAACAGTGATAACAGAGTAGGCCATTTTCACATCTTACCAAGACCACACCAGCCATACTCCAGAATGAAACTCTGAAGAGTCTTCAGCCACCACTACCAGAGAGGGGTAGAGGGGAGGGTTAGGGGGTGGTAACCTCACATTTTGCAAATGATTTTGCAAAGCAAATCAGGCTGATGGAGTAGGGCCACTAGCCTGGCCCTTGTGAAGGCAAAGGTGGAGACAATGTTCTCTAGTGGGAATTAGTCCCCTTTACCCCACACCAATGTGTTTGCCAGTCAAATCCAGGCTCTCTGAAGGTCTATTGCCCATTTTTGTCTCCTATTCCCTGATCTGGGGGCCATGGTTTGGGGCTCACCTATATTTGTTTGTTTCATCTTTCTATGAGCACACTCTGTCAGCCATAAGATAGACAATTTGGGACTTAGCCCTGAAAGAATCTGGGAACTCGTCCAGAAATGGAGGGTGTGGGGTGGGAGGGGTGGGGGTCAGATCTGGACCCCATATTGTCCCTGGGAACAAGCTAAAGCCCACCTGGGTAGTATTCTTAGATGTTCATGGGGAGAGGGTGATGGATGACAGGATTCCCAGGCTTTACCAGATGGCAGGATGGGGATGGAGAAAGGAACCTTGGGGGCACTGGAGAGAAAGAAACTCCAGCTGACCCCAGGAGAAGTAGAGACCAAAGCATGTGGGGCTGGAAACCAGGCCTGCAGGTGGCAAACCTGTTCCTGCCCACAGAGACTTGCTGTGTTGATTTTGGCAGCCCCTGCCCAGAATCTCAGTCCTGCCTCAGAGAAGACTGAAACTGAGACTGGGCAGGGCTTGGGGGGGTGGGGGGAACTGTTGGGGGCTGCTGGAGATGTTCCCAATCTCATCCTGCCTGTGCTGGCTGAAGCTGGCTGGGGTGGGAACTGGGCCTAGCCAGACCCAGCTAGGGCTGGGGGAGCCCTACGGCTGGAGGGACACAGGGGACGTCGAAATGGAAGCACCGCTTGGCCCCAGGCCAGTGAGGATTGACTAATAGAGGAGCCTGGGTCTGGAGAAGACAGCAAAAGCTGTCCCCAGCTTCTCCTTACTCTTTTTGACCAGCATGCATAGACTGATCTTCAGAGTAGAGATAAGAAAACTTGTTCATACCAACTTCAGCTGAAGAGTATAGCTGATTCATAGGAAGAGAGACAGAGACAGAGACAGAGATACAGAGAGAGAGAGACAGAGAGACACAGAAAGAGAAAGACAGAGAAGAATGAGAGTGATTCACTAAAGAAGTAGGTGACAGAAAGGTCCAGAAACAAGATAGGAATGATTGTGAGGGCAAATGGAGATATGGATGGATGGTAACAATGATAATTAATGGTAATAATAGCTAACATTTATTAAGCACTTTAAGGTTAACAAAGTGTCTCATTTGATTCTAATACCAATTCTTTGAGATGGGTGTTGTAATTCCCATTTTACAGATGAGGAAACTGATACTAAGAACTTTGACATAATAAATGAGGTGGGATTCAAGCTCAGGTCAAATGACCTCCTTGGAGAGAATCTGAAAGTTAAATAAGCACAAATAAATATGTTTTGAAAGACTGAGCCCCACCTCTCCCCGTCCAATGAGCTGCCACTCTTTCTGCCACTTACTAGCTCACATCCCCATCCACAGCTTTCTCAGGCTGCACTGACTCAGGTCTCATCTTGATGTGCCTTGACACCTGGGTTTTCTAGGCTTCTTGTTTTCAGGGACCCTTTTGCCCCTTCCATTGTCACTATCACTATATGCTTTTGCCAAAGCCTCAGTTCTATTCCAGAAGACACTGAAACAAAGTGCAAAGTGAATAGAGCCCTGGGCTTCAGAGTCAGAGGAGACCTGAGTTCAAATCCTGCCTCAGACACTTACTGGCTATGTAACTTTAGACAAGTCACTTAAATGCTTTGTGCCTTAGTTTCCTCATCTGTAAAATGGGAATTTTAATAGTACCTACCTCCTAGGGTTGTAGTGAGGATCAAATAAGATAACACATGCATACTGCTTTGAGAATCGTAAAAGTGCTATACAAATTGCTGGTTATTGTTATTTTTGGTATCTGGCTCATAGTAAGTGCTCACTGAATGCTTGGTTGGCTGCCATGTTGGCTAAGGCTGGCTAGGGTGACAGGAGCCGTTGCTCCCTATTTTCCCTCTATTTCTACCTCCCTTTCTCCCATCCAAACCACAAGAATGGGGTTTTGACTAATAAACACTTATTAAACACCCACTATCAAATCAGTTATGTCATATGTTGTTTCCTTCAGTTGGTTCAATTGTATTCAACTCTTTGTGACCCCATTTGAGGTTTTCTTGGCAAAGATACTGGAGTGGTTTGCCATTTCCTTCCCCATCTCATTTTATAGATGAGGAAACTGAGGCAAACAGGGTGAAGTGACTTGCCCAGGGTCACACGGTTAGTAAATGTCTGAGGCCAGATTTGAACTTATGAAGATGAATCTTCCTGATTCCAAGCCCAGAACTCTATCCACTGCACCTAGGTACCTAGGGGCAATTAAGTGTCCCATTATCCTATATACCCTATATATTTTAAGAGTATATATTAAAGCACTTTGAAAACTTTAAATACTGTATAAATGTTAGCTACTACAACAACTACTACTACTAGCACAGCAACTACTATTACTACTACTGCTGCTACTACTACTACTACCACTAGGGGCCAGGCACTGTGCTAGGTGCTGAAGATGCACAGACAAAAATACTACAATTCTATCCTCAAGGAATTTATAAAGGGAATGTAAAGGGGATTATAAAGTTTACAAAGGGAATAACACATGGATACACATATAAATATATGCAAAATATATTCCAAGTAAATTGAAGGCAATGGTAGAGGTGGTGGGGCGGACACTCCTAGCTATCAGAGTGCATCAGGAAAGGCCCCCTGAAGGAAGAGGAGGTGATATTTGAGCTGATCTTTGAAGGAGGCCCAGGGCCCTAAGAGACAGAAAAAAGAGTGCATTAGTAGCAGGGTAGGTTAATTGGGAGTGCCAATGTAAGAATTAACCTATTCTCAGGCCAGGGGATCCTCAGAATTCCTAAGCTATTCTCTAGATGCTGCCAGACTCATCTACCATCCTCCTCTCTTGTCTAGGCCTGGTATCTCCCAGAGCAGCATATCCCCAAGCCGCTTTTGAGATTGCCCAGACCGTTCACTTTGGCCTGACTTCGTTGGCCCAGTCTCTAAGCCAAGGCTTACTCTCAGCCAGTCAAAAAGTTGCTAGTGTGTGTGATTCATTTTTAGGACTTAGCCCATGTTACGGTGTGATCAGTTGTTATCTCACTCCCCTATCCCACCTCACTTTCTTCCCTTTCCCCAAGGGAAAAACAAAGAAATGCAAAACAGGGTTGGAATTCATCAGCTCAAAAATCAGGATAATTTACAAGTACACAGACAGAGGTCACTCACAAAGTTCGTACAAGATAGTCCCTTTATAGGTGGGGCAGGCAATAAGAGAGTGAACAAGTCAGCTGGAGAGAAAGGCAAAGAAACAGAAATAGAAGCCAGGAATGGTAAATTCATAGAGAGCTGGTCTAGCCCTTCCATTTTGCAGATTAGGACATTAAGGCCCAGAGAAATCAAGTTATTGACCCAAGTCACGCAGGTGGCAAGTAGCAGAGCTTAGGTTTCAAACTTGGTTCCTCTCTCTCCAAATCCATCATCCTACTGGACCAGGCTTCCTAGTAAGGGTGTGAGGAGGGCACAGCAGAGAGGCTGAGAGAGAAAGGTAAGGTTAAACAAAGAATGAGATGAACAGAGAAAAAGAGAGTGCGTGTTTATGATACTTCATAGATTTAGGAGATACCTTATTGTCAACTTGGTATTTTTTAGAAAATGAGACTCAAGTCCAGAGACATTAAATAATTTGCCCAAGGTCACACTGGTAATAAACTACAGAGTCTGGATTTCAATCTTGAGAAGAAGAAGCATTTATTAAATGCCTACTGTATGTGAAGAACCCTATAAATATTATCTCATTTGATCCTCACAAAAACCCTGGAGGGAGGTTCTGTTATCCCCATTTTACAGTTGAAGAGACTGAGGCAGACAGCCTCAGTAAATGACCCTGAGCAAGGGTCACACATTCAATCATTTGTCATATCCAACTCTTCTTTTATGACCCCATTTGGAGTTTTCTTGGCCAAGATGCTGGAGTGGTTTGTCATTTCCTTCTCCAGCTCATTTTACAGATGAGGAAACTGAGGCAAACAGGATGAAGTGACTTGCCCAGGGTCATACAGCTAGTAGGTATCTGCAACTAAATTTGAACTAAGGAAGAGGAGTCTTCTGACTGCAGCCCCAAAGGTCTATCCACTATGGCGCCACCTAGTTGCCTAAGTCCTCTACCTTTAAATTCAATACTCTTTCCATTAAATGGTACCGAGTCAATATTTTGCTTGTTGGACAACTCTTCACCTCGATTCAATCAGGTAGGCTTTCCAAGTGTGAAAAGAAGGGCTACTGGTGCTGCTTTGAGGGGGCCTTATTCCAACAAAGTAATTTTCAGTCTTCTGGTCCTGGTGACTAAGAAAAGAATGTCTATGGGATTTGAGAAAGTCAATCCCTGGCTTCAGACACTTATTAGCTGTGTGACCCTGGGCACATCACTTAACGCTGATTGCCTCAAAAAAAAGAATAAAGAAAGAGAAACCAACCCCACAATTGCTTAGGAAGCTTGGGGAGAGGGAGAAATGGTGGAGGAGAATTTTTAGAGGCTGAATAGTATCTAGAAAAGGAATGTATCTTAGAGATTTCTGAATGTCCTGAATAAGACATCTGGGATGAAGAATGTGCTGGTAAATGTTTAACAACCAACTCTCTGAAGTAAAAAATAACCAACAGGCTTTTTAGTTGACATTTTCTTCATCACTTTCTTAAGCCTAGACAATCAACAAAAGTAAAAAAAATCAAGCCCTGATTTGTAGCATGGAAATGCTCACATAAAAAATTTAACAATTGGCTCTTGAGGAGGTCCACACTCCCTCATGCCCCATCTGCATTCCTTCTTCCGTCTGGGCTTCAGTTTCCTCAAAAGAGATTTAGGGATGCCTCAGGGATAGAACAGAAGAGAGGAATAAATTATGCCCATCCGGGTTAAAGGGTGGTATAGGGAAAGCCTGGAGAAGGAATTTTCTCCTTGTATATTTATAGGAATCATGGCATCTTAGGCTGTTAAAAGTTTCAAAGGGGGGAGACACGGCGCAGCTAGGTGGCACAGCGTATAGAGCACCAGCCCTGGAATCAGGAGGACTTGAGTTCAAATCTGGCCTCAGACACTTAACACAAAACTAGCCATGTGACCTTGGGCAAGTCACTTAACCCCAATTGCCCTACCTTCCCTTCTCCAAAAAGCAAAAATAAAAAAAGAGTTTCAAAGGACTATTCATATAACTCTTTAATTAAAGATGAAGAAACTAAGGCCCAAAGATGTACACTGACTTGTTCAAAATAGCATGGCTACTTAGTAATACATTTAATAGTAGATCCAGTACTCATACCCAGGTGTCCTGATTCCTACTGTGTTCCATTGTCTCTTCAGGGACTGGCCTAGGGTGAGTTGTACTATACTGAGCTCCTAGTTTGGGACCTGGTACTCTCTGCTACTCATTCATTTATTCATTCAGCAGACATTATTAAACGCCTATACTGTGCTACACATTCCCCAGACACACACACCTGGCCCTGGCAGCAGATACAAATTCCCAGAAAGTCCCTGTCTCTGAAGAGAACCCCCCCTTATTCCCCCCCCCTTGCTTATTCTGGAGGTCACAGGAAAGCTGTGACTCAGTTGAATTCTTCAGACAGAAAGCATTCCTGAATGGGGAATTAATGTCTGGGATTAATTAATTTGGAACTTTTATTTCAAAGATGTCAAAGCAACCAAACAAATATTTGGTTGAATGGTATGGCTGTGTCTTCAGCAAGAGATCCATGTGAAGTAATTAAAAAGAAAAATAGAAGATTATACACAATGAAGTGTTAAAATGTGGGGTAAGGATGATAAATGTTATAGGACTTTAGGAGAAATTAGTGTGGGTGGGGATAATTTGGAAAGATTTCATTGGTAGAAAGAGACTCCAGCATGCAATAGACTCTCAATCTTATTCACTCCCAACCCTGGGAGGTCTGAGTGGCTATTATGTACAGAGAGCTCTGCTGGCTTCTGGGGTTTACACAGAGTTTAGGTTATACAATGGTCACTGCCCTAGTTACTAGGTGTGAGGCAGTTGGCTAAGTGGTGTAGTAGACAGAGCATTTGGACTTGAAGACAGGAAGATCTGAGTTTAAATCTTGCCTCAGACACTTATCAAACTTAGCAAACTCTGGACAAGCCACTGAACTGCTCTCAGCCTCAGTTTCCTCATCTGTAAAATGAGACTAATAATAGCCCCTACTTCTCAGGAATTTTGTAAGAATGAAAGGAGGCAATATTTATAAAGTGCTTCTCAGGTTTTAAAGGACCAAAAACAATATTGTTTTTTGTTGTTTGGTTGTTTCAGTCATGCCCAACTCTTCGTGACCCCATTTGGGATTTTCTTGTCAAAGATACTGGAGTGGTTTGCCATTTTCTTCTCCAGTTCATTTTACAGATGAGGAAACTGAGGCAAAGAGGGGTAAGTGACTTGTCTAGGGTGACAAGACTAGTAAGTGTCTGAGGCTGGATTTGAACTCCTAAAGATAAGTGTTCCTGATTCCAGCCCAAATGTTCTATCCTGGAGCCACTTAGCTGCTCATTGACATCAAGAGATCTGGGTTAATATCTAAGCTTCCTAGCTGTGGGACTTTTGTCAATTAACCTCAGGGTTTTCATCTGTAAAATGGATGATCTACCTCAGCACTGTTGGGGGACTTAAATGAGACAAATGCATAGAACTATTATTGACAGATTTGAGTGGTAAAGACAAGAAGACTTGAATAGCAATGACTGGCCTCTCTTTATGAGTTATCTTACTAACCCATTCCTATGCTAGGGAGGCAATCAGTCAATCAGGCACCTCTTAAATGCCTACTGTATGCCAGGAAATGAGCCATAGTAAGTTAAATGCCTACTATGTGCCAGGGAATGCGCCATAGCAAATCGAGAGTTGGCCTTGAAGCCAAGAAGACCTGAGTTTACATACTGACAGTGTGATCCTGCTCAAGTCTCTGAACCTCAGTTCTTTGGGCAACTCAGCCTAAATTTCAGAGGAAAGGCTCTCCTTGATAGAGGGAGTTTCCTATGCTGGTGGAATCACAGTGGTGGATCCTTCTGTATCCCTAATTACCCAGTACTGAAGTACTGCAGAGACCAAGAGAGCCTTTGACACAATCTTGGTCCTTCAAGGTTCACATTCTATCAGAGGGGTTAATTCATCCATATAAAAGAACATACCAAGTCATTTGAAACAGTAGCAGCTGAGATCAGCAAGCAAGGTCCTCTTGTAGGTGCTGAGACAGAGGTGGGGGTGGGTGGGTGGAGTGCCTTTGCAGGTATGGCAGACAATCAGCCTATGTCAAGGCTGGGAGATAGAGTTCCATGAACAGCAAGAAAGCTAGCTTGGCTGACCTGCAGAAATACTGGATCATAGCCTGCAGCAAGGGCAATAGCGTAGAATAAGATTGGAGCCAGGTTGTAAAGAACCTTAAATGAGTTTTTATTTGGTTTGAGGGTAATAGGGAGCCATAGGAGAAGACTGAGCTGGAGAATTACATAGGAAAATCACTTTGGCAGCTATGTCAGCAATGTCACAGATGGGAGAAGGAAGAAGAGGCAGGGAGATCAATTAAGAAACTAGTCCAGGAAGGAATGATAAAGGTGTGAACTAGGATGGTGGCCACATGTATGAGTAGAGAAGAGTCAGTCACCCTGGTACTCCAGTGACTACAGAGGAGAAGGTTTGGGGAGGATTTTAATTCCTTTTTTCTGGGGGCAGGGGTGGGGACAGTGTTCTCCACCAAAGTTTTTAACTTACTCCCACACCCCCCCCAGAGAAGACCCTGGGTTCTTTAAGGCCATGGGAAGCACTAGCCCTGACAGAGTATTGAGTCAGTGATGGACAGGGTGCTTATCAACAAAGGATCAGCCTGAAGTGGTTCTTAGAGCCTGGAATTCCTTGTGCTCCCCTCCCAGTTCTGGATTCTCCCTTAACTTCCTTCCAAGTATAGCTCAAGCACCACCTCAGTGTGGAGAGTGTATCCCACCAGGAGAACATGGACTTTGGGGTACTTTCTGTTTTCTGCTGCAATCTTCCTAAGCCTAACACAGAGACTTGTAGTTGTCATTGAACTGAATTGAAATTAATCTCCTGAAAACTGATCACAGCAGGAGAGGAGTCAGTTAGGTGTGGAGGGGGTGTGCCCTGTGTTGTGGAGGGTGTGTCAACTGCAGTGAAGTCATGACTCTTTTGAAATATTGAAATACTGATAGTTGTCACCTTCCTGTATTGCTACAGGAATCAAACCAGGGTTGGATACCTGAGAGGGTGGGTCAATCCGTGAAGCCAAGGAGTCTCATGATGTCAGAAGACAGCAGTTTCTGGGGGACTCCTGTGTGGTGTCACAAGGGGCTGGACTAAATCTTAAAGTGGTGCAAACTGTGTCAGTTTCTGGCCTTTCCCCTCAGAGAGGTCAAGGTTTTGAAGACCACTCCACTGAAGCCTGTTATTATTAAACCCTTTTTGTGTGGAGTCTTTTCCTGGGAGACCCTGAGCCGATGTGGTCTGGTGGAAAGAGCTTTAGATCTGGACACCAGAGAGCTGTGTGATCATGGACATTCATACCATTTTACTCTCCAGGCTTATTTCCTCATTTACAAAATTAGGGAGCTGGACATAGGTGGCCTCTGAGGTCCTTTCCAGCTCCAGATTGATGATCAGATTAGAAGTTGTATAATTAGAGTTCTTGTCCTGGCCCCACTGTTATAGTAGTTGACGTTTATACACTATTTTGAAAAACATCTGACATAGTGCCTCATTTGAACTTCGCTACAAACATATGAGTAATAATACTAGCTAACATTTCTATAGCCCCCATGTGCCAGGCACTGTGCAATTATTATCTCATTTGATCCTCCCAACGACCCTGGGAGGTAGGTGCAATTATTATCCCATTTTACAGATGAGGAAATAGAGGCAAATAGAGCTAGTAAGTGTCTGAGGTTGGGTTTGAACTCAGGTCTTCCTGACTCCAGGCTGAGGGCTCTATCCACTGAGACATCTAGCCCAAGTATTGTAAGTATTATTATCTCGATTTTAGAGATGGGGAATTTGAGATCCAGAGAAGGTGTGTTTCCCAGTCACATATCGGTGTCAGAGAACATAACTAAAACCCAAGACTCCCTTACTACAATTCCAACACTCTAGCCACTAAGTCTTCTTGTCAGCTATATGGCCCTATGTTACCTAACTTTTTGGTGACTCAGTGTCTTCAAAATTGTGGTTGTGAAATTAGGATGATCTCTAAAGTTCTCTACTTCTAATAGCTAACAGTCCATGATTTGCCCCAGAGGGCATTTGGGAGAAAGCCTTTCATTCCTTTCCAGAGGATCTCCCATCTGCCCCCTCCTCACTCTTCCTCCCCACACTCAGTGCTGCCCTGGGCCCTCCAGGGCTCAGGGAGGGCCTCCCCTGTCCAAGCACCCAGGCAGCAGCTGTCCAGCTGACTGAGACTGTGACTCATTCAGTTATGGGTAAGAAGTTTCAGGCCCCCCTCCCCCACCCTCCCCAGCCCTTGAGCCTTTTTTAGGTGTTTACACTTGAGAGCAGGTGCACCCAGGTCATGCTACTGAGAGTTGAGTGAATAAGATGGAGCCCTGAAAGGGGGAGCGGGAGGGGGTTACAGATGCTGAGATGAGGCTGTACAGGCACCAGGAGGATGACACCAAGGGCAGAAATGCAGGAGTTGGCCGTTGGGTAGGGTTAGGGGCCCTGGCTGCAGAGGGTGCAGGTAGCAGAAGCAGACATCTCCTAGGCACTAGGCATACATTTCTCTGCTCCCTCAATCCCAACACTCAAGGAAGGTCCAGGAGACCTCCTGCCCCTAGGCAGGGGGACCTCTCAGGTCTCTCCAGGCTCAAGTTTCAGCCTCTTGATCCCCTTCCGATTTCCTGAAGCTTCAGTTGTTTCTGTTTCTAATCTTTCATCCTTCCCTAGTATTGCCATTCCCTGGCAGCTCGGAGATATAGCCCTCCCTCTCCCCTCAGCTCCGGTCTTCCAGCTAATTCAGTCAGTGTAGGTAAGGGGTGGGGTGGTGGCCTGAACAGAAAGGAAGGGGTGTGGTGATTTTTACCACAGTGGCTTGTTTATCACTTAAAAGAGGGCAGGTTCTACCTCAGACTGACCCCCCATGCCCCGATGAGGAAGGGTGATAGTTTAAGGTTTAGCAGAGGAAGGTGGGCATCAGAACTCTCATAAGGCAGTGGGATGTAGAGGACTGGGCATGAAGCTGGTAACCAAGAAGGTCCCTTTTCTCTCTCCTGCCATTTGAGTTCTGTCTCACCACCAATCAGTTGTATGACATTAAGTAGATCATTACCCCTCTCTGGGTCTTAGTTTCCCCATCTGTAAAATTAGGGGGTTAAACTGGGTGGTCTCCAGGTCTCTTCCTGCTCTAATGCTCTAGGATCTGGAATTTTCTTTGGCAGGGTGGATGGTAAAGGAAGATGTGTGGAAAAATGAGACCAGAAGAGGGAGTACTTCTACTCTGTCCTTTTATGACTTGAGGTAAGCTGTAGGTATGCCAGTTGCCCTACCCCTAATGCCTGAAGTTAGGCTTCTTATCTGGAAGATGGCAAGAGATTCTACCTAGCTGTGTGACCCTGGGGAAACCATCTAACTTAGGATCAAGGAATTTCCATCTAGGAAGGACCTTGGAGAACATCTGGTCCACGTATAAAGCTTCTCTTACCTTTTGATTCATTATCTCACCATTAAAATAATTCTTTCAAATGTCTTGTTAGCAAAAATCTGGAAACTGATATGTCCTGTGACTGGACACTCAGAAGGAACAAATTGTGATATAGAGACATAGAATATTGTTCCCCTATAAGAAATTACCGATATGGAGAATACCAAGTGATAGGATATCTTCAAAGTAATGCAGAGGAGTAGAGACACAGAAATAAACAGTCTGACTTTGTCAATGCCTTGTTCTCTCTCTTTTCATAAGATTTTAGAGAAAGAAATTTAATTAAATTATCACATATTAAAAATATGACAAATGAAAATTTATTGTTACATATTTAGAATCATTTCTTATGTTCTGCTATGCACATGACATGCTATTTTTTCTTTCTAACTGTATTTAAGTTCCAATATTTATGCTTATGATATGTTTTTGTTTTTCTCAATTCTGTATTTGCGTTCTGGCATTTGAGTCTAAAATAAAATTTTTGTTTGTTTGCTTTTTGGATGGGGGAAGGCAGCGCAATTGGGGTTAAGTGACTTGCCCAAGGTCACACTGCTAGTAAGTGTTAAGTGTCTGAGGTCAAATTTGAACTCAGGTCCTCCTGACTCCAGGGCCAGTGCTCTAGTCACTGAACCACCTAGCCACCCCAAAAATAATTTTTTTTTTAAATCAGAGAAAAAAATACAATAAGTAAACCTGCATTCTAAAAGATCTTATACTAGTGAAATTTCCAAGAGATTCTCTATCAGTGTCTTTTTCTGCGGATATACCATAGTTCAACTGTACTTGCTTAACCTACTGCTTCTCAGGACTGTCACTTCCCCATACATTATAGCTGATCGATTCCCAGGCTCTGACCTGTTCTGATCCATGAAGAAAATATTCCAAGATATTGTTCACTAGAACAATGTTAACATTTTGCTGAAGTGAGATTTGAGTGTATTTATCTGCATGATACACCTTTATTCTATCAGTAGACTTGTATTTTGCAATGATCATTTCTTGCAGCTGGCAAAACTGTTGCTTTGTTTCCATGGCATATAACTGAAGTGCTAAACTATAAAGATAACCCACAAAAAACTGACTCTTCATGACCCCTTTTGGGGTTTTCTTGGGGAAGATACTGGAGTGGTTAGCCATTTTCTTCTCCAGCTGATTTTATAGATGAGGAAAAGGAGGCAAACAGGGTGAAGTGACTTGCTCAGGGTCACACAGCTACTAAGTGTCTGAGGTCATATTTAAACTTAGGAAGACTCATCTTCCTGACTGCAGGCCAGGCACTGAGCAGGCCCCTGCATTGAGCCAGAGGAACTAATATCAACCAAGACTTTTGAGATATATCCTCAAGCATGTGCTGACAAAGAAACTTGATTTCCACAGGGGAGAAGAAATGAGGAATAAATCCTACAGGTTCAGTCTAGTGGGAACCATACCACATGCCACACGGTAGTTTCTATTCATTTTTCCTTTCTCATACAATGATTCAAAAAGGTTGACATCATTGTAAATTTCAGGGTCCAGTTGCTACTTTATTTATTTATTTTTGGAGGGAAGAAGGCAAGATGATTAGGGTTAAGTTACTTGCCTAAGGTCATACAGCTAGTGTGTCAAGTGGCTGAGGCTGGACTTGAACTCAGATCCTCCTGACTCCAGGGCCTGTGCTCCATTCACTGTGCCACCTTGCTGCCCCTGCTGCTTTATTTTTGGCTACTTGTTCCAAGGCAACCATGGTTTCTTGGGATGAGCAATTCTGAACTCTTATGTTTTTCAGTATCATTTATTATCACAGATGAACTCATTAAACTCTCACATGGTTTGGATCCACTCTAGAAGAATAGGAAAGTACCCTTAGCAGACACAGTTCTGAGTACCTGTACCATGGAATACAGCAGTCACACTGAGACTGTAGGACAATAATCAGATACCCTCAACCTTCAACCTTTTCTGGGCCCTATTTCCTAGGACTCCCCATCACACACTTGATACTCTTTCTTGCTGATACAGACTACTACCAACATGAACTCAACATTCCATCCATCTCTAACTGCGCCCCATTCCTGAGATGCCCTCCCTGGGATTCCTCATCTTCCTTCAAAGTTCAGCCTAGGTGGCAGCTTTCCAATGGAACTTTCCCTGACACCCATAGCTTCCCCCAGCTTATAAAGTCTCCCTTTTTCATATTGTCTTATACTTATTTAAATGTAATTGTTTAGGGGTAGGGACTGGATCAGAAGCTACGTGAGGCAATGGATAAAGTGCTAGGCCTGCAGTCAAGAAGACAAATCTTCCTAAATTCAAATCTAACCTCAGACACTTACTAATTGTGTGACCTTGGGCAAGTCATTTCACCCTGTTTGCCTCAGTTTCCTCATCTGTAAAATGAGCTGGAGAAGGAAATGGCAAACCATTCCAGTATCTTGACCAAGAAAACCCCAAATGGGGGCACAAAGAGTCAGATATGACTGAACAACAGCAAGGGACTAGATCCCCAGGTATGATTTCATTGGTATAGGGGACTGTCCAATGAGAAAACTCCCTCTGCCAATGCAGTGTTGGCATTATTTTCTCTGAAACTCATCGTTTTAGAAAAGAGTACCAAGAGTTGAAGTGACTTTCTCAGGGTATAAACAGTAGTATGTGTCAATGACTGGATTTGAACCTAGGTGTTTTTAACTTCAAGCCAATTCTGTAACGGCTATGCCCCATGCCTCTCATACTATATGCCTTATACATAGAAGGCATTTAATAAATCTTTGCTAGTTAAATTTATAAATTAATTAAATTTATTAATTAATGAGTTTATAATAATAAAGATTTTAAAAATCCCCATCCCCTACATTTTACAGAGGAAGAAACTGAGAACCAGATAGGTAAAATAATTTGCTCAGGATCATAGATGTAGCAAATGAAGGGGTTGGGCTAGGCTGGGTTCTCTTTTGGAAAATTGCATTGATATCTCTTGTTTTACATTGCCTAAATTTTCTTCTCCATTCCTTATAGCAACTTTTTTTTCTTCTTAAGGCAAAGAAGAAAAATAATCATCAAATTTGATTAATACACTGGGGAAAAAAATCTGAAAATATATGCAATACCTTCCCACCCCCATGGACCTCCTGCCTCTACTAGAGGGAGACTGTGGGAGGTATCTTTCATATGCCTTGTTTTGGAACTCTGTTATTTGAAATTTTGCAAGAGTCACTTTCATTGTTTTGTAGTTGTCCTTTCCATTTACATTGCTGAAGTCATTGTGTATATTGTTTTCTTGGCTTTGATTACTTCACCCTATATCAGTTCCATGGTTCTTCTTTCCGTGTTTCTCTGTATTCATCATTTTCATCACTCTTTTACAGCACAGTAATATTCCATTACAGTTGCATGCCACAATTTCTTCACTCATTCCCCAATGAATGGCCTTCTATTTTGTTTCCAGTTCTTTGCTGCTACCAAAAGTGTTACTATAAATAATGTTGGTGTCTATGAGTGAATCAGTTAATAAACATTTATTAGGTGCCTACTAAGTGCCAGGCACTGTGCCAAGCCCTGGGGATACAAAAAATTTTAAAAGACACTGGAGCTCACAGTCTAATTGGGGAGATAATAAGCAAACAGACATGTACAAACAAATTATATACAGGAAATGAGAACTTTGTATCAATGACCTCCTTGGATTCTATACCCAGCAATGGAATCTCTGGATCAAAGGATATGTAGTTTCCTTAGTCATTTTATTTGCATAATTCAAAACTGTTCTCCAAAATGATTGAACTAATTTGCAGCTCACCAACAATGCCTTAGTGTGCAGATCTTCCCACAACTCCCTTAAGGTTGACCATTCTCACCTTCTGTGACTTTTGACAACTTGCTAGTTGTGAGATGAAAGCTCAAGGTTGTCTTGATTTATGTTGCTTTTATGATTAGTTATTTACAAAATCCACAGTTTCTTTTTCAGTTTGCAGTACTTCTGAGAGATGTTTTCCATATCCTTTGGTCAGTTTATCTATTGGGGAATAGAACGGATTATTAACCTAGGATCCATGAACTTGTTATTTTTTTTAATGCCAATACCTTTATTTCAGTATAACTGATTTCCTTTGTAGTCTTCTGTATTTGATTTTCAGCATTTCAGAACATTATTCTAAGAAGGGATCCATAGGTTCATCAGATTATGGAAGGGCCCCAGGACATACAAAAAGGGATAAGATACTATAGGAGAGATGATCTGAAAAGTTCTTCCCTTTTCTCCTGTTATCTGGTAAACAAAAATCCTTCCCACCCTAAGTACCGTGACTGTGATTGAAGTTGCTTTGAGATCCTTAGATAAGAGGTGCTCTGGGATGGAACTGGGCCCTGGACTGGGCAGGATAGAACACTCTGGTCGATGTGCCCCAGTGAACCTGCAGATGTTGAACAGGCTTTGAGGGGAAAACAGAGAGAGGCAGGTGGAAAATTCCTTCTGGCCCTAAACCCTGGCAACCAGACAGCAGTTATGCTGGGCCTGGCCAGCAGGAGCAAGGCATTCATGTGGCAAAAAAATAAAATTAAAAAACAACTCAGTCCTAGGAAATGTGAGGAGGTGCCTGGTAAGATTCCCCAGAAAAATCAGAAAATGTACAATCCCAAACCCAGGCAGGCACAGGCAGAGGGGAAGGTGGGCCAGGGAAAACTCCTGTTTTTAAACTTCTCTTTTGTAATCTGGTACTTTCTCTCTGGAGGGAGCCTGAACCATGAGTCAGAAGTAGTCAGGCTGGCCCCTCCCCATCTCCTCTCCTGCTGTGCCCTGAGTCTCAGTGACCTGGGAAAGCAGTTTCAATAACTGTAGGTTCTAAACTAACCAGAAGAATAGAAGGACATTATAACAGGAAGACATTGCCTCACAATAGCTCACATTCCTATAACATTTGAAACCTTCCTCACAACAAGATGAGGAGGGCAAATCTTGTTAGCATGCCCATTTGACAGGTGAGGAAACAGACTCAGACAAAGCAACATGTCCAAGGTCACAGAGTTTGTAAGTAGAAGAAGCAGAATATAAAGTATCCTGCCTCCATGCTACCTTTTAGCAAACGGTCATTATAACTAATTCACTGGATGGAATGAGCTAATTGGACAGAAATGAAAACTGCCAAACACAGTATTCTGGACCAGTAATGTTTACAATAAGAATCCATCTGAATAAAATAAGACAAAGGAGCCTAGGCTTATCCTTAATCTATCTGCTATGTCCCAGCCATTGTGTATTTGTATTGCATATTTGTTTGGTGGAGGGGGGTGTAGAATATAAAGTAAAAGCAAAACTACCTGCCCCTGAGGGGTTTTTGCTGTGAGGAGGGAAATACACATACTGGTGACTACAAGTCTAGTCTAGAGGCTTACTAAGTGCCTGCTGCCAGACAGGCATTCTTGCTAAATGCTGGCGATATATGGAAAGGCAAATCTTAGTCCCTGCTTTCCTGGACCTCATATTCCAAGGGGGAAACGATGGTAATGTTGAAAACTAGCATTTATGTAGCACTTCCCCAAATATTATCTCAGTTGATTCTCCGAACACCCTGGGAGATAGGTACTATTAACTATCCCCACTTTGTGAATGAGAAAACTGAAGCAAATTGAGGTTAAGTCACTTGCCCAGGGTCACACAGCTAGTAAGCCTTAGAGGACAAATATGAACTTGGGTCTTCCTGACTCTAGGCCTGGTGCTCTAGCCAAGGCTGTACAACTATGTACAAACCTGTTATATGAAGGATAAAGTGGAGGTAATCTCAGAGGGAAGGTACCAGGATAAAGGGGGACTGGGAAAAGCTTCTGGCAGAAAGTGAGATTTTAAAAGACTTGAAGGAAGCCAAGGCGGGAAATGAGGAAATGATTTAAAAAGTAGATACAAAATATATACAGGCACCTTTGAGAAGCAGTGGGATACAGTGTACAGGAGGCTTGATTTCTAGTGCAGAAAACCTGTCCTCCTTGGACGCTTTCTAGCTATGCAAAACCAGGCAAATCACTTAATCTCTCTTGGCTTCAGTTTCTTCATCTGTAAAACAGGGGGTTGGATTTGAGGATTACTTCTCCCCCTACCCCCTCTACCCCCCCCCCCCCCCCCCCAGGTCCCTTCCAGCTTTCCAGGAAGTCCTTCCCATGAAGTGTTTGAATTGAACTTTGAATACAGAGGTGAAGAGTGCATGACTGGCATGAGAAACAGCATGTGCAAAGGCATGAAGATGGGAGATGAATAATAGGAAAAACAGAACTTTAACAATGTAAAGGAATAAGAGTGTTCACCTACCAGGGGGAGGCCACATGTGGCTTTCTAGATCCTTGGGTACAGCTTTTTGACTGAGTCCAAGTTTTACAAAACAAATCCTTTTTTTAAGGGGATTTGTTCTGTGAAGTTTGGATTTAGTCAAAGGGCTGCACTTGAGGACCTAGAGGGCCACTTATGGTCTTGAGGCTGCAGGTTCCCCACCCCTAGCCCAACCCTCTACCTTCCTTTGAGATAGGGATGTCAGAAGTAAGGAATCAGAAGGTTGGTGTGGCTGGACTATGAAATGCCATAAAGCAATGTTTGGTAGGTCTGGGAAAGCAGTTTGGAGCTAGCTCATGAAGAGCTTTAAATGCCCAAAGGTCTTTATTTCTAATTGAATCTGGAGGTACCAGGCTTATTGAACAGGGAAGTGACAGGGGTGATATTTAGGATCCTTTCTCCCACTTTATTTTGAGTACCTATCTCCTATTCTAGGCATTTTATTGCCAGATCCTCCCTCTTCGAAAGGCCTTGGAGCAGGACCGGCAGAGAGGTGGTCCCTCTCTCCCTCCCTCCCTCCCTATGGTCACACCTGTCTAAGGGATCAGCCTAACAACAAGGCCGGCCGGGGAGTTGAGTACCTAGGTGTGCTGCTCAGCTTTCTTGCCTTCTGACATCGAAGATCTAAATCCAGTCAAGCTTGGTCACAGATGGGTGTCACTGGTTATACAGGTGACTGGGTCACAGAGCATGATTTAATGGGGGCCGACTCATTCCCACTACTGGAAGAGCGACCCAGAGTACATGCCCTACTAACCCTGTCATCTCTGCCTGATACAAAGGACATTGTCAGTCTCTGCTGAGCTAGAGAGGCTCCCTCTAGAGATAAGCCAGGCATGAACCTGTCCTAGGGACAGGCCAGTGACTCACTGACAGCCAGTCAGGAGGCCAGGGTAGTTCTATATCGCCATTTCCTAAACGTTGCCAGTCCTGGCCAAGACATACTTACCGACACATCTGATCATACCCTATGACTCCAAACTATATAGGCATAGAGATACATATGCCTATTCATTTATGGAAATACAGAATACTAGAATTTACAATCGTATTTTTGTTGTTGTTTTTTGGAGGGGGAAGGCAGGGCAATCATGGTTAAGTGACTTGCCTGAGGTCCCACAGCTAGTAGGTGTTAAGTGTCTGAGGCCAGATTACAATCATTGTATTTTGAGCTCAGAGACCAAGAAAAAGAGCAGAAAGTGCTCTGGATTTGGAGCCAGAAGTTTTGGGTTCCAATCTCAGCTCTGCTATTTACTACCTCTGTGACCTTGGGCAACTTCTTTGGGCCTCAGTTTCCTCAACTGTAATGTGTGATTGCTTTCTAAGAGTAGGGGATATGTACTGGGTGTTTTTTCCTTATCCCAGTCAACTATGAGGAAGACAAAATACCTTAAGAACTGCACATTGCAGGTGAGAGGATGAGTAAATGTGGCAGGGGGAAGGGCATGCAAGGGCCAATTCTGGCCACAGGGGGAAAAAACCCAAACCCTAAGGCTCTTCTCCAAAGGCCCAGTCCATACACGAATCTCTGCCTGTCAAGGATCCATGTACGCACCTCAGTTGAAGAGTTAGAAGGTCTCCATTACCCCCTCTGCCCACTCCTCCCCTTACAGAAGTGTCTCAACATAAAGATGGTGCTCTTATGACTGGATGGGCATGGGCAAGCATTGTGCAGCAAGTTTAGTTCCTGAGTTACAAAATGTACAGAAACAATACTTCCATTTCCCTGATGCTTTCTGGAAGCCATAGAAGTTAGGAGTTTTTAACTTTTTTTTTTTTTTGCTTTTTGGAGGGAAATTGGGGTTAAGTGACTTGCCCAAGGTCTAGCTTTGTGTTAAGCGTCTGAGGTCGGATTAAAACTCAGGTCCTCCTGACTCCAGGGCCAGTGCTCTATTCATTGCGCCACCTAGCCACCCTGAGCTTTTAACTTTAAAAGGAAAGAAAGAAAAAAAGGAAAAGGAAGGCAGGAAGTGGGGGATAGATGGAGGGAAGAAGGAGGGAGAAAGGGAAGGAGAAAGGAAGGAAAGAAGGGAAGAAAGAAGGAAGGGAAAAAGGAAGGGAGAAAGGAAGGAAGGAACTTATATAAACAATGATAACTTACCTGGACTCATTTCTCAATGAGTAACATTCACAATATTTCCATTCCATCATACTCACTTCCTCCCATTGATTCTGAATGCCCAGTTGCCAATGTTCAAACCCTGTTTCCATCTTCCATTGACCAATCTCTTATTCCTACCCCCCCCCCCCCCAAACTTCCACTCTAAAGCTATCCAGCCTTTCCACTGTGTTCTCTGGAATGCCTACTTCATAGGTAAGAAAGAAGAGCTCATCTTAGACCCTCTGGCTTCTTGATAGCTCCATCTTCTCTTGCACTCCCTGAGACCTGGTTCCCTCTTAAAGGCAGTTTCCCCAGCCATCCTTTCCAGCACTAGTTGGACTTTTGCTCATTCATCAGAGTCACTAGCTGTGGAGTAACTGGATTACTCCTTATTCCCCACTGCCATTTCTAGGCTCTTCTAGCACATCAGTAACGTCTCCTCCTTTGAGATTTAGTCGATAAACATGAATATTCAATCAAAACTCTGGCAGCTGTTGTCTGTAGACCTCAGAGACACTCCTCCTTTCTACAATTAGTCTAATGCCTTACTAACAGTCTATCTCTCTTCCCCAACTCCTGCCCTCAGAGGAGTTTTTAACATACACATGGATACTCCCTCAAACACCCTAACCTCTCAATTCCTTAATTTGCTAATTTCCCACTTTCTCCTTCCATTTCAGCTTCACAGAGATGCTCATACCCTTGGATCTTGCTATCACCCACAAACATTGCATAGTCATGTTCATGAATTCAGAATTTCCTTTATCTGATTATAAAATTTTTCATTCAAACTTTCTCTCTCCCTTACTTCAAACCATGTTCTTCATCCTTACCATGACTCCCCCCGCCTTCTTTCCCAGGCTATGATCACCCTTGCACTTGGCTATACGTTTTCCCCTTCCCCATCCTGAACCCCTAGTGAACCATTTCAACTCTACACTGTCCTCTTTTCCCAAGTCCTTTGCCCTTTTAACCTGTGGAAGATCTCACCCTACTAAACCTCAGCCTTGAATTACTTCCACCATCTGCTGCCTTTCCTCCTACTCACTGTCGAATGAAGCTAGAGGAAAGCAGTAAATCATTCAGACTGGGTTTTCTACAAATTTATATTACATAATCTCAACTGGACCTTCACTATGGCAAAGCAATCCTTTTGTACCTACCTAATTGATTTACAATCCCACTCGCCACATTGACTTTTCCAAACCTTTTCATCCCTCCTCAAGCCTCTCACAGAACCCCCTTCTCCCTACCCTCTCAGCTGAAAAATCTTGCCTTATAGTTCATCAAAAATACTAAGGCCATTCACAGAGAACCCCCTTTTCTTCTCTGTTCCTTATATTACATTATTTAGATCTCTTCTGCTACAATCTCCTTCACCCCCCTCTCACATGAAGAAGTGAACTTTCCCCTTCCCAAGGCAAATCTCTCTACATACACAAGTGATCCCATTCTATTCCATCTTCTCCAGCAAATGGTGCTTTTTTTTTTTGAGGGGGGAAGGCAAGGCAGTTGGGGTTAAGAGACTTGCCCAAGGTCACACAGCTAGTTAAGTGTCAAGTGTCTGAGGCCAGATTTGAACTCAGGTCCTGCTGACTTCAGGGCCATGCTCTATTTACTACACCACCTAGATGCCCCAAATGTCACTTTCTATCATCCCAATTATCACTAATTTTCAGTATCTCCTTATCTATTAGATGCTTTTCTACTCCTTATCCCTACGCAACACAGACATGCTCCTGTCTCCTCATCTTCAAAAAAATCCAGTTGAGTCATTTATCCCCAATAGCCATCTTCCAGTATTTGCCCTCTCTTTTGAGGCTAAACTTCTTGAAAAGGTTGTTTATATAAGTGCCTCCACTTCCTCTCCTCTCCCTCTCTTTTAAACTCTACAATTTGGTTTCTGTTTGTATCATTCAACTGAAATTGCTCTCTCCAAAGTCACTAATGATCTCTTCTCAATTGCCAAATCGAATGGCCATTTCTCAGTCCTTACCCTCCTAGACCTCTCTGCAACCTTTGACACTACTGACTACCCTCTTTTTCTTGATACTCTCTTGTCTCCAGGTTTCTGGGGACACTGCTCTCTCTGGGTTCTTCCCCTACTTCTCTAACCACTGTTCTGTCTCTTTTGGTGGTTTTTCATCCATGTGGGGTCCCCCCACCTCACCATGTGGGCCTTGCTCCTGTGTCCTCTTCTTTTCTCCCTCTATACTATTTCACTTGGTAATTTCATCAATTCTCAATGGCTTCAATGATCATCTCTATGGAGATGACTCTCAGATCTTTGTGTCCAGTCCCAACCTCTCCCCCAACTCCCAGTCTCTCATCTCTAATTGCCTTTTAAACATCTCAAACTGGAGGTCTTGTAGACATCTTAAACTCATTGTGTCTAAAATTGAATTTATCACTTTTCCCTCTGAACCCTCCCCTCTTCCTATCTTTCCTATACTCTTGATATCCCCACTGTCCCCCTCAGTCCACTAGGCTTACACCTAAGTGCCATCCTCAACTCCTCACTCCTTATGACTCCTCATCCAATCTGTTAAAACATCACTCATATATGTCCCTTCTTTCCTCTGACACCTGTATAGAGCAGACCCTCATCACCTCAAGCCTGGACTATCATAGTAAGCTTCTAGTTTATCTCCCTGCCTCAGGTCTCTCCCCACTCCAATCCATCCTCTGTTCAGCTTTCACATTTACCTGACCATGTCACCCCCTAGTCAATAAACTCCAGTGGCTTGCTATCAAATGTAAAATCCTCCGTTCGGTTTTTAATGTCCTTTATGACTTGGCTACTTCTAACCTTGCTGGAATTTTTACACCTTATTCTCTTCCATCCAGTGACACCTGGTCTCCTTGTTCTTCCATGAACAAGACACTCCCTCTACCTGCTCCTGGCATTTTCAATGACCATCTCCCTTTCCTGGGATGCTCTCCCTCCTCAGCCTCACCTACTGGCTTCCTCTAAGTTGCAGCTCAAACCCTACCTTCTACAAGAAGCTCTTCCTGACTCCCTCCTTATTTCTAGTGCCACCCCTCTGTTGATTATCTCTGGTCTCTCCTGTGTGTATCTTGTTTACACATCATTGTTTGCATGTAGTCTGTCTTGTCAGATTGTGAGCTCCTTGAGGGCAGGAACTGGTTTTGTTTGCCTTCCTTTTTATCTCCAGTACTTAGCATAGTTCCTAGCACATAATAGGCATTAATAAATGCTAGCTGGGTGACAGAAGGAAAGAAGAAAGGAAGGAAAGAGAAAGGAAGGGAAGAGAAAGGAAGAAAGGAAGGTGGGAATGAGGGAGGGAAAGAAGAAAGGTGGGAAGGAAGGGAGGTAGAAAGGAAGAAAAGGCTGGAGGGAAGATATGGAAGGAAGGAAGAAAGGAGGGAAGGAATGAAGGTAGGAGGGAGGGAAAGGAAGATGGAAGAAAGGTGGGAAGGAGGAAGAAAGGAAGAAAAAAGAAGGGAGAAAAGAAGCAAAAAATAAAAATTTTGAATTAGATTATCTCTAAGGTCTCTTCCAACTTTAAACATAATAATCCTAAAGTTAGTTAAGATCATATAGTCCAATGCAGAAATATGTTTAATATGATTATACATGTATAATCTATATAATCAGATTGTATGTCACTTTGGGGAAGAGGGAAGGGAGAGAGGGAGAAAAAAATGTGGAACTCAAAATCTTATAAAAGTGAATATTAAAAACTTAAAAAAAATTTTAAAAAAAGATCATGTAGTCCAATCTTATTTTACAGGTGAGGAAACTCAGACCCAGAGAGAAGTGACCTGCCCAAGGTCACAACTATTCATTGAATAACACTGTCACAACTTGAACCTAAACTGGTCATTTTCAACTCAGTGATCAGTGCCCTATACCATGTCTAGGGCATAGCCATGTAACTAGATATACATCCACAGGTGCACATACACAGGTGCATATACACTTTGCATCTACCTAAAACATACAAACACACATACACATATATTTATATCCCAGACATTTGTTCTTTCTCTTCCATGCCTACTACTACCTCTACTCCTATGACTTCAAAACGATTAATTGAAATGAATCATAGAATGGTAGAAAATCAGAGCCAGATGAAGTCTCATTTTACAGACAGGAAAGTGAGGCCCAGAGAACTTAGATGATTCACCCAACATTACATAACTTAGTAAATATAAAGGGGAAAAAAGATCTTTTAATTCTTGTTTCCTAGAAATGTGTGATAGGGGCAATTTGTATTGCTAATAATAATAGCAACAACAACAACACACATTTATATAGCACTTACTGTGTGTGTGGGGGGGGTTGGGGGGGTGGGGAACTGCGCTAAGCAATTTGCCCAGAGCCACACAGCTAGCAAGGGTCTGAGGTCACATTTGAACTCAAGGTCTTCCTGACTCCAGGCCCGGCCACCTTACTGTCACCCAGCTGCCAGCTGGAGGACCCAGGTTCAGATCTTAGTTTTTCCCCTTATTACCTATAGCCCACTAAGCAAGCCACTTAACATTCTCTGGGACTCAGTTACTTCACCTGTAAGATAAGGTGATTGGACAAGATGATCCTTATGGCCTTTTCCAGAGATAAACCTATCCAGAGGTGGGGGCCTTGGCCAGACCTTCCTTAAATATGCCCTATGATATAAAACAGCCTTTAGCCTTTGATTTAATCAGACTGGTTTAACCTGACTTGTTTCTCTTCTACAATTTGAACCCAGTAGAGGGTAAAATCTCCTTTTCTTGTTTCCCCTCCCCCACTGAGAAGGGTGCATGGCTGGGAAAATTAAAATTTGGGGTTAGAGATACTTGCTGCACTCACATTTTTGTTGTTAAATCCATCGCTTTTCATTGATGTAAGAAAGGCAGGCCTACATTTTCAGGTGGTTGAGTCTAATTTTACTGTTTGCTTATAGTTGAAGAGGGGAGAAGCCTAAATCATTTTTAATTCCAAATTCTCTCCTTTCTCTTCCCCCACCCACTGAGAAAGCAGAAAAACAGAACCCATTAAAATAATTGTAGTCATGCAAAACAGATTTCCTCATTAGCCATATCTCCCCTCCAAAAAAAAAATCAAGAAAAAGAAATAGAAGAAAATATGTTTCAATCTATACTCTGAGTCCATCAGCTCTCTCTCTGGAGCTGGATAGAATGTTTCACTATGTATTTCTGTTGGGTCATTGTTAATCAGTTGTCTTCACAATTAATTATCTTTACAATATTACTGCTACATTGTTTTCCAGGTACTGCTTACTTCACCCTTTATCAGTTCCTACAAGTCTTCCCAGTTTTTAACAGTCACATTCTCAAAGCCCATAGTTCCCCCTCTATCTCGCTTAACCGTTGTCCATGTCCCCAAGAGTAGCTCCTTCTGAATACAGCCTGCCATAATCACTTGTGTACATTTCATATTGTCTGCCTGCCCACCAGCACTAGTTTGTAAGCAAATCAAGACCCCAAGGACTTAGCGGTATCTTTCTCTCCACTTATATAACTATTACCTAATTCAGGCTCTAACTCTCACTCAAGCTAATATAACAGTCTAGATCTACTTGCTTCCCTTTTTTTCTTTCACCAATCCACCTTTCTCTAAAAGTCAGATCTGATAATGTCACTCCTTTTCTCCCCTTTACATCAAGTGTTCAAGCCCACCTGACCTATTTTCTGTTTCCACAACTTGGGAACTTTATGTATTTTCTGTTTAAATTTTTGTGCAAGCTATCCAGCAGGATACCTGGAATTTACTCCCTCCTCATCCTTTCTAGAATCCTTCCTTCCTTGGGGGAAGACTCTAGGGAACTTCTAACAGAACACTTTCCAGATTTTACTAGTAATTAATGCTTTCTCCTTCAATTATCTTCCGCTTATCTATGTTTTGTTTTGTTTTTTTTTGCTTTTTGGAGGGCAATTGGGTATAAGTAACTTGCCCAAGGTTACACGGCTAGTTGTTTTTGTGTGTGTGTGTGTGTGTGTGTGTGTGTTAAGTGTCGGATTCTCCTGACTCCAGGCTGGTGCTCTATTCCCTTCGAAACCTACTTATCTATGTAAATATAATGTAAGCCTAGGAGAATAAAAGTTCCTAGAAGACAGGTTAGACGGATTTTCTGATTTGGTCTTTTTATCCTCTGTGCCTAGTACAGAACTTAGCACAAACTGGACATTTGAAGTCTTAGTGGATAGAAGGCCTGGAAAATCTGGTTCAAATCCAGCCTCAGACACTTACTGCCTGTGTGACTCTAGGCAAGTCAATTAATCTCTAGGTCTCAATTTCCTTTGTAAAACAGATAATAATAGTACCTACTTTGCAGAGTTGTTATGAGAATCAAATAAGACAACTGTAATGTACTCGGTACAGTGCCTGGCATACAGTAAGCTACCATCTCTATCAGAAGCCTCTCTACTACCAACAAGGGCGCTACCATTATTCCTGCCACCTAAGTTCCCAACCTTAGGATCTTCCTCAACTCCTTTTACTTCCACATACCATATTTGTTGCTAAATCTTGTCTTTTCTTCTTCTAAAAACATCTCTTCTAGATGTATCCTCAAAGCAGGCCCTTATCAGCTCTCACTTCATGTACTCCCTGCCTTAAGACTCTTCCTACTCCAATCCATTCTCCACAAGCTGCCAAAGTGATTTTCTTAAATCATAGGTGTAACTATATCACTCAATAATTACTCAATAAACTCCAATGGCTCACCTCCAGGAATAAACACAAACTCCTATTCTTAGCATTTAAAGCTCTTTACAACCTAAACCTTTCTTATTTTTCCAGTCTTTTAATATATCTTTTCCCTCCAGGTTTATATGGACTCCCTTGGCAATTCCTCAAAAAGGATGTTCCATCCACTCCTATCTCTACGTCTTCTAATGGGCAATCCCAGACTGTCTGGAATGCTCCCCATCCTGATCTCAGACTCTAGAATCTTTGGCTTCCTCTAAGACTCAGCTCAAACCCTACCTCCTCCAGAACTTCCCAGAAGGGGACGGCTAAATAAATGTTTATTGGATTAGTGTTTTATCTTCTAACTACTCCATCTGCTTGGTGAGAATTTATGCATATGTCTTCTCCTTTAGATTCTTTTTGTTTTTCTTCTTATAATGGAGGCTTAAGTCCACACTTGCTTAGTAAATGCTTGATGATGGATTGAATAAGTTTGTGTATCCCTCGAGGTTAACACTATGAACTGGGATTTAACATTTGTTGAATTGAATCTTAAACAGCTGGTAAATTAGCACTATAAATCTAGACCTGACCGCCTTAGGGACTAGGACACATTCCTTAGTCACCTGGGGTGGGACTTCAGCAATAAAGTTGAGCAGGATTAATAGTGCCACTGCTATCAAGGGTAGTCAGGCAACTAGCATTTATTAAGTACTTACTGTATGCTAGGCATTGTGGTAAGTGTTGGGAATACAAAGAAAAACAAAAACAGTCCAAGGAGATTATATATATATATATATATATATATATATATATATTTGGTTTTTGGAGGGCAATTGGGGTTAAGTGACTTGCCCAAGGTCACACATCTAGTTTTTGTGTCAAGTGTCTGAGGTCACACTTGAACTCAGGTCCTCCTGACTCCAGGGCTGGTGCTGTATTCACTGCACCACCTAGCCCCCCAAGTAGATTACATTCTAATGGGAAGACAATGTTTAACCAACTATGCACAGGACACAGAAGAGATATACATATAGATAGAAGACACTGAGAGAGAACATTATCCAGTGATGGGACTGGGAAAAACTACCTGCCATAGGTGAGATTCAAGCTGAGCCTTGAAGGATGTCCAGAAAACTAAGAGGTGGAGATGAGCAGCAGATAGAGCATCCAAGGCTTGGGGGAACAGCCAGAATGAAGGCAATGTAATGTAGTGTCCAGATTCCCCCTTAATTCTAGTGGGGGTAGGTGGAGGCACAGTGGATAGAGTTGTGGAGTCAGGAAGACCTAAGTTCAATCACACATTTACTAGCTGTGTGATCCTGGGACAAGTCACGTACAAGACTGTCTGCCTCAGTTTCCTTGACTGTGAAACCTACAAGGGTAGTGCTAAGAATCACTTGAGATAATATTTGTAAGAAGATTAGTGCTTAGCATGGTGCCTAATACATAGTAGGCACTAAATAAATGTCCCCTCCCCCCTCTGTTGATTATTTCCAGCATACGCTGTATATAGTTTCTTTGTATGTAGTAGTTTGTTGTCTTCCATTAGACCACTATCTCTGGAGCCAGGACTGTTTTTTGTTGGTTTGCTTTTAACCTTTCTTTGTATGCACTTAATAAATATTTATTGACTATTGACTAGCATTCAATGGAATGTCAAGTGTATGGAAAGAAAAGAAGGGGTAAGAAGACTAGAAAGGCAGGAAAGGGTCTGGTTATGAAGAGCTTTAAAAGCTAAACAAAAAACTGTATATTTCATTCTGGATTTAATGGGGAGTCAAAGAGCTCTTTGATGGGAAGTTAAGAAGTTGAGTGAGATGGATTGGACTCAGGGAAGATTTGAAGACTAGTTGAAAGCTATTGGGAGAACAAGACATACTTTTTTTTTTTTTTTTGCTTTTTGGAGGGCAATCAGGGTTAAGTGACTTGCCCAGGGTCACATGGCTAGTTTTTGTGTTAAGTGTTTGAGGCCTGATTTGAACTCAGGTCCTCCTGACGCCAAGGCCGGTGCTCTATTCACTGAGCCACCTAGCCGCCCCAAGACACACATTTTTTGACATGGCTACTGTGGAAATCTGTTTTTGCTTAACTATATATTTGTTACACATTCTATCCTCTTTGACAAAAAAAGACCTGAGTTCTAATCTGGTCTCAGACACTTACTAGCTGTCTGACCTTGGGCAAGTCACTTCACCCTGTTTGCCTCAGTTTCCTCATCTGTAAAATGAGCTGGAGAAGGACATGGCAAATCACTCCAGTATCCTTGCCAAGAAAACCCCAAAGGGGATCATGAAGAGTCAGACACAGCAACAAATTGTTAGTAGGATTTTGTTTTTCTCGCCACCCCCACCCCCAGGTTAGGGGAGGTGAGAGGGAGAGAAAATAGACACTTGTAAATTGACAAATAAATTAATAACAATGAGCTAGGCAAATTTTAAAAATATTTTTTGCAGTTGTCTAGATGAGAGATGATGATGCCTAGAACTAGGGCCATAAGTTCAAGAATGGAAAGGCATTTATAGGAGAGATGTGCTGGGAAATGGTCATGGACTGAATATGTAGTGTCAGTGAGAGTTGAGAAATCAGGGATGACACTGAAGTTTTGATCCTGGATGACCAAGGATACCAGTGCCCAGGACAGAAGTAGGGAAGTGAGGGGAGGAAATAGGGGTTTGTATTTGAATGCAAAAGGCTTCACGGCCTAACTGCGGGTCAAATGTCTCTTACCTAGAGCCTTGGGCTAACCCCTCCCCAGGAAAAAGAGCCTTAAAACTCAAGCTGAGGCAGTTAACCAGAGCCTCCCTCCTTTGCTTAGGGTGAATTTCCTCCTGGTTTTTCCCCCATCTGAGGAGGTATAGTCAACAACCTTTGTCACCTCTTCAACCCAACTCCCTCCCTTCAGGTGTAAATAGGATAGCCCAGCAGGCACAGAATGTGCCATCCACCCAGGGCTGTCTGGGACACACCCTGGTGGTTAATTGGGAGCAAAAAGGTAGGGCTAGAAGGAGTCCCAGGAGACCCTGAGTAGATTAGGGGGAGGATTGAGGGACTGAACTCTAGTAAGACCTGTCAGTCCTCCATGCTCTGCCAGGCCAGATGCGGGCTTCTCAACTGGGGAAGGAGAAACCAGGACCTATATCCCCATTCCAAGTTCATTTAGTGAAGAAAAGGAGAATGTGGTAGTCAGAGGCTCCTTATCTCAAATCATTGGAGGAGGGGAAGAAGTACTTAAAGATGGATAGTAAACCCCCTCACCTTCCCCCAGTCCCCTTCCTTGTCATCTGAAAGCCATTCACATTGGCCCTGGAAGGGTTAACACCTCCCCCATCCTACTGCATTCCATTTAGCTGAGCTCTGGGTTGGCAGGCTCTCTCAGGGCATCCGGGCAAAAGGGAAAAAAGGACATATCTGAGGTACCTGACAATGAATAACTGACTCCCCCTGAGGATGTCTCCCATGGATGGGAATAGAGTGTTAGAATGAATGCCCCCACTAAAATCTAGGGGGTGGCGGCTGCTTTTGACCCAGGTACTCTGTGTTCCTCCCCACTCCAGCTCCAGGCTGGACTACAGGGTGGGATGGGGGTGGGGTGAAATCTGGCAGCAGAAGGCTCCAGAGGCCTTTTTGAGCCTCTGACAGGACAAGAAGCCTTAACCTCCTACTTGCCCCGTAAGCTAGTAGTTTTGATTTTCTTTCACTTTTCCCTCTCCTATTCCTCCAGCATGGATGTTTGCTTCATTCATTTACTCAGCACTTTTGCACATAGTAGGACCTTTAATATGTCTTTCAAAGTTATCAGGAAGCAAAAGACCAACAAATCATCCAATCAATCAGATTGGAATCCCTAAGGGATTCCAGCTTGGACCAGCCCCGTCTCTCATCTATCTTTATGGACTGGCCACATTAAAGCCAAGTTGAGCTGAAAGCAGGACCAAGGTGCTGGGGCCCAAGGCTTTGTAATGCCCAGGCCCCCTTCACTGGAGGATTTAGTGGTCTACAGGGACTTTTCAGCTCCTCAGCCCCTACCCTATTCCTCATATTCTAGGTCAGGAGTTCTTAACCTTTATTTATGCCATTGACTTCTTGGACAATCTATTTTTTTAATTTTTTGCTTTTTGGAGGGCAATTGGGGTTGTGACTTGCCCAAGGTCACACGGCTAGTTAAGTGTCTGAGGTCGGATTGGAACTCAGGTCCTCCTGACCCCAGGACTGGTGCTCTAGTCACTGTGCCACCTAACCACCTCTCTAGTACCTTTCTTTGCCAAGAAAACTCCAAATCGGGTCAGGAATAATCGGACGCCACTGAAAACAGCTAAACAAGATTGTACTTGCCACAGCAGTTAGGTCAGGGACTTTCTATCCCCAGTCTTCCTCCTTCCTGTCCTTTAGTTTTATTTTTTCCCCCAGAACACCCTCTTCCTCTCTTTTCTGACAAATAGCCCCTCACCTCATTCCAAACACTCCTTAATAAATACTGTCTTCCCCAGCACAAAACCTCAGACTTACCCAACCGGCTCAGGAGGCACCCCATCACTGTAGCCCCTCCCCCACATACATCTGGGCCAATCACAGACCTTGAAGGTCTGCCCAGTTTGTGTTTTCGGAGTAATCTGTGCTTCCACTGTTGGTGGCTTGTCTCTCCCATCAATGGAATGTAAGCTTCCTGCAGGTTTCATTTTCGACTTCGTATCCTCAACACCTGTGTTGGAACCAAATAAAGGTATATTAATTGAATGGAATCAGCTGGAAGAGGGGAAGCGGCAAGTTGGGGCTCCCTATGGGCACAGACCAAGTCTTCTGTGGGGAAGTTTCCAGAGGGGGTGGGCCAATTTATATCAAGAAAATACTTTTATTTTTATTTTATTTACTCTCTCTCATTTAATAGTATTTTATTTCTTCCAATTACAAGTAAAGATAGTTTTCGACATTCATTTTTGTAAGATTTTGAGTTCCAAAATATTCCCCCTTTCTCCCTCCTTCCCTTTCTTTCCTTCCCCCTCCTCAACACAGCAAACAATCTGATATAGGTTATATATTCATAATCATGTTAAACTCATTTCCTATTTAGCCATGTTGCCAAAGAAGAATCAGAACAAAAGGGGAAAACCACGAGAAAGAAAAAATAACAAAAAAGTGAAAATAGTGTCCTTCGATCTACATTCAGATTCCATTGTTCTTTCCCTGGATGTGGTTAGCTTTTTCCATCAGGAGTATTTTGGAATTGTCTTGGATGATCTTATTGCTGAGAAGAGCCAAGTATCATAGTTGATCATTGCACAATGTTACTGTGTACAATATTTTGTTTCTGCTCACTTCACTCAGCATCGGTTCATGTAAGTCTTGCCAGGTTTTCTGAAATCTGACTGCTCATCATTTCTTATGGAACAATGATATTCTATTACATTCATATACCACAACTTGTCAACTTGTCTACCCATTCCCCAATTTATGGGCATCCCCTCAATGTCCAATTCTTTACCACCACAAAAAGAACTACAATAAATATCTTTTTATATGTGAGTCTTTTCCCCTTTTTTATGATATCTTTGGGCTACAGATCTAGTAGTGGTATTGCTGGATCAAAGGGTATACAGTTATATAGTCCTTTGAGCATAGTTCCAAAGTGCTTTCCAGAATGGTTGGATCAGTTCACAACTCCAGCAACAATGAATTAGTGTTTCAATTTTCCCACTTCTCAAATATTTATAATTTTCCTTCTCATAATTTTCATATTAGCCAATCTAATAAGTGAGTGGTGGTACTGTAGAGTTGTTTCAATTTGCATTTTTCTAATCAATAGTGGTCATATACTTCAGCCTAGTTTTAGCTTTTCAAAGAGCATTGATTTCTGTTATCTCATTTTATCTTTATTACATTTCTGTGTGATAGATAGTACAGGTGTTATATTTACATCCCATTTTTATTAAGGTGCCTTAGATGCAGGGAGAAGCCAAGTGGTTGGTTTTGAATTGAGTAGCCATCTGATAAGAGGGCTGGGACTGGAACTGGGTCTCCAGGCTTCTGCTTCCTGGGGCCCAGGTTCTGTTCTTTTCAATGGAACATCTTTCAGTTTGTTCCCCATCTGATTTTCAGTCACTGAGAATTAGAGCTCCCCTTAGGAGTGTAGTGAACCTGAGGGCAGGAGCTCTTCCGGGCCTTCAGGAATCAATCAATCAATCAAGAAGCATGTATTAAACACCTGCTAAGTACCAGGCTCAAAGCTAGGTAATGAGGATGTATAAACAAAACAAAACAAAACAAAATCAGTTCTGTCCTTCAAGGACCTTGGTCTGACTTGAGGAGACAACATGGACATAGATACATACTACATAGACACAAAAATGATACAAGGTAATTTGGTGGGGAGAGTCTATCAAGGGCCTAGAAAAGACGTCATTAGAAGGTAGCTCTTGAAGTCCTATTAAGGGTTTTTAAAATACATTTTTGATTTGTTTTTATATCACATGTGTTTCCCAGTGTTTCCTTTCCCTTCCTAGAGGGTCATCCCATGTAATAAAGAATAAAAAGGAGAAAAAATCCTGTTCATCAAAACTAACCATTATACTCATTGTTGCAATGGGCAACTAGGTGGCACAGTGCAGAGTGCTGGGCTTGGAATCAGGAAGACCCAAGTTCAAATTCTGCCTCAGATACTTACTATTTGTGTGACCCATGGCAGATTACTTAATTTCTGTCTGCTTTGTTTCCCCAACTGTAAAAAGTCAATCATAATAGCATCTACCTCCTAAGGTTGTTGAGATAATATTTGTTGAGTGTTTACCCCCATGCCTAGCACATTTCGCTGTTGCTGTTGTTTTTTTGGAGGGGGGAAAGCAAGGCAATTGGGGTTAAGTGACTTGCCCAAGGTCACACAGCTAGTGTGTCAAGTGTCTGAGACTGCATTTGAACTCAGATCCTCTTGACTCCAGGGTTGGTGCTCTATTCACCACACCACCTAGCTGCCCCTATATTTTGTTGTTTAGTCAATTAGTCACATCCAACTCTTCATGACCTCATTTGGGGTTTTCTTGGAAGAGGCATTGGAGTGGTCTGCCATTTCCTTCTCCAGCTCATTTTACAGAATAGGAAACTGAGGCAAAGAGGGTTACGTGACTTGCCTAGGATCACATAGCTAAAAAGTTTCTGAGGCTGAATTTGTACTCAGGTCTTCCTGATTCCAGGATCCATTGTGCCACTTAGTTGCCCAATTAATAAATTAGGTAATTAATAAATGCTTCTTCCCTTCCTCTTTCTCATAATCCTTCACCTCTGTAAAAAATAAAAGGGGGGGGGTGAGGATGCTTTTTCCTATCTCTTCTTTTGGTCCCAGCTTGTTGATTATAATAGCATAGCATTTTATTTTGATTTTTGTGGTTGTTGTTCTTTCTATTGACTATGGTCCATATTGTTTTTCCTTACATGCTCTGCTTTGGATCAGTGTGTGTCTTTCTAGGCTTCTCTATGCTCCTCATATTCAGTATTTCTTAAAATGCAGTAAAATCTGACTTCACTCATCTTCTGCCTTTGTTTAACCCTTCTAAAGTCCCTTCAGGATCTAAATCACATGATCACATGAGTCTAGCTATGTAGGGAGAGTCAAAGCACCTTGGGCAATGGAATGGTCACTCTTCAGTCCATTCAAACTGGCCTCATATTGTTCATTATACATGACATGATCAACAGGCACCTGCTTTGAATCCAGTTTTTTGCCACTACAACAAGGGCTGCTACAAGTATTTGGGGGGTATACAGAGCCTTTCTTTTTATCATTGACCTGCTTGGGGTATATACCTAGCAGTGAGATTTCCACATTGAAAGGTATGGACATTTTAGACATCTTTTTCCCCCAGCATAATTCTAGATTGTTTTATACAATGGGGAGAGTCTCCCCAGTGACAGCTCCACCAATAATGTACTAGTGTTCCTATCTTTCTATAAACCCTCCAACATTGACTATTCCCATCATTTATTATTGTCAATTTGCTAAGCATGAGATGAAACTTAAATTTGTTTTGATCTATTTTTCTCTAATAGGAATTTGGGCAGCTGGGCAGAGCAGTAGAGTGAGTCCCTGACCTGGAAACTTATCTTCCTCAGTACAAATCTGGCCTCAGATACTTAATAGCTGTGTGACCCTGGCCAAGTCACTTCACCCTGTTTGCCTCAATTTCCTTATCTTTAAAATGAGCTGGAGAAGGAGATGGCAAACCACCTCAGTATCTCTGCCAAGAAAACCCCAAATAGGGTTAGGAAGACTCAAACACAACTGAAAACAACTGAACTTATAATGCTTTAGGACTTTCTTCCACATAGTTATTGATGGTTTGAAATTCTTCCTTTGAGAATTGTTCATATTCTTTGAACATTTTTTTTTTAGATCTAGGGATAGATTTTTGTTTTAAATATTTTCATTAGGTGCTTATATATTTTGGTGATAAGATCGTTATCAGAGATTTGATGCAGATTTTTTCCCATTCATTTCCCTTCTTATCCAAGTTGAGTTGATTTTGTTCACACAAAATCTTTTCAATTTTATGTAATCAGAATGATCTGTTTTATCTTTTGCATTTACTTCTGTACTTTGTATGATTAAAAATTCTTTCCATGGAAACTAGGGATTCTAAGAGGAAAGGGAGAAGTAGGAAGAGAATTCAGATTCCTGGACTCTGGGAATGGTCAATACCAAGACATAAAGAAAGAAGATGAGTTCCATGCATGACGAATAATATGAGGCCAGTTTGACTGGACTGCCAAGTGAATCCATTCATCATTATGTTCATTCCATCTCCCAGAGGGCTTCCACTCTCCCTACACAGTCGGCTCATGTGATCGTGTGCCTCAGAAGGGACTTTAGAAAGTTCATGAATACAAATCCATGATTTTACACATGGCAATCCATTTTGAGAGTCGCATCGCTTGTATTCCTATGTCTACTCATTCACTCAGCTGGTCACAGTCCTGCTCAGATCTAACACCAACCTAGCACGGTCAAGAACTTGGCTCCAAACTTCCCCTTCCTGAGCAACTTCCCCCCCATCTGCCCAGAGGTTTTCTCCCAGGGTGAATGCCAAAGGACAACTGGGCCTCTTTTCTGGGCCTGCCCCATCAGGAGCACCTCCTCTTCAGCCAAGGCAGGGAAACTCCCTGGGACAGGAGTGGGGAATTCCTGGAGGCCACTTGAAGGGACATTTCCAGGAGCTAGGAAATCACTTTCTTCCATAGCATCATTGACTTTTGGAGTTGGATTCTGACACCTTCAGAATGTTGTCCTTTTGGAATGAGTCCCTAAAAGGCCTTTGTTTTCATTCTGGAAGTCTTGCCTGAGATATAGGTACCCCACCCCACCCCAAGTGATCTAAGGATCCCTACTGGGAATCTAACTTTGTTCACCAAAACCTTGGTCCCGTACTCTGGCAGCTCATATATAATTTTCCATATAGAAAGCATTGTTTTTACAGGAAAGACTCCTGGATTTGGCTACAGAGGATCTGAGTTCAAATCTTGACTCTGGTGTTTTTTAGTGTTTATGAGAGGTTAAATGACTTGGTCGGGGTCACACAGCTACTAAATGTCAAGTATCTAAGGTCATTTTTGAACTCAGGTCCTCCTGACTCCAGGGCTGGTGCTCTATTCACTGTGCTACCTATCTGCCCCTTGACTGTTTCTTATCACCTATGTGACCTTAGATAAATCACCTCAACTCTCTGTGCCTCAGTTTCCCACCTATAAAATGTGCCTAAAGCTCCTTCCAGCTGTAAATCTATAATCCAACACCTACGACTTTGGACTCTCTCCTTCGGACCCTTCAGGAGAGCTCATTGAGAGACTTCCTACTTGTCTTGAATGAGATGAGAGAAACTCAGTAGCAGTCTTCCCACTGGAGGCCTTCCCTCCTCCTTGTCGCTGAACATTTGCTACCATCTAGTGGCATCTCAGGCTCCAGATGGCTTAACAGGGCCTGGTCAAATCAAGCCAGCAGAGGGAGCATACATTCAAATCTATTCAGTTCAATTCAGGCATTCATTCAGTCTACAAACATTTATCAAGTGCCTACTATGTGCCAGAAAGTGCTAGGGACACAAAGAAAGGCCAAAAAAAAAAAGTCCCCTCCTCCCCCAAGAAGTTTATAGTCTAATTGAGAAGATAACATGCAAATATAAATAAGCTATATACAAGATAAATTGGAGATAATCAACAGAGGGAAGGCCCTAGCATTAAGGGGGAATTAATTCAACTTAATTCAATAAACACTTCTTAAACTTCTCCTGGGTATGATCTCTCCTAGGTTCTGGGGTACATAGATTAAAAAAAATCCCTACCTTTAAAGGAGCTTATAGTAATGGGTGGGCTGCTAGGTGGTCCCATAGTGCAGAGAGTACAGAGCCTGGAGTTAGGAAGACTCATCTTCCTGAGTTCAAACCCAGCCTCAGACACTTACTAACTGTGTGACCCTAGGCAAGTCACTTAACCTTGTTTGCCTTAGTTTTCTCATCTGTAAAATGATCTGAAGAAGGAAGTGGCAAGCTACTCTAGTATCTTTGCCAAGAAAACCCCAACTGGGGTAATGAAGAGCTGGACAGGACTGAACAACAAAAACAAAAGGTAAGGCAAGTATAGTGCCATCTGTGAAAAGTGAAAAATGCCAAGAAGAGATCCAGACACAGTTCTGTGAGAAATTTAAGGAAGGAGAGATCACTTTCAGTTGGAAGAGTCAGTGAAGGAGATGTACCTGACTTGTGTGGTGCTTAAAGGAAAGAGACTGACCAGTTGGAGGGAGAGCATTCAGGAGAGATGTGCAGCCAAGCAAAGACAAAGAGGTGGGGAAGGACAGGATTATAGGATTGTCGATTTAGAACTGAAAGGAACCTCAGAGGTCATCCATTTTACGGATGAAGACACTGAGGCCCAGAGAGTCAGTGGTTTCCTGGAGCTTATCCAATTGTGAAATGTTCAGTGTGTATATTTACACCTTGAAAATCCATCAGATACTACAAAACAGCTTGTCTGTATACCTCTTTCTTCTTTTTTTTTTTTTGAGGGGGAAGGCAAGACAATTGGGGTTAAGTGACTTGCCCAAGGTCACACAGCTAGTATATCAAGTGTCTGAGACTGCATTTGAACTCAGATCCTCTTGACTCCAGGGTTGGTGCTGTATTCACTGCGCCACCTACTCGTGTTTCCCCGATAATAAGACCTATCCCGAAAATAAGCCCTCCCCTTACTGTGTAAGATTCCTCTAAAATAAGCCCTCCCCCGAAAATAAGCCCTATTGAGATTGCTACTGTAGTGAAGGTGATCCCCTGCGCTACATGCTACATTACGGTACCCTCTGTATGCACTGTCCCCCCCTCCCCCTCCCCGTGAAACGCACGCCGCGCTCCAAGCTGCATCCAATCAGAGCTGCAGCAGTGAGCATGTCATCCTGTACATCCCCAGTGATTTGCTTATTGAATAAAGGTACATTTTTTTGTTCACATTTACCTGTTTATTAAAATTCCTGTCAATGTTCATTAAAATAAGCCCTCCCCTGAAAATAAGCCCTCTGGTGTTTTTCTGTCCAAAAAAAATAATAAGACAGTGTCTTATTATCGGGGAAACATGGTAGCTGCTCTGCTCTTTCTTCTTCTTTAGAGAGTCAGTTGTTAAATATTTACTAGCACACTCCTGCTAGTAACTAGAAGAGGTTAAGTGACTTGTCCAAGGTCACAAAGGCAGAGGCAGGATTGTCAATCAGGGCCTCTGACTCTAGCCACCACACCATTTTTTGGTCTTGACAGAATGCTGAGTAGATGAACAGAAAGGTAAAGTCACATCTTGGAAGGATCTTGATACCAGAATCAAGAGTTGATAGTTTCATTTGCTAAGCAATGGGGAGCCACTGACAAGTGTTGAGGGAGAGAAGTGATCAGGTCATAGAAGAATCAGAGGGAGATTACTTGGTCAGTGTGAAGAATAGTTTTAGAGAAGGCAGAGTCTGGAGGTTAAAAATCAAGTTACTCTGAGTACTGTGAATATTGAGATCCACTACAAAGGACCCATCAAGGGAGATGCTATCCACCTCCAGAGAAAGAACTGATAAATAAAAGCATGCATAGTATGGTTTTGCTTTTTACTTCTTTTTGGAGGGGAGGCAATCGGGGTTAAGCAACTTGTCTCTAGTCCTACAACTAGGAGCATCTGAAGATGGATTTGCACTCAGGTCCTCCTGACTCCAGGGCTACCTACATGCTTCTCATAGTGTGATTTTACATACATTTTATATTTTACATATATTTATAAATTAGTGTCAAATGATGGCCTTCTTTAGAGCAGGGCAGGGAGGGAGGGAGAAAGTTTGGAATTTGAAATATAAAAAAAATTAATTTAACTTTTAAAAAATAGCATATCATTGAACAATCTCACCAACTAAAAGAAATACACAAGACCAAAAATCATTCCCCTGTAGTTAAATGGCCAAAGCACGTGAAGCTCTCCAAAGACAGTGAAGCAGGCTTCCTTACCTTACAGAAAGTTATCTTCCAGACATCTTGCAAAGCAGTTTGAAACTATGACCCCAAAGTTACTAAACCATACAAACCTTTCAAACTAGTGATGCCACTACTAGGTCTATACTCCAAAAAGATAAAAGAGAGAAGAAAAGGACCCAGATGTACAAGAATATTTATAGCCACTCTTTTTGTGTTATCAAAGAACTGGAAACAGAGGAGATGCTCATCAACTACAGAGTGGCTGAACAAGTTTTTTGTTGTTGTTCAGTAGTTTTTCAGTCATGTTCAACTCCTCTTGACCCCATTTGGGGCTTTCTTGGCAGAGATACTGGAATGGTTTCCCGTTTTCTTCTGCAGCTCATTTTACAGATGAAGAACTGAGACTAACAGAGTTAAGTGATTTGCCCAGGGTCACCCAGCTAATAAGTGTCTGAGGCCAGATTTTAATTCAGGAAGATGCACCTTCCTGACTCCAGGTCTGTTACTCTCTCCATTGCACCAACTAGCTGCCAGAACAAAGAATAGTATTATGGATGTGATGGAATACTCTTGCATTGTTAGAATGATGAAGAAAATGGTTTCAGAAAAACCCACGAGGACCTGTATGAACTGATGCAAAGTTAAGTGAACAGAATCAAAACAATTTGTACAATAACAGCAATATTGAAATGACAAACAACTTTGAAACACTTTAGAACTCTAATCATTTCAATTGCCATGAAGGATTCCAGAGGATCCATGATAAAACATCTCTTTTGACAAAGAGATGATGGACTCAAAGTGTGTGTGTGTCCCTGGGAGAAGAGGACCAGGAGGGAACAGAACACCAGGGGCTTCTAATTTAGGCTAAGCCTTCTGCTGACTCTGCCTCCTCCCTCACTTCATGTCTCCGGTGGCTCCAGGTGTAACCCCGAGGCCTCTGCTCCATGCTGCTGCCTGCCTTGTTCTCTTGCCCCTAGGTCCTTGATGGCTCAGCCCTGGCAGCATCCCCAGCATAGCTGAACAGCCTCAATAGCTACTGTCTACTTACATCTCTGAGATGTCCTTAAGGGGCATCTGGGGCTCACCAGGACTTCTAGGGGAGGTGAAGAGATGCGTTCAAAGCCCAGAGTTGGAAGGGATTGAGTGCAGGAAGGCATGGTTTGGTGGGAAGAGTCCTGTTTAGGGAATCTGGAAGCTTAGGTTGCTAGCCTCAGTTTTGACACTGTTCTTCTCTGGGCCTCGATTTCCTCACCTGTAAAATGAGTGGGTCAAACTAGATGACATCTAAGATGTGTTCCAACTCTAATGTCTATGACCAAAGGTACTTTCCTCACCTTCTCTGTGAGTGGAGGTAGAGGGAGCTTTTGGTCTCCTTCTGCTTGTGTCTGATTGTTTTTATATCATCAGGAGAGGACCTTCCCAAGTCTTTTTTCTTCTGTCTACCCCCTGTCCCCTGGCATGGTAGCAACCCTTTTGCTCTGAAACTTCTCCAGTGAAGAGACGCTACAGTTTTCCAAAGAAATGTCCTTCCCTATCCCATATAGCACTTTGCATCTGCCAGAAGGACTTACCATATACAATTTTAGAATATAAATTTCTTGAGGGTGTTACTTTTTATTTGTAACCTCAGTATCTAGTTTCCTGGCAAATAGTAGAACCATAAAAAGCATGATGATTGTTGATTGATTATTTTTCATTATGGTTATTTATGGGTAGCTAGGTGGGGGCCATGGATAGAATTCCAGGCCTGGATAAGGAAAACTTGTCTTCCTGAGTTCAAATCTGACCTCAGACACTTACTAGCTGTGTGACTCAAGGCAAGTCATGTTATCCTGTTTGCCTCAGTTTCCTCATCTGTAAAATGAACTAGAGAAGGAAACAGCAAACCACTCCAGTAACTCTGCAAAGAAAATAGGATCACAAAGAGCAGGAAATTATTGTAATGACTGACTGAACAACAAATGGTTATTTATATATGCATCATTTCCTCTAGCAGACTATAAGTTCCATGAGGGTATGGATCATATATTACATATCTAAACCTTCTATTTCCTCTCTAACTCTCCCTTAAGTGCCTAACCAAATGCCTGTCTGTCTGTTGTGTGAGGGTGTTCATTCCTATAAGTTTGTACATGGGGATATGTTAGGAACATGTATCTTGGGAGATCAGGGACAAAGGGAGGGCTGGAGAGCTCTGAAAAAGAACCTGGCTATGTTGGGCAATGGATGGCTAGGGGGAATAGGGAAGCAGAAAAAAGGGATCCTGGTAGGACAAAAGGCAAGTCTTTGGGTGCTCTGGGGTGGGCCAGCCCCTGGCCTTTTCTCCTTTTTCCTCTAGGCTATTTAAGCTGTTAGAACCAGTGGTCTCCAGCAGAGGGCCTGGCCCAGCCCATTGGCCTGGGAAGGAGAAGGGGGTTGGTGGGGAGAGGTTTTCAATGCACTGAGAACTAGGAGCTGATGCCAGATGCTTGGCTGCAGCCAGTCCAGCCGGCCGGCTGCCTCTCCTCCTCTGGGGCACAGGACCGCGGGGGCCCCCTTTTCCCCTTGCCTGGGCCAGCTCTTCTCTCGGACTTCTCACCATGCTCTGGCTGTGGCTTCTCGTCTTCTTCCTGGCTGCTGTGTCTACCGCCGGGCTCCAGGGCATCCCAGGTGTTACCCTGCACTCTAGAAGGCACCTTACTACTATAGAGGAAGAGCGGGCACGGACCAAGAGGGGAACAGAGGATGATGAGTCAAAAGGGGTACAGCAGTACATGCCTGAGCAGTGGGCTGAATATCCTCGGCCCATCCCTCCTGCTGGTCTACAGCCCACCAACCCCCTGGCGCCTACAAGTCCCAACCCAGACCAGGAGGGGGGTGCCCAAGGAAGCGGACAGGAGCCCTATGGCAACCTGACAGGCACCCCTGGGCGGAGGCTTCAGATTCAGAACCCCCTCTACCCGGTGACGGAGAGTTCCTACAGCGCCTATGCGGTCATGTTCTTGGCACTGGTGGTGTTTGCTGTGGGCATTGTTGGCAACCTGTCAGTCATGTGCATTGTGTGGCATAGTTACTACCTGAAGAGCGCCTGGAATTCCATCCTGGCCAGTCTTGCTCTCTGGGACTTCCTGGTCCTCTTCTTTTGCCTGCCTGTTGTCATCTTCAATGAGATCACCAAGCAGAGGCTGCTGGGTGATGTCTCTTGCCGGGCTGTGCCCTTCATGGAGGTGAGGTGACCACTGCCTGTCCGTGCTGTGGCCCTCAGCGGGGCTGTTCTGGATAGTGCTGGGGCTGGGGTGGCAGTCCAGTGGGTGATTTGGGAGAAGAAGAGAGAAGTAGCCAGGCAGACTAGTAGGAGCCCGAGGCAGTGTGATAGTGTGGACAGAACCCTGGAGACTGGGCTAAGAATGCTAATTCTGACACATGCAAGTCACATGGGAAAGTCACTTTCCTCATCTTTAAAATGGAGATGATAATACTAATTGCACTGTCTCCTGTATAGTGTTGTTGGGAGGGAAGTGCTTTGCAAAATGTAAAGGGCTAAATAAATGTGATGTTTTTGTGATGGGTTAGAAACATTCAAGGTCTCTTGTCCTAAGATGGAGGTATATATGTAGGCAGAAGGGTCCTATCTTCTGCTCATTGGTGCCTCTTTCCCCTCCTTCCTTGGGAAATGGGATGGTGGTGGTGGTGATGCCTCCTGATGTCCCTGGAGGGCACTAGGAAAGGATGGGGGTGAGACATCTGGTAGGAGCAGCATTGAGGTGGCCCAGGGTACAGTCTCAGCTCTATCCCCTTTCCTGGTGCAGACTTGAACAGTCTCCTTCCCTTCTCGATTCCTCAGTGTTAAATAGTATTGCCAATATCCTCATGATCTCTCCTTTTCTGTTGTCCTAACCCCCCCTATGTCCCTTGTTGTCTCTGTTCCTCCTCTTCATGCCCTCAGTAATCACATCCTTTCTGCCTCTTCAGTGCCCTCCCTGTTTTCCAAACCAGTTCCCTTTGGGGCCACCTCGACATAGCACAAAGGAGAGCCCAATTCCAATCCAACAAGGGAAGCGCATAAGGGAATAACCAATTACATAGTGCCTACCATGAGCCAGGCACTGTGCTAAGTGCTTTTTACAAATATGAACTCATTTGATCCTTACGACAACCTTGTGAGGTAGATGCTATCATCATCTTCATTTTTATAGTTGAGGAAACTGAAGCAAACTTAGATAACTGACTTGCTCAAGGTCACACAGTTAGTAAGTGTCTGAGGCTGGATTTGAATTCTGTTCTTCCTGACTCCAAGCCCAGCTATATCTAAACAAGCATTTAGTTTCCTCACTTATAAAATGAGGGGATCGGACCCGATTGTAATGTTCCTTTTTAACTCTAACAGTCAATGATTTTAAGTTATAACCTTCTTCTGGGAGATTTCAGATGAAGAAATGACTTGAATCAAAACACCACAGAAAGACCCCAGTGAACATTTGTGAGACAGGTTGAGGCCAAAGTCACTCTCTGATGCTATTATTATCTAGAAATCTGACAGGTACAAACAAGCTGACATGTATGCTGAGCAATTTCTTTGAACTCCAGGCAGGCTCTGAGGACCCAGGGTCCTATAGTGACTTTAGCCCTCCTGCCTAGAATTCTTTTCCAGAGAGGTAATGCTGACTGCTGTGTATGGGCCAGTGAATCTTAGGGCATGGGAAATGAGTTGGAAAGCTGTGGCAGGTCTGTATTTGGACAGAATCAATCAATTTTCAGGCCCTCCAAACCGCTGAATAAGGGACCTGAAAGCCTTCTCTAGCCCTTTTCATTTTGATAGATCGGCGTCCTAGAGAATTGGAAAACAGAGACTCAGAGGTGGGGTCTTCTATTTTAGTGAAAGTTACTCACTTTTGGAAGTCTAATTTATTTTTAAGCTATACCTAGTTTTTCTATTTGTTTGTTTTCCCCGTCCCTATCTGCTTTCCCTGAGTCAGTGCTGATTTGACTGACTGACTGACTGGGAAACGCCAGGTCCTGGATGGGTAAAAGGCACTCCTGCGGAGAGAGAGGCTGGAGAATGGACAAAATGACCTCTCTAGGTCTGTTTCATCTGGACAATCTTAGAATGCCACTCCCAAGACTGGAGTAGGGATAGTAGGCAGAGTAGATTGAGGTTAGTGGAAAGATGGAAAGGGTGGGGAAAACTTGAGAGACACACACAGAGAAAGAGAGAGAAAAGAGAAGATAGGAAGAGAAAGAGAGGGAGAGACAGAGAAGAGAAGATAGGAAGAGAAAGAGAGGGGGAGGGAAAGAGAGAGGAAGAGAGAGAGAGAGAGAGAGAGAGAGAGAGAGAGAGAGAGAGAGAGA
>NW_027187372.1:27388583-27405896 GCF_028583685.1 Petaurus breviceps papuanus
AGAGAGAGAGAGAGAGAGAGAGAGAGAGAGAGAGAGAGAGAGAGAGACTGGAGCTCTTCTACTGAACCCAGATGCCTGTCTTTATCTTGTTAAGCCTGTGCCCCAAACTGAGGCAGGGAGTGGGGGAAGGAGGCTGGCCAGAGCTCACAAAGGATGCTCACTGACTGGGGGGTATGGTGCAGGGGCTAATAAGCTGGTGATTGTGTTTCTTTTTCTAGAGGAGCAAGGCTTTAGGACTGGAGGGAGATCTGTCCACAATCCCCGAGTGTGTCCGGACATTATTTGATAGCTCTGGACAGTTATTCTCCTTCCTTTGTGCTCCAATGTGCCTTTTCTCCCCCTGCTGCTTCTGGCCTCTTCCTCTTGGCACACAAGCCTGTTTTCCTGGGCACTCAATAGCGTGATGGGGACAAGAAGCAGGCCTGGTTGGAGGGGAGCTCTGCTTCCCCTCAGGGCCGGATCCTGACATTTTCAGGGGTGTTGGGGGAAGGAGGGGGAGGGTATGTGTACAAGTGTTTGTCCACCCGCAGACCATGTTGTTCCCATTGGCAACCAGAGCCCTCAAGACAGACTGCTCTGTCCTCACAGCTGGGGGGAAGGGCAGGGTACAATAACACAATAACAAACACTTATTGAGTGCCTACTGTGTGCAGAGCTCTGTGCTGGCTACTCGAAGAGGTCCAGAATTTTAGTAAGATACAGTAGAGTCTTCAGCCTGCATGATCACAGCTAGAGCTGGGAGGGGCCTCAGAAGCCATCTAGTCCAACAGCCTCATTTTGCAGATGAGGAAACTGACCCATTGAGGGTAAGTGACCTGCTCAAGGTCATAGGAGTGGGAAGTATTGGGGTAGGATTGGAACCCAGGTCCTCTGACTTAGAGATAGTGTCTTTTCCACTGTACAGGTACACTCTGTGCAGAATGGCAGAACTTCAGAGTTGAATATCTGTCAGTTTATTGGAATACAACAGATTTCTTTGTAATAATGACAATATAGAGTGACTTTTGACTATACTTTGTCCCTGATAGTTCTCAGAACCGTCCACTGGAGTTTTTGTGCTGAGGTCACCTGAGTGCAACCTGTGTATCAAAAAAGAAAATATGCCCTCCATGATATCTCTGCCTCTGCTTGGGGAGCTCACCACCTCTCAAGGCAGCCTTTGGCCTAGCTTTTTCTTATTATGAACCCTCTGTACACTTCACCCACTGCTCCTGTTTGGCCATAATGTTGTGATAAAGTCCACTCAATATGACAAGTACACTGGAATCATCATCATCCACACAAAAAAATGTTATGTCATGGATGAAGGTAAGGGTCATTATTGTCCCAGGTTGTGAGGGGGAGGGGAGAAGGAGGAAGGGAGAATGAAGAAGCACACACTGGATGCATTTCTTGGTTCTTTATTCTTTTTCCCTAGAAGATAAACCAAGAATTTCCTCTCCTAGGCCTAGTTGCTTCCATCTCTGGTCTTGGCCAAGACAATGTCTCACTCCCTGCTCTTCTGCTAGCTCTATGTTTGATCCTAACTCTGCTCTTTCCCTGTATCTGTCTTCAGGTATCCTCCCTGGGAGTGACGACCTTCAGCCTCTGTGCCTTGGGCATCGACCGCTTCCATGCAGCCACCAGTCCCTTGCCCAAGGTCCGGCCCATCGAGCAGTGCCAGTCAATTATAGCCAAGCTGGCAGTCATCTGGGTGGGTTCCATGACATTGGCTGTGCCCGAGGTCCTGCTGTGGCAACTGGCACAGGAACCTTCACTCACAGCAGGAGCCATGGTGGACTCATGCATCATGAAGCCCTCACCTGGCTTGCCTGAGTCCCTCTACTCCCTGGTGATGACATACCAGAATGCCCGCATGTGGTGGTACTTTGGCTGTTACTTCTGCCTGCCCATCCTCTTCACTGTCACCTGCCAGTTGGTGACCAGGCGGATCAGGAGCACCCCAGGGAAGAAGCCAGAGTGTCGGGCAAGCAAGCACGGGCAGTGTGAGAAACAGCTGAACAGCACTGTGGTGGGACTGACTGTGGTATACGGCCTTTGCACCCTGCCAGAAAATGTTTGCAACATCGTGGTGGCTTATCTCTCCACCGAGTTGTCCCGACAGACCCTGGATCTCCTCAGCCTCATTAACCAGTTCTCCATCTTCTTCAAAGGCTCAGTCACCCCCGTTCTTCTCTTGTGTCTCTGTAAGCCCTTAGGCCAGGCCTTCCTGGACTGCTGTTGCTGTTGCTGTGATGAGTGTGGGGCAGATGAAGGTGCCTCTGCCCATGGCTCGGACAGCAAACTCAAGACAGAGATGTCCTCCTCCATCTACTTCCACAAGCCCAGGGAGTCACCCCCTCTCCTGGCACTGGGTACTCCATGCTGAGTCCTGGATGGAGTTGGGGGGGGGGTGGGAGCTAGGACACTCCAGACCAGGCGTGCATTCAGATTTTTCTCCCCATCTTGCTATCTAAAGATGGACTTCATCCTATAGAGGTTTGGGGCTGTCAAAGACCCCTTCCCCAACAGTGGCCCTCCTGGCCAGTCACCCCCCAATACTGCCCCAGGGTGGAGAAGAGCATTCAGCTTTTCAGTTTTGGTTGGTGGGTAGACCTGCCCCTATTCCCTTAGCCTCCTAGCTCCACCCAACAGAAGCCGGAGTCTCACCTGCTGACCCCATCCCAATTCTGCATCCCAGCTTTCCCCATGCCTGCCTTTCTCTATCTGCCAAAACACATACATTCACATACCCTGTATCCCCCACATTCAGAACAAAGGGGGCTCCATTTGGGCTTGCCCGACTTGGCAGGGGCTGGGTGATCCCAGCCATTCTGAGCACCACCCTGCCTGGACTGGAGATTTCTAAGCTCTGGATGCCCCCTCCCCAATGACTCTCTTTCTTCCCTTATTGTCTCTTCTCTTCCTTGAGTGGCCTTGGGCACAATCTGTTCCCAGTTTCCCTGCCAAATTCTGACCTGTAGAAGAACTTAAGAAACCAATAAATTAGCTAGAACAACCCCCTGCCCCCGGCTGTGATTTCCATGTCTCCATGCTCTGGCAACATCCAACTTTTCTTGCTCAGTCCCCCTCATCCTGGGCTAGATGGGGTCCTATGTGTTCAACTCAAAAACATCTCTGATGCTTACCATTCTGGACACCACTAACCTCAAGGGGGGCATTACTGCTTTCTTTATGAAAAGAGACTAAGGCCTAGAGGCTTTATTTCTATCTTTGGCCTGGAGAGCAGAGATGCTAACAGGCGCCAAACCATCTCTTACCAAGCCCTTACACCAGGCTTGCTCCCCCTGCCCATCTTCTGTGAAGCAAATCCAGTTGTCTGTTTCCAAGCCCTGAGACTTCCCAACCCGTGTCTCTATCTTGACTTTGCTGGCTCCTAGAGCTTTTTTTTTGGGGGGGGGGGTTCAGAATGGGATGTTAGGCTAGTCCACAGAGAGCTTAGAGGACTGGCCTTTGTTCCCCTACCTTGCACCTAGTCTGGCCTCTGATGAGGATGAGACCCCAGAAGATCTAATTGCTGAAGCTAGTTAGGCCTGCAGCCTCAGTCCTATATTCTATCTGTCCATGCTAATCCCATTTGCAGGAACCTTCTAAGAGTGGTACAGGATCTGGGTTCAAATCCTGTCTCTGTCACTTAGTACTTGTGTGACCTTGGACAAATCACTTGACTTTTTCTGGGTTTCAGTTTCTCTGTATGTAAAATGAGAGGGTTGGACTAGGTGGTCCTTGAGATTCCTTTCAGGGTCTGATTCTAGGGACCCTCTCCTCTGCTTTCGCCTCTTAAGTTGAGCCCTCCATCAAATTCACCCTCAGTCTTGGTTCATTTCCCAGAAGAATGAGGCAGGGGAAGAACGGAAATGGCCACTGAGGCCTGGACTGACCAACCTTTTTCAGAATCACCCCTGCTCCCGTGACCAACCTCCTAGCTCTCTGAACCCCTTCTCTGAAGCTCATAGCCCATCTCTAGAGAATGTCAGAAAGAGTACTATAGGGGCTACATCCAAGTTGGGAGGTCAGGATAGAGGGTCTCTAGTTGACCTTGGCTCTCTAGCCTTCTCTTCCCCTCAGATCCCATGCCGAGGCCTCTCCCACCCCCATTCCTCCTAGGAATCTTAGCCGCCTTGTTTTCTTTCCCTGGCATCCACCCCCGGGACCCAGTGACGCCGCCAAGAGAGGGAGGCAGTTGCTAGGTGACAGGCCTGCCATGTGCCCGCCCTTTGTGCCGTGGAATGACACCCACCACTTTTTTGCAGACCTGTTGCCACGGTGACCGAAGCCCCCAGCTTTGTTTGGAGAAACTTAAGATGGGATGGGGGGTGGTAGCAGGAGGTGGTCAGGCTTGTGGGGAGGACTGGCTGGAGCAGAGATTCCTTCCTGAAGCTATGGGAGATGTTTCCCTCCTCAGCCTCCCCAGAGGCTTCCCCCCATCCTTTCTCAGATCTCACGAGGGGACTGACCTCATCTGTTAGAAGTGGCTTAGTTTGGGAAACAGAGGGGAAACTGAAATGAAATGAGGGAACAGAGAGCTCAGGGAAGAGAGCTGGGAATTGGGAAAGGCTGGGAAGAGCAGCTCCCTTCTATCCGGACAACCCTGTGGGTGCCCCTACACACTGGCCAGCTCCGAGCAGAAGGGAGCGAGGGCTGCTGCTCCTCTGCCCTCCAGCCCTGCCTACGTGAGCAGCTTGCAGGATTAGCCAGCCAGGGGCTTGGGAAAGGAGCTGCTGTCCTTCTTGGCCCAGGCCAGCTGGGCAAACAATGTGTAGCTTGTTGCTTTGGGATCCGGTTTGCTGCGAGGTCCAGCGTTTGGTGGTGGTGGCGGGGAGAGGAGGAGGGGTAGGTCCCAGCAGTTGTAAGAGGTGGGGGGAGTGGAGAGTGGAGGGGGACACGAGGCGGGGACACGGGAACAGGGTTGGAAGAACGGGGGCTGGCAAGGTCCTGCCCTCCCAGCCTGTTGTGTGCAGTGGCTGTGTCCCTGCTGCCCGTGCCAGGCAGAGGGGGGAATGCCCTGGGATGGACTCAGCTCGCCCACCCCTCTGCTTGCTCTGAGGCCCTTTGGAGGCTTCAGCTGCACCAGGGTTTTCCCCATCCTGTCCAAGGGCTTGACATAATTCTGAAGGCCCACAGGCATATTTGCATGCTATTTGCATACACAGCTGTAGACACTGCCTGGTCTGTTCTCTGACAATTTTCTAGTTATCACTGAATTGGTTTGGGCTCCCTGTTCCTTATTCTTTATTTTTCCCTACATTCTTAATTGCTTACTAGCAGTGTGACTTTGGACAAGTCATTGGAACTTTCTAGGCCTGTTTCCTTGTTTGTAAAATAAGGATGTTGTCCTGGATAACATCCAAGGTCCCTTATAGCGCTGTCTTGTGCTTGGTAGGGAGATGAGACTCTGGGGTATGTGTGTGGGTTGAGTGCCAGGGCACAAGATAACCTAGTAGCTGACACATTTAGGTCAGACAGAAAACATGCATTTATTAAACACCCAGTACTTGCCAGACACAGTACTAAGGGCTTTATATATACCTCATTTGATTCCCACAACTACCCTTGGAACTAATAGTCCATGATCTTCATTTTACAGTTGAGGAATCTGAGGCAGACATTAAGTGACTTGCCCAGGGTCACACAGCCAGTGTATAAGGCTGAATTTAAACTCAAGTTCTTCCTGACTCAAGTCTAGCACTCTACCCACAGCATCATTAGCTGCCTCTGAGTCTTACCTCCTTCTCAGGCAGGTATGGTTGGAATGGGATGGGTGGAGAGTGGCATTCTATCCACATCCCAAAGAAAAGCGGAATTTTTGCAAACTCCCATCCCAACTATTTTCTAAAGTGCACAGGGAAAAGGAAGGTCATGGGAGCTAACTAGGTAAAAATAGGTCAAGATGGCCTCATTTTTATAAATAACCTCAGAAGAAAGGGAGAGCATGGAAGGGGGAGTGTGTTTGTGTGTGAATTGGCCAACCCTTGTCTGGAAAGGCTGACTAGGCATAATGCCGGCCTGGAGAAAAGAGGCAGGCCGGCTGTATGGAACCCCCTGGGAGGCAGCTCTGTGGTCTGGGGGGGAGGGGCTATAATTTTTAGTCAGCCATCCTAAGGTAGCCCAAGAGCCCAAGGAGAGAGAGTCTGCTTCTGGTGGTCTTCTGGCTGCAGAGAAGGTGGGGGTTGACTCTAGCCTGGAAGCCAGGAGACAGGTAAGCACTACTCTGAGTAAGAAGGGGATATGGACCATGAGCTGCTCTTCACAAAACACCCCTATCTTCTAGGCAGCAGGATCTGTAGAGCTAAGCCAGGGGACACAAATGGGAGAGGATGAAAAGGTTCTCCCTTTGAGAAGCAGCCAGCATCTCACTGTCACAAAAGCATCACCAGGTGGGTCATCCCATCATCATCCCTGCCATCAAGAGCTGGCAGGGGCCTTTGACATCATCTGGTCCAAGCACCCATTTTGCAGATGGAAAGACTGAGCCTCAGAAAGGGGTAAGGGTGCTGCCCTGGTAGTATGTGACAAGAGATGGCCTTTGAGCCAAGGTCCTTGTTCCAAAGACATTGCTCTTCCCTCTAAGCCTCACCAACTGGAGACTCCCTGGTGCTCCCAAGTACTTAGAGAATGTCTGGGGTGGGACTGGGGGGGGCCTATGGTGCTTGGGTCTAGGTTTGTCTCTCTGTGTTCCTACTGACCTGCATGTCCAAGGGTCTGCCTCACTATCCATCATGATTAGAAAAAAAATAACTGGCAGCAAAAACCCCCCCAACACAAAATTGTTAATTTATTCTTGTTATTATTAGGAGGCCAAAAAAAAAAATGTACAGTTACAAGAGTCATTTTCCGACAGAAGGAATCCAATGTGAGCCAGAAAGTGTTGTAAAAAAAGGGGAGATAAATGCCACTTTACAATTCATTAAATAAAAACAAAACCAACCCCAAAGAACCAAAATCCCCCATGCTGAGCTCTCTCCTTGTGCAAGTCTGCAAAATAAGACCAGAAAGGGAGGTGGGCAAGAGCTGGGGAGGCCCAGGTAGGAGTCGGGGCAGGGAGTAGGAGCACGGGCTGGGGGGGGAAGGCTGGCCAGGCTGCCCTTTCTGGGGGTAAAGAGCGAGGGCCAGGCAGAAGAGAGGCTGGGGGAGGAAGCCTGAAGGAGAATGCTGTCATCTCGTCCCCTATGCCGGATAAATGGTTTTTGGCAGCTGGCTTGTGCCTCTTAGCCCCTCCACACATGGAGGGAAGGGGTCAGGCGGGATCCCACGAGGTTGGGAGCAGAGGGGCGCAGGGTGGCCACCAGTGCCAGGGCCAGGGTCCAGCCCCAGAACATCAGCCTCCTCCCTGTTTTCCAAGCCTTATGCTCCCCCTCCCCTAAAGCTTTTCTTCCTCCCTAAAGATTTTTGCCCTATCCTGACCCCCTGCTGGCCCTGGCATCGTCATATGGTTGATTTTAGTCATTGCTTAAATTAAAAAATTAAAATATATATACATATATATACTGTACACACAGGACAGTAACTGAACAGTGTTGAGAAGGGCAGAGCGGGGCTCGAGAGGTGGTGCAAGGTCAGGGAGATGGACATGGGGGTTAGGGGGAAAGAGGAAAAAGGGCAGAGGAGAGGGGGAGAAGTTAGCGGGTCCAGGTGGGACCAGTATTCTTTACAATAAAAACAGGAGTTCAGACCTCAGCAGAACAGGACTCTGGGTCCCTAGAGAGTCCCCCTGCCACACACACTGAGGAGGGGGCAGGAAGAAGGGGGACAGTAGGGACCGGCGGGGAACGCGGCTTTAGATTTGGACGATGGCGGTCCCTGGTCCAGCGGGGAGGGATGGACTGCTGTCTCAGCTTCTCCGTGACTTTGAATGTTGGATAAGCCACTGTAGGGTGATGTCTGTGGGAGGAACAAAACATTAGGTTAGAGACTGTGACTGGAAGAGGATCTAGGGGGGACAGGACCCAAACTCCAGGGAAGGTCAGGGATAACCTGGAGGGATGCCTAGAACCAAGGGGCTGGATGCTGAATGGTTACTGGGGCAGGGAGCTAAGGACAGATGCTTTCACCCTCTGACCTCCTAGTGACTAAAAGCAGCTGCAGGGCCAGCAAGGAGAACACCATAGACTTTGAGAGGTGATAGGAGAATGTCAAAGTCTGGAGGGAGGACAGAAAATCTGAGACCCTCAATGTTGGGGCTGGAGCTAGGCAGGCTAGACTGTGCCAAGCCTATGACATCGAGCCCCTGAAACACTGGTTTCCTTTTCTATCTGGCTCTCAAGAATGTGTAATCCCAGCCCCTTCCCCAATGCCCCTTCCACACCATGCCCAGCCCCAAATCTACAAACCGATGTTATCTTTTTCTTTGCAGGAGATAGAATAGCAGCAGATCTCTCGGTCCTGGATTGCAGACAAGTTCCTAAGGGTGGGAAATAACAGCTTTTTTTCAGACGGGGGGGGGGGGGGGGGGGGGGGGGTCGATACTATCTGCGCGATAGGGGGGGGGGGGGGGAGGGGGGAAGTGTATGTGCTGGCCAGCCTGGCCAGGAGCTAGAAGGGGAGAGGGTGCACAGGCAGGACTCTGGGCACTGGTGAGGCCTTTAGAAAAGCAGCATTGGGTGCCACCCTGTGGCTGATCAGGGAACAGGTGTCTACTCCTCAAGAGTACTGGGGCAGAGACTAGTGCCTAGGGGCTGGGTCCTGAGAAAATACAGGGGGCCTTTTTGGGATGAGGAGCTAGGAAGAGACAGAAAGGATCGGTGGGAGTGCTAGGAAAAGTAGAGGCCCGAGGAGCAGCAGCCTTGGGTTCTAGACCTGGTTCTCTCTCCTTGTTAGTGTGATCTCGGGTCTTTCACCTGATGCTCCTGGGCCTCAATTTCCTCATCTATAAACTGGTAAACAATCTCCAAAAGCTCCTCCAATGTTCCACTTAAGTGAATTTCAGAAGTTAAGGGAAGGGTATTTTTTTTTTCTGGGAGAAATGTTTGTGGATATTAAGGGAGAACATTTTTCCATCTGAAGTAAAAGCAAAGTCCCACAATATTGTGGACTTTAAATCTAAAAATTCTCTTCCATCAATATGAAGCTGTGCAGCACTTTGGGGCAAGAAAAGCAAAGAGCTGGGGTGGGGGAGGGGAACACCTTCCAGCTGACCCCCAGGATCAGCCTCAAGCTCCTTGGCCTCTCTCAGCTGGGTTCCTCCTCTGCAGAATGACCGGGCAGGACTGGCTGGCCTCCCTTCCTGCTCTAACAAGAGAGATCAAGCCATACTCACATTTTTTCGATCAGCTCCTTCTCATCCAGAGCACCAGGGAGGTCGCGTTTGTTTCCCAGGACTAGGACCTATAATATGGGCAGAGAAGGTAGAGAAGGGGGTTGGGGTTCTTGGTTGCTATCTACCAAGGTGAAGGGACCTAGCAGACCCCCTAGTGAGGATGCTTCTACAGAAAGAGCCTTGGCCTTGGCCTCGCCCTCCTGTCATGTTCAGACTCAAGCCTCTTCCTCTCATCCCAGCTCCTCCTTTGTGGCCCAGCCTCTTCTCCCATCCCCACCAGCCCCAGGGTCTCCCATATCCTCCATCCTCTCCAGCCTGGGCTCACTGACCGGGATTCCCTGCAGCTGGGGCTTGTCCAGCAGATTGTGCAGCTCATTCTTGGAGGCCTCGATCTTCTCCTGGTCAGCGGCATCCACCATATATCTGTGCATATGGGAGGGAAGTGGCGATTGAATACCACATATGGGGCGAACCATGGAGAGAATAAAGATTAAAAAATGTAGGACCCCAAATCAAGGGAGTCCAAAAGGACTCTGTAGGACCCTTTGAGTCCAAAAACCTCCTTCCCTCACCAACTCCCTATGATTAGGAAGGACCTCTGGTCAGGGCACTGAGGGGCACAGGAGAGGTGAGGACTCTGCATTTGACTAGGTCCCACCTAAAGCACCAATGGATTTACCCTAGTCTAGTCCTTGTGTGAAGGATGCCACAAGACCCTGGTGAGGTGACAGACCAGAGGACCTGGCTGAGGTGAGGGATCTAATGAGGTCAGGCTACAGTTGGAAGCCAGGGAGGGTCTTTTAACACTTACACGATGGCGCTCACTCCACGGCAGTATCGCTCCCACATGCTACGGAAACGGGGCTGGCCTCCAATGTCCCAGAGCTGGGGATCAGGGAGAGACAGGGCCTCAGGACCAGGACACAAGCACCCTAATGCCCCCAGCCTTGCTAGAGCCACTCTTTTCTGCCTATCCCACAAACACTCGCACCCCCAAGGTCTCTCTTCCACTTTTTTCCACCAGCCCTCCTACCTCTCTAATCTATTTCTCGTGTAGTAACGTTTAGCATCAGAAACGAATCCAAGAGCATTTATTAAGCATTTATGAGACGTAAGCACTGGGGACACGAAGGGAAAAGTGGGCAGTCCCTGTTTTCAAGGAGTTTGCCTTCTAATGGAAGAGACAGCCCACAATGGATGTGGATCTAAGCAGGTGGACTGGTCTAATCTCTCACTAGCCTACATATTCCCTCAGGTCAGAGGTCAGATTTTAATTCAGCTCTGCAAACTTCTCAGTCCCAGTACAGAATGGGCACTCTTCCCACTTCCTCTTCCACCCTCTGCCTGCAGGCTCTAGTCTTCCAGTGAGAGCAGAAGGCCATGTCCCTCAGGTACTCTCACTTTCAGATGCCCTCTGCTTCGGGCTCTGCTTCCTACTCTGCATTCAGGCTCTGGCCTTCCCCCCTCTCACCTTGATAGTCACATTCCCTTTGGTGATTTTGCGCATGTTGAAGCCTACAGTTGGGATCATATCTTCATTGAACTGTCCTGACTGAAAGAAGAGTCAGAATTAGAACTGTCCCCCCACTGACATATTGCAAAGAAATCAGGAGCCCTCCGGGCTGGACAAAGTCAGGATGATGGATTCTAGATTTCTCATGCTTGAAGACAAGCCCACAGGCCATCTTATTTGTCCTTGAAACTGGATAGTGTCTAAACCAACACAGGTGTTTGGCCCATATTTAAACCTCTCCAAGGAAAGAAAACACATTTTCCATCAGGCAACAACATTGATGTTTCTCACAATGAACTGTCAGGAAGTATTACCTGAGTTCTAATAGTTGCCATCTGTGGAGTGTTTTAAGGCTTATTTCTGTGGTTAATTATGCCGATTGCTTTTCTAATGTCCCCCCATCCTACCCCCCAATCCCTTGGCCACAACAAATGATTTTTTTGAATACTGCTATAGTTTCTTTGCTAAGATTTTATTTTAAATCTCTACACCCATAGTCATTAGTAAAATCCATCTACAGTTTTCTTTCTCTGCTTTATCCTTCCTTAGTTGCACTTTTTTGATAAAGCACTTTCTTCACAACAACCCTCTGAACAAGAGTTACTATTCCCACTTTCCAAATAAGGAAAGATTCAAAAGTTAGGGTTAGTGCCTGAATTAGTACTTTAACTTCCTGAATCTACAGATTCAAGTCTATCGATGTATTATAATACACTGTCTCTGACTGTAACTCATAAAATGCAAGAGAAACCCTTCTCTTACTTTAGTTCTCAGTGGGGCTGGAGGACAGTTGCTTCCTAGAATCAGCATAGTGGAGAGCCTTAGACAAACCATTCAAATTATACCTCAGCCTGTTCCTTTCCAGGGATTGCCCACAGATGGCGTAGAATGTCCACGATGAAGGTTGAGTTCTAGGGTGGCTCTTCCTGTTTCCCTATAATATGTCTAGATTGCATTGTTCCACCATCAAGGAATATGGATCAATTTCCATATTAGCCTGAACTAAACTAACACTGTGCAGGTAACTGTGCCCACCCTTGGACCAAGCATGTTCCAAAAGCAAGTTGGTCTCCCCCCTTTACGGAGAGCTTTTGTTTTTGCATCACCTTGATTTCCAAATCTCTTTCTAACTTTTGTCACATCTAACATTTTGGTTTACCCATGCTATAGTGACTCACTCCTGTTCATATGGATACCTGGGAGCTTGTTGTGTTTCCATTTCTGTCACCTATCTGTAAACTGCTTCATCGTTTCTATTTTTTCCCTCTGGATATCTCCAAGATCTCCATGTTGCTTTTATTCCTTTGTTTTCGGTTGTGTCTGACTCTCTGTGACCCCAATTGGGATTTCTTGGCAGAGAGATACCTGAATAGTTTGCCATTTCCCTTTCCAGCTCATTTTACAGATGAGGAAACTGCGGCCAATAGTGTCAAGTGACTTGCTCAGGGTCACACAGCTAGTAAATGCCTGAGGCCACATTTGAACTCAGGTCTTCCTGACTCCAGGCCTGGCACTCTATCCACTGAGCCACCCAGCTGCCTTAGGTGGCTGTCAACCCCTAAAGATGCAAGTCTCTTGTGGTGGAAAACATCCTGGGTTTGGAGAATGTAGCTGGGTTCATATCTTAATTCTGTTTATTATCTATATGACTTGGTCAATGCCCTGCTTTGGGTCTCTTTCATCCATAAAATGAGGGCATTAGAGGGGTGGCTAGGTGGCGCAGTGAATAGAGCAATGGCCCGGGAGTTAGGAGGACCTGAGTTCAAACTTGACCTTCAAACACTTAACACTTACTAGCCATGTGACCTTGGGCAAGTCACTCTACCCCAATTGCCCTACCTTCCCCCCTCCAAAAAGCCAAAAAAAATAAAATGAGGGCATTAGAGTAGAAACCCTCTAAGTTCTGTTTCACCCCTAAATCTAATTCTCTGATCCTTTAAGCTGAATGATCTTGGAAAAAAAAATCTTATGCCAAATGAAGGATTTGGTCTAGATGCTTTCTAATGGTCCTTCCATTATCCTCTGATTCCAAGCTGGCTACATGTCTCAATAAACGCAGGACCAAGTAAAGTGGAAAAGATTTTCCCATTCACAAATGGGATAAGTCTCTATCTTTTGGGAGCAGCAGCCTCAGGAGGCTGGCCTCCACACAACTTGAAAGGCAGCCATACTGCTCAATCACTTGGGCATTATTAATTGGTGTTGAGGCCTTTAAGCAGAGGATGGACGACCACTTGGTGGGCATTATGGTGGGGATTTCTTTTTAGCATGGATTGGACCTGATGGCCTCAGAGGCCCAAGGCCTGGGATTCTGACCTCCAGGCCACACATAGCCACAAAGAGGGAATTGAAGCCAAGGGCTCAGGTTCCCTCACTGCAACATCCCCTCCTGGACTTTTTTCAGGCCCCGGGGTACAGGACATGGCTATGCCTCATTCCAGGAAGGGAAGTCAAGAACAGGGACTGGCAGTCAGCAGAGAATGCTCTCCATCTTCAGGTGTCCCTTCACGTGCAAAGAATCATAGATAGGAGCTAGCCTAAGGGACCCTACAGATTATGCAGTCCATTCCCTGAGAGGCACTCACTTGTTTAATATCACACAGAAGTAGCAACTGGAACTCAGGTCTTTGACTTCAGATTCAGGGCACTTTCTACTATGCCACACTGTCTTTAAAGTGATCTCTCCTCTTCCATCCCCTTTTTTCCACCAGCACATGGCACCTACAACACTCAAGTGTGAAGAAATGCCTCTTCATTGACTCCTGCTGAGAACTGTATGTGGGTATGGCTGCCTGTCCCTACACTTCCCTACTCATACAGAATACTGCAGCCCCTGCAGGGGCTGGATGGTTGGCCAGACAGAACACGATGGTGGCACAAACTTAACAAGTGGGTTTGCTTCAGAGAAAAGATGGCAGCAATGGCTCTTCTGTGGGTGCAGGCCAAGCTATGAGCTGGACTCACCCGGGCAGGCACATGACATTATTCTTCCTCCTTTAGACAGAGTGAGTCTGGTAAAGCATATCACCACATTGACCCGATGATCCCAGATTTAGATCTGAGATCCAGTCCAATCCCTCCACGAAGAAGGTGAGAAAACTGCTAAGGGTTTAAGTGCTTTACAAATATTATCTCACTGGATCATAACAACAACCCCTGGAGGTAGATACCATTATGTTTCCCATTTTACACGGGAGGAAACTGAGGTACCAGGTAATTTCTCCAGGGCACAGAGCTAGGAAGGTCTGAGGCTACATAGGAATCAGGATGTCCTAACTCCAGACCCAGGCTCTATAAGCTGCCCAACTAAGCCTCAGACACGTTAAGTGACTTCCCAAGGTCAATGTAATGGGGTGCATCAGGGATTCACACCCAGACACCCCACAATCAGGGGCTTCCAAAACAGCTTTCCCCCACAGCCACCACATTTCACTGCCTACCTAGTGTTACTCTCTAATCCTCAATTAGGGGTATTCTAGGATAACCGTAACAACTCACTTTCAGATATATAAGGCTCTTTGTTCACAACAATTCTGTAAGGTGGGTCAATACGGTTATCTACTGTTGTTGAGTTGTTTTAGTAGTGTCTGATTTGTTGTGACCCCGTTTGGGGTTTTCTTGGCAGAGATACTGGAAGGGTTTTCCATTTCCTTCTCCAGCTCATTTTACAGATGAGCAAACAGAGTTAAATGACTTCTCCAGGGCCACTCTATCCACTTCACCACCTATCTGCCCCCACTACAGTTGTTACTCTACCCATTTTACAGAGGAATATCCATTTTACTGAGGCTGAGCGATATTAAATGTCTCCACTAAGGTTACAAAGTATCAGGTCTGGAATCCAGCTTGTGGGCTTCCCACTGCACTCTATTATATTGCCTCTCAACACTGGGTTTCAATTTCTCATCTCTAACATAAGGGTCTAGGCTATGTGACCAATAAGGTACCTCTTACTTCTAGCATTTTGGGGAGTCTGAATTTCAGTTCCTTCTCTATGAAATGAATTGAGGAGATAAACCCTGAAATGAAAAGTAAACATTTTGTGGCTCCCTCCTAGCTTCCAAATGAAGTGAACAAGAATCTAGTAGAATACAGATATTGGGAAGAGTGGGAATTCTGGAAGCATTGGCTGAAAACAAGCACCCCTAATTTCATCCCCTCTTGTTCAGTTAATACAGATGGGAGCTAGGCTATAGGGCAGCTAGGTGATACAGTGGCCAGACTGCCATAAGCAATCTGTTTATTTTACTTTCTTTTGAAGCCAAAAACAGTGTTCTTCATAAAACCCAGCCTGTCCCCTGGTAAGCCAAAGGATGGGGCATCCAAGCTGGACAACACAAGGACTAGTGTAGAGCAAAGGAAATAACAAGGCGGCTCCCTCAGCGGCTGGGGAGCAGCAGAGGCTGACAGCTAAAGCCCTGGAAGGAAAACTGCCAAGGGGTTTGAACGTGGCCATTTTCCTTTCCTGACAGGGGTCTGGCTGTGCCCCCAACCCTTCCCAAGTCCCCTGGGTCACACTAAAGCTAAACCTGGAGTTCTTGCTTCCTTATAAAAGGGCTCTGACCAGCTATGATTGATGGCCAAGGTAGCTGGCAAGCATAATAATGAGTTAGATGGAACCTTAGAGGTCACTGAGTCTAACCTAGTGCTTTGCCCAAGGTCACTCAGAAGATCCAGGCCTGGTAAGGTCATCTGGGGCAGAAAACTTCCCAGATGGGGGGCAAGAAAAAGGAGATCCTAGGCCTATAAACTTGGAGCTGGGCCATCAGAGGTCTCCTGGTATGACTCCCTTACTTTACAGAGAAAGAACCTGAAGACCAGAAAAGGGGAAATGACTTGCCTGGGGTCACACCATGAGTAAAGAGAAACTTGGCACCAAAGTCTAATCTAGGGGCAGCTAGGTCTTACACTGGGCCACAAGTCAAGAAGGCCAGAGTTCAAATCCTACCTCAGACAGACTAGGTTACTCACAAGTCCCTTAACCTCTCTGGGCCTCAGTTTTCTATTTCTGTAAAATGAGAATAATAGCACAACACTGAAGTGCTACCTAAACATGGGTGAATCAGTAAGAACTAGCTAAAGGAACCCCAGTCATAGCAGCTGACCTTTAGGAGGTTTTACAATGGATTTTCCTACAAACTAGGAGAAAGCCCCGACTACAGTGACAGGGATCCTGTGAAGTTGGCCAAGGTGCTTCCCTCTCTGAGTTTCAATTTCTCATCTCTAACATAAGGGTCTGGGCTATGTGATCAGTAAGGTACCTCCTACTTCTAGCATTTTGGGGAGTCTGAATTTCAGTTCCTTCTGAGTTCCAGTCTCCTATGAATCGAGGAGATAAACCCTGAAAGAAAAAGGAAACATTCTGTGGCTCCCTCCCAGCTTCCAAATAAAGTGAACAAGAATCGAGCAGAATACAGATATTGGGAAAAGTGGGAATTCTGGGAGCACCGGCAGAAAACAATTTCATCCCCTCTTGTTCAGTTAATGCAGATGGCAGCTAAGCCACAGCTCAGCTAGGTGATACAGTGGATAGCGCACTGGGCCTGAAATCAGTAAGACCTGAGTTCAATTCTAACATCAGATATTTCTAAGCTATGTGATGCCAGGAAAGTCACTTAAACCTCTGCCTGCCTCCGTTTCCCTGACTGTAAACCTCTCAGGATTGTTGTGAGGATCAAATGAAATATTTGTAAAAGAACTTAGCATCGTTCCTGGCACATAGTAGGACTTAATAAATGCTTACTGCCATCCCCTAAGCCTCTGATTTCTTATCTGTCTCATCAACTCATTTTGGGCCACGAAGGGAGGTGGGGGCAAAAAACTTCTGAGTCCCACCAGCTGTACAAAGGCTCCTCGGTTTTTGTTAGCCTTACTCTGAATACCACCCACTACCTACTGGGTGCTCAGGTCATTCCCTATTCAAATTCTTCTCCAATCCCTCTAGGGCTCACACAGTACACAGAATTGACTTGGAGAAACATGGAGAAAGTTATGAGGTCATGAAGCAGGTTCTGGTGGCCTGGGTTACCAGTCTGCTGGAGATTTTTAAGGCTTCCCTTCAAAGATGGTCAAGTTAATATGTCATTTCCTCCTGGGATCTGCAATGCTTGCATTGAATCAAAGAGCAGAGCAGCCCAGCAGAGAAGCACCCCGTGGGTCTCCCAGAAGCATCTCTCTTATATGGGTACTAGGCTGGGATTCAGGATTCCTGGGTTCTCCCATCACTAGGTATGGTAGCATCCCAGTACAAAGGAGGACCTTCTAACAGATGCTTTCCCATGGTCACAAAAAAACAGCACATCATAGTAGATAAATGTGTTGTCAGCTACTATGATTATTGGGATTGTTGCTTGGGGGGTGGAGGGTGGGCGTGGTAATGCCCACTAGGATACAGCTGGGCAATGGATGGATTTCTATATCCACTGATTCCTTTCCAGGGACATGGCCTCATTAATACTCAATCAGGAACCCTGTGCAAGGGATTGTGGGTAATGCCAAGGTTTTTCTGCCCCCCCCCCCCCCCCCCCCCCCCCCCCCCCCCCCC
>NW_027187372.1:27405996-27444492 GCF_028583685.1 Petaurus breviceps papuanus
CCCCCCATGATCTTCCCTAGGCCAAGAGCAGAACAGTATCAACTTCTCTCAGGACCCAGGGCTAAAAACAAACAGTCACAGCATTCTACCCTAACCTAGCCAAACCTACAGAATTCAGGTGATAAGACTATTAGAAATGGAAAGGGCCTTGGAGACCATTTTGTCCAAACTCCTCATTTTTTCTCTCAAGACCTTCATTTCAAAGACAAGAAACTGAGGCCCAGAGACTTGCCCAAGGTCACTCAGGTAACCAGCACAATAGAAAGCAGGATCTATTCTCTGGCTCTTAATACAATTCTCTTTCCACTACACGATGTTATCATATAGCTTTCATTTTGCGGTATATGCAAACAATTTATTGTTAAAAATCTTACACACACTTTAGATTTGTCCCCCAGGTGCTCACTGCTTGCCAGCAAAAAACACCAGGCCAAATTCAGCAGCAATCTCCAACCATTGGCCCATTCATGGTAGAAATAGGCCTCTCTAGTTATGGCCTTTTGTGTCCCCAAGAAAACAGTTCCTAACTCCCTCTCTGAATGTCTGACTCCTCCAAAGTTAAGGGGGAGAAGGAAAAGAGAGACCTGGGGCTCCTGTGCCCCAGTCCGAGATAGCCAAAGGTCCCCAATGACCCCCAGACTCTAACCCCGAGGTCCCTGACTATAGATCTAGGGAGGGAAAAGTGGGCAGCTGGGTCCCTGAGGGCAAAGACCCGGTCGGGCTTCCCGGGCCAAAAGGAGCAGTTGGGACAGGACGAGGAGGCAGAACTGGGTGGGGAGGGGGCCCTGGACTCTTTCTGGAGCCTCCAGGAACACGAGGGTGAACTCATGTAACTCTGGGGAGGCCGGCCTGCCCTTCTTCCCGGTCCCCGCCCACCCCAGGCCTGATGCGATGACATCTGTCTCGGAGGACCCAGGATCTCAGCCCCCGAAATGCTGACACAGCCCATAAGCCCTCCCATCTGCCAGATCGGGGAATTCGAGTGGCAGGTCATGGGAAGTCACCCGGGCCCCCCAAGTCTGGGGGGGTCTCCTGCCCCCCCCAATTGGCGCCCCCAATCCTGCGAGGCGCCGGGCCCGGTGCGGGGGGGTCCCGGCTCGGCCGAGGGATGCAGGCCCCGAAGGCCGCAGCCCTCACTGCAGCCTCAGCTCACACCCAGCGAGCTCATCCTCCCTTCAGGAAGAGGTTTAACCCCTTCCACGCCTCCGGGACGCCGCCACCGCTGCCGCCGGACCCTCTCTGGAGGGCATCTCGTCCCGGGGCCCCCGCTCCCCCGGGGTTCCCCCGGCACTGCTCCCGGGCACCCCTCCCGCAACAGTCACGGGGCCGGAGGAAGTGGCCTCTCGGTTCCCACTCCCCGCAAGGCCCCACGAGGATGACATCTCCCCCTCCCCCACTCGGGGCTGTCCTTCCTCTTCCGGCTGGGAGGGGTTACCCCCCCACCCCCCCCCGCGGGGCTCACTAACAGCCCCCCCCACCCGCGGCGGGGCGCGAGCGGACTTCCCCTCGTCATGCCCCCCCCCCACCCCCCCAGCCAGCGCCCCCCGAACGGGGAGGGGCCCCCGGCCGCGTACCGCGATCACGTTGACGAAGGTGGTCTTGCCCGAGTACTGCAGCCCCACAAGCGTGAGCTCCATCTCCTCCTTCCAGAACAGGGCCTTGAACCAGTCCAGCAGCTTGTTGAACAAAGCGATCATGGTGGCGGCTCCGGCCGCGGGCCCCGCCCGCCCTGCGCCCTGCGCCGCGCTCCGCTCCCGGCCCGAGCCGGGCCGCCCGCCGGCCTGCCCGCCTGCCCGGCCCGCCGCGGGGAGCCGGCGGCTCGGCTGCAGGCGCCGCCGCTCCGGCCCGGCGCCGCCCGTCCGGCGGTCCGGCCGCGCTCGGGGTGTCTGTGTGTCAGGGCAGCTGGCGCCCGCCAAGCAGCCCCGCCCGCTCGCGCCTCCGTCCGCCCGTCGGTCCGCCCGCCTCCCCGCGCGGCCCGGGCCCGCTGCCGCCTGCACCCTCGCCTGTCCGCCTGCCCGCCCGGCCCTCCCGAGCAGCCTCGGCGGCGGCGGCAGTAGCAGCAGCAGCAGCAGCAGCACCAGCGGCTCCCTCCCAGCTCCCCGCTCCCCGCCCGCCAATGGGTGTGGCCTCAGAGCCCTCCCCCTTCCGCGCGGCTGCCGCGGCTGCTCTCCTTTCCTGTGCTCCTCCTCCCGCTCCCGGTCCTCCTCCCCCTGATGCTGTTGCTGCTCTCCTCCCTTTCCTCCTCCCCTCCCTGCTCCTCTCTTTCCTCCCCTCCCTCCTGCTGCTTCTCCCCTCCCCTCCCTTCTCCCCTCCCTCCTGCTGCTTCTCCCCTCCCTCCTGCTGCTGCTCTCCTCCCCTCCCTCCTACTCCCCCTGCTGCTTCTCCCCTCCCCTCCCTCCTCCTTCCCCTGCTGCTCTCCTACCTTCCCTCCTCCCCTCCCTGCTCCCCTCCCAACTCCTTCCCCTGCTTCTCCCCTCCCCTCCCTTCTCCTCTCCCTCAGGCTGCTGCTCTCCTCCCCTCCCTCCTGCTGCTACTCTCTTCTCCCATCCTTCCTCCCATCCCTCCTCCTCCATTCCTGTCCTCCTCCCTGATAGTCTCCTTTCCTCTTGTCTCACCTCCCATTCCTTATCTCCCTCCCATCCTCTTCCTGCTGCTGCTCTCCTTTCCTCCTATCCCTCCACCTCTTCCTCCTCCTGCTGCTCTCCTTTTTCCTCCTTTCTCCTCCTTTCCATGCACAGGCCCTGCACCCCACCCCACCCCCAGCCTTGGGTCTGAGCCCCAGGTAAGAGGAAGGAAAGGAGGAGGAAAGAGGGAGCTATGGCAGAATGTATCTTGGGGGAAGCATTTTAGGGAAATGGTCTAATTTGCCCTGCCTTCCTCCCATCACTGTCAGCACCATCTTCACCTGGTATCTTTCTCCTTTATCCTAGTTTTCAGTCCCTGGAAATTATCATTGCTGATATTTTGTACCACTTTTTTATTGGCACACAGTAGGCACCTTGAAGGCTCATTGTGAGACATTTTGTCTCACTTGTATTGACACACAGTGTCTTAAAGGCTAGTAAGACATTTGTTTCACATAGTATTGACACAGGAACTTTTACTAAAGGTTCATTGTTTTAATAGATAGCACTTTCAATTTTGCAAGGCCAAAGGGTTGGTGTGAGGATAAAATGAGATAATTCATAAACCTCTTTGCAGACCTTAAAAGCACTAGACAAATACTAGCAATTACTGTTATTATGAGTATTAGTTGATCCTCCCCATAGTACTGTGAGGTAATCAATCAACATCCGTTAAGAGCCTGCTATGTGTCAGGCACTGTGCAAAGCATTCAGGCAGGGACTTAAATTACAGTATCACTTGTATTTTACAGATGAGGAAGCTGAGGGTCAGAGAGGTTACATGCTTCGCTCTAGCATTTAACAGTACCTGCAACATAGTAGGTGCTTAATAAATGTTTGTTGGTTTAATGACTTGTTCCTGGTTATATGGATACTAAGTGTCAGAGGTCGAATCTGAACTCAGGTCTTTCTGACATTGAGATTTGTACTCTGCATTATGCCATGTTGGGTTTTTTGTGCAGAGAAAAAGTTGAGGTCAAAAGGGGTGAGGAGAGGAGGGTAAGAAGGATATTCTAGTCCCCTCAATCAACACACAAACCACTTGTTCTGTTGTCTCTCAACCCTACCCCCAGAAAGGGTAGTTGAGGTGCTTTTTGTCAGCTCGGATGGCCTCACTGAGTCACATCTGAGAATGTTTACAAAATTAGCTCACTTGATCCGATGATGGCTGAGATCAGCCTTTCAGTGAAGCTTTGGAGTGTGTGTCAATGTGTGGAAGAACTGGGGAGGGGGGGGAGGGGAAGGTAGGTAGGATGAACAGTTGGGGGGTTAAAGGCAGCAGCAGCATTGTATACTGGAAGGGGACTTGAATTTGGAGTCACTGGGCCTGGGTTTGATCCTGGAGTCTCCTTACTCCCTGTGTGACCTTATACAGCTTACTTTATCTCTCTGGGTCTCAGTATCCCCATCCGTCAGATGAGAGGGGGGGATTAGATCTGGCTCTGAATCCTCCAATTCTAGACATGTAAGGGAATCAGGTTTGGGAGAGGGAGAGAGGAAACTCGGCCCTCTTGGTAGCTAGAAGTAGTGATGGGAATGGGACAGTCTGAGAAGAGAACCAGAGGGTATAAGTTGCCACCAGCTGAAAATAAATTATTGAGTACCCACAGGGGATACAGGCACCAGATGTACAAATTGCACTCAGAGGCAACAAATAGCCTCGTTCTGGTCTTTTATTTCCTTACCCCTCCTTCCTGTGTCCTACAGAGGCAAACCACTTCTGTAAGAAAGACTCTGGCCTGGATAGAGTCGTTATGGTTAATAAGATTCTTGCTAGTGTCCCTGTGGTTTGAAAAAAAAAAAAAAGAGAGGGGGGAGGTCTGGCTGTTAAGAATTTCTAACAGGGGATTTCCAGGGAAGATGGTTCGAATGAGGGGAAGGAAAAGGTTTGTCTGTTTGGTTAAGAAATAAACAGTTTCCATCATGAGGTGCCCAGAGCTGTAGATAGGCCTGGCCTGCCAACCGTTACAGCCCCCAAAATAGTCCTATGGAAGGGCACCCCTCCCCCAGCTAAGTTAGATACTTGCATGGCCAGCCTGCATTTGCCTGGGCTGTCTGTACCACTCTAACCCCATGCTTCAATTGCTTTTCTAGGCTTTGTGTTTCAAGGCAGTCCCTAGGCAGTGTTTCCTTCTTCAGGGCCAAAGTAGGAGGTTTTGCTTTTAAGCCCCACTTTGTCTGCTGACCCAAAATCTCATGAGCATATTCTAAAAAGATCTTCTTATTGACTGTCACTGTGCCTGGACAAAAAATCAGACCCCCTCAAAATCTTTCTCTTTGGCTAAAATGGAGCAAAATAACAGAGCCTTAGTAGAATTTTCCTGGAACCCTTAGCTATCTCCCTGGTCTCTGCCCCTTATTCAGAAACCACCTCAGCTGGGGAAGAATGAGAGCCACCTTCCTGAGTGAGCCAGTTAGATTTTTGGAACTGGAATGACTTTGGGGACAATCTAGTACAATTCTCTCATTTTGCACCAGGAAGCAGAGGCCAGAGTGGTGGAGACTTGTCCAAGGTCATAGACTGTAAGGACTAAATTGAGTACTTAAGCTTATATCCCTTAACTTCTGATTCAGACATCCCTGGAAACTTGAAGTACCTGCTTTGAAGAAGTCAGTAATATTTGTGGCTGTAATGATCCTATCTATGTCCAATGTCCCTCTCTTGACTTCCTTCTTAGCCAGCCCCTTTCTTGCTTCTCCTGATCCCTAAACTTTGAGAAGTCTAAATTGTCTAAATGAAATTCAATTTTAAGAGACTTTCTGGAAATAAAAGATGGTGGTGCTTATACCACCTATCTGCTTTAAGGGGTGAGGAGTCTTTCCTTCCTAAAAGGAGGTGAGGAAGGGTAGCACCTATTTGGCCTTCCAGAGATGAGAGCAAACAGTGAAGGGGAATGGAAGAGTGGGCAAAGGCTGGAGAGACCAGACACTGAACATCCAGGTGCTTCTTTTCCCAGTACACCTTGCTCATTGTGGAAGAAAAATACCTCCTGGGTCGGCTAGGTGTCGCAGTGAGTAAAGCGCTGGGCCCTGAGTCAGGAGGACCCGAGTTCGGTTCTGTCCTCAGATACTTAACACCCACACAAAAAAACAAGCCGTGTAACCTTGGGCAAGTTACTTAACCCCAATTGCCCTCCAAAAGGCAAAAAACAAAACAAAACCCAAAACCCTCCAACTGGGAAGTTAGTAGCCTCTTGGTTGACAAAGAGACTACCAGTGAATTCAGTTAAACCAGAGTTGCCAAGCAGGTGAGAATATTATCCTCTTCTTCTCCCTTCTTCTCTTCTTCCCTATTTTTGCGCAGATCCAATCTACCTCATCACTGCCTTTGCCCCTGATTGGAGGGGGGAGGGGGACTATGCATTCCATACCTCCATTTAAGGAGAGGGCTCTCTTCATTTCTCACCTGGGACTTTTCTGACTTCTCCACTTTCCCCCCAGGTCATGTTGCTGTTCTTCTTTCGTTTTGAAGAGGACCTGTGACATCACGGGGTGGTGTCTTGACTTGCACTTGAATTGGATTTAAGCGAGGCAGAGCTGTGCAAGGTGTCAGCCTCACTCTCCCAGAGTCACAGAAGTCCAGTGGCAGGACAAAGGTCAAGATGACTGGTGATGGCCTGGGATGCAATGCATGGCCTTGGCATCTGTGATGTCTGACCAAGCTCTACGCTCTCCACATTGCCTGCTTCAGCTTCCTTCATGGCCTTTGGAACACATTGTTCTCATCCACCCATTCCACAGGGGAAGTCTTCCCAAGCTTGGAGTAGACATCTCCCTAACTCACTGACATATTTCATGGCTATCAGTTACCCTCAGCCTAGTTTAACCCAGACAGTTTACTGGGGTGTGGCCCACAACCATTCTATAGATTCTTGGAGTCACCCATGAGTGAGAGCTGAGTGAATCAGGTGGACACCAAAGGCGGATGAGCCGCCTGGAAGAAGGCTCTGCAAGCCCCCACACCAGGTGCTAGAGCTCCTAGAATACCCCAGAGTATCCCAGATACCTATTCCTCTTTCACCCTCTCCACACCCACTTTTCAGCTTTATGTGTTTTATCTTCTCCCATTAGATTGTAAACTCCTTGAGGGCAGGAACTGCAGGGGGGTGGGGTGTTCCTGTATTTTTATTCCCATCACTTAACTCAATGCCTGTCACATAGCAGATGCCTGATAAATGTTTATTGACTATTTACTTGGCACTTTAAGGTTCATAAAATACTTTTCTCTCCCAATATTATGAGAAGGAAGTGGTATAAGTGTTTTTTTTTGTTGTTTTTTGCTTTTTGGAGGGCAAATGGGGTTAAGTGACTTGGCTAGGGTCACACGGCTAGTTTTTGTGTTAAGTGTCTGAGGCCAGACTTGAACTCAGATCCTCCTGACTCCAGGGCTGGTACTCTATTCACTGCGCCACCTAGCCACCCCAGTACAAGTGTTTTTAATTCTCATTTCACAGATGAAGCAATAAATACTCAGAATGACTTGTCTGTGATCACACTGGTACTAAGTGATTGTGACATTTGAAATGAGGCCTTTTCAAATTCATTCCTCTCCTCTGTACCACAGTGGCCTGCCAGAAAGTATCTACTCCCAGAAAGAATCATCCCCTTGCTTTGGGGGGGAGGGGGAGGCTGAGGCCATGCAAATTCTCAGACACCAGGATTCTACTCCTTCCCTACAGAAAAACCCTGAGTCCTTTGGAGTTCCAACTTGTTTCCTGGAGAATGATGAGCCCTAAGAGAATAGACTTGAGAAGAAAGGTGGGAAGGATCTGTGCTAAATACTGAGGGCTTTTTCTGCCATGTTCTAAGAAACTCAGATGACCAGGGGAGAGGGATTGCCTACAGGTGGCACTTTTAGGCCTGGACACCTTTATCCCACAAATGCACTCTTGGCGACAGAGACCCAGACCAGCATAACTCCATCCCCATTATGTATAACCTGATGGACAAGTAAACCTCAACAGCAAGCTTTGTTCTTATGTACAAAAGTATTTCTTTCAAGTACGAAGGAAAAAACCCTGTAATTCAAGAAATTTCTATTTTTCCACTTGATCACCTTCTTAGAGTTTTCTTATTTTTAGTCCTCAAAGGGAGCAGAAGGTAAAAGGCAGATAGGGTCATTGATTGAGGGGTGGGGTTAAGAGAAAACACCATGGAAATCCCTGCAGCTTCTCTCTCTGCTGGGTTGAGCTCAGGATAGGATCAGGCACTTGAGAGACCTACCCCCAGCTTCATCTATCTACAAGGATGCACCTAGCTTGTAGGGATCAGATAACAGCATTTCAGAAATCATATTCTCTGTGAGGCATGTCCCAGGAAGGCCAAGCAAAACCTTTTTTTTGCCTTTTTTTGGAGGGCAATTAGGGTTAAGTGACTTGCCCAAGGTCACACAGCTAATTAAGTGTTATGTGTCTGAGGCCAGATTTGAACTCAGGTCCTCCTGACTCCAGGGTCAGTGCTCTATTCACTGTGCCACCTAGCCACCCCCTAAGTAAAATCTTTTAACACTATTCTTTGAAAAGTAACAGATAATGAATAAGGACCCTCCTTGAGGATCAGCTCCCTGAGGACCCAGGGATGGTACTACCATGTCCACACTGATTGAGGTGAGATGTCATGGCACAAAAGCCAGACGTTCTTCCATGCTTAGGTTGGAGGGGATGGTTCATGGGTCTCTAATTTGATCCTTTCTCTCCAGGAATGTGGTGCTTAGTCCTGGAGACACCTGGGAAGTCGGATTGGTTTGAGAATTCTGACCTCAGAGGAAGCTAGGTCTGATGGCAGGTTGCCTAGAGTGGCAGCAAGTCCTAGACTGTATCTGGAAACAAACTGGCCCTCCAGGGCTGTGGATAGAAGAGAGGGACCTAAAGCTAGACTGAGCCCCCTATTTCCTCCTCCCATCTTCCTAGTAGCTACTAATAATAGCTAACATTTATATGGTGCTTACTACGTGCTAAGAACTTTATAATTCTTTTTTTTTTTTTTTTGCTTTTTGGAGGGCAATTGGGGTTAAATGACTTGCCCAGGGTCACATGGCACGCTCATGCATGTATGTATGTGTGGTTAGATTTGAACTCAGGTCCTCCTGACTCCAGGGCTGGTGCTCTATTCATTGTGCCACCTAGCTGCCCACTTTTTACAATTATTTCATATTGTTACAACAATCCTGCGAGGGAGGTGCTATTATCATCCCCATTTTACACATGAGGAAACTGAGATACAGAAAGGTCAAGTGATTTGCCTCAGGTTAAACAGCTGCTGTGTGAGGCGGGATTCAAACTCAGGTCTTCCTGTCTCCAAGTCCCATGCCACTCTGCTACCTAGCTGCATCAAAGCTTTTTTCCATCTCTGGGTTAGGACTGACCATCTTCTGCATTAAGCCTTAATGACTTCCCCAATTTGTATATACCTGTGTTTATTCACTTTTATACTTATGCCATATATATTTATATATGTGCTTGTCTCCTTTATTAAAATTAAGCTCCAGGGAGTTGGGAGTGTTTCATTCTTCATGCTGGGATCCTCAGTGCTTGGCACCTAAATGCTTTATTGGAATGGATCTTTTGGGGCTCACAGTTTATTGGTGGGATTATCCTAGAGAAATTTACCTGGTGAATGGCAGCTCTGCATGGTGTCAGAGAGGGGGAGGATACTTCTCCAGACACTTCAAGAGGAACTTATCTTCACTTTTCTTTTTCTATTCTCCTCCCCACCTCCCCTTCATCCCCAGAATGGTTTCAGGCTGGCTGCCATACAATTTTGGCCATCTCTTCACTGTGGTTTCAAGACCCAAGATGGGGACTCAGGGAGAGGACTGGCCTCTTGCCTTCCAGTGCACACAGACTGGTTGATGGAGAGAGGAAGGAAGCATCTCTAGGACTTTGGAAGGCTTTATCAGGGTCTGGTCTAAAGACCTTAACATCACTAGCATCTCAAGGCTGATTGGCATTCTATGTGCTGAGCACTGCGTGGGTGGCTTTGTGTTGCAAAGCTTTCCAAAAGGAGTGGGTGGAGGGATGGTTATGGTTGAGGATTACTTTCCAATGCCCAGAAAGGGGGATGAGGCAGAAATAGTGGCCAGGAATTTCTCCAAGCTCCTTTTATCTTTAGGATGTCCAAACACAAGGTCTATGATGAGAGGTCCCTAGAACTATTGCCTCCATGGAATAGAAGAGGAAGCTTGGGCATGTAAGTAGCATGCCAGAGGAGGTGGGACCACCTGGGTTTTTTCCTTCAAGCTTGTTGTAGTTGACCATTCAAATCATTGAGCCTGAAGTGGGCTATTGGCTTGAAAAATAGGCACATGAACATAGGTGTAATGTTCTTGCTGTCCATTTTAGGAAACCGAGGACAAGAGAAGAAGGTAAGATAAAAGCCCAGTATCTCTGGTCTTATCTTTTCCATCTCAGCTTTCTCTGGCTGCAGGAAATCTGACCCAAGAGTTGGGCTTCTAGGTCACAAAAGGCCTCCTTCTGACACCCACAACTCTTCTGTTCCTCCCTCTGCCAGTCAGTAAATTAGTGATCTGGAATACCAGGTCCTTCCCAGGGACATGAAAGGAGAATGAAAACGTGGGGCATCAATGTCACTTCTAGGATCAGAGACCCTGGGGACAGGGGTGTGATGGAGGTAGAGGACAAAGTTCTAGGCCTTTAAGGAGAAAGTTCCTCCTGTCTGGTTGGGTTCAGTCTGGATGTCATTTGACCTATGTAACCTCTTGAAAGGTCATGGATTTGGTTCCTCAGGCAGCTGGGCAGCATACAGGGCCAGGGTATGGTGCAGGAACTGGTACTGCTCACTGGTCTGGATCATGCCCCCCCTGGAATGAGAAACAACAAAGCTGATGTGAGCAGAGACCACAAGATCAGGAGACTTTGAAAGTTCTCCATCTTCTCCAACCACTGGGGCCTACTCTCTCCCATTCGGGGCTCTGGTCTAAGACTCAAAGCTGGTTTCTTTCGTTTACAAGTCAGAGATTCCCTGAATGAAATTTTTTAAAACTAATTTTTCACTTGTGAGCACTTTCTGTCCCTCAGAACCACCCCTTCCAGGTACAAGTCCCATCTTGCTTTACCCAGAGCTGTGTCTGCAGACCTGAGAAGATGGGGACAAGAGACCACAGAACAGCAGAACTGGAAAGGTGGAAGGATCCTCAGTGGCCATCTAGACCAAGCAACACCCACTCTGATCCATCTTTCACAGAGCCATCAAAGTGATGTTCCTAACTAATTGCAGCTCTTGCCATATCACTTCCTTACTTAATAAACCCCAATAGTTCCCTATTACCTATAGGATCAAAGCTTTTAAAGCCCTGCATAATCTGAACACAACCTGCCTTTCCAGCCTTATACATTACTACCCTCCACATACATGTAAAGAGGGCTCAGCCAATGGGTCCTAATCTCTGTCACTCCATCTATAATATCTGTGCCTTTTTTTTTTAGAGGGAAGAAGACAGGGCAGTTAGGGTTAAGTGACTTGCCCAAGGTCACACAGCTAGTGTCAAGTGTGTGAGGCTGGATTTGTACTCAGGTCCTCTTGACTCCAGGGAAAGTGCTCTATTCACTGCATCGCCTAGCTGCCCCTAATATCTGTGCCTTTGCTCTCACTGGTCTCCATACCAAAAATACACCTACTGCTCACCTGTTTCTTAGAATCCCTAGTTTCTTTCTCATCTTACTTTCTACATGAAGCTCTTCTTGATTCCCCACCTACAAGTCCCTCACCCCTCCAAAGGAATCTTTTATCTATTATCTATGCATATGATATATAATATTATGCAATATAATATATAATCTAGCCGAGAGAATAGTATGTGTATATATGCATGTGTATCTACACAACACACATGTATATATGCAGACATAATGTGTATACATGTATACGTATGTGTGTATGTATCTGTATCTGCATATGTGTACATACACACATACTGTTTTCCCTGTCCAGATTATAAATTCTTCAAAGGCAAAGTCTGTTTTAATTTCTTGTAGGGAAGGAAATAAGCATTTATTAAGCGCCCATGAGCCAGGCACTTTGCTAATTTGCTTTATAAATATTATCTCATCTGATCCTCCACAACAACTCTAAGAGGTAGGTGGTATCATTATTCCCATTTTACAGGTAAGAAAACTGAGACAAACAGAGGGCAGGTGACTTGCCCAGGATCAGACATCTGGGAAGTGTCTGAGGCTGAATTTGAACTCAGGTCTTCCTGACGCCAGGCCCAGCCTTCTATCCGTTGCATCATCTAGTGTGTTTTTGTAGAAAATATCTTAGTAACTAGTCTGTTTAATCAATGCTTGCTTGCTTGATTTAAATATCAGACTGAGAAAGCAATGGGGAGCCCCTGAAGATTTTTTTTTTTAGCAGAGTAGGAACATGATCATACCCGTGGCTTAGGAAGATGATTTCGGCAGCTGTATGGGAGAAGAATTCTAGAGGGAAAGAGACTAGAAGAAGAGAGACTGCTGCAAAAGTCTAGTTAACAACAGAGTTGAGTGAAGGGGATGAATGGGAGTAGTGTCTAGAGGTAGGCTTGATGAGGCTAGGCGACTGATTGGATGTGGGAAGAAGGAAGAGCCAAGGATGACTCCAGGGTTTTGAACCTGGGTGACTACAAGAATGGGGGTGCCCTTGGCAGAAGTAGCCCCTAGAGAGGGGACAGGTTCAGTGGGGAGAGGATGACGAGTTCTGTTATGGACATGTTGAGTTTGAGATGCCTATAGGAAGTCCAGCTGGTGATGTCCAACAACACTCAGTGCAGCTCTAGAGTTAGGGAGAGAAATCAGGGGTGGATATACTGACTGGGGAGTCATTTGCATAGAAATAATTATTGAGAGGGATGAAGTCATCTTGACTATTATAAATACACAAATTAAAAATAAAGGACATATGAAGAAAGTAGCTATCTGCATCCAGAGAAAGAATTGAGAAACAGATGTATAGAATAATTTTACACACACACACACACACACACACCTATTTGTGTCTAGTGGTAGCTATCTCTGGGGGAGGGGGGTAAGAAAAAAAAATAGAAATTTACATGATAGTTTTGTTATATATTTGGAGGGAATAGCAAATTGTACATTGTAGATTTGTAGTTTCATGTACAATCATTTTTTTTTTACTGTACTTTGTTATGGAAATGCTTGTTTTGTTCTGTGAACTGAAAATAAAATAAAAAAATGATCATTGAACTCATAGGAGCTAACAAGATCATGGGAAGATAAAAGTGTAGACAGAAGAGGACCCAAGAGGGAACACTGGCAGGGGGGAGGCCCCATGTCTAAGGGCAGAAGGTGGGTGAAGATCAGCAAAGTACATGGAGAAGGAGCGGTTTGAGAGGCAGGAGGAAAATCAATTTGGGGAGTAAGCTAGAGAGTCAATTAGCTAATCCGATTACTCTGCCCTATCATGACCTTTGCACATCTGATCTCCTGTGCTCTGCTTCTGTTAAAGTTCTCTCTTTCCTTCAAGGCCCATACTATCTCCCCTGACATCCCCTCTTCTTCCTCCCTGCACAGGAAAGTGATCTCTCCCTCCTTAAGTTTCTTACAGCACTTTGCTTGGCCCTTCCCTTGCCTTATTTCTAAGCATTGTCATTTGTGTGAGGACAGGAAGTTTCTGGAACAGGTATCTTGGCATCCTGGGTACTCACCACAGAGCCTTGCACAACACTTAATAAATGTCTGGTGAATCCAATTAAATCCATAAACTTTTTTTATTGGAGGGGGGAAAGCAAGGCAATTGGGGTCAAGTGACTTGCCCAAGGAATTGCAGCTAGTGTGTCAAGTATCTGAGGCCGGATTTGAACTCAGGCCCTCCTGACTTCAGGTCCCGTGCTCTATTCACTGTGTCACCTAGCTGCTCTGATGCCATCAACTTTTGAGTCCTGGCTATTTATGCATTTTTGACATGATATATTTTCTGTGAGTGTCTCCATATCTTCAATTTTTATCTCTCTGGCATTGCTAGGTTTTACATACTCCCCAAACTCTCCAAGGTCAAGGGGATTATAAAATGTCTTTACACAAACCCCAAATCCTTTTAAATGACCAGCTGAGGATCAGAAAGAATCCTCAGAATATGTGATCCAAGTTGAAATTCTGACACTCTTCCCCCCAAGTAAAATGTACACTCTGCTAGTTGTAAAATAAAGTTTTTTTTTTCAGCAGCACTGATGCTCTTTTTTTTTTTTTTTTGCTTTTTGGAGGGCAATTGGGGTTAAGTGACTTGCCCAGGGTCACACGGCTAGTTTTTGTGTTAAGTGTCTGAGGCCATATCCGAACCCACGTCCTCCTGACTCCAGGGCTGGTGATCTATTCACTGCACCACCTAGCCACCCAACACTGATGCTCTTTCAAGGCACTTATGTTTGAGTGATGTTTACAGGAATGGGGACCTAAGGAGAAGCCTTCAACCTTGGGGCAGTCACCACAGGTGGTTGTCAGGGTGGCTCTGCTCACCCTCTTAGCTTGAGCCTGAACCTACCTGTCTAGCCGAAGCTGGCATACGATGCCCAGGATGTCTACTTCCCCTCGAGCCTTGAGTTGTTGGCAGCCAATCCGTGTGGCAATGAAGCAGCCGGTCCGGCCAATCCCAGCACTGGAGATAAAGCAAAGGGGGCTAAGTGGAGTATGTCACAAGGTCAGGGTATGGAGAAGTTAGTTGGTGCTAGGAATCTGCTTCTAGGCTAGCAGGGCTGGAAACCAGTTGGAAGTTGGGGAAGAAGTCAATGCTGCTCAGACCACTTTGGGGCCCTGGTGGGGGGCACAGCAACTGTAGGGGTCAAAGAAAGTCTCATTGCCCTGGAGTAAGGAGGACCCGAGTTCAAATTCAACCTCAGACACTTAACACTTACTAGCCATGTGACCTTGGACAAGTCACTTAACCCCAATTGCCTTGCCCTCTCCCCTCCAAAAAGCAAAAAACCCCAAAACAACCATTCTCCCCAAAAGAAAATCTCATCTAGGAAAAAGGCAGATGAGTGATTATAGCAGGAGTCAAGAACTGGGGGGTGATTATTATCATCCCAGCTATCTGAACCTATCTAAGGCCACAGGACACTCTCCCTCTTCCTGCTGCCATTTATTATTATTTTTTTTAACAAATTGTATATGCTCAGAAATCTCCTGTGGTCCCCCCCCCCCACTTAGCCCTTGTTATGCAACCATCCTCCTCTCTGATAAACCCAGGCTCTTCCCCAACTGAGCAAAGTTTCTTTTGCTTTTATGTTAGGCCATTTCTTCATTTATCTGTTTCCTTTATAGAAGTCAGGGGTCAAAGCCTGCCTGTTATAGCGTAACCACTGGCAAGCCGTTTAGCCTTAAAGTCCTGTCTGAACAAATGTCAGCTAGTCATGCATTTGCTCTTCACCTTCTCTATCCCAGCCCTCTCTCCCTGCAAGGCCTCCTTCATCGTCCCCTACCTCATTCTCCCTTTTTCTCCCACCTCCACTGAGTATTCAGTTCTCTTCTCGGCTTTGTTCAGGTCTTGTCTCCATTAGGAAGCCTTCATGTGTCACCTGTCTGGTAGCTCATGGAGACCACAGGCTATGCCAGCATCCCCCTCCTCCCTAGAGTAAGGGGACTTACTCAGAGCAGAGACCACTTCTCCATGTCCACTATTCCCCAGATCTCCCTTCAGTTTCTAGGGCAGTGTTCTGTGTTTAGTGTCAAGACAGGTCATTTGATAATAATAATAATAGATAGCATTTAGTTAGTATGTTAAGTTTTTCAAAGCATTTCATGTATATTATCTTATTAATCTTCACAATAACTCTGATGTGGGTATAATTATTATCCCTCTTTTTTTCAGATGAGGGAGCTGAGGCTGTGCCCATGGTCATATAGATTGTAAGGTGGATTTGAACTCAAGTCTTCTTGATTCCAAGTACAGTACAGTAGTACTCTATCCACTTGGTCATCTGACTACCTAACTGACCTAGAGTTTCCAAATCAAGCCAACACTTGGCCTTGTTTTGCACAGATTTGAGCAATAAGGCCCAATAGTGCAGCAAATGTGTGCTTATGTATGTGTGTGTGTTTGATTTATGGGACTGGGGTAGACCTGGGGAAGAGGGAACGTGATACAAACCTGCAATGGACCACAATTGGCCCAGAGTTGGCCACTGCGTCTGGGCTCTCCTCTATCTCATCCATTAGGCGTAAGAGGGGCCCAGCTGACTCTGGGGTTTGGTGATCAGGCCAGGCAGAGAAGAGGACATGCTTTACTGGACGGCACTCCTCCTGGTACTAAGAGATGAGGTAAAGAGGTGAGAGGAGGTAGGGGTGCAGGTACCGTGGGCTGTGAAATTCAAATAGACAATTCAATTCAACAAGTGTGCCTTAAGTAAGCATAGGGATATAAAAACAAAGGTGGAACAGTGCCTATGCCCAAGGAGTTTACATTGTACAACCGATAAGTGTGCTTAGGTTAAATTCATTAGGGAGAGAGCACTAATCATTAGTGTTCACCTTAAGAGCTTGAACCCAAAAGGAAGAACCAAAGATCCTAAGAGGCGGAGAGGAGGAGGGGGCTTTTTTGTAATGAATCAAACCTCATTTTCATCCTGGAGAATTTAGGAGCCAGGAGGTCAGTGATACTAACTTTTTTTCCCGCCTTCAATATCCTGTTCTTTTTCCTCCTTAAAACTGCTAGAAGTTGGGCAAAGCCAACATGGCAGAGAAATGGCAGGGACTTGCCTGAGCTCTCCCAAATTCCTTTCAGAACAACTTTAAGTAACACCTCAGAACAAATTCTAGAGCAGCAGAAACCACAAAAGTACAGGGTGAAACAAATTTCCAGCCCAAGACAATTAAGAAGGTCAGCAGGAAAGGTCTATTGCACTGGGGTGAGACTGGAACTAACTCCAAAACATGCTGCTTCAGCACAGGCCTCACCCCAGGAAACTAGCTGCAGGCCTTGGGGGGCAGTGGTGGCAGAAGCTACTTTTGGAAGTCTCCGCCCACAGATGGTAAGGTGGTTGGACAACTGGTCATCAGAAAACTACAGGGGTCCCTTTGCTGGCACTGGGTGCAGGACTCTGCTGCATTGTCCATACCAGGACCCAGATTACAGTCCAGGGTGAGGAGGAGTGCCAGCACAGCAGAGTTTGTGGCAGCAGGGGAACAGGGACCCTGGTTACAGTTCCATGGTGGAAAAGAGAGCTTGTGGTCCCTCACAGACAAGAGCACAGGCCAGGAGAGTAGTAAATACATCGCTTCTTAGATTAACACCATCTTGGAGGAACTAAAACTTATACCCCTAGAACTAACTGAAAATAGCTGCACGAAATACGTGAAGCTTGGGACAGTACCCTCTCCACCCAAGAGGCCAAGCCCAACTTTAATATAAAGCTAAAAGTCAAGAAATAGGCTAGAAAAATGAGCAAACAGGAAAAAAAATATCCTGACCATAAAAAGGTATTATGGTGACAGGGAAGGTCAAAACACAAACTTAGAAGACAACAAAATAAAAACTGCTACATCCAAAGCCACAAAGAAAATGTGAATTGGTCTCACACCCTGAAAGAGCTCAAAAGGGATTTTAAAAATCAAATAAGAGAGGTAGAGGAAAAATTGGGAAAAGAAATGACAGTGATGCAAGAAAATTATGAAAAAAAAAAGAGTCAACAGCTTGGTAAAGGAGGCACAAAAAATACTGAAGAAAATAACACCTTAAAAAGACAGAATAGGCCAAATGGCAAAAGAGGAATAAAAATCCAATGAAGAAAAGAATGCTTTAAAAAAAAAGCAGAATTGGCCAAATGGAAGAAGACATACAAAAATGCACTGAAAAACTCCTTTTAAAAAGCAGAATTGGTCAAATGGGAAAGGAGGTATGAAAATTCAAAGAAAATAATTCTTTAAAAGTTAGAATTGAGCAAGTTGAAACTAATGATTCCATGAAACATCAAGAAGGAATAAAAATGTCAAAAGAATGAAAAGAATACAAGAAAATGTGAAATATCTCTTTGGAAAAACAATTGACTTGGAATATGGATTAAGGAGATATAATTTTAGAATTATTGGACTACTTCAAAACCATGATAAAAAAAAATAGCCTCAACAACATCTTTCAAGAAGTTATCAAGGGAAAATGCCCCGATGTTCTAGATTCAGGAGGTAAATTAGAAATTGAAAAAAAATCCATGGATTATCTCCTGAAAAAGACCCCAAAATGAAAACTTCCAGGAACACTATAGCAAAACTGCAGAGCTCCCAGGTCAAGAAGAAAATATTGCAAGCATCCAGAAAAAAAAAATTAAATAATGTGTAATCACAGTCAGGATAACACAAGATTTAGTAACTTCTACATTAAAGGATTGGAGGACTTGGAATATGATATTCCAGAGGGCAAAGGAGTTAGGATTACAACCAAGAATCATATGCCTAGCAAAAATTTGTGTAATCTTTCAGAGGAAAAATGAATATTCAATTAAAGAGAGGACTTTCAAACATTCCTGATGATAAGACCAGAGCTGAACAGAAATTTTGACTTTCAAATATAAGACTGAAGAGAAGTACAAAAAGGTAAAAAGGGGGGTGGCTAGGTGGTACAGTGAGTAAAGCGCCGGCCTGGGAGTCAGGAGGACCTGAGTTTGGTTCCGGCCTCAGACACTTAACACCCACACACACAAAAAAAACTAGCCGTGTAACCTTGGGCAAGTTACTTAACCCCAATTGCCCTCCAAAAGGCAATAAATAAATAAATAAATAAAAAGGTAAAAAGGAGAGAAAAATCATAAGTAATTCAATAAGGTTAAATTGTTTATATTCCTATGTAAGATGATACTTGTAACTTTTTTTTTTTTTAAAGCAATCAGGGTCAAGTAACTTGCTCAAGGTTACACAGGCAGTTATTTCTGGGTATGGTGCTAAGTATCAGAGGCCGGATTTGATCACAGGTCATCCCGACTCTGGGGCCGGTGCTCTTACTCAGTGAGCCACCTGGCTGCCCCTAAGCAATTGGGGTTAAGTAACTTGCTCAAGGTTACACGGCCAGGTGTTTCTGGGTGGGTGCTAAGTGTCTGAGCCCGGATTTGATCCCAGGTTATCCCAACTCTGGGGCTGGTCATCTTACTTGCTGTGCTACCTGGCCATCCCTATACTTGTAACTTTTAAGAACTTTCTCATTATTTGACAGAAAGAGGATATATAGACAGAAGGCAGGGGTATGAGTTAAATATGATAGGATGATATCTAAAAAATAAAATTAAGGGATGAGAAAGAGGAAAGCACTAGGAGAAAGGGAAAAGAAAAGGATAGGTAGAATGGGGTAATCATTTCATGTAAAAGAGGTGTGAAAGAGCTCTTACACTGGAGGAGAAGATGGAGCAGTTGAACCTTAGTCTCATTGGAATTGTCTCAAAGAGGAAATAACATACTCACTCAGTTGGGTATAGAAATATCTTTTACCCTACAATAAAGTAGGAGGAAAAGGGGATAAGAGAAGGGGAAGGGGTGACAGAACACAGGCCAGATTGGGGGAGGGGTTATTAGAAGCAAAACACAGGGTGAAAGGAGAAAAAGGATAGGATAAATGAGGGAAAATAGAATAGAGGGAAATACACAAAACAGTGAAAAAAAAATTTTCTAACAAGTGTGTCTGATAAAGTCTGCATTTCTCAAATAGAGAATTGAATCAAATTTATAAAAATAAGAGCCAGTCCCCAGTTGATAAATGATCAAAGGATATGAACAGGCAGTTTTCAGATGAAGAAATCAAATCTATCTATAGTCATGTGAAAAAAATTATCTAAATCACTATTGATTAGAGAAATGCAAATTAAAACAACTCTAAGGCATCACCCCACACCTATCAGATTGGCTAGTATGACAGAAAAGGAAAATGACAAATAATGGAGGGAATGTGGAGAAATTGAGACACTAATGTACTGTTGGTGGAATTGTGAACTGATTCAACCATGCAATAGAACAATTTGGAACTATGCCCAAAGGGCTATAAAGCTGCACAAACTATTTGATCAAACAATACAACTACTAGGTCTGTATCCCAAAGAAATAAAAAAAACACAAAAATAAAAAGATCTACATGTACAAAAATATCATAGCAGCTCTTTTAATGGTGACAAAGGATTGGAAATTGATGACATGTCCATGGCCGAGCAGGTTATGACATATGATTGTCATGGAATAGTATTGTGCTATAAGAAATGATGAGCAGGATGCTCTTAGAAAAACCTGGATAGATTTTACATGAACTGACGCAAAACGAAGTAAGTGGAACTAGAAGAATGGTGTACACAGTAATAGCAATATTGTATAACAAATGTCTTAGCTATTCTCAGCAATATGATGATCCAAGATAATTCCTAAGGACTTATGATGAAAAATACTATCCCCCTCCAGAGAAAGAACTGATAAAGAGTCTGAATGTATATTGGAGCAAACTTTTTGTTAACTTTATTTTTGTTGGGAGTTTTGGGTTTTTTTGGTCTGGGTTTTCTTTCACAACATGACTAATATGGAAACGTTTTGCATGACCAAACATGTATAACCTATATCAAATTACTTGCTTTCTCTGTGAGGAGGCAGGGGAAGGAGGGAGGGAGAGAATTTGGAACTCAAAGTTTTGAGAAACAAATACTAAAAATTGTTTTTACATGTAATTGGGGAAAAATAAATTATGAAATAAAAAAAAAAAGAATTGCTGTAGATTGGGGTAGGGGACTGGGAAATTGAGAGAGCATAGACTAATGGTACAAACATGGGCTCTTCCCAAGAGACCTGGCCTTTTAGTTCTAGGTCTGTCACTGATTTGTAATATGAATTTAGACAAATCACATTATCTCCTGGACTTCCGTTCCTTGATGAATGGTAAAGTAGGGGTGATGATACACCTCCCCTTCCCAGCTCCCTATCTCTCCTGGTTGCTCTGAGGACAAAACACAGAGAAGCATAATGTGATCTTCGGGATCTAGGCTCATCAGTGGATCAATCAAGTCTTTATTAAACTCCTATTACATACTATGCACTGTGCTAGGTCCTGGAGATAGACAGTAATGAAACAGGACCTACTATTAAAGAGCTTTCCTTCTATCATGGAAAGTAACATGTAAACTTATAAGAACGCACAGCACGTATACCAAGTAAATACAAGGTAATTTCAGGGGAGTGGGGAGTCACGAGCAGCTAGGGGAGCGCATCAGGAAAGGTCTTGTGTAGGAAGTAGCATTTGAGTAGGTGTAGGGATGGGGGTGAAGAAGACAGGTTGGGGGGGGTGAAGAGGAAGCGCATTCTTGGCACTGAGGACAGCCTGTACAAATGTACGGGGACAGGATGGAATGGTATGTGAGAAGAGCAGCGAGAAGGCCAGTTTAGCTGGACCACAGAGCGTGAAGGAGAGCTAGGTGGCACAGTGGACAGAGCGATACTCGTCTTCCTGAGTACAAATCTGTACTCAGACACTGATGAGTCATGTGACTGTGGGCAACTCACTTAACCCTGTTTGCCTCAGTTTCCTCATCTGTAAAATGAACTAGAGAAGGAAATGACAAATCACTGCTGTATCTTTGCCAAGAAAACCCCAAATGGGATCACAGCTGAATAATAACAACAATGTGTAATAAGGCTGGATAGATAAGTTGGAGTCAGGTTATAAGAGTTTTACCTGTCAATCAGATGAGTTTGTATTGATCTACTTGGTCTCAATTCCATGAAACAAGACGACTTGCTGGTGTCATTTCCCACCAATCCCCACACCTTTCTAGTGTCCTCTTGTATGTGGTCTCTCCTTGTTAGATTGTAAAATCCCTGAGGGCAGGGATTGCCTTTCTTTTTCTTGCCTGGCACATAGTAGGTGCTTAATAAAGGTTTATTGGATTAAATTGATACCAATAGTAATAATAAAAATGGCTAATATTAATAAAGCACTTTGAATTTGCCAAAGGACTTTATATACATTATCTTAATTTGATCCTCAAAAACAACCCTGAAAGCTTAAGGGCTGTTCTTTTCCCCATTTCACAGATGAGGAAATTGAGGGTCCCAGTACTTAGGCCAGATTTTCTTAACTCCAAGTCTACACCCTAGCCACTGCATCACCTAGAGTCAAGAGGGAGGCTTTGGAATTTATTAAACAGGAGAGGGACATATCCTTTAGGAAAATCACTTTGGACTGGAGATAAGAGGAGCTTAAGGCAGGGAGGCCAATTACAAGACTTTTGAAATAGTCCAGGCAAGAGGTACAAATGTAAGGACCATTATGGAAGTCAAATCAACAAGACTTGGGAACAGATCGGTTATATGGGGTGAGCAAAAATGAGAAATCAAGGATGACTTAGAGGTGGCAAACCTGGAGGACTAGAAGGATGGTTGGAGCCCTTGTTAGAAATCATAGTTTTAGGGCTGAAAGAAGCCTAAGAGGTCCTTCATTCAAGTCTTCTGTTTTATAGATAAGGATACCTAGGGCTGGAGAGGTTAGGGGAGCTCGACATCACAAAAGGAAGTGGCAGAGACTGGATTTGAACTCAGGTCCTCTGATTCCCAATCCCACTGTGCTCTATAGTCTCTTCAAAGCCTTTTCACCCCATCTCTTGTTCACCTTCTAATTCTTAGTGATAGCATGTACCTTAGTCCATCCTCTTCTCACCTTGGTACTAGAATACACATACTCCAGTAGCTCCTAATCGTACCCACATTCAGGGACTAGGGTCCACTCATTTCTCCTCAAGTGTTCTCTTTCCCTATGCAGAGATCGAACTATGACCACCAGATATTTCTATCTGCCAGGGCTTGGTCATCATAACTCCCATAGGATGTTCTCTGGGTGACAAGTCTAGTACCCATGCTCTAGCCCTACAAAGGATTCCTCGTGGCCCAACATGTCATCAGCTCTGAGGATCCACACTCAGACACCTTTCCTACTTCACACATGGTGAACACAGAAGTGACTCTGAGAGTCTCCCCTAGGACACTCTTCCTTTCTTATTCCTTTTTTTTTTTTTAAAGCAATTGGGGTTAAGTAACTTGCTCAAGGTTACATGGCCAGTTGTTTTGTGTGGGTGCCAAGTATCTGAGGCCAGAACCGATCCCAGGTCTCCCAATGCCGGGGCTGGCGCTCTTACTCACTGCACCACCTGGCCGCCCCTTCCTTTCTTATTCATGTTCCCCAGCATCATACACCTGCTGTAACACACTGACTATTCTGTGCTCTGTTTATCTCTCTTCCCACTTGCTAACCTGTCTACCTCCCACCACAAGTGCAGCCACATCAAACCCTGCTTGATCACCAGCACGGGCAGAAACTCCTAATAGCCTAGGAGGATACTTAACAATTATGACACACTATTGATCACCAACAATTCTATTCCATTGTTTATCATGTGGTTTGCTTATTGACTGCAAAAAAATATTGTTTATTGACATTTCAGAAGAATCCCAATTGCAGGTGATTCAAAGGGCAGTGGAAAGATTCACAGCAGCTTGGAGATCACTGCTGCTCATTACCAATAATTACTTGTTTGCGAGAAATGGAATACACGCTATCATTGAGAAGATTCGTGATTGGAAGAAGAGGCAGGCCAGCCACATGGTGAGAACAAGGGATAACAGGCAGACAGCCTGAGTGCTATACTGCTATCTGTCCATAAAGACCAGAGCAAGGCCTCTTGTACTTTGAATGGATCCTCTATGAAGGAGGACTTATGGAAAGGCAGACAAGAATCATGCTGTAGGGAGATATATTGATGGTTGTAATTTGAACCAGTCCACGCTTATGAGATCATGAATTTACTGAATGTCAAAACAAACGTGAGCCTGGAGGTTCCCTGAAGGCAGGAGCAGCGTCAGTTTTTTCTCCTGTGCCTTAGATACATAGTTTAGGGTTTTGCCAACTATGGACTCGAATTCTTGTTGGATGGGGATCCTGATGAAGAATTTGGGAGATGCAACTTGACTCAAAATAGAATTACTGGAAAAGTCCGGGGAAGAAGGTGGTACCCATGCGCTGGGGAATGGCTGAACAAATCAGGATAACCCACCGGAATAGAATATTATGGTGCCATAAAAAAAATAACACGGTTTCAAAGAAACCTAGGAAGATTGTATAAACTGATACAGAGTGAAGTGAGAAGAACCAAGAGAATGGCATATAACAACAACATCAAAAAGACAAACAACTTCTAAAGACTTGAAAATTCTGATCAATGTGATGATTATAACCATAATTCCAGGGAAACAATGATGAAGCACGTTATTTACCTCCTGACAGAGAGCTGATAGATACAAAATGCATAATGAGATATACATTTCTGGAGTTGGAGGGGGGAAGGCTAGGCAGACCTTATACCCTATGGAGGAGATCTATTTCCTTTCAGGCTCTCCAGGTTCCTTAGAGTAGGGAGGTTTCAGTTAGTGGCTTTATATCTCTAAGAAGCAGTTGTTATACCTGAATGGCAAGGTGCCGGACAATGTATTCTGGGCGCTCAATCACATCCCGGACCCGTATCTGGAATGGCCCATAGGCTTCCTCCTCTGTCGGCCAGTAGTGAACACATTTCTAGGTGGAAGGAAGATGGGAATGAGAGAGGGAAGCAAGATCCAGGGGATGCTCTAGACGGAAACTGTCTCTTTAGGAGATGAGACAGAGAATTTTATGTTGGAGAGGCTATATCTCCCCTTGGGTAAGAGTTAAGGATCAGGTCTATTACCAAGAATAAGTGTTAAGGAGTAAATTTTGCCCTCAAGTGGTTGTGAAAGGTAGAGGAAGGGGAAGGAAAAGGGAAGGAAGACAAAGGATCCTGCAATATTCTTACTGGAGAGAGAGGGGGGCACATTTTCCAGGGCTCTTTTATGGTTAGAAGACAGTTTGTTCCCCAAGGATGGGCCATGATTGTTTCCCTGAGATACTGGCTGCCTCTCTATGGGGAGGAGCGATTGTAACCCATCCTTAGTCTAACTGATATTAGGAATCTGTCTCATCCCAACTGCCCTTGTTTCTGTTGCCGTCTGGTCCTCTGAGATGCTCAGGAGTGGTTTTTCTGGGGAAAGCCGCCACCTACCTCTTTGCCCTCTTGAAGCTGGGTGAGCATAATAATGAGGGGTACCTCCTCCTGCCATATCATTTCCCAGAAGTCAGACACAGTATTCCGCATGGGGCCCTGGGTTGCAATGTAAACTTTCTCACGACCATCACAGCCCTGGAGAGATAGAACAAAGTAAGGAGTGAGAACCTCAGGGAACTTCCCCCAACTCCTCTCCCAGGAATTAAGACACCCTGACATTAGGTTGCAGCCCTTTTACAAAAAAGTGCCAGAATTCTTGACAGACACCCACGCCCACACCTACACCCCTCTCACAATTTACATGACGTGCATATTTTAATTTCGCTACATTTTATGTATTTAGCATCAAAATGCAGAGCGAGGTCTTTAAGCTCTCTCCTTTCCCTCCAAAACCCATCTTCCTCCCCCTTTCAGCCCAATCAATCAATGAGTAATAAGCATTTCTTAAGCACCTACTATGTGCCAAATACTGTACTAAATGGTAGAGCATACAAAGACAGAAATGAAATAATCCTTGCCCTCAAGGGAGGGCAACATGAACATAAACAAATGAATGAAAAAACAAATGGACGGATGGATAAATAGACAAATGAATAAATAAATGCTGACTATACACAAAGTACATGGTAATTTGGGGAAGGCATCAAGAGCTGGGAAGATCAGGAAAAGCTCCTGCTTAATCTGAGTCTGAGGAAACAAGGGATGATGAGGGAGTCCCTGGGGGATGACCATTGCTAAGGTAAAGATACAGGTGATGGAGTATTTGGTGTGAGGATATAGCTCTGGGATAATTTTCTATCCTTGAATATACTGCAGCTACTGCTGAATTCCAGGTCGACATTCTCTCTTTGCATCCTATAAAACAGGGATCAGGTAGAGTAACATTACAGAAACAATTCAATTATAGGCAGAAGCCCTAGGCTCGACTATGGCTCTATTTACACCTTGTGTGACCTTGGGTCATTTTTCTGGGCCCAAATTCTCTCAGTGGGGATTGACTAGAGGAGCTGCCAGAGACAGATGCCATGAGACATTTGATTTCCCATCAAATCATGTAGGTCATAGGGCCAGACATGTAGAGCTGGAAGGGAACACAGAGGACATCTAATAAAGACTTTTCATTTTACATTTGAGAAAACAGAAGCCAAAATTGACAAAGAGATATGGCAGAGCTCACACAGGTAGCATGTGGGTAGAATCAGGATTTGAACTTGGGCCACCTAACTCCGGATCCCACATACTTTTTTTTTTTTGCTTTTTGGAGGGCAATTGGGGTTGACTTGCCCAAGGTCACATGGCTAGTTTTTGTGTTAAGTGTCTGAGGCCAGATCGGAACCCAGGCCCTCCTGACTCGGGGGCCGGCCATTTACTCACTGCGCCACCTAGCCGCCCCTCACATACTTTTGTTTTTTTTCTTTTAAAGCAATCGGGGTTAAGTAACTTGCTCAAGGTTACACGGCTAGTGTTGTGTGTGTGTGTGTGTGTGTGTGTGTGTGTGTGTGTGTGTCTGCAGTGTCTGAGGCCAGATCAGAACCCAGGCCCTCCTGACTCGGGGACCGGACATTTACTCACTGCGCCACCTAGCCGCCCCTCACATACTTTTCAATATATATCTGCTATGGAACCAGGTTTCGCTACATGTTACCTGCATAACCGTGGGCAGGTTTTCTCTCTGGGTTCAGTTTTCTCTTCTGTAAAAGGGGGCAGGGTAAAAGGGCAATTATATGATCTTTAAGGCATCTCCCAACTCTAAATCTTATGAATAGGAGACCCTGTTTCATCTTTAAATTGGCCTGGGCTATCACTGATGGCTTTCAATTTCCCACCTGTAAAAGGATGCCCTTGCTCCTGTGAACCACCAGAGGGCAGCAAGTCTCAGGTCCACTACAGGGATGTGTGGTGTGATGGGATAAGGTTCTGTATCTAAGGCATGAGGGTTTTCATCAAGGAGGAAATTTCAGGCATAACAACTTGACCACAAGCCGTGCCTCTGTAGGGTACCCCTGGAGGCTGAAATCTAAGCCTTTTCTCTTAGTTTCCTTAGCTACCAGCTGCCTAATTTTCGGAGGATTCTCAGCCTCTTGATCAAGTGGTCCCAGGCTTTGAGCCCTTGGGTTGGATGGGATGTAGAGGTCAGGGGAAACTGAGACTCAAGAATGGGAAGTGGTGAGAGGTATGGGAAAAAAGGGACCCTGTAAGGACCGAATTGCAAAAGCAATGTTTTTTCAGCACCCCCTTCAATGTAAGGATTGTTATCAAATGAGATGTTTGTAAAACACTTAGCACAGAGCCTGGTGCTGTGTAATAGGTGTTTAATAATTGCCTGTTCCTGTCCCTCCCCTTCCCCATAACCACAGGGAGAGGAGGGGGATATAGATGGCAACTCAAATGCAAGCTGCCATTGCAGTGGAACGAAGGCTTGCTCTCCACTGCCTTTGGCACTTTCCCCATGCAGACTCCCAGAGCCATTAACTCTCATCAAACTGAGTGGCTCATTTTCAGCAGGTGGGGGCCCCCTGCCACATTTAGGGGGGGATTAGCTACTGTGGGCACTGCATATAATAGTCTTAAAGACTAGGTGACCTTTGGGGATCATAAAATCAACCATAGCAATGGAGCTGGCTATACAGGGGATTCCTGTTTGGGTATTGATTGGAATAAACTGGTTATTAGGCCATATAGTGGAGTATTTCTGAGCCTGGAGTCATTAAGACCTGAGTTCAAATTTGGTTTCAGACACATACTAGGGGGCAGCTAAATGGCGCAGTAAATACAGCACCGGCCCTGGAGTCAGGAGGACCTGAGTTCAAATTCAGCCTCAGACACTTAACACTTACTAGCCGTTTGACCTTGGGCAAGTCACTTAACTGCAATTGCCCTGCCTTACCCCCTCCAAAAAAAAAAACCACCCCAAACAGACAATACTAGCTGTGTGACCTTGGGCAAGTCACTTAACCTCTGCTTTCATCTACTGGAGAAGGAAATGGCAAACCTGTCCAGCATCTTTTGCCAAGAAAACCCCGTGGACAGTGTGGTCTATGGAATTATGAAGAGTTGGACATGACTGAACAACAACAAAGTTTCATCGCGGATGTACTGTATATATTCTGTATATGATATATTTTATGTATATGTTTATATATACACATATATAGTACAGCTTAGCTGATATTTGTGGCTTCACTATAGGGTGATAATTTTTTGGCTATGGGTTGGGCTATATGTTTCTGAGGTCTCTTCCTTTTCTGAAATAACATCGTTCAGTGAATATCCCCAGGATAAAAGAGAATTTTGGATCAAGATAGAGGAAATTAGTCTATTTTTAGACCAAAAAAGTCACATGTAGTAGATATGCGCATATATGTTCGTATTTAGTGTTTCAGAATAGAAACCATCACTGACAACAATGTTTTCTCCCAAAGCTGCAGTGCACACAACACCAGGGTTCCATAGGACACAGTCTGGGAAACATTGGTCCAGTCTGACCTCATCATTTTATAGAGGAAGTCAGCTTGCATTTTTGTTTCATTTGCTGTAAAATGGAGGGGCTTGGATTAGACCTATTAATCAACAAACATTCATTAAATTCCTACTGTGTGCTAAGCCCTATATCAGGCTTTAAAGATCGAGATAAAGAAATAAAAACAGCCCCTGCCTTCATATTCTGTTAGATCGGGGGTTCTTAAATTGGGGTCCATGGAGCCCCAAGGCTTGGTCTATGAACTCGGATGGGGAAAACATATAACTTCATTTTCACTAACCTCTAACTGAAATTTAGCACATTCTTCAATTTTTTAAGAATAGGATTCTGAGATAGAATCTTGAGGCTTTGCCAGATTGTCAAAGGGGTCTATGACACCCAAAGATTAAGAACCCTCATCAATGTTACCTAACTTTCCTTCCATCTCTAGCATTCTGTGCCCTCTGTGATTCACCCAAGGGTGATCAGCATCGTGAGGAGCTCTTGAAGCCCAAGGTCCAAAGAATTAACATAGCAGGCAGAAAAGAGCATTGACGACAGAGCAGAGAAGTCTGGGTTAGAATTCCAACTCTGACACTTTCTGTGTGTTGTCACTTTGTTGTTCAGTCATTTCAATCGTGTCCAACCCTCTGTGACCCCATTTGGGGTTTTCTTGGCAGAGACACTGGAATGGTTTGCCTTTTCCTTCTCCAGCTCATTTTGTAGATGAGGAAACTGAGGCAAACAGGGTAAAGTGACTTGCCCAGGGTCACACAGCTAGGAAGGGTCTGCAGTTGTATTTGAACTCAGAAAGATGAGTCTTCCTGACTCCAGGACAAGCATTCTAACCACCAGACTGCCTAGCTGGTCCCACTCACTTAGTCAAACTGAGCGACACAACTTGTGAACTATAAAATGTTACAGAAATGCAAATTGCTATTATTAATGATTAGTTTAGCACAATGGCTGGCACATAGAAGTAGGTGCTTAATAAATGTCAAGTTGAATTACAATAAAGCAAATTACCCAAGAAACCCCTTGCCTGGCAATGGGATTGTTCTGTTATTAAAAGAGGTACTTACCCGGATGTAGTTGGCATTAATGTAATCTCCATCCTCCTGGCTCTGTGCCCGCCCAAGACAGACACGGCTTTGGGGATCTAAGAGAAAAAAAAGTGAGGAAACTCAGGAATCATGGAATAATGCTCATTATCAGCCTCATTAGTAAATGCTTGCTGAATGAGGAATGACTTCATTCAGTAGGTAATAAGGAGCCATTGAGAGTCTTTGAGCAGGAAAGTCCTCTGTGGGTTGGGGATTAGTATGATCACTGTGGCAATAGTAGGAAAGATGGATTGGAGAAGTAAGAGACTGAAGGTTGGGACCCCAGCTAGGAGGTTGTTGGAATAGCTTAGGTGTGAAGTAACATGAACACAAACTGAGCTGGGAATGAAAAGGTAGTAAAGGATGACAGATCTTGTAAAGCAAGAATGTCTTTCTAATGGAAGAGCTGAGATTGAGAGAGAGGTGACTAGCCCAAGGTCACACAGCAAACCAGGAGAAGAATCAGGATAAGACTTTAGGTCTCTTGACTCAGATGTAAGTCCCTCCATGGAAGATCTTACAATCTTTTTTTTTTCTCTAAACAAATACAAGTAGGGCTGTGAGACAGCAATCCAGGCAGTCCTAGGTTGGGAGTCAGAGAACCTGGGTTCAAGTTCTGGCTTTGACGCTAATTACCTGTGAGACCATGGGGAAAATCATTTCATCTCTCTGAGTCTTGTTTTGCTCCTCTGATGACCTCATCATCAGCTCAAAGTCAGGAAACTATGACCCATGAGCATCAATGGCTTTCAGCAGAAAGAGGGTCAGAGATGGTCTCCCCTTTCCCAGACCATCCTGATCAGAGGGCTCTGAGGGGGAGCTCAGGAAGAGCCTGTCTCTGCCATCATGTTATCCTGGTCCTTCTGCCCACCCTGGCACCTTTGTGATATGCTTGAGTTAGGCTCAGGGTTACTTTCTCTCTACTTAAGGGAGCGAGCCCCTATCTGTTTTTTAGCTAGCCAAGCCCCACCCTTGGGCTATGGACACACTAAGGGTAGCAGCCAGATTCTTAAAACAGAAAATTCTCCTCTGGATATTGGTATGGCAGTAAATTTAGGCTGTTGAAATCACTAGGTTGGGACTCTATAGATGGTTAAGGCCACACAGAGGAGAGAGGGAGATTTGAGCATCAGATGAGGCTGTAAAGACTTTCACTGGAGGAGGGGTTGATGCTTACCCATTCTCTGGAAACAGATTTTCACATCTGAAGCCCAGTGTCACCCTACTTCCCTAATCTCTTTGAAAAATCTGCTGGGCTAGCTTGATTTTCTTCAGCTCCCTTCCTTCCCAGTTGTGATCTTCCTTAACTGGAGGTTATGTCTCCTCCAGCCCAGATAGGAGTCCTCCAGCCCAACTGCACTTTCCCCCATCCTTCCAGTCACTGGATCTCACAACCTCGCCATCGTCCTTGACCCTCCACTCTCACTCATGTCATCCATCTCATCTGTCTTTAGATTTCATCTTCGCTTTATCAACACCTTTTGTTAGGTTTCTCCTCGCCATTCAAGCAGCCACTGCCCTACCCCATGCTCTCATCACCTCCGGCTTGGGCTACTGCAATAGCTTCCTAATTGGTCTCCATACCTTATGTCTCTTCCCACTCCAGTCCATCCTCCACCCAGGCATCAAAGGACATGTCTAGCAACGTCCCATTCCCCTACAATAAGCCGCAGGGGCTTCCTATCACTTCCGGGATCAAAGTAATCTATGTGGCATTTAAAGCTCTTTACAACCTGGACCCTATTTATCTTTCTGGTCTCCTTCATAGACTTCCTTCTCCTCCACACATTCTACAATCTGGTTTCCCTGCCCTACTTTGCCCATAAAATCTCCTGACTCTAAGGCATTTCTGCTGGCTGCCCCCCATGCCTGGAATGCTCCCCCTCCTTCCTTCTACCTCTGGGCTTCCTGCAAAACTCAGCTCAAATCCGACCCCGCTTCTTTGTGCTCAGCCCGGCCTGTAAGCGTCTAATAAACGCTTATGGATTGATTCTTTATCCCAGGTGTGTTTCCTCCTTTCCACCTAGCCTCTTCTAGCCTTCCATCTCCTCCATTCCAGCTGTATCCTTTCTATTCTAGGAAGTATCTTCTGTCCCAGTGGCTTTCTCTAGTTTAGCAGTATCCTCTGTCCCAGCTGCGCTTTCTTGCTTTCTCCCTTCCAGTCCCTCCTCCTCCTCCACTCCAGCTGCCACTTCTTCTCCCAGATGTGCCTCCTCCATTCCACCATTCTCTTGGGGAGGGAAGGAGGAATGTGGCACCAACCCCTCCTCTAGCTTGACCCTGGGCTTCACAGCTGTGACAAGATGCAAGTCATTCCGTTGAACCCAAGTGTTGTAATTACCCCTGAATTCCACTCCAGGCCTTGCCTTCCCTAGCCCAGCAGAGAAGTCCCCATCCCCCTCCCCTGCTCCCTGGTCTTACTTGGCAAGATGGTCTTGTATCGATCCTTAGAGGCATGGCCAGGAATGTCCAGTTCTTCAGGATTGACAAAGTTTGGGGGAATCTTCTGGCGAGTGTGAGGAGGAAGGATGTGAATAGCTGAAACTCCTGCCCTGGACCCCCTGCCCAAACCTCCTCTCTGGCTCACTTTCCCTATAGGATCATATATCATAGATTTAAAACTGGAAAGGACCTTAGAGATCGTGGCGTCTAATCCCCTCATTTTACAGATGAGGAAACTGAGGCTCAGAGATTAAGTGACTTGCCCAAGGTCACACAAACTAGTCAATATCTAAGGCAGGATTTGAACATAGGTCTTCCCAGTTGCAAGCCCAGGACTCCTCACTGCATTCACCTTGCTGCCTAGCAATCAGTTGATTAAATTTTCTATTTTTTGATATTAGCATCTAAGGTTACATATGGTAATAGTCAGAAGAGCAGGCAGGAGAGAATACCCAAGTTTTCTATGACATTTTACTGCCCTGTCTGCCTCAACTCTGGAGTGCTTCCCGTTACCTCTGACTCCTCTGCTGACCTCTCCTGGCCACAGAAAGACACACATTTTCCTTCAATTTTCACTAACGTTAAAAACTGTGTTGCCAAACCTCTAGCACCCCGCTATGATTCAGGGCTGTGATTCAGATGTAAATAGGGGAAAGTGTAAGCCCCAGGTCCTTACCAAGAACTCTTCCTCCATTTGCTTGGGGCTGGGTGGCTGGTGCTGCAGGGCCCAGCGGGTGAGGGGGTGCCTAGCTGTCCTTAAGAAGTGGAGAGTGAGCTCTCGGGGTGTAGACACTGAGCAGATGGGCTCCACTGCCCCCAGAGAGCTCACATCCAAGATCAGCGCCACGTTGGAGCCTCTCCTGTGAACAAAGCCAGAGGTCACAGCTGGGGAGGCCATTCTTTGCTTTTCCCAGTTCCTGGGTCATAGAGTTCCAGTATCTTAGCATTGGAAGAGATCTTCAAGGGATCCAGCCCAAGCAGTACCTGAGCAAGGAGCTTTCCTACAACAGCCCTGACAAGGGGATAACATGAGTCCAGTTTCCACTTGAAGACTTCCAATGATGGGGAATTCCTTCTCAAGGTAGCCTAATATACTTTTGGGCAATTCTAAATGTTAGTGATAGAATCCTAATAAAACTGCTTCAAGCCCCAATATTCTCACTTCATTATGGGCCTGGCCCCACTGAACAGCAGGCCCCACCACTGTACCTATCTGCCCTCCCAACCCCTCCAATGTCCTAACTTCTTGGTATATGCCTCACTGCTCACTAGAACAATAGTTGCGTCCCTGAACTCTTAGTTCCCACAGAAATAGCAGGTGTGTCCATATGATGGGAATCTAGCCACTGCTTCTACCTGGTCACTGCCCCCAGACCCATTTCCACAGAAACAGGTGTGTTCTTGTATTCAATCACAATCACATCATCCATCTAGCCCAAGACAGGACCACAGTACCTGACTATCTGTCTTAAACAGAAAGGACCACAATAGCTAGCCAGTTGGAGGGCAGAATGACCAGAATGTTTAAGCACCGAGACATAGATGGGGCCCCTCCTCCATTACCTAATCCCTTAACAAACTCCTCCTGCCTTTTTAATATTAATGATATTCCTCTATTTTATGTACATTTCTGTTATGTAATTGCATCTTTACCCTATAAAAATCCATCTTGCTTTCTCTAAAGTTGCTGGTTCCTCTTAGGACTTAGCCGGCTTCATGAGAGGCGTCAATCTCAATAAATGCCTATACTTGGATTAGAGGTGGTCTGACTGAATTCTTTGAGACGGTTCCACCACAACACATGAAACTGCAACAGTTTTTGGGTGGGCAAAGCCCCCACCCTCAACAGCTTTCAGCATCCCTGGGGTTAAATTGCAACATTAGGCAGCTTTTTCCTAACAGGAGGCCTGACTGCCTTTCTGAAACTTTCCTGTGTTGCTGTCTAGAGCCAAGCAGAATAAAGCTAATTCTTCCCGTGGCAAACCTTCTCATCTAAGGACCATTATCCTCCCCGACAGTCTTTCCTTCTTCAAGCTAACCATTCCCATTTCCTTTAATGACTTTGGCATTTGCATGTTCCGCAGTGCCCTCATTGGAATGGCCTGGGTGCTCACCCAGGAGGCCGATCCGCTGCTTGGAGTGTTTTGGGGCCAAAGATCTTGCTTCTCCCTCTGCCATGGAAGATGCCGACTAGTGTGTGCTCTTTCAGGCCATGCCCTCTGAGGGAATCTAGCCTTGCTCCTCTTTCTTCATGGCTCCTATTCCCCACCCCCTGTCTATACCCAACACCAGGGAGGCCAAGGACAGTCCTTGCAGAGTCTATGACTGTTGAGGATATCCTGAGAGAGGCTCCTGTTAGAGCCCAGCCACCTTTTCTTGCAGGGGAGGCCAATCAAACTTGAGCCTATAGAAGTATGAAGAGTGTGGGGGACCTGGGGTATGGAGTAATCTGAAACCCCATGTTTCAGACATGCAAATGCATACAAATGAGAACATCTGGGTTTCCCTATTGATTCAGGTCAATGGTCCACTCTGTACTAAGGTGTCTGACTTGGAAGGACTAGGGGTGTTTGGTGTTGTTTTTTTGAGGGGGGAAGGCAGGGCACTTGGGGTTAAGTGACTTGCCCAAGGTCACATGGCTAGTTTCGTGTTAAGTATCTGAGACCAGATTTGAACTCAGGTCCTCCTGACTCCAGGGCCGGTGCTCTATTCACTGCACCACCTAGCCACCCCTTCTAGGGGTGTTTTTAACGATGCGGGGGAAGATGGGCACAGTTAGGGAGATCAGGGCTGAGGGGAATTGAGGTTCTGGGGTAAGGGACAGGGTATGGAAAACCCATTTTCTCATTAAAATCATTCCTCCCCACACCCCCACCAGGCCTCACCTCTCCTGCAGTCTGATGTGTTTCTTGACTGTAGAGCTTGGGGCAGGGGGCTGGGCCATGCTTGCCCCCTGTGGCAGAGCTGTCTGCTGAGCTCGGGAACACTCCCCACAGGCCTGGACCATGCTGGGCTGGGGTCCAGGGGGCCAAGGTAAGGGCCCAGAGCAGGCTCACTCAGCCATGGGGACCATCTGAAAGACACAGCCACCCCACAGCTGACAGTCACTAGGATGATGGGTAGAAGGCCTTCACGCCTGCTGGACCAGAACGAGGAATCTGGGCTGGGGAGGAGGGAGAGCAGGCACCAACAGGCCGGGGGTTGGGGCTTGTGGTTTTGCCCCAGTCTGTTGTCCGTTTTCTCGTGGTAGTGTTATCACTCCCCCCAAGAGCTGGTTGCATTTCCGGGGTGGGAGCAGTGGTTATCTAGAAGGCAGGAAGGGCAGGCTTTTAGGGCCCAGGATGAGCTGTCTAAAGAGAAGGGGAGAGGGACTTTGATGAGGGGAACAAAGAAATCTATAGGGGAGGAAAAGAGGAGAGAGCTTGTGTGTGTATGTGTATAATATGTATATACATACATACATATATATAAGATATATATATGTTTATGTATACATTTATATATGATCATAAAAGGCTCCTAATAGGGAGACAAGAGAAGGAGGGAAAAGAACAGGTTGCAGTGGGAAAGGCAGGAAGGCAGAAGGTTGGAGGTAGCTTTCTTTTGGGCCGTATTGGTGGCACCAAGATGCCAGACAGGCATATCATAGTGCTGGGATCAGATGGGGACCCAGGCATATCTATTTCTCAATGTGCTCCAAGGGATGGTAGAGTGGAAGACCTAGCATGCCTACCCAGGCCCCCTTTAACCATGGGCAATGCCCCCTCCCAGCTTCAGCTGTGGCTTCTGGGGTGTCTGTCCAGGGAGGAAGAACAAGGGGGTGTTTCCTCCCTCTTCCTCTCCTTCCCCAACTCTTGCCTCTAACTGTCAGGAAATGGCTTCACTGAGCCTTTAACCTATTGTAGCATGTGGCAGAACACAGCTGGAAGCACGTGGGGGATGGGGTGGGGACAGACCTTGTCCTTTTCCTCTTTAGGGGGCAATCCTCTCTCCCAGAGCCTCAGCCCCTGCTGATTAGGCTCGGGCTGGGGAGGCGAACTTCTAGGGTCAGATAGAAGGAAAGAAGAGAAGGCAAACGGAGCTGGGATCGAGAGAACACACATAGCTGGGGTTTTGGAAGGAGGAAGATTTTGCCTATCCTTTTCCTGGGAGACCCCTCAGCCTTTTGTGCCCTCATGGCCCCTGGGGATTACTGCAAATTTGTGTCCACTGTCCAGTCCAGTTCTAGGGTGACGCAACCTTCCCCTCTTCCACTTTCTCCAGCAATGCCCTCCTCCCATGTATTGCTGCCATTGTTCAGAGCTGAGGGGCTTCCACTGCCCACCTCCCCACACACCCCGTTTAGGTACTTACTGAGTGGCTGTGTACCCCCAGGCTGCCTTCTGCCAGCTGTCTGTCTGTCTGTTTGAGGGCTGAGAAGGCTTCAGGAAGCCAGCTTCCTCCCTCAGCCCCTCCTTGCCTACCACCCACGCACACCCCAACCACATGCTGCCCTCCATGCGCCCACTGTCACTGCCACCAGGGGGAGGGTGCCCATTTGCCTGGGCCACTTGGTAATCCTGACATCAGGTGTTCCTCTCTCCACTTTCTCAGGAATTCAGTTCAAAGCAATGTATTTAAATCCAATGCTACAGGATCTTAAAACAAGACACTTCCCCCATTAGTTTCTTCCTTGGTTAAATAATGGGGCGGGTGAGAAATTCTGAGGTCCCTTCCACCTCTAAATTCTATGAGATTAATTAAATTTAACAATTTTTTTTCATTTGTTCAACAAATATTTCTTAAGTATCTTTTCTGGGCAGAGCATCTCGTTTAAGTTTTTGGTAAGCAAAGTTGTTTCAAAGATAGTCTCTGCCCTCATAGGGCAATATCTGACCACTGGGGTAGGATGCTGGGGTCAGAGATTTAGAACTGGGAGAGCCTTCAGAGTCTGTCTCATCTAAATGCCGTGACTCTGTGACCCATTTTCTGGGGAAAGGAAACACTGGCTCTCACAGGCTCCCCCAATTTCATAGGCTTTAGAGATATCAGAGAGAATTTAGTCCAATTTTCTCGTTTAACAAATGGGGAAATTGATGGTCATAGTGGTGAAGTGACTTCCCCAGGGTCACATGGTGAGTAGTAGCAATATTAGAATTCTATACCAGGTCTAATTACAAATCCAGGCTATTTCCACTGTACATCAGTATGCTTTGCCCAGCTCCTGAAGCATCTTTCCCCCCTGAAAGGCTCTAATAACTTCCATTTACATGTGCTTAGTAGTTTATAAAGATCTTCCCATCTTTCTCCTTCCTAATCAATTTTATTTCTGGGCAGTGTGAGCTACCCTGAAGAGTCACATGACACCTTTTAGCTGGACACTGCCATTCCTGACCTCTCACCTTTTCTTGCTTCCCCAACCATCCTGTTGTCCAGATCTCCCTCTGCTCACCCAGCACTCCTTGGTGGGAGCCTTCTCCCATGTATCTCTTGCCTTTTCTAGCTTCCAGAATTCACAGACAAGGGGAGGCCTTGTGAAGCTCAGAGAGGATATGGGCGACCAGCTAAGAGTGGTACTATCTGGTCTGATCCCCTTACTCTGATTTCAGGGAGAAGACTCCAGAGTCTGGAGTAGCAAAACCTAACACAGCTTCACCAGGGCCTGAACCTGCCAAGAACTCGCCATGACTCTCTCTCTGACCTGGAGACAGGCAATTTAGCTGATTAGCCAAAAAAGGAGAATGATCACAGGAGTGTCTCTCCCAGACCTGCTTATATTTCTCCTTGACAACCCCTTCCCACCCCCACATACCATCTCAGAAGACTTATGGATCAAGAAAAACCTCTGGCCTGAGCGAAGGTCAGCTGGCTCTCCAGTCTCTTGTCTACCCAGCTGTCCAAATGGCTCCCTGAGAGTCAGACCCAGCTGTTTGTCTTCTTTCCTCCCTCCCCACCCCCCAGCCCTGCCCCCACACACCTGGAGGTCTCCACCACCTTCCTGGTTCTTTTGCCGGTCAGCAATGAAAACCTGTTCATGTTCGCTGTAGGTCTCGCTCACCTTATACTGTCCCAGGCATCCTCCCTTCCTTCCCCAACCCTTTCTCCCGGTCCCCCCACCCTCTCTTCCTCCCACTTCTCTGATTCAGCTATCAAACTGTGACAGCATCCAAGAACTGAGGTACAATAGGTGCTGGAAGGAGGTGGGGGGACAACCGTGCCAGGGGCGCCTGCTTGGAGTTGGGAGCGATCACAGGCTCTTGGAGAAAATTGTTCAGCTTACTCATTTTACAGGAGAGGAAACTGAGTCCGAGAGAGGGGCTGCCACGAAAAAGATCTAGAGAACAGAACAGAGGCAGCCTTCAAGGGCCAGGTGCTCTGGTCGCAAATCCAAGGCTCTGTTCACAGGGGCATTTAATTGTCCCTCTCTGGAACTTCTCTTTGGAAGGACCGTGTTTTCTTTGTGACCTTGGGCAAGTCACTTCCCGTTTAGAGATCTTCATTTCCTCATGTATGCAATGGAGGTTCCTTTAGCTCTAACTGCTAGGATCCCACATCTTGAGCATGGAGAAGGGCTCACCTTGGTCCTGGATTAGGTGGGAAAGTTGGGGTGGATCCTGGGAGCCTCGCCCCCTCACATCTAAGCTCCTCCCGATCTGCTTCACTCAGGCTTTTCAGGGTTGGGGAGGGGAAGGGGGAGTGGAGAAGGGGCCACCTCCTCAGGGTGCTGATTATAATCAGGAACAGGAAGCTAGGATGCCACAGGGGGTGGGGAGGAGGAAGCGGCGAGTTCCCCCCATCCTCACCCCGAGGTCCCCCCTCCCCCCATGTTTCCATGTTGCCGAACCCCCAGCCTGGTCC
>NW_027187372.1:27444502-27482936 GCF_028583685.1 Petaurus breviceps papuanus
GAGAGACAGAGAGAGAGACAGAGAGACAGAGACAGAACTGTGTCACAAGTGTTGAGCTTGGCATTTATTTATGCTTCCTTCATCAGTCTCCTCTTTCCCTGCCCAGATGAGGGGCCTCTTCCAATATGGCCTGGAGACCCCAACCCTGGGTCCCATTCAAGCTTGCTCCATTGTCCAATACATGGACAGGATGCTGCCATCCTCTTTCCCCACTGCTTTCCTTCTCTTTTTAAAGTCCTGTTTTTCAAAAAAAAGGGTGGGGGAACCAAGGCCTGGCTGGGTATGGGGGCCCCAAGCATGGGATGAGGTTAGCAGGCTTCCTCTTTGGCCTAGCAGTGCAGCCTCCCTGCCTGTCTCCCCCTTCACCAGCCCCATTCCCCTGAGCCCGGAGCCTGGAAAATCTGATGAGTCTGCAACTCCTAAGTTTCCAGGCCCTTATCCAGGGGCCTGGCGGCAGCGGCTCTGAGGTTTGGGGCCAGACTGGGTGGGGGAGGGAGCATCCCCCTAGCCTAGTCGGTAGTGAAAGGGGTGGCCCAGAGGCCAAGGCAAAGCCGCTGTGGCGCTATCTCTAATCTTCCTTTAGGATGCCCTGGTTCTTGCAGAATGTCCATGTCCCATAGGATATGAATCTTGTTCCCTATCCCTTTCCTTTTCCTGATCTCCCCTGTCCCTGCTTTTCCCCCTGGCACCTCTTCCCACTTTGGCTATGGGAGAGCTACCCCTCACTGACCCATGACCCCCTCTTTCCCGTACACTGACATGCTTCTGGTTGTAAGGTGGGGTAAGGCCCCCCGGCTGTGTATCACCCTGGTCTGGCCTCTGCTGAGGCCAGCCAGATGGGGGCTGTGTGGGGCAGGAGGAACCAGTTTGGGCAGCAGTGGTGAAGGGATGGGAATGAGTTAGATGGCTCTGGGCCACTGGTGGGTCAAGTACATTCCCTTTCTTGTGTAGCCTGCCCCAAGTTGAAGGGTTCCTCACTCCTGGAAGGGTGGAGGGCAAGGTCTGCTGACTGACTCCCCAGCTTCTTCTCAGGTCCCCCCACTAGGGAACATGCTGGTTCTCTTGGTTCCCACAGCCCCATTTTGTAACTGGTCTTCATTTCCTCAACAGAGAGGAGTACACAGTGTAGAAAGCACTGGGTTTGGAATCAGAGATCTGTGTTTAAATCCTGCCTCTGTCTTATTACCTGTATGACCTTGGTCCAGTCATTTAACTTCTACGGACTTCAATTTCTTTTTCTTTAAAATGAAGAGGTGGATCAGACGGCTTTGAAGGCCCCTTTCACTTCTAGGTTTATAATTCTGTAATTCTATGATCATAACCATATAGGCTAGTGCATAGAGTTCTAAGTCTGAAGTCAAGAAGACCCAGGTTCCAATCTAACCTCAGACACTTATTGCCCTGGGCAAATCACTTAATCTCTGTCTGCCTCATTTTCCACATCTGTGAAATGGGGATAATAACAGCACTTGTCTCCGAGGGTTGTTGTGAGGGTCAAATAAGGTGATATTTGTAAAACACTTAACATAATGCCTGGTATATAGTGGGTGCTTAATAAATGCTTGTTCCCTTCCCTGTCACACCTTGACCTAGATTCTAATCCCAGTTCTGCCATTTAACCTCAGGAAAATGAAGGGGTAAATTAGATGGCTTCTAAAAGGGTTAATTCTGTGGCCCAATGTCCCAGCTGCCCACAGAAGCGTGTACATACACAGGTACACGAGGGCTGAAGCCTGCAGGCACTCTGGACAATACAGAGGACAGTGACAGCACACTCCACTGGTCTCCACTGCCATCACTTGCCCACGTGGGCCACTCACACTGCGCTCAAGCAGCCATATCACCGTTGTTTCCATGATACACTAAGGTTAAAAAAGTGCCTTCCCCCAAACAACTCTATGAAAAAGTCATCATCCTGTATTATCATCCTGCTTTTACCAATGAAGAGATGCAGGCTCGCAGAGGCAGACCTGCCCGCAGTCACCTATGGAGCAGGGATTTGAATTTAGGTTGCTTAACTCAGAAGATTCTAGATTTAGAACTGGAAGTTCCTTGGTGGTCATAGAACCCATTTTACAGATGAGGAAACTGAGGCCTCCAGAGGGAAAATGACTTGCCTAGGGTTGTATGGCAAGTAAGTGTCTGGAGCAGGACTTCAGCCTATGCCTCTGTCTTAGGTATGCCCCTCTTTTCTGGCTCTCCTCCACAAGGATGGAAAATTGCAAGCCTTTCCAGCAAGCCTATCCTACTCCACTGAGGGAGAGATAGGGAAAGGGAGAAGGAAGGAACTGGGGGAAAGGATAGGGTTGGCATTAGGGATCGGCTTGGGGTTCAGGAGGGAAACGAGGCTAGACATGGGGGAGTTCACCCCAGCCTGCCTCGTTGTGTCCCATACCCCTTCCACTGTCCCGTCCCCAGGCTGGCAGCCCTGTTGCCCTCCTCTCAAAGCCAAGCCTTGGGTAGGCTCCTGAAACCTCTGGCTCTCGGCCAACAAGCTGGGCGGAGCGGCTGGGGGGGGGGTGGGCGGGGGGGGTGACTGGCTAGATGGGAGGGGCCGACTCCACCCACTGCCTCCTAACTATCCCTTTCAGGCTTGGCCATGCGGCCGCTGCTCTTCTTCACTGTCCTCCTTTGGCGCGGGGGGACCTTAGGAGAGGTAAGGTGGGCATGGCTGGGGTGCTAAGAGGGGCTCGGACCACTGGGGCAATTCTGGGCTGGCTTCCTTCCCCGCGGCCCCACAGCTGGTCTGTATTAGGTTAGCCCAGCGGCTGTTCCTGTGTTGGCTGCTGGCAGACCAGACCAGCCTTCCACTGCCTTTTTGCTGCTGCCTTAGAAACTCTGGATGCCCCTTTGGGAGATGTGACGGCTGTGCTCAGGGGCATCAGAGGCAACTGACAGTTTAATCCTCGCCTCTGGGGTTTCTCTTCTGCCCTTGTCCCGTCCTAGCTGAGAAGTCTGGGTGCTGGGCCACTTGTCCCAATGATTCTCCTTCCTACAGGGTGATGATGGATGCAACCAGGTAGAGGTGCCCACAGAACATGAGCACGGAGGTAGGTGCTCAGATAAGCCCCTGGAAGGTGCCATGGAGCACTTTCCACCATCGACCGCTGTTCCCCATGTCTTCAGAACCCTCTGCTCCACCTTCCCTGTCCCACGTTGTATTTTCCCCCTCTTGGCCTCTTTCCGGCATGGGCATTATTCTCCCATAGGCAGTGGGAGAAATGAGGCTGGAGGGGCACACCCCCTTTGGGAAGCATGCAATGCTCCACGGAAAGGCAGGAAATTTGGCTTCTTCTGCCAGTAGCCGTGTGATCCCAGGCAAATCAATTTTCCCTTCTGGGCCAGTTTTTTCTTGTATAAAATGAGCTGGATGGGTTGACTTCTAAGATTCCTTCTCCCTCTAAATCCTATGGTGCCATGATCCTTCCTGCCATCCCATGGACCTATTCTCCTCTCCTAGGACAGCCCTTGCAGGTGAACATCAGTAGTCAAGGTCAACCTGACAGCCTGGTCCTGAATTGGGGGACCCCAGTCCCCGCTGGTCTGGGCTATGTGCTCCATCTTACCCGCCTGGGCCTCTCTGCCCCCCTTGAGAGACGTCAGCTTCAGGCTGGCCCCAATGCCAGCAGCTTCCAGTTCCAGGACCTGGTCCCTGGGAGCCACTACCAGCTTGAGGTGACAGTGCTGCTCCCCTGCTCCCAGAATTCCACCGTCACCCTCACAGCTCAGATGAGTGAGTAGTATCGGTGGGAGGCAAGGAAACCAGGCAAAGGGGCACCTTCATGTGAATTGGCAGAGGGTAGGAACTGGGCACAGGTGGGCAGTTTTTCAGGGATCAGATTTAGTAGGATGATCCAATTGAGGGTCTGGATAGAATTTAGCTTCTTACTGGATATCTCCTTTTCTGTCTCTGGAATAGCCCCTTCACCTGTCCTCAACCTGAGACTCAACAACTCTGGGAGCCCATCTAAGCTAGAGGCCACTTGGGAGTCAGCTCCTGGAGAGCAAGATAGCTACCAGCTTCTCCTTTACCACTTGGAGTCCAAGACGTTGTCATGGAACATCTCAGTGGCTCCAGGAACTCTCTCCCACCATTTTGACAGTCTCCTGCCAGGCAGTGAATATGCCTTATGGATCACTACCTGGGCCGGTGACCTCCATGTCAAGACCAGCATTCACCAGTGGACAGGTAAGGAGAGTATCCTGTTACCTTTGTTGGAGTTATGTCCTCAGGGACCTGGCCCCTTGGAGGCTGAGGAGAGGGTGGGTAGAGCAGAACCTCATAGGGTATTCAAGAGAAAGGCTACTTTCTGTGTTCTCCCATGTCTAGTCACTCACCGTGCCCACTTCCTTCATTTTCTAACTCTTAAGGCAGTTAGATGGCATAGTGGATAGAATCCTGAATTTGAAATCACAAAGAACCAAGTGTGAATCCTGCTTTAAACATTAGCTGTGTGATCCCGGGCCAGTCATTTAAAATCTCAGGACTTTAGTTTCTTCATCTGAGGGGATTGGACTTGCTAGCTGTTATGATCTGGGATCCTTTGATCTTTCTTGAGATTAACCATTTTTCTCTTTGCCCCTCAGCTCCAATACCCCCAGAACATTTAGTATTGTTTGCCATGGGTACCAGTGCCCTTCGAGTCTCTTGGAGCAGGACTGAGGGGGCAGCTTGGTTCCACCTGACCCTTTTGGACCTCTTGGACGGTACTATCCTCACAGCTGTGGCAAAGCGGGGCACTACCAACCACACCTTCTACCACCTCTCCCCGGGCACCCCCTACCAGTTATCTCTCAATGCTACTGCTGGCCTCTTGCAGATTGGAGGACCCAATGCCACCGAGTGGACCTGTGAGTACTGTTGGGGGAGCAGGTTAAGAAAGGCAAATTGGCCATTCCTCTCTAGGGAAGCAGTTCTGGGGAAAGTTGCCAGGTTGTCCCTGGAAGTGGGCACCTTGGTACCCCACTTCTATAGTTGTATGGTCTCCCCTTCCAGCTAACAGGTATTCTTCACCTATAGCAGGAGTAAAACCCCACTTCCTTTTCTCTAATGTAGGCCATGTGGTAGCTGGCAACATCTGGATGAGTCAGCAGACATACAAAGAATGGGGCACTCAGATGGGAGGGTAAAACATCGTACCTACCTTCTAACCATCTGCCTCCCCTCTGTCTCCTTCTCTTCCTCCATCTTTTTCCTTCTTTCCCTGTGATCTCCCAACAGATCCCTCTGTCCCTTTTGATTTGGTGCTGACTCCTTGGCCTCCTGGACTCTCAGCAAGTTGGCAGGCAGGGCCAGGGCACAGGGATGGCTACCTGTTGCAGCTAACTGGGCAGACTGAGAGGAACAGTACCTTGGGACCTGAGGCTCTCAATGCCACCTTCCCAGGCCCTCTTCCTGCTGGCCACTATACTTTGGAGCTCACAGCCCTAGCTGGACCCCATGGTGCCTCAGCTCAGGCTGACGCCTGGCTGGAGTGTAAGTTTATGTGTGTGGGCACAGGGTGGAGGGTAGCGGTTGAGGCATGATTTCTTTTTTTTCTTTTTTTTTAGAGCAATCGGGGTTAAGTAACTTGCTCAAGGTTACACGGCCAGTTATTTCTGGGTGTGGTGCTAAGTATCTGAGCCTGGATTTGATCCCCAGGTCATCCTAACACTGGAGCTGGTGCTCTTACTCGCTGAGCCACCTGGCCGCCCCTGAGGCATGATTTCTTTCCAGACACTGCTCACGGGTGTCAGAATTACTATCTGGGGTTATCTGGGCCCTCTTGAGTCCCCAGTCCCTGGGATCCTCGTGGTAAAGGGGAGCCTGAGACATTGAGGCCACATGTGGTCTTCAAAGTCCTTGGGTACAACCTTTTGACTGAGTCCAAATTTTACAGAGCAAATCCTTTTATTAAGAGGATTTGTTCTTTGAAGTTTGGATTCAGTCAAAGGGCCGCACTTGAGGACCTAGAGGGCTGCATGTGGAGCAGGAAAGCTATAACCTGCCAGGTTCCTCCAGGAAGGAAGGGGGTGACAGTTGAACCCTGGATCATCTTCCCTGATCTTTTCACTTTTCTGATAGAACCAGTGCCCCAGACTGTGTTGAACAATACTTGTCTCTTGTTAGATATGAAAATACCACATTTCAAATCTTTGTATATTAAATACCTATAAGGCAAGGGGTGGGGAAAAGGAAGCACTATGCTAAACACTTTATAAGTATTATATTATTTGATCCTCACAACAGCCCTGGGAGGTGGGTGCTATGATGATTCCCATTTTACAGATGAAGGAACTGAGGCAGACAGGAAGTATCTGAGGCTGGATTTGAATTCAGGTCTTCCTGACTCCAGGCCAAATGCTCCATTCACTGTGCCTCCCCTCCCCAGCTGTCTAGAAGGAGCCCGGCATAAAGCAAAGAGTTCATGCCCCTAGAGCCAGAAGACCTGGGTTTGAATTCTGTCCCTGTCATTGGCTTATCTCAGTTTCATTGTCTGTGCACAAAAGATATCTTTGTCAATGTGGGGCACTGCAGAAATTCCCTTCACTAATTTAGAATCCAGCTAGACTATAACTTAGTAGATGAGTCCTAGGGAGTTGCTTGAGGCTCAGAGAGTTTAGTGACTTGCCAATTAGTGATTGTATGAGATGGAATTTTAATGCTGGTCTTCATGACTACAAGCCCAGTATCCTTTCTATCATATCATGGTGCCTCTGCTTAAAAAAAAAATTATTGATGTCTCTCTTTTTTTTTTTAACGTCCCTATAATTTCCAAATATATTCTTCCCCTCTTCCCAGAGGACATTCACCTTTAATAAAGAATTTTTTAAAAAGAGGAAAATGAACAGTTCTGCAAAACTAACCAACACGTCACCACAATCCGACAGCATATATACTGTTTCACACCCATAGTCCCCTCTGTGAAGAAGGGGAGAAGAGACGTGTTCTTATCTCTTCTTTGGGATCAGACTTGAGCATTATAATTATGCAACATTATTTCTTGTTGTGTTTTGGTTTGTGTTTGCTATTTATAGACATTGTAGATTGATTTCCTGGTTCTGCCTGAATCATTCTTCATCAGTTCATATGTCTTCCTGTGCCAATTTGATTTCTTCATATTAATTTCTTACTGGGCACTACTTTCTATTATATTGATATAGCACACTTTGTTTAAACATTTCCCAGTTGATCAGCATTCCTTTTATTTCTAGTTCTTTACTAAGCCAAAAAGTGGTGACTCAACTTCTTCATCTGTAAAATAAGGAGATTGCTTATCTCACTAGCCAGTCTCAGTTTCTTCATCTGTAAAATAGGAATCATAATATTTGTACTAGTCATTTCATTGAATTGTAAGGAAAGCCTTGCGGACTATGAAACCCTGTGCATGTGTGTATGTACATATAATAATAATTATTATTGCTGTTGGTCCCTCAGCCTTTGATGTGTCAAATAACTTTCAGAAAGAGTTGATTGGGAAAATTAGCCCCTAATTTCCCCCTTAGACTCACAGGAGGGAACAGACAACTCATTTCAAACTGTCATTTCTCTTTGAGAGGGGAAGACATTGGGGAGCAAGGGTTAAAAAGAGAGGGGCTTTGTCCCAAGGTAGACAGCCAGGCTAGAGTTAACTAATGAACAATTCTACCCCTTGTACTTAATTCTTTAGGTTTACATGTTAATTTCCTTACTCTTTATTAGTATGTCAATTCAATTCAACAGGTTTATTCAATATTTCCTATGTTCAGGGCCCTCCTTTAGGCACTAGGGAGACAAAAATGGGGCGGGGGAAGTCCCTTTCTTCTGGGAACTTACTTTCTATTGTTTGGGTTGGGGGGAGGGAGGGAAACAAAATATTCACAGATAAGGAAAATCAAGTTACTTTAAGGCTGGACAGAATGCTAACCACTGAGAGGATTAGAAAAGCTTTTAATGTGGTAAAGTTTTGTTGTTGTTTTTAAACCCACCTTTGCCTGTGTTGGATTGGGGTGGAGGAGTTTTGCTTGGTCACTTAGGTAAGCTGTATTGGTGATGTCCAGGTACCCCAGGAGAGCCAGGGAGGGAAAGGAAGCCCCAACCCAGAACAGTCTGGGATTCAGAGCCAGCAGATTACAAAGGAACCATCTGCTCTGCTTTTCTTCTGGGCAATTCTTTGTGTTTCCTGTGTTATACTCTCAGGCAGCATGGCACGGTACAAAGAACCATCGGTTTGAGGATGAGCAGACTTGGGTTCTATTTCTGTACTTAGCTGTGTGACTTTGAGCAGATCACTTCATCTAAAACTCAAATTTATCGTCTGTGAAATAGGGCTAAAACAGCTCATGGGGTCAGGTGGTTATAACCATGAAAATGCTATGCAAGCATGAGCTGTTATTTGCTGTTCTGGCCAAGGTATAGACAAGCCCTCTTTTTCCCTTAGTTCAGCAGAGACAAAGATGTTTTTTCCCCAGCAAGGGATTTAGTAAGTAGCTAAGGGGAAAGTGAAACAAAGCCAAATACCAAAGCATAGGAACTTGACAGAGGGAAGAGATCTTATCCTGAATTTTGTAGTTAGCCACAGCTTGGCTTGGCTGGCACTACATACAGCCCACTCCTTTTCTCCATCTTAACTCTGCCTGGGGTTATTTCCTTACCCTAGCCTTTCCAGATTCTAAGGCCAGGCCCCAACCTGGGGTTCTCCAGCTAGCTGGGCTGCAGGCATTGAGGGAGCCAGGCCGGAGGGTACTGCTCTATGCTGAGGGCTCCCCAGACATCATTGCTAATGTTTCTGTGCTGCCCAATGCCACCCACATCACTTTCCGAGGACTGGTGCCAGGTGCCCAATACCGAGTCGATATTATCTTACCCTCAGGGGTCACCACTCAGAGCCTGATGGGGCATACCTGTGAGTATCAGGATAAGGTGGTATCAGAGGGAAGGGTGGCATAATAGCTGGATCATGGTGGCATCTGGGGACAAGGAAGGGTGGTTGCTCAGTCATGCTGGGTTGTGATAGGACAGAGATCGGGAACCCAGGCAGTCATTCCCTGAGAGGTTCAGGGTGAGATCTCAGTGGTTATGTGGCCAGAGGATGTGTCTCCAGGCTTCATCATTAGGTCTTACATCCTTGCAGGGCCCTGGCCTCCACAGTTACTGGAAGTCGCAAGCCGGGGCAGCACCTCCAACCTGGATGTCCAATGGGTATCTCCAGAAGGAAGGCGGGATGGGTACAGGGTTTCCTGGCAAGAAGAAGGGACCCAGAAGACCCTAGGCTTCCTCAGTGTGGGCAGCAAGCAAACTAATCTGACTCTTAAGGGCCTCACCCCTGGTTCCTGCTTCATCGTGTCAGCTTGGGCCTGGGCTGGGCACCTTAATTCGACCATCCAGAAGGCACATGCTTGCACATGTGAGTTTCTAGCTCTTCATTGTCCTGGTATCTACTATCGGATATCTAGGGTGCCTGCCCTCTTTGTTCCCTGGCTTTCTGTATGCTCTATAACAGTGGTGATGATAAGGAGGCATTCTGAATCTGTTTCTTCTCTATGTCTGTAGTTCCTGCCACACCGGCCACCCTGAGCCTCGGAAATGAAGGCAAGCCTTCTAGCCTGACTGCCCGCTGGAGTCCACCTCCTGGGGCCTTGGGTGGTTACCGCTTATGGCTGTACCACCTAGCACCCCTGAAACTGAAGGAAGAAGCAGTGCTCTCTTCTGAGATTCAGAGCTTCTCCTGGCCCCAGCTACCCCAAGGCATGGAGTTCCTGGTACAGCTGGTGGCCCTGCGGGGTTTAGATGAGAGTGACATTAAAAATGCCACAGCCTGGACATGTGAGTGAACCTGGGCGTCCCTGTCCTTTCTGCCCCAGCTTCCCATGCCCACTGCAGCATTCTTTCTAACCCTCTGGGTACCACATCCACACCCTAACTGTTCTTGATGGACCTTCCTGTACCTCCTTTGCTATCTGTGAGAGTCCATGTGGGGTTTCCTGGGAATGCTGCATCATTCCTATTGCAGGGTATTGCCCATGGACACTCACCACACTGGTTATTTCCTAGATCCTGAGGCACCAGTAAATCTGACTCTCTTCAACATGGGCAGTCCTGAGGCCTCAGCCCTGCTGGCGTCCTGGAAACCGAGTAGAGCACAGAGCTTTGAGCTTACTTTGTACCAGCTGCCAATGGGCAATGCCACTCACCATGTTGTCCTCATGGGCAATGCCACCAGCTATACCTTCTGGGGGTTGGAGCCAGGGACAGCTTACAGTTTAAGGGCTGGTGGCATTGGGGGACCTTACCAGGCCTGGGCCCCCAACCTCACTTCATGGACTCGTGAGTAGCTATATTTCTGGACCGCTCACTCTGGGGTATGTTGGGAAGTGGAGAGTAATGCTTATTGTGATTGGCAGAGAAGTATTGAGGAGATGGAGAGAGAATATTGTAGAATTTTAGAACTGGTGGGGGATTTCAGAGATCATCCAGTCCATTCCCCTGGTTCTAAGTTGGATGGTCCCTAACTCAATTTAGGCTGCTATAGCAAGAATTTGGGCATAATACATATACATATACACATACATTTACATATATACATACACATACACATACACATATGCATTCCCATGGCCTAGTGGGGAAGAGAAGAGATAGTCGGTCAGCCCCACTGGGACTCTTGCCCCTTTCAGAACCAGATCTGAATCTTCCGTTGCCTATGGGAGACTTTGATGACAGGAACAAAGGTCATTCTGCCTAATCTAGTTCTAGCCATGATGGAGAAAGAACAACAGACTTGCTGATCACTCTCTTTGCTTGAGTTTATTCTGACTTTAAGCTGATTTTTTCTGAGGATTTGGGAGGAGAGTAGGCTTTTGTGAAGGGGGTCTAAGATCATTGCTTACAGCTTCAGTCTCCTCCCCTGCTCTCTGTGGTCTCAGATCCTATTCTGCTCTCTCCACAGCTCCCTTGACCCCAACCATGGTAAATGTGACCAGTAAGGATCCGACCAGGTTATGTGTATCCTGGGACCAGGCAGCTGGGAGCCAGGATGGCTACCAAGTCACCCTTCACCAGGAGGGCACTACTACAGTGAGCACTCATGCTGTTGGACCTGAGGTGAACAATATAAGTTTTTCCAATCTGACTCCAGGCACCAAGTACTGGGTGGAGATTGTCTCTTTAGCTGGGCCCCACCATTCTGCAGCAGCCAACGTCACCAGCTGGACCCGTGAGTGGAGGGAATCAGAAATTATGAAGGGGAGGAGGGGACCCAAGTCAAGTCAAGAAGCATTTATTAAGCACTAACTATATGCAAGGCAGTGTGCTTGGTATACTAAGAAAGGAAGCCAAAAAGACAGTCCCTGCCCTCAAAAACCTTACATTCTAATGGGGAAGACAGCATGTAAGCAATTAGGTAAACAAGATATAAGCAAAGAAGATGGAAGACACTCTGAGAGAAGGCAATAGCATCTGGGGCTTTCTGTGCCCAAAAGACCCCCTGGGTCATTCCTCTCTGGCTAATTATTTGCCCATATCTCTGGCCCAGTATGGGAAGTGGCCACCACAAGTGTTTCCAGTATGGGTTAGAAAGGGAGGGTAGCTGAGGCTGAGATAGGATGCCTTAGTCTTATCTTAAAATTAGTTGTGCCTTTGTTTCTCTTTCTTGCTTGTCCTCCCAAGGTTCCCTGGGGTTGGAGTGGACATTGGAGCTCTCAGGGTAGCCTGGTACCAGGCTATGTTTGGGTGACCTGTGTGCTCTCTCTCTCTCTCTCTTCCCCTCTCTTTCCCACTCTCCCTCCCCTTCTCATTCCATCTCTTCCTCTCCCTTTCCCTTTCCCCACAGCCCCACTGGTGCCCAAGGAGCTGTCAGTGACCAGGCACGGGGACAATGCCACAGTGACTTTGACTTGGGCTGCTGCCCCAAAGGGGCAGGGGGAATGCCAGGCCCAGCTCTTAGAGTCTGGGCAGTTACTCAGCAGGCAGCCTGTGTCCCTGGGTCAAGCCCACCTCCTCCTAAAGGGCCTGATTCCTGGACATACCTTCTTCCTCTCTGTGCTGTGTCAAGCTGGACCTCTCCAAGCTTCCACCAGTCCAATAGCGCTGCTCATCGGTACGTTGTATTTCTGGGAGGCTGATCAGGGGCAGCTGACAATTAGTTAGCACTGATACCCACTCTGAGTCCTATGCAGGTTCATGCTAATGCCTCTCAGACTGGCATTGCCCTCTGTGCTCTTCAAGGTAGGATGCCCAATTTAGAATTTTTTCTCTTTATGGGGTAACATGCATTTAATCTCTCTCTTCCTTTTGATGGAAAGATCTATCACCCTCCTGCTCATGGACATGCAGTAGTTTGGGGGATGCTACTTGGGCATTGGTAGACACAAGATAAGGGTCTGGTCCCTACAGAACCCAGGCCAGTGGAAGATGTGCAGTGCCAACCTGAGGCCATCCAGCTGGCACTGAACTGGACGGTTCCTGTCGGAGAAGTAGCCACCTGTCTGGTAGTGGCAGAGCAGCTGGAGACTGGAGGGAAAGCGCAAGCCATCTTCAGTGCCAACACCTCCCAGAATTACCTCCGGCTCCCTGGATTAACACCTGCCACTTCTTACCGCCTTAGCCTCACTTTGCTGGGGAGGAATGGGCTGTGGAGTCAGACGGTTACTTTGCTGTGTACCACCTCTCCAGAAGGTAGGTGTACATTGCCTGCACTATCCAGACTCCCCCTTGCCTTCCTCTCCCAGTGCTAGGCCATTGAACATCATCATAGACATTAAAGGGTGAAAAGGGAATTCTGAAGTCACCTAAACCAACAGTTTCCCAGCCCATACAGGATGGTAATTCTAGGGACTAGGTATTAATATCTTCTCCCTGACACTCCCTCTGGGCTTTTGTTTGGTTGGACGTGAAGTCAGAGGTTTAATTGCCAGCTATTTTGATTATCAGCTATTTTACTATAGCCCCCTTAGGCCTCAGTTTCCTCTTCTGTAAAATTAGGAGCATAGGCTAAAATTTTTTCCTTTTAATATATTTTTATTTATTTCACTAAATATTTCCCAATTACACGTAAAAAAATTTTAACACTCATTTAAAAAAATTTTGATTTCCAAATTCTCTCCCTCCTTTCTATCCCTCTCTCCTCCTTGAGAAGACAAGCAATTTGATATTTGATGTATAATCGATATGTTTAGTATGTATATGTGTATAAGATGTATAATATATTTATTTATATACACATTTCTATATTAGCATGTATATGTTTATTTATATGCACATTTCCATATTAGCATGTATAATATGTTTATTTATATACATTTTCCATATTAGCATGGTCTAGATTTTTTAAAAATTAAATTTATTTTATTTTCAAATGAAAATCCACCTTTTCTGCTCACTTCTTCCCCTCCCTTTCCCCTCTCCTCATGGAGAAAACAAGAAAAACAAAAGCCCTATTACAAACATGTATAGTCAAGCAAAATAATCTGGTCTAGATTTTGAAGGTTCCTTATATCCATAAGGCCTGTGAACTCAAATACTTTTCACTGGCTGTCCACCTTTTGTCTTAGGATCCAGCTTCTAAGACTATTGCAGGGGCGGCTAGGTGGCACAGTGAATAGAGCACCGGCCCTGGAGTCAGGAGGACCTAAGTTCAAATCGGGCCTCATACACTTGACACACTTACTAGCCATGTGACCCTGGGCAAGTCGCTTAACCCCAATTGCCCTGCCTTCCCCCCTCTAAAAAAAAAAAAAAAAACAAAGACCCTTGCCAACCTTTTCCCAAGTGAACATGCCCTTCTTCTTTTTAGTACAAACCCCCCCCCCCCCCCCCCCCCCCGCACTGTGGTTGGGTCTTGACCCTTTCCCATTTCTGTCCTTAGCCTGGCGCCCCCCAGAGATGGCAGCTGCCCCTCACTTGGAGCCTGAAGCAGGTGCTGGGGTGGTGATCACAAGGGACATGTTTGGTGAGGATAATGGACAGATCCAGTGGTATGGTGTTATTGCTACCATCAATGCCTCATGTGAGTGCCCACATATTAGGAGCAGCCTAGGAGACATTGTCTAACTTTGGGGGTGGGATAGGGTCAGTGCTACTGTGATCCAAGGGCTGGGACATGCAGGATGGAAGGAAGGGACTACACAAGACCAGGCAACTCTGTATTTGGAATTAACATTCAATGGTGGGTACTAGCAATCTTGTACTAGGCTGAAGGACCTCATGATCTCTTGAGGACAGGAAGAGGGGTGAACACTAAAGAGATATGGACATAGCTATGGGGAAGAATATGAGATATGGGTTGAAAGAGAGGGTCTAAAACTTGTATAGTTGGTAAGTCTAACTACGTACTTGTCTCATATGCTTCTGGACACAGTATGGCGAGTTTCCTTTGGGTGAGGGGAAAGATGAGAAGAGGGTCTGTGGAGAGAAAAAAACAACCCCTTTATGGAAAGTAGTCTATGTTCCTATGCATCGATAGCTAGATGCCATCTCTCTTCCTGCTTTTCCATTTCCCAGTGGTACAGCCATCCCAGGAAGTCATCTCCCACACCTGGTATGACCATTACTACAGAGGACTTGACTCTTATTTGGCTGTCTTGCTGCCCTCGCCCTTCCGCCCAGGCCCATGGGCAATGCCCCGTTCTTGGACAGTGTCTGTGGGCACTGAGGATTGCGGTCAGACTCAGCAGACCTGTAATGGGAAGCTCAAGCCAGATGCCCAGTATAGGTGAGGGCTGATGCTGAAGAGGGCTGGGTGGTCATGGAGAGAGACTGGTTCAGCCCATCAGGTTGGGCTGATTCACAAACGCCACAGGTTTGCCTGTTTTGGGGGCTCTGGGAGTTTGTTAGCTACTCCTGTCTTCCTGGGAAGAGATGATGGAAACAAAGTTAGGGGGAACCTGACCCAAGAAAGCAGAGGACAGCTAGCATCCCATGGCTCTGGGAAATCCTGAGTGCTCAGTTTGTTCTAGCTCAGAGTCTCCTGGTTGGGTAATTTGTACTCCTCCCTTGAACCCTGAATGAATCCCCAGGTTCAGCGTGGCAGCCTTTACCAGCTCTGACCCAGTCAATCCTACTGTATCCTTTACAGCCTTCTCAGGTAAGCAGGAAGTGAGAGCATCTCATCTGTTACCGCTGGATTTGGGAACTAGGAAAGGGAGTACATTCTCCTCATGTGGCTCATTTCTAACACGATGGGATAAGATTGACGTTAGAGGCTAGGATGAGCATTTCCCACATATGGTTACTACTGATATATATTATTACATAGATGAAGGGATAAAAAGGAAGGGAGAAAGAGAGAGAGAGACAGATAAGACAATGAATGAAGGGAGAGAGAAAAATAGGGGAAAATGAGGAAGGAAAAAGCAAAAGGGAGAGAGACAGATAAGAGTGAATAGAAGGAGAAAAATGGAGGAAGAGAGAATGAATGGAGGGAGAAAGAGGGAAAGATGAGAAAAAGGGAGGGAGAGAGAAGGAGAGACAGACAGAAAAGAGAGTGAATAAAAGGAGAGAGAAAAATAGAGGGAGAAAGAATGAATGGAAGGAGAAAGGGAGTGGAATAAGGGAAGAAGGGAGGGAGGGAGGAGAGACTAGTATTACATATATATAGATAGATAGTATAGATATGTAATACACAAAAAGTCTTATTACAATTTTGTACTCTAATAGTTTAAAGGGAAGGTGAGATCAGAAAGGCCTAGTTTAAAATCTTGTAAGTCACTTAACCTTTCTGTGGCTTAGTTTCCTTATCTGTGAAATGGTAAAATAGTGATGGGGGGCGGTGTGTGGAGGTTGGACTCAAAGGCCTTGAAGGTCTATTCCAGCTCAAAATCTATGATCCAATGATCCCATGTGTATAGTTGCTCTCCCCCCTATGATCCAATGATCCCATCACTACAGTCATTCTCCCCCCATGATCTCATGATCCCATGACTGTGGTCACTCTCCCCCATATTCTTCCAGGTCTGAGTGTTTCATGGTCTCTGAGAGTTCTAGAATCCCTGGCTCAGATGGGACTGTTTACCCTGTTACTTATCTCTGGTTGGTTGCCAGTGGAGGAGAGGGTGCACACCCACAAGTTGAGAACAGGACAGAAATGAGCTCTTGAGCTCCCATTCAGGATGCTGTCTGGCCTCCACTGTAGAGAGGAAGACAAGAAGAAACCTTAGTGTCTGGAGCTGGTAGGGTAGGCTGCTTATTTGTTTAAAAGTTTCTGAGCTTCAGGTGTTGGCATAACTCCAATAAGGGGCTGAGGATAGCCCTCAGGGTGAGCTAATTGAAAATGCCTAGATTTTGGTGGTTGGCTGGGCACACAATCTTAGGCAGCTCCATCCTTTCCTTCATTCTCCCCAGAGCCTCGGGCCAGTGTCTCAGGGGCATCGATGCCACTCCTAGTGGCATCAGGCATTGTATCAGGTTGCCTCTTTTCCCTGTGTGCAGTGCTAGGCCTGCTGTGCTGTAGACGTGTGCGGACTGAAAGGTAGGCCTTGTGGCAGGGGGTGCGGAAGGGGAGACAGGTAGAGGGGCTCCCCATGGACTCCAACTGTAGTTCCAGAGACTGAAGACTTTGTAATGGGAGTTGGGATGAGAAGGTGGAAGAAGAATGAAATCTCCTTTGGTGGGGGTGGGTCCTACTCCAGCTGTCTGGTCCTCTCTCAACTGACTTCCTTTATTTTAGGTCACAAAAGAAGAATTTCTACCAAGAGATGACACTCTACAACAAAATGTGAGTGTCATTTCCCTGTCCTCTCCTCCCTGGGTGAGGCTGAGATTTCCAGATAAGTCTGCCTGGATAGATGAAGTATCTTATTTAATTCTTATGGAAAAGATGAAGAGATGTGGGATAGATCACAGGATCACAGCTTCAGAGCTGAGAGAGACCTGATAGGTCCTGGAGTACAGTCCCCTCATTTGATAGACGAGGAGACTCAGTAATTAAATGACTGGCCTGTGGTCCCACAACTTAGTAAGTAACAAAGTTGGGCTTTGAACTCAGATCTTTCCTGATGACAAGTCCAATGCTCCATCCACATTGCCTTTGGATGGATTCATAACTGACTGAATATTCAGACTCAAAGAATAGTTATTAAGAGTTCCCTGTCAACTTAAAAGATCCACTGTGGAGTGAGCCATGGATCTGTGTTAGACCTTTTCCTGCTTGTTTAGTCTTTCCATCAGTGACTTGGATAAAGGGATATAAGGGATCCTTATCTTATTTGCTGAGGACACAAAGCTGGGAGAGATAGTTAACTTGTTAGATGTTAGCATTTAAAGATCCCCAAAGATCTTGGGCCGAATTGAATAAGATGAAATTTTTTTTTGGTGGGGGGAGGGCAGGACAATTGGGCTAAGTGACTTGCCCAAGGTCACACAGCTAGTAAGTGTTAAGTGTTTGAGTCCGGATTTGAACTCAGGTCCTCCTGCCTCCAGGGCTGGTGCTCTATTCACTTTGCCACCTAGCTGCCGCCTAAATAAGATGAAATTTAAAAGAGAGAAAGGTAAAGTCTGATTCTTAAGTTCAAAAAACCAATTTCACAAATACAAGATGAGAGAAGACAAGGCTAGATGGCAATTGATCAGAAAATGATTGAGAGTTTTGGTGGACTGCCAATCCAATACAGGTTGGACAGTTCAGTAGGACAAAATGTTTGGTAAGACAGAATAAAACACATTAATGCAAAGCAAAAGACATTTATTTCATTGTACAGATGAGACAAGAAAGACTACATACACATGGAGGCATATCCTCTGCTTCATGAATAGGCGTGAAAACATAGGCAGGGAATACATGTGACCATTGAATATACACAGAAGAACACAGATGGTCATTGAACATGGGTGCTTAGGGCAATTCACAATTCGATTCCAGGAGGTTACTTCCCCAAAGGATCCATTCCATCAAGCTGCTTATTGCTCAATGCTGCTATCTGCTGGTTCTTCAGCTTTGATTTGGAGAGAGGATTTTGGCAGTTCTTTTAATTTAAAATCCCAGTGGTTTTCTTGAACCTTTTGTGATGTAGATCCTATCAAACTATACCTAACTGTGACTTAGGGAAATCCTTGGGCATTTTTTCAGGATTTTGGTTTTAATTTCTTATCATGATCTTGATGTACATAGACAAATTTGGACATTTATTCCCCTATGTAAAGAACAGAGAGTTATATGTGTAACTCTGAATGTCTTTTATGTGCAACTTATTTAAAATAGCACATTGGTTGTAAAGCTATCCTGCTTGCTTGCATCTTTCTCTGAACCTCTCTTCTCCTTAGTGCATTTAAAAATGTGTCATTAACCCAATATTTTTTCTTTTTTTGGCATCATTATCAGTAACCGTTCTTCTCCCCTCCCACAAGTCTTCTCTCCCTTCCCCCTTCAAAAAAAGTTCTCTCTTGTAAAAGTTAACATTGACAAGCAAAACAAATCCACAGACTGGCCCATGTTTGAAAATGTGTGTCTCATTCTGTACCTTGATTACATTGCTTCACTGTCAAGAGGTGGGTAGTTCTCTTCCTCTTCTCGTCTGAAGTCATTCTTAGTCACTGGATTGAATTCTTAAGTCTTAGAGTTGTTTTTCTTTACAATGTCATAGTCATATAAATTGTTCTCTTGGTTCTGCTCACTTTCCTCTGCATTAGTTCATATAAGTCTCCCCAGATTTCTCTAAATCCATCCCTTTAATCATGTCTTATAGTACAATAATATTCTATTACATTCACATAACATAATTTGCCCAACCATTCCCCAATTAATAGTCACTCCCTTAATTTCCAGTATTTTGCTATAACAAAAAGTCCTTCTATGAATATTTTTATATATAGGTCCTGTCTCTCTTTCTTTGATCTCTTTGGGGTACATTCCTAGTAGTAGTATCATTGGATCTAAGGGTACCCACAGTTGAGTGATTTCTTGAATATAGTTCTGGAATGGTCCTACCCATTAGTGCCTACTTTTCCATATGCTCTCCAATTTTCTTTTTTCATCATCTCTGTCAATCTGATGGGTAAGAGGTACAACCTCAGAGCTGTTTTAATTTGCAGTTCTTTTATTAATTATTTGGAGCACTTTTATATGGTTCTTAAAAAACTTGCATTTCTTCTCTTGAGAAATGCTTGTTCATAGCCTTTGACCATTTATCTATTGGGAAACAACTTTTGTTCTTATATATATGAATAAATTCTTTCTGTGTCTTGAATATCAGACCTGTATCAGAGAAATTTGATGCAAAGAATTTCTAGTTAACAGTGCCATTTTAGTTTTTACTATATTGATTTTGTTCAAAAAAAACCTTTTCAATTTTAAGTAATCAAAATCACCTAATTTATCTCCTGTGATCCTCCCTATCTCTTTGTTGATCAAGAACTCTTCCCTTAGAAGAGCTAGACAGGTAGATAGTACAATGGTTAGAGGACTGGGCCTGAAGTTGGGGAGACATGAGTTCAAATTTGACCTCAGACTAAAGACCAGAGTTACATGGCCTTGAGTTAAAGAAAGTCATTTAATTTCTGCCTGTCTCAGTTTCTTTGACTATAAAATGGTGATTATAATAGCACCTACCTCCTAAGATTCTTGTGAGGCTCAAATGAGATGTATTTTTAAAGTGCTTAGCATTGATCCTGGTACATAGTACGTTCTTAATAAATCCTTCTTTCCTTCATTTTCTCATTCCTTCTCTCTTTCCTTCCTCCCCTTCCTCTCTCCTTCCATATCTCCCTCCCTCCCTCCCTCCCTCCCTCCCTTCCTCCCTTCCTTCCTTCCTACCTTCCTTCCTTCCTTCCTTCCTTCCTTCCTTCCTTCCTTCCTTCCTTCCTTCCTTCCTTCCTTCCTTCCTTCCTTCCTTCCTTCCTTCCTTCCCTTCTCTTTCTCCTTCTCCTTCCTTTTATCCTTTCTTTCCCTCTTTCCCCATAAGATTGGGGTGCTCTAACAACAGGGACCAAGTAGTTTCCTTGCTTAGGATTCTTCCTCTAGTGTCCAGGACAGGCCCTTGCAGGGTAGCCTTGTGGTTGACTTACTGATTCCCTCTGCCCTCAGGAACATCCACCGGCCAATTCTTAGTCAGAACTTCCGACAGTGCTATGAGGACAAGAAAGCCAATGGCCATCAGATTTTCTTTCAGGAGTTTGAGGTAAGGCCCCTTCTCTGCTCAGAGCCTCATGGCAGATCACAGTCCCAGGTGAGAAGACAGGCTCACCTCCTTTTCCCCACAACCACTCTTCTGAAGGATAAGGTAAAGTGATGTCTGGTTCACCTCCTTGACCACCTGTTATCCACAGGAGCTAAAAGAAGTCGGCAGAGAGCTGTCCACACTGTGTGCAAAGAACCCTGCCAATGCCACGAAGAATCGCTACCCACATGTGCTGCCCTGTAAGTGCCAGGCAGGCATTAGAAATGGGCAAGGGGGAGAGGCTAAAAGGCTTGGGTTGGGGTCTGAAGTAGAGGATAGTGAAGGGGCGAGGTGGGGGTGTCCATTGTCCTACCACTAAATGTCCAAAGTTTGCCCCCGTAGATGATCATTCTCTAGTGAGGCTGACTCCTCTGGATGGTGAACCTTATTCTGACTACATCAATGCCAGCTTCCTCCCGGTTAGTGCCTTCTGTAGGAGCTGCCTGTCTGTCTGTGTGGCAGGTCCATCTATGGGGGCCTCTGTCCCTGCAGCACACCTGCTGGACTTGTTTTTGTGGAGATAGGCTTCTCTCTGCTCATGAGTATTTGTGGACTATGTATTTTGATTACCTAATGTTCAACTGAATATTTTTTTCCATGTTTGGATTCGTATGTTTGCCTGTATTATTTATGTATGTGACCTGGGAGCATATATTTTGTATTGTGATTATCTGCGGGATGCTCCCGTGCTTGCTATTACTCTATCCCAATGGGGTATAAAAATATGTATGTATGTGGGCACCTAGATTGAAAAAAAACATTCTATGAAACTACCCTTCTGGGTTTCAGTCTCGTCTTCATGTGTATGTATGTATGTATATGCATGCACATGCATGTATCTATACTTTTATGTCTTCACACATCCACACACAAATACACATAAATGTTATTGGGGGAGACACATGAGGATTTCTATGTTATGTTTATGGGAGGGTACACCTTAAGGATGGTGTTCATGTGGCCCTGTCCTTACCCCTTAGGGCTATAACCGAACAGAAGAGTTCATTGCCACTCAAGGACCACTCAAGAAGACAATTGAAGATTTCTGGCGAATGGTGTGGGAGCAGCAGATCCACACAATTGTCATGTTGACTGTGGGCATGGAGAATGGACGGGTGAGTAGCCATATCATGTAGTTACCTGAAATCACCACTGGGTGTCAGCACAGACACCTCTCTCAGGAAGCCCAACCTCTATGTCATGCCTGTGGATGGAAGTCCTTTCCTATAGCCAGGGTGGAGGAGATGGCTAGCTGGGACAAATCTCCCCATTTCATGGAATGGAAAGACTGAGGCTCAAAGAAGGACAAAATCTTCCCAGAAAGTCTGGAAGTAGGTCCCCGAGATCCTCATTTCCAGACTGATGTTCTCCACCCCCCACTTTTACCTGTTCCCTTGTTCTTTTTACCTATACCATCTCTGCCTTTGGGCACAAAAGGAGCAGAGAAGGCAGACAGGTCAGGTGAAATAGATTAGGTCAGGGGGAAGGATTGGTATAGATATGCTTAGAATCCTAGAAAATCAAAGTCAGAAGTGGTCTGAGGGACTACTCAATTTCTCCCTTTCCTCACCATTTTAGAGGAATAAACTGAGGGCTAGAGATGTGAAAAGGCTTTTGTAAGGTCACCCAGATAGTTAGTGGTAGAATACAGGTCTCTTGCCTTACCCACTAGGATGCTTCTCACTTAGTCAGTCAACCATATAGAGAAGGCAGCTTTCATACCTCGAGGCTCTCAAGTTTTCCATTCTCCATACCAAACACTCCTAATTCTTTTAACCAGTCCTTATGTGGAACAGATTTTAGACTAGGCCTTGGACAAGTAAGATTTCACAGTGAGAAAAGCTCTGGATATGGAGTCAGGGGGCCTGAATTTGAATCCCAGTCAGACAAGACAACAAACATGTATCAAATGTGCTAAGCCCTGGGGATACGTAGAAAGAAAAGCAAAAACACGGTCCCTGCCCCCGCTGAACTCATGTTCTAATGGGGTAAACAACATACAAAAACTTGAATGCGCAAGGTCTGTCCAGTGTAAATGGAAGGCCCCAGCCGTGGAGCACTGGCCAGGGGGTCTGGGAAAGGCCTCCTGCAGAAGGTAGAATTTGAACTGAGTCTTGAAGGGGGCCAAGGAAGTAAGTAAGTAAGCAGAAGTGAAGAGAGAGAGAGAGAGAGAGAGAGAGAGAGAGAGAGAGAGAGAGCGCCCAGTACATGGAGGAAAGACTGGAGAAATAGGAAAGGTACAGTTTGTGAAGGGCTTTAAAAACCAGAGGTTTTTGTGGTGGCCGGGTAGCACAGTGAGTAAGAGCACCAGCCCCAGTGTCGGGGTGACCTGGGGATCGAATCCAGGCTCAGATTAGCACCTTAAGGCTTTTGTAAGGTCACTTAGCACCCACCCAGAAACACCTGGCCGTGTAATCTTGAGCAAGTTACTTTAAAAAAATCGGTTAAAAAACCGATTGCTTAAAAAAAAAAACCCCAGAGGTTTTTGATCCTAGAGGTAATAGGGAGCCTTGGGTGTTTATTAAGTAGGGGAAAGGCATGGTCAGAACTGTACTTTAAGAAAATCCCTTTGGCAGCTGAATGGAGACAAGGAGAGCATTGAAGGCTGTTGCTATAGTCCAGGAGGGAGTTCATGAGGGGCTACATCAGGGTGGTGGCTGTGTTGGAGGAGAGAAAGGAACATATAGCAGCGATATTGTGAAGGTAGAAATACAAGATTTGGCAAAAGATTGGGTATCTTGGATGAGTATGAGTGAAGGGCTGAAGTTGACACCCAAGTTTGTGAGCCTGGCTAACTGGGAAGATGGTGGTTCCTTCCCCATAAGAAGGATGTTTGGAAGAGGGGAGGGTTATTTTGGGAAGACTAAATTCTGTTTTGGACTTGTGAAGTTTGAGATATCTTGTAGATAGTTTTATATGAGACTGGAGCAGAGAGAAGTTAGGGTTGTCTATATAGATCTGGGTGGGAATCATCCATATAGAAATGATTGTTCAACCTATGGGGTCCAATGATGTCACTAATCAGGATAATAAAGAGGGAGAAGAAAAGAGGGCCCAGGACAGATCCTTGGGGAACATCCAGAATTAATGGCCTTGACCTAGATGAAGATCTAGCAAGGGAAACTGAGAAGGAGCAGTTGGGTAGGTAGAAGGAAAAAACAGAAGGTCGTAGTGTCACAAAAACCCAGGGAGGAGAGAGTATCCAGGAAGAGGGTGGGCAGCGTGTCAAAAGCTACAAAGAGGTCAAGAAGGATGAAAATTTTGAAAAGGCCACTGGATTGGCAGTTAAGAGATCAGCCCTGCCACTTCCTATCTGTGGTGTTGTGTGACTGAATGGTCAGATCACTCAAAATCTCTTAACCTCAGCTTCCTCATCAGCAAAATCATGGATATGGAATACTTGGTTTTCTAGGATCACTTCCAGGTTGAAATCTATCATCCTTTGATCATAGAGGTTTGATAGGTGGAAAAGAGATGAGGAAGGGCTTTCTAGGGAGAAGACACAGCATGGGCAAAGGTGTAGAAGGTTAGTCCTTTTTGGTAAGAGGGAGAGCGATCTGGGAGATTGGAGGTAGGGTGACAGGTAGGGAGTGATTGGGTTCTTACTGTCATACTTCACCTTCCTCCTCCCTGTGTCCTTTGTTCCTAGGTCCTGTGCGAGCATTACTGGCCACTAGATTTCACCCCAATCACTCATGGCCAGATCATCATCTCCCTCCTGGAAGAAGACATAAAAAATGACTGGACAAGGAGAGAATTCCAGGTGCAACATGTGAGTGTCCCCCAGGGCAAGGGTGTGTGTGAGCAGGGTTGGGAAGATTTAACTTTGAGGCTCGCTAGGCCCAGATTGTGAAGAGAACAGTTAGGAGTCCCCCCCTTTTAAGGATCTCAGAGCACCTTGCTGCTTTATGGATGCCCCTTACATCTCTGGGAGGGGAACAGAAGGAGCACTAAGGCATCTCATCGTCTTCTCTGAGTTGTGACATACTGAATAAAAGTTGGACCAAGAGTCAGGAAGACCTAAATTCAGAACCTGCCTCAAATACATACTAGCTGTGTGATCCTGGGCTAGTCACTTAATCTCTCACAAACTCAGTCTCCTCTTCTGTAAAAAGGGGATAATAATAGCACTTACCTCACAAGATTACTGAGAGAATCAAATGAGATAACACAGACTTTAAAGAATTATAATTATATAAATTACATGCTAGCTATTCTTAGAGACACCCCTCTTCCCAAAGTCTTGGCACTCTCTGAGTACCACACACAGAAGTGTTCAGAGCCCCGTGTTGAATACTGAATAGGCCAGGAGCTAGAGTAGACAGGAAATCAAAGGAATAAGAAACACGTGCTCCCAATCTAGGGGACTGTTTCAGTGCCAGTTCCCAATCTCCTGGGGAAAGATAGAAAGGATCATTACTGGACTAGGTCTAGGGGATTTGCCCTTGACCCCAGATTCTCTCCTTTTAGTCTCAAAGCCAAACTGACCTCCAAAGCCCAAGTAGAGGGATTTCTTGGTCCCAGAGCCCCCTGGCACCCTGGGTTTAGTGAACCACCAGAGGCTTAATCATTGCTTCCACCTCCCAGCCTCTGTCCGTAACCTCCTCTTCTCTCATAACCTCACTATCTTGGTTTTCAGTTCTAGCATCCGTCCCTCACAGTGCCTGCAACAGAGGAAGTACTTTTTCTTCCTGAGGGAAAAAAGGGGGAACTCTCCTAAAAGATATTTCTAATTAAGACTTATGCCCAGAAAAAAAATAATTCAACTGGGCATAGTCAGTTTACCCACACTTACCATCCTTTTCAGCACAAGAGACACACGTTCTGACCTTGGCAGGGGTGGGGGCACTCTTCTTTCTCACGCTCTTTCTCCTCCTCTCCCTTGTCCCTCACATTTGTCTAGCAGCTTGAGGTTTGAAAAGCACTATAATAGTCATCATCATCACTCAAAGTTTTGCAAAATGTTTAATAATAATAATAGCTAGCGTTTATCTATAGCTTTAAGGTTTGCAAAACAGTAAAAATAGCTAGCATTTATCTAGCTCTAAGACTTGGTGGAGCCAGGTGGCACAGTAGATAGAGTTCTGCACCTGGAGTCAGGAAGACCTGAGTTCAAGTCTCACCTCAGGCACTTACTAGCTGTATGACCCTGGGCAAGTCGCTTAACCTCTGTTTGCCTCAGTTTCCCCATCTGTAAGGTAAGCTGGAGAAAGAAGTGGCAAAAATGCTCCAGTATTTTTACAAAGAAAACCCCAAATGTGGTCATGAAGAGTTGGCCACGACTGAAAAGCGACTACAACAACAAACTATTCTGTACATTTGTTATTTCATTTGGTCCTCACAGTGATCTTGTGAAGTAGATGTTATTATTCCCGTTTTACAGACCAAAGTTAAGTGGTTTGTCCAGGGTTACCCAGCTAATAAGTGTATGAGGTTGGATTTCAACTCAGATCCTTCTGACTTCCAGTTTGGAGCTCTTGCCCAGTGAACCTTGTGGCTGCCATCCATTTTCACATATCATCTCTCTTTTGATCCTTACAGTAACCAAGTGAGGGAGGGCAAATCAGATGAATGAAATTGGATGGGATCAGGGAATATTTCCTGGAAGAGGTGAAATTTGAAAAACAAAGATGTTTCTATGGGCTTGGACAGGTTTGAAAATTATGTTCACTGTGGATTACTATTCACTAGAGATTTTGAGACCTCAATATAACATACATTATGCAAAATAAATAACTACCAAAGAGCAGAATTTTCTGTCATTTAAAATGTTTGTAAAAGTCACATGGAGAAATATCTGTGATTGCTCTTCTCTGGATATTGTGCCCTTGGCATCTGTCTGCCTTGCCCCCTGCCCAAAGTCCCCTCCTCACCCTGCTAGTCATAGCTCTGATGATGAGTATTTAGGAAAGGTCTTATTCACCATTTCCAGCTGTTCTGCCTCTGTATCTTCATCTGAAAGGGCAGGGGAAGTAGCCTGGAAACAGCCAGCAGCTAAAGGCTTCCCAAGTTTAGGTGAATGGCCCGAGGCTGGCCCTACCCCCAGTGAGAAGCAGGCTTTACCTGGGCTTTCAACTCAGGCCCAGTTTGGGTTTCAACCTTTCTCTGGGAAGCAGTAGGAAAAAGAGAAAGCTGTCCTCTCCACCCTACCCCTTCCACCTGCTCAGAGTTCCCATCAGGAGGGACGTAGGGTCCAGCAGCTACAGTTCACAGCCTGGCCAGACCACGGTGTTCCTGAAACCCCCAGTTCCTTGGTCAAGTTTGCAGAGTTGGTACAGAAGCAAATACAGGCTGCCCCCAGACTGGTACCCACGTTGGTGCACTGTAGGTGAGTGATGGAGAGAAGAGGCCGGAGGCCTAGGAAGGGGAGCGCTGGGGGAGGTTAGGAGAGCTCCAGGTTTATTCACTTCTATCCTTTGCCCAGACCAGCCTCCTTGTCACCATCCCTGATCTCCCTCAGCGGCTCTCCAATGCTCCCTCCTCACCATGATGCCTTTCCAACCCCCATTCCTGACCCTAGTATCCCCAAGTTCCCAACTCTCTCTCATTTCCCACCCCAATTCTTCTAGTACTCAGCCCCACTTTCTGCCTCTTATCCCCACTGTCTGATTCATTCCACAAATTTCTTTGTCCTGTCCTATGTTGGACACCATGGTAGGTGCTGTGTGTTTGAGTGAATTTTGTATATATGTATGGGAGGGGTTGTACAAGTCAATTAAGACACATAATCCCTGTCCTTACCCTGGCCCCCATTCTTCTCCTCCCAGTACCCTTTTCCCGTTTGCCCCCCTTACCCCTCTCACCTCCTGTTGAGTCAGACTAGGCCAGCCCAACCAAGAGAAATGATTGGGCGGGCCACACTGGCTGACCTGGGGCCCTGAGAAGGGACTGGGGCTCTGCTCACCTGGGACTCCCCTCAGCGCTGGTGTGGGTCGAACTGGCACCTTTGTGGCCCTTCTTCGGCTCCTACGACAGCTACGAGAGGAACATATGGTAGATGTGTTCTACGTAGTGTATGCCCTACGGCAGAGCCGGCCCCTCATGATCCAGACCCTGGTAAGCACCAGTGCTGCAGAGGGAGGATAGGGAGGGAAGGAGGATGGGAAGAGAAGGAGGATGGGAAGGGAGGAAGGATGAGGAGGGAGGGAGGATAAATGGCTGGCGGAGTGGAGGGGCTTGAGGGTGCCTGGGAAAGTCTTAGTGGATTTCGAGGTGGGCAAAATCATCTTCTTTTGTATTACTTACTAGTAACTTTCAACAATTTTCCAATATTAAAAAATTAAACATTTTTTCAAATTAGCAAAAATCCATTTATTTTTTCTTATCTCTCGTTACTTGAATAAAAAAGAAAAACAAAACCCTTGTAACAAATATTCATAAACAAGTAAAACAAACTCCCCTGTTGGTTGTCAAAAAGAATTGTCTCAAGGTGTACCTTGAATCTATCACTTCTCTATCCTGATGTTTTCCAAATATTTACTAAATGTCTGCTATGGGGACAGTGCTCGGTTAGGCCTGGTTCTACAGAAACTCACCATAGTTCTCAGTAGATCAAGTCCCCAGGAGTCAGAAGGCCCACATTCTAATCCTACCCCGGCTACCAGCTTTGTGGCTTTGGCCCTTAGTTTCTTCCTTTGTAAAACACTGGCATTTATAGGATCAGAGATAGAGAGCTAGAAGGGATCTCAGAAGCCAACTAGGCCATTTTCACCCAAAAACCAAGGCCCAGGGAGATGAGGTCATTTGCCTGAAGTAAGCATGGACATTGAGTCCAGGTCCTTTCACTGCAGACTCTTTGCCCAGACTAGTTGGTCTCTAAAGTTCTGATTTCCATAGGTCTCCAATGATGTCCCTGAATCCTTTATCCCTCTACTTGGGGTTCTCCTTCCCCCCCAACCCTGCTAGTTGTCCCACCTGGGAAAGCAGTAGGTTGGACTCTTCTGTCACCTGCTTCTTCCCACCAGGTCCAGTACATCTTTCTGCACAGCTGTTTGCTGGACAAGATTATGGAGGAGTCAGCTGGGTCTCTTGTGTATGTCCTGACCCTTCCTCTCTTAGTACCCTCAGGCTGAGGGGGAGGTGCCCAGGGAGGCCTTGGGACAGAGGAAGCTATCCACTCTGCTCCTCCTTTGGGCTGCCCTGCTCAGGGCACAGCCACCCTAGCTGGCTTCTTATTGTATTCCAGCTCCTGGACCATCATTGTGAAGAACTTCTCACAGAACTATGCCAAGAGGTCAGCCCACTGCAACGCTGGCTTCCTAAGGGAATATGAAGTGAGATTTGGATATCCCTGGCCCTCCCCTCAGCCACATGCTGGCACCATTGCCCAGAGCATCTTACTATCCATCCATTTTTGTGGGTGTGGCCCCACTGGTGATATAAGCCTTTGTCCCTTGCCTTTCTCCCCAGCTCCTCCAGCAAGCCTTCAGGGACCAGGATAACACTGCCCCACATCACCTGAGCAGGGCCACCCCCCAGCTGCTTTCCTGTGAGTCAAAGGGGTTGTGTGTCTGAGAAAAGGGGACCCATCTCTGATCATAGGGTGTGAACTGACCATGTTATTACTGTGGCTATAAAGCGCTGGCCAAGAGAGGACCGTTCTCTTCTGTATAAGCCAGGGGTGGGGAACCCATCTGAAAATGACTCCTCACCTTGAGACCCCAGGGAACAGGGGAGAGACACCACCAGCTGGGCCTGGAGAATTGTGATGTATTCATCCAACTCTAGTTAAACAAGCATTTAACCCCGGTTTCAAATATTCTGAGGCCTGCCCTTTGCCAACCGGTAGCAGGGATTTGGTGGGAGATGCCAGGTGCTCCTGGGTGGGTGGGGTACCAGTTTTGATCCCCACCTTTCAGAAAGGCAGTTTGTTCCTTTAGCTGGGGAGGGAACCATCCCAAAGGTTAAAAAAATGGGGGGGGGCCTGGACTCCCTGGACTGGTGTGGCATGGCAGAGCAGTCAGCCGGACTGGGCTAGAGTCACTTCATGCTGGGTCTCAATTTCCTCATCTGTGGAATGAAGACAGTGCACAAGAGATGATTGAGTGCCCTTTTTACTTCTAACATTCTGTGAGCCTAACTAAAGAACCAAGCTTTACTTAAGGAAAGGAATAACCTGCCTTCCCACACCTACTAAGCAGGATTCTTGAACTAGGCTGGCTGAGAACAAAACTCTGGGTCCAGAACACAGATTTGTTGTTGAATTGTTTCAGTCATGTCTGACTCTTCATGACCCCATTTGGGGTATTCTTGGCAAAGATACTGGAGTGGTTTTCTATTTCCTTCTCTAGTTCACTTTATAGATGAGGAAACTGAGGCAAACAGGGTGAACTGACTTATTCAGGTTCACGCAGCTAGAAAGCCTCCGAGGTCAAATTTGAACTCATGTCTTCCTTACTCCAGGCCTGGCATTCTATCCACTGTGCCACCTAGCTGCAGGACTTTCTTGGTGATGATGTCTCTCACTTATACAGCTCTTTATGCTTCATAAACTGCCTTACATACATTACATTTTTGATCCTCTTAGCATAAGGCCTGAGATTTTATCTATGTGGGTATTTTCTCTACTAATGCAGATAACAACCTTCTCCAGGAACAGGAATCATTTTGGCTAAAAATGTTCATCACTTGATAGCCAGTCCAATGGTGATTAGTTTCTTCCACTTTGAGCCAACCTTTTCTTCCTTCCTCCATCCCTCCCTTTTTATTTTTGGTCTTTATTAATTTGTTTACTTTTAGTTTACAAGATTCATTTCCACAATTCCTTGAGTTTCAAATTTTCTCTCCCTCTCCCCTCCCCTCCCATGGCAGCATACAGTCAAGTATAGTATCTGCAAATGCTTTCATATTAGGCATTAGTCAGGTTATAAAGAAGGATTGTATCAGATGGAATGAACAATGGGAAAGAGGAAACAAAACCAAAGAAGAAAAAGAAAAAGATCAGGTAGTTTGCTTCAATCTGGATTCAAACTCAGTTCTTTCTCTGAATGTAGACATCTCTCTCCATCATGAGACTTTTGGGGTTGACTTATAACCCTGAATTGCTGAGAAGAGTCCAGTCTATCAAAGTTGGTTGTCACACATACGTTGTGTCTGTAATTGTGTACAAATTTCTCCTGGTTCTGCTCTTCTCATTCAGCATCAGTTCATATAAGCCTCTCCGGGTAAATATGAAGTCCATCTACTCCTCATTTCTTACAGCACAATAGTATTCCATTACATGCATATACCACAACTTGTTTAGCCATTCCCCAATTGATGGGCACCCCCTTAATTTCCAATTCTTTGCCACCACAAAAAGAGCTGCTATAAATATTTTTGTACATATGGGTCTTCCTCCCACTTCTATGTTCTTTTTGGGATACAACCCTAGAAGTGGTATTTCTGGGTCAAAGGGTATAAAATTATTTATAGCCCTTTGGACATAATTCCAGATTGCTCTCCAGAATGGTTGGATCAATTCACAACTCCACCAGCAATGCATTAGTGTTCCAATTTGTCCAAATCCTCTCCAGCATTTGTCATTTTCCTGTTTTGTCATCTTAGCCAATTTGACCAGTGAGATGTGGTACCTCAGAATTGTTTTGATTTGCATTTTTCTAATCAATAGTGATTTAGAGCATTTTTTCATATGCTTATAGATATCTTTAATTTCTTTCTCTGAAAACTGCCTGTTCATGTCCTTTGACCAATTAGCAATTGGGGAATGACGTGTATTCTTATAGATTTGACTCAATTCTCCATATATTTTAGAAATGAGTCCTTTATCAGAGACATAGGTTGTAAAAATTCTTTCCCAGTTTTCCACTTCCCTCCTAATCCTGGTTACATTGGCTTTGTTTGTACAGAAGCATTTAAATTTAATGTAATCAGAATTATCCATTTTGCATTTTATAATGCTCTCTAATTCTTATTTGGTCATAAAGTCTTCCCCTCTCCACAAATGTGACAGGTAAACTATTCCTTGCTTTCCCAGATTGCTTAGAGTATCAGCCTTTATACCTAGATCATGCACCCATTTAGACTTGATATTGGTATATGGTGTTAGATAATGGTCTATGCCCAGTTTCTGCCATACTGTATTCCAGTTTTCCCAACAGTTTTTGTCAAATAGTGAGTTCTTATCCCAAAAGCTGGGAGCTCCATCCCTCCCTTACTATTTTTTAATCTTCCTCCCTCTCTCCATCATTTCCTTCCTCCCTCCCTCCCTTCCTCCCTCCCTCTTTCCCTTCCTTCCTTCCTCCCTTCCTCCCTTCCTTCCCTTATTCCTTCCTCCTTTCCTCCCTCCCTCCCTTATTTCTTTCCTTCTTCCCTCCCTCCTTCACTTCCCTCCCTTCCTCTTTCCCTCTTTCCTTCCTTCCCTGTCTGGAAGTATAGCAGCTGCTCACAGGTTTCCCCCAGTGCCGATCAGCCTGGAAGTTTTCACACTCACATTTCCAACCTCTGCTGATTTGCCTCTCCTTGAATCACCTATAGATTCCCTCTTCCTCCGTTACTTGTTGTGTTGGTGCCAGACTTCATGCTGATACCCAACTGACTTAACTCAATATATAACTCAGTAGGTATAACTCAAGCAGTCCACTAGCCTCACCCTCCCCTAGCAGCAGGAATTGCAGGCATGCCCAGTCACCTTAGACTTTTTAAACCTCAGTTTTCCTCATCTGTAAAAATGAGGTCAGTCATACCTACAGTAAGTACCTACATCACAGGAATATTGTGAAGTTTAAAGGGGATAATTTATATGAAGCTCTTTGTAAATTTGAAATATATATGGAAATTGTTATTGCTATTGTTTTCTTATTATTTTATATCTGATATAGTTTTAGGAAGCTTTATGGGGTGAGAGGGAGGAAGATTCAAATCTGGCCTCAGATGCTTACTAGCTGTGTCACCCTGGGCAAGTCACTTATCCTGTGTTTGCCTTAATGTACGGGAGAAGTACCATTCTAGTATCTTTGCTAAGAAAAGCCCACACAGGGTCACAAAGAGTCGGACACAACAAAGATATCTTGAAGTTTGGGTTTCTACTATGAAGATTTGCCCTCTGCTAGTTCATAAAGGATAGCAGGTGTGTAATTCTGGCCTCTTAGGTTGCTTCTTTTTAGGTATCGTAGGTGCTCAGTTTTGCAACCTGGAAGGATAGCATAGTTTCCATAATTTCTTTGTAAAATATATTCTTGTTGGTGGATTTGGTCAACAGATGACAAGACATCTCCCAGATATGTGCTCTAAGGGGAGCATTCCCAGCTTGGTCCTACACCAAGGATCAGGTTTCCATGAGCACTTTGAGAATTGAGGGTCACTTTCCATAACATAATGAAGTATTGGGGAAAACCATTGGAAGAGTACAGACTCTATAATCTTTATTTTACAGACAAGGAAACTGAGGTTTCGGAAGCATGTGACTTGTTTGAGTGAAGTCACATAATAAGTAGGAGAATCAAGGATGGTGACTGGGTCTGATCTCTTTCTGATGCCACACTGATTTAGCTTGGTTGAGTTCCCCCTGCTTCAGTGAGCTTGGGAAGATATGGGCTCCTAACCGTTCCTTTCTCCTCCTTCTTCACAGATGAGCGTTGGAGAGTGAATTTTCCCCTGGAAAACAGTTCAGTTGAGCCTGTTCAGGCCTGGTTCTTTCCAGTGAGATGTTGCCCTGTGTCTTCCCTCACTTTTGCCCCTTGCCCCTTGCCCCTTTTCTTCTCTCCTCCTTTCTTGCTCCTATGTTGTATTGTCAGGAGTCATGATTGGGGGTGGGGAAGCTGGGGTACCAAGGTTGTTAGAGGTACCTTGGTATATTTGGTATTGGCAATTTACCTTGGGTAATTATTAATTTGGGTAATTATAAAAATTACCTTGGTATTGGCAATTTCTTGGGAGTTACAGGGAATAGCCTGAGTCAGCTTCTCCCACAGGGGGAAGCTTTTGTCCGAGACCAAATAGCACTGGTAGGTCCTGCAAAGATAAAAGAGTTCTGGCATTTGGTGTGGGAGCATGGTGCCCGTGTTCTAGTCTCCTTGTGCCCTCTGGATACTCAAAATAAGGTGAGTGGCTTGGTGGGGAAAGTAGAAGGAAGGGTGGTAACATTTTTGCTTGAGGTTAATTAAATTAAATTAACATTTGGAGTTTGGGGGCAAGGGATCCAGTCTATCAGGGGCCTGGGTAGCGGGCATTTGGCAGCCCCACGAGTGGGCACTGGGGTGGCACTATATATGCAGAAATGGTGGCCAGTGGTGGAACATCCCATCCACATCGAGGCATTGACTGTCCACTGGGTGGCACAGAGAGACGTGGAGGGGTGGCTTTCTCTTCATCTGAGAGTCAAACATGTAAGTGTCTGAATGGTGGAATAAGGTGAGGGTCAACACTGGGGAGCAGGGAGGAGGAGGCAGCCCAGACCTGGGTCCCAAACTTATTCTTCTAGAATTGTCCACAGTGGGGAAGAAGGGAAGGAATGAGAGGCTTCTAGGTGGTGGTGGCCCATCACATTCTGCCTCCCTGCCCCCCTCCCTTGGGTCCCCAGGAGAAGAAAGAAAAGGAACTCAAGGTGAAGTTGCTGCAGTTCCCATACTGGGAAAGTGGGCAGGAGCCTCCAGCCTGGGTCCTGTTGTCCTTCCTGGAAGCAGTAGGGCAGCACTACTCACGGATCAAGAGAAAGAAGCCAAAAACAATGCTTGCTTACTCCAGGTACCAAAGAGAAACAGGGTGTATGGGGAGGACGGGGGAGGAAGATGGTAGATCTGTCCCCTTAACCTCACCTCTTAAATGGGTCCCATGTACCCAGTGTCCCTTTTTCACCTATCAATCAACAAATGTTTGTTAAGTCCCCACTATGTGCTAAGGACCATCCTAGGTGCCATGATATAAGTACAAAGAATGAAATAGTCCTTACTCACCTACCTCTCAGGGATATTAGTTAGTCAAGCATTTAGTAAGAGCCAGACAAATACCTAGTGTGTCAGACACTGGGAATTTGAAACCAGGCAGAGGGCCCAGTTCAAGTGTCCAGATTAATGGCTTCCTCCCCTTCCCCTCCTGTCCCCTGCACCCCAATCACAGGACAGGAAGGGTCCAGTTGGGAATTTTCTTGGCCATGGATCAGCTGCTGCAGCAGGCAAAGTTCCGGGGCTCAGTGGACATCTTTGGCGTGGTCCTGCACTTGGCAAAGGCCTGTGACTCTATGATGCCAACACTGGTGAGAGGTGGGAGTGGGTGGGCATCATCTCTGGGATGTGGGTAAAGGCAGAGATTTGGGCAAGAATTGCACTGGCAGCTGAATGTGGGCACCAGGTGGCGTTGCTGACTACCTTTGCTCTTTTTCTATTGGGTGCCTTTGGAGAGAGATGCTTCTGAGGCCTGGGGAAGACCCGAGAGGCTTAAAGCTAGAAAGGGGTTTCTAAAAATCAAAGCCCAACCCCTTTCATCTTTCAAATCAAGAAACTGATAGCCCCAGAGTTCTTCCCCTTCCTGGTTTTTACCCACTTAGAGATAGTTCTTGCTCAGGCCCTTTGCCCTCTCCCTTCCCCCCAGGAACAGTACATTTACCTCTATGAGTGTGTGGGCAGTGCCCTGGCCAATGGGCTAATCTAAGGCAAGGGGTACATCTTCCTAGGAGCCAAAGAGTCTTGGAGCCCTTCCACTTTGGATTCAGATTGAACTTGGCTTGGCCAGTGTGGATGAGTCTCAGGGGTCTGGCCAGGGCCCCTCCCCCTGTGGGGGTGGGCTCCATGTCCAGTCTCCAGGACTATGAAATTGTGGGCCTCTGCAAATAAACACAGATGATCAAAAGCTAAGGCTGGGTGTATTTTGTCCTCTCCTCCTCACCTCCCCTCTTAGCACATACTGGGGTAAGAAGAAGGGTCAAAGCCAGGAATTAGTTGAGTCAAAAGACAATAGGAAGGGTCCTTTATGCTTCATTCTTATTTCTAAGTGAAGAGGAAGAGAAGGGAGCTGGGGAGGGCTGGGGAAATCAGAGATTTCAAATGGGATTGCTAAAGGGAAGAATTAATGGCTACTTGAAGGTATATAGCAATAATAAGAAATAGTATGGTCTTCTATGAGACAAGTACAATTTAATATTTTAAATATTCAGTGGATCTACAAGGTCAAAGATGTGTGTGTTGACTTCTAATGACACTACCCATACCTGCCCAACCTGGTCCATGATCTGTAAATCTGTGTGTGTGTGTGTGGTTCCATCTAATATGTTGGGGCCTTCCTCAAATGCTCTTCACATTTTATTCATACCAGTAGAGTCACTGGTTATTCAAATGTTAGCATGTATCAAGTATGATTGTGATGTCTGTCTATGGGATGGTTGCCAGTTGACGGACCAACGCTACTCCTAGGGGCTCTCCCTCTTCTTCCCTGTTAGTGACATACCATTTCTCAATAGCATCAGTACCTTGTGTTTGTGGGCTCCCAATTATATTGGACCAGGGCGCTATCTGTCTCAGTTATGACATATCTCTGTGTAATCACTATAGTGTGTCTGTGAAACATCTGAACCAGGCTGCTGAGATGCAGCTATCTTGTGTTTCTGTGACATGTCTCTCCCTGAAGGGAGACACTGGAGTCACCTTTTCTTTTCTTTTCTTTTTTTGCCTTTTGGAGGGCAATTGGGCTTAAGTAACTTGCCCAAGGTTACACGGCTAGTTTTTTTTGTGTGGGTATTAAGTGTCTGAGGCCAGAAATGAACTCGGGTCCTCCTGACTCTGGGGCTGGCACTTTACTCACTGTGCCCCCTAGCCTCCCCAAATATCTTAATTTTTTTTTTTTTGCTTTTTGGAGGGCAATTGGGGTTAAGTGACTTGCCCAAGGTTACATGGCTAGTTTTTTGTGTGTTAAGTGTCTGAGGCTGGCTTTGAACTCAGGTCCTCCTGACTCCAGGGCTGGTGCTCTATTCACTGTGCCACCTAGCCACCCACTGGGGTCACCTTTTCTGATGTTCTCTCATCACTGGGTGTGGGAAGGTGGAGGCAGTGGATGTTGTGACTCTTACAGATGGACTTGGGGCCTATCCTAACCTGTTGACCCCTGATCCAGCTGGTGAAGCACATTTCTCCTCCTGCCATAGCTATCCGTTTGGGGGGGACAGCCCAGATTCCAGCATCTCAAGCAGGCTTCCCTAGGCCCTAGTCTCTTAGCCCTGCCCCTCAGTATTCATAGGAAGCTTATCTCATGTATCACTGACATCTATCTATAGTTAAAAAGTTCCAATTAATCAATTACTAATAATTGCTAGTGATCATTCCATGATAAATTCAAGAATCCAATAACAATTACTCAAGAGTTCAGTTTCAAGCACAGGCTTGGTCTATTATCTGGAAATTCAAGCAATGATGGTTTTAAAAATACAAAGCAAGTAAAGGTCAATGTTGTAACTCCAGGTGTTAGCACATTGCTCTGACTCCCAGAGCCAGCTGGTGGTGAAGTGGATAGAGCCCTGAGGAGGCAGGAGGACCTGAGTTCAAATCTAGCCTCAGACACTTCTAGCTGTGTGACCCTGGCTAAGTCACTTAACCTTTGCTTTAGTTTCCTCAACTATAAAATGGGGACACTAATAGCATCTATCTCACAGGGTTGTTGTGAGGCTCAAATGAGATTGTTTTTCTTTTTAAGTACTCAGTGCCTGTAACATAGCAGTCATTATATAAATTTGTTTACCCTTAGTCCCCTACTGCCTTAATCAACTAGCCTCCTACTTTCTCTCAAGTTCCTATGGCCCTAGGGCTTTAGTCTTAAGATCATAAGTTATAGACCTGGAAAAGACCTTCGAGATCTTTTAGACCAGAAATATCAAACTCTCCATTTGCAAAACTCCTTAGTGCAACCTGAGCCAGATTAAAGTATAATTGGGAAATGTTTTGTTTTTGTTTTTTTATGCTTTTTGAAGGGCAGTTGGGGTTAAGTGACTTGCCCAAGGTCACACGGCTAGTGTTATGTGTCTGAGGCTGGATTTGAACTCAAGTCCTCCTGACTTCAGGTCCAGTGTTCTGTTCACTGCACCACTTAGCCACCCTGGGAACTGTTTTAATGAAATAAATAAAAATGCAATACAATGAGCTGCTACTGTTCAGGCATTTCAGCCAAATCTACTTCTTTGTGACCCCATTTCGAGGTTTTCTTGGCAGAGATACTGGAGTGGTTTGCCATTTCCTTCTCTAGGTCATGTTATAGGTGAGGAAACTGAAGCAAACAGGGTTAAGTGATTTGCCCAGAGTCATGCAGCTAGTAAGTCTGAGGCTGGATTTGAACTCATAAAAATGTGACTTCCTGATTCCAAGCCCAGTACACTACATCACTGTGATAGTAATGGCAATTAAAGATTCCCCTGTATTGGCTTGGTTTTCAAATTGATTGTGTTAAAACCCAGAGCTTGTTAATACCACCTGTGGGATGGACTTTTTGATGTGAAAAGAAAGTCCTGAACTGGGAGGAGCTGGTGACGTAGATTTGGAGAGACAAGAGAGAGGCGGAAGATCTTTTTGGAAGCAGCACCTCGTGGAGAGAGAGAGACTAAGAGAATTGCTGGTGGCCGCTTTGAGTTGCCCTGGACTTTTGAGACCTGCCCCCTGAGCTGCCAAGGACTGAGGAGACATGGCTGTTTTGCTGGTACTTTATCTGTCTGTTTTGATGTTGTTTTGCCAGATTTGTCCACTGGTGAAAGACAGTCCTTTTGTTGATGAAGTCCTGGAACCTGGCTGTTCAGTAAGAAGCTCTGAGACTGTCCTGCAGACAGAGAGTGAATACTGTCCACTGGTGAAGGACAGTGCTGTTGTTGCAGGGGTCTGGAGACTGTCCTGCAGACAGAATGAATACTGTCCACTGGTGAAGGACAGTGCTGTTGTTGCAGGGGTCTGGGAGCCTTTCTGTTGGTTCAGAAGCCCTGAAGAAGGATTTTCTTGTTGTATGTTTACAGAAATCCTGGGAGAGGGCTTTGCTAATGTGTTCAGGGGTTCTTGGACTGTTCTACAGACAGAGGATAAATTCATGAAGGGATTGGCAATGTATCTTATGGCCTTGCTAAGCCTTGTCTCCCCAGGAACTAAGATTGCTGAGAACTTGCCTCGTGTCAAGATGAAGAAAAGACCTCCATTTGGGTATTAAGTGCTGTGTTTAAACTTGATGTAAACTCTGGGGTAGATTCAATTGTGATTCAGGGGTGGGGAACTTTTGACCTTATGTTTGGAAACTAATCTCCATTTGAGAAGAGGGGCTTTGTGGTGGACTTAATTAAGGTATAGCCCAGGGGTGGAGAAGTATTTAGAACAGAGACTTTGTAATTGATTGAATGATTGGAAGGTCCTGGGGTGGGGTAGTCCTTGGAGAG
>NW_027187372.1:27482946-27563901 GCF_028583685.1 Petaurus breviceps papuanus
AGAACCCCTGAACACATTAGCAAAGCCCTCTCCCAGGATTTCTGTAAACATACAACAAGAAAATCCTTCTTCAGGGCTTCTGAACCAACAGAAAGGTTCCCAGACCCCTGCAACAACAGCACTGTCCTTCACCAGTGGACAGTATTCATTCTGTCTGCAGGACAGTCTCCAGACCCCTGCAACAACAGCACTGTCCTTCACCAGTGGACAGTATTCACTCTCTGTCTGCAGGACAGTCTCAGAGCTTCTTACTGAACAGCCAGGTTCCAGGACTTCATCAACAAAAGGACTGTCTTTCACCAGTGGACAAATCTGGCAAAACAACATCAAAACAGACAGATAAAGTACCAGCAAAACAGCCATGTCTCCTCAGTCCTTGGCAGCTCAGGGGGCAGGTCTCAAAAGTCCAGGGCAACTCAAAGCGGCCACCAGCAATTCTCTTAGTCTCTCTCTCTCCACGAGGTGCTGCTTCCAAAAAGATCTTCCGCCTCTCTCTTGTCTCTCCAAATCTACGTCACCAGCTCCTCCCAGTTCAGGACTTTCTTTTCACATCAATAAGTCCATCCCACAGGTGGGATTAACAAGCTCTGGGTTTTAACACAATCAATTTGAAAACCAAGCCAATACAGGGGAATCTTTAATTGCCATTACTATCACAATCACCTAGCTGCCCATGCAATATAGCATAGATAATGTTAATTTGTGGTTTTCTAAGTCAGTTTGTAGCCCACAGAGATTCAGTTCTATTTGAATTTGACACCACTCCTCTCATTTTTATAGGTAAGGAATTTGAGACTCAGAGAGGGAAGCACTTTGCCAAAAGGTGACTCAGGTAGTGAGTAGCCCTGCTAGGTTTAGACTCTAAATCTAGTTCTTCTGAGGTTAGAGGAAGGTTCAGGAGTGTTCTGGTAAATGTTTACCAACTATCTCTCAGAAAAAGCAGGATATACTTTTAAAATTTATTCTGTATTATTAACATTTATTATTAAGTCTAGACAAGTGGCATCAAACTCTAATGGAAATGAAGCTTCTAAAACTGAGTATACAAGGATACATGAACACTGCAGATTGACTTAGAAAATCAGAGATTAACATTATATATGTTCTCTGGTATCTTAATTTTGTTAAATATTTTCCATTTACAATTTAATCTTGTTTGGGCCTCACTCCACCTACAAGCCATGTGTTTGACAGTCAACAAAACAATAAATCAAACACTGATTTGAAGTGGATTTCTGACAATTTAACAATTGGTTCTCAGAAGCTAGTTTGAGCTAACTCTGGCAGGCACACCCTTGGAGGTGTTTACATGCCTGAACTCCCCACCTTTCCCTAAGTGCTGAACTTGGTAACTCGTTCCTTATTGAGTCCCCATCTCTCTCTCTCCATTTGGCCCCCATTTACTCTGTAGGAAAGCTGCTCCCTCTCCCTTTCCCTTTCCCCATTTCTCCCTATTCCTCCAGTTTCACCCATCCCTTAGTCTCAGTCCCCTATATTCCCAGCCTTCCACCCTTAGCTTCCTGAGTTTCTTATTTGCCCCATTTGCCCAAGATCCCAGACTACTAGTCTCTTAGCCCTCAGTGTTTCCTTTAGGCTAACTGTACCCCAGTGGGGCACCCTTCTTGTGGAATGGGGTATCCCTCTTCTTCCTTTCCACAGATGTTACCAGGGGCAGAGACAATGCAATGTGCCTTATCTAACTGCTGACATCATTGGGGACCACCCACAGCCATAATCACTCATCTGGACTCTGTTCACTGCTAGGAGAGCCTGGGTGGAAGGGGGAGAGTCGTACTGTGATGTGGGGTCAGGAGGCAGAGGTTTGGCTGCTCCTATGGGAGGATGGAGATCAGGCCAAGCTGGCCAAGTTCTCCTGACTCCTGCCCTCCTTTACCACTCTCAGCAACAGGAGCCTAGGAGAGAGAATACTGGAAAGGGAAAGGATTGGAAACTGAGACAGAAGGGGAAAGAAAAAGATAAGGAAACTGGGAAGTGGAGGAAGAGACACTCTAAGGCACACTTGCATTTGTGTAGGTCTGTCTGTTTCCACAATGGGATCTGGAAGACAACATCAGAAGGATCCTAGGGTGGATATCGTACAGAAGCATATGAAGGGCGAAGGGTTTCAATCTGCAGCATACCCTAGCTCTGGCTGTCTAATTGAAAGAATGAATGGAAACGAATTTATTAGTCATTGTGTTCCAGGCACTATGCTAAGGGCTGGAGACATGAACACAAGAAAGCAGAGCAGGTTTTACCTGGAAAAGTTTGCAATTTAATGAGATGGCGACACATGTTGGGCGGGATGGCCAGGGACAAATGTTCTGGACAGGAAAGTCAGAGAATAGAGACTGGAACCAATGTACTTTCCAGGACTAGAAAGATTGATTTGATTATTGTTCTTAGAGCTAGTGTTGGAAAGAGGAGAAGGGAAGACAGCATAGAGACCTATGTCTTGTTGATTGTGAGCTCCTTGAGGGCAGGGACCAGGCCTTACATTGCTTCAGGACCCCCTATAACACCCAGAACAGTGCTAGGCACATGCTATTTGGACTGGCTGGAAGTGAAGGCCTTGAGAGGAAAAAGCATTCAGAATCATAGATTCCAAGCTGGAAGGAGACCTCAGAGAGCATCTAGTCCAACCAGAAAGCCCAGCAGAGAGACAGAGAAAATGGAGGTAAGGACCTCATGGGTTTCCTGTTTCTCAACAGGTAGAGATGCTGGTATAAGACAAGGGATCTAGGTTTCAGGGATCAAGGGAGAGAATGTAGGGCTCCTTCAAAGGAGCACAAAATAGATTCATGATTGTGAGACCATGACCCCAGGCTGGCTGCTTTGGGATAGGAGAAAAAACACACACAATTCTGACAGGACATTGAAATCAGTCAGTCAATAAATGTTTATTAAGCACCTACCATAGGCCTGCACAACCTTTGACCTGCCAAAGGATTTCAGGTGACCTTCAAAAAATGTATATGTCTAAGCCAGGAGGCAGACATGAGTGGAGAGAGAATTCTAGGCATGGGGGACACAGAGAAAATGTCTGGAGCAGAGAGAGGGAGTATCTTACTCTCAGAACAGCCAGTATCACTGCCTTGAAAAGTATGTATGTAGAAGGTAGAAGAGGCTTTTTTCTATTTTTTTTTCTTTTGCTTTTTGGAGGGCAGTTGGGGTTAAGTGACTTGCCCAAAGTCACCCAGCTAGTAAGTATGTCAAGCATCTGAGGCCAGATTTGAACTCAGGTCCTCCTGACTCCAGGGTTGGTGTTCTATTCACTGTGCCACCTAGCCACCCCAAGAAGAGGCTTTTTTTGTTGATGTTTGCCCTTCGTTCTCGAAGAGGACCATGACATCAGGAAGGTAATGTCATGACTTGCAAGTGAATTGGATTTAAATGAGGGAGGGCTGTGCAAAGTCACTGGCTTCACTCTCTCCTCTAGAGCCATCTGGGTCCAGTGACAAAATATAGATCAGGACAACTGAAGATGACTGGGTATAAGAGGTAAGAAGACTGGAAAGGTGGGAGTAGTGGGATTAGTTTATAAAGGGCTTTGAATGCCAAATAGAAGATTTTATATTTGATATTGGAGGTGGAAGAAAAACCAGTGGAATTTATTGAGTAGGGAGGGGTGACATGGTCAGACCTGCACTTTAAGAAAATGATTGATGCCTGAATGGAGGATGGACTGGAGTGGGGAGAGATTAGGCAGGCAGACCCACCAGCAGGCTATTGTAGTAATCTAGGCATGAGGTAATGAGGGCCTGTACCAGAGTGGTAGCAGTCAGAGGAAAGAAAGGGATATGTTTGAAAGATGTTGCAAAGATGAAATCAATAGGCCTTGGCAATCCAGATTGGATATGGAGGTGAGAGAGTTGAGTATTGGTGGATGACAATTAGGTTTTGAGCCTGAGAGACTGGAAGGATGGTGGTATCCTCAAAGTTAAAAGGGAAGCTTGGAAGAGGGAGGGTTTAGGGAGAAAGTGGAGATCAGTTCTGGACAAGTTGAGTTTAAGATGTCTACAGGACATCCAATTTGAGATATCTGAAAGGCCATTGGAGATGGGAGACTGGAGGTCAGCAGAGAGTCTAGGACTGGATAGGTAGATTTGAGAATCATCAGCATTAAATCTATAAGAGTTGATAAGATCACCAAGGGAAGTCATATAGAGGGAGAAGAGAAGAGGGCCCACAGAGCCTTGTGGAACACCTGCGGTTAGTTGGCACCATCTGGATGAGGATCCAGCAAAAGAGATTTAAAAGAAAGTCAGGAGAAGAACTAGGAGAGAGTGGTGTTCCTAAAGCCTAGAGAGAAGAGGATGATCAGTTGGTTGTTGGCCTTTGTTCTCAAAGAGGATCAAAATGACATCACTACGTTAGAGTCACATCTTAGTGTGTCTGATCAGACCAGTATGAGCTCAGAGTGCTGTACCACAGGTTGGCACAAATAGTACGTGTGAACATTTAGGGTGAATCCTCTAAATCTGTACATCTTGCAACTCTTTTGAGATACTTCAATTCTACTTTGCTCAGAGCACAGCACCTTCTCTGATGAGGGCATGCCATCCTGGGAAGTCCTGTGCCAGTGCCTCCCCTGTCACAATAAGCTCCAAAGTTCTTAAGAGAGACCTTGAGAGTGTCCTTGTATCGTTTTTTCTGACCACCATATGTGAGTTCTCCTTAAAATAGTCTTTTTGGCAAGCATAAGTTTGGCATTCAAACAGCATGGACAGTCTATTGGAGTTGTATACTCTGTAGTAGAGTTTGAATACTTGGCAGCTTATCTGCCTTCAAGAAAGGACCTGTGTCTGGTCTCTTATCCTGCCAGGTAATCTTCAGAATCTTCCTAAGACAATTCAAATTGAAGCGATTCATTTTCCTGGCATGGCATTGGTAAGACCGTCCAGGTTTCACAAATATATAACAATGAGGTCAGCACAACAGTTTTGTAGACTTTCAATTTGGTTCTTTAGTCTATGATGAAAAGGTTTGGAAGACCCATTGTGGACAGCGGGATAGTGAGTTGGTAAGGGAGATATAGTAGGATTACCTAGCAACAGTGAAGGCCCAGTTGAAGTTATGTAAAGTAAATTCATAGTGGACCCAGTTAGAAGGGTTGTGTGATTTTCTTCACCTTTTTCAGCATTTGTGTAGAAGGAAAGTCAATGGATGATGGGAGTGATCCAAGGCTGAAGTTTGACAGAGAACAATTAAGGATATGATAAGGGGGGCCAGGGACTCAAGAGAAGAGGACAGTTTAGTATTGAACTGGTTCACCAGAGGGTCAAGATGGGGAAAAGAGAAGAAAATGGCTAGTGTGGCAGTAATAGCCTGAATTGAGAGATCGAGGGATTGGAGGCCGCAGTGTGGATGAAGAGTAGGGCTTGGTAGGGGAAGGCAGAAGGAGTGGTGGAAACTTAGTAGATTATGGTCAGATAGGGGGGTTTTAGAATTCTTGAACATGGAGGTGGTGCATTTGTGGGTGAGAGATCAAGGATGTTATTATCTTTGTGCATGGCTGAGGTGGGATGGAGGAGTAGGTCATGGGAAATTAGTAGACTGAGAAACTGAGTGGTTAGGGTGTTGAGAATTCTACTATCCAGCATCGGTCTACAGAGCTGCCTGGGGATGTGTAGCGGCAAGGACCCCAAGCGTCCTCAGGGTTTGCCGCCACCACAGGTTCTTGGATCTGCTTTGTTAAAGGAAAGCAACTCAAAATGGGTTAACAAGCTTACTTTAATCAGTCAGACCATATATTGTTTACCTTGTTCAGGGGAAAAAGGTCAGCATCCCGAACTTCAAAATATACAGGCAGAATTATCAAGACAGAGACAGATCAAGTAGACAGATTTCCAAACTGTCCAACCATTACATCCATACCCAGTCAACATCTGGGTTTCAACATCTGGGTTTTTTCAAAGCCGGGGACTCTCAACAACGGCTTCCCAGAATTCAGATCAAATCACAGAACACTTCTCAAAGTGAGTCCCAAAACAAAGCTACACATCAGGGCTTATATAGCCTTCTCCTGGCTCAGAGAATGTAACAACCTTGTTGACTCACTGGCCAATCAAGAAGTATCTACTGAAAAACAAGCCTCCCACCCCCATGTTTCAGGTGCACTTTAGCCTAGGGGCAGGGAAGATCTTCCAAATTTGCATTCCCATTACAGGATGCAGGGTCAGCTTCCCTGCTTTCTAGTTCCTCCTTGGCTATGCTTTCCCACTCTCTCTTCCTAGAGTTCTGGGCAGGAACTCTGGAGGCTGAGTCAGATAGAATTGAACAGGCAACATGATGTATAGAGTATGGGCTTAGAATCCTAGAGACCTGGCTTCGAATCCTGCCTCAGACATTTATTGGTTGAGTGACTCTTTGTGACTCAGTTTTCTTATCTATAAAATGAGGTGGTTGAACTCAGTTATCTGTAGGATTTCTTCTGGCTCTAAGATCCTATAATAAAAACTCTGGGTTACTCTTCTTACCTACTCTCCCTTTTATCTAGGGGGTAGAGGAGCAGTGGTAGAGCACTGGGCCTTTGAGTAAGGGAGTTCAGAGTTCAAATCCAGCCTCAGATATTTACTTAGCTGTGAAACCCTAATCTTCATCTGCCTCAGGCTCCTTAACTGTAAAACAGGAATAGCCAAGGCCCCTCTCTCCTCAAGGGTTGTTGTGAGGATCAACAGTTTAGCACAGTGCTTGGCATATAGTAGTTGCTAGCTTCCTTCCTTCCCTCCCCTGGGAAGTAGAATAAATAATGGCACAGGGTGTCGGGGAAGATGGTGGTAGGGTGTCGGGGAAGATGGTGGTAGGGTGGGGGGATAGAGTGTGTCCCAGAGGTATGGGAAGAGGGGAAGATCTTCCATTTCCCGGAGGATAGAGACAAAGGAGTTTGGTGAAATAGAAGTCTGGGCTGCGGCATGGGCGATATAAGAGATATTATTTATTCACTCTATTCCTGAATGTGTTGGAATTTGGGCCTTCTCCCCAGGCACCACCTCATCACTGAAGATGGGCCTGACTACACTGGCAAGTGAGGACATCCACTAATTTCCTTGTTTTCTTCTCCATCCCATCAGCCGGGAGGGGATGGAGGTGGAGGAGGAGGTTGAAAAGCCTCCTTGTGATCTAACTCAGAAGAGAATTTAGGAGTCAGACACCCAGGCTCCTATTTTCGTCCCTTACAGAAATCCCTCAGCAGCTCTGCAAAAAAAAAAAATAGAGATTCCATAATTCTTCAAACCAGGTTGCAGGGGAAGACCTGAGCCCCTAGGTGGAGCTCAACCAGTTTTTTGTTTTGTTTTGTTTTGTTTTTGGGGGCTTTTTTTTAGTTTAATTCAACTCAATCTGCTCAAGCTAATTGACATTCCACTCTGCTTGCTTCTCCCTAACCTTCTCCCAACCTCCTGAGCCCAATGAATTCAGGATTCTCTGGGAGAAAGGAAGGAGAATCTCTGTGTCTTTAACGACATATTACATGCTAGATCGTATAGGCCTGGCAACAGAAAGACTCATTCTCCTGAGTTCAAGTCTGGCCTCAGACACTTACTAGCTGTGTGACCCTGGGCAAGTCACTTAATTCTGTTTACCTCAAGTTTCCTCATGTATAAAATGTGCTGGAGAAGGACATGGCAAAACCACTCCAGTATCTTTGCCAAGAAAACTCCAAAAAAGGGGTCATGAAGAGTCGGACACGACTGAATAGGGACAACAACAGGTGCTTAATTAATGCTTGTTTCCTTCCTCCCCTCCCCTGGGGAAGTACAATAGTGGCACAGGATGACGGAGAAGGTAGGAATGGGGATTGTAAAGTGTAGCCCTAAGGTGGCAACAGGAAGGGAATCTTCCATTTCTCAGAGGATGGGATGGGGGGAAAGGGTGTATATGAGTGATTTGAAAAGCTGCACCATAGAGGGCCATGCCTCAGGGACACTGGAGTCCCAGATCTGGAGTCAGAGGATCTGGATTCAAATCCTGCCTCTGCTGCTTCCTACCCATGTTATCTCAAGTCATTCAACCTTTCTGGGCTTCAATCTCATCATCTGTAAAATAACTGAACTAAAGGAAATGACTTCTGAGGCCTTTTCCAGCTCTAAACCTATGATTCTATTCTTTTGGGATCATGAGGGACCAAGGAACAACAGAAGCAGTTGTTCCAATCTTTTCTGCCATATTTTGTGTGACTTAGTGGAAGTGGCTTCCCCAGTTTGGACTTCCATTTCCTTATGCATAAAAGGAAAGGACTGGATTAAATTACCTCTGGATCCAAATCCAGTAGTTGGCATCAAGGGTGTCTCTTTTATGAGAGGGGTTCTGTTCTTGGCCAGGTACAGCCCCTGTGAAAACTGCAGCATCTGCCACAGATTTAGAATAGGAAAAGAGGAAAGGGTGACCATAGGGTTCACTTAGACCAACTCATTCACTTTTTTTCATTTCATTTTATTTTTTTAATGTACAAAAATCTATTTTTTAATGTAGAAAAATCGCTCCCTCCCCAAACCACCATTTTTTTTTTTTAATATAAAGGATTAAACAGGTTTAGAAGAGAAGTGACCCCTCTCCGGGCTCCCCGTCCCTAGGGTATCAGGAGAACTTTCTCCCTTCCTCTCCAATTCAATGAATTTAGTCTGAGAACTTGAATTCCAACCCTGGCCTTACCTGTGTGATACTCAGTAAGTTACGCCCCTCACTGGGCTTGAGTTTCCTCTTCCTTAAAATGGACTTCTTTCGGACACAAGACAGGCAGTCTTTATCTGTACGTACCTACTGTGTGCTGAGAGCGCCGTGCTAGGCACTGGAGAAGAATCAGACGTGAACTAAGGCAAAGTCGGGCCATGCGATCACAGCACCTTCCTTTTACAATCCAGAAGAGAAGTCATTTGCGCAAAGTCCCTGCCTTCCTCTACGGTGTCTTCCAGCTCGAAACCCTAACATCCCGCACCTGGGTGCTCAATGGTCCCCTCATCTAACACCGCCCCGCCCCCGCCAGCCCTTGCCCCTCCATTAGGCAGCACTCCATCTGCCTGGCTGTCTCTGAGGTCCGTGCGCTGCTCCTCCCATCCCTGGATGACTGTTTCCAAACAAGTGCAGGTCCCTCAGACTCTGGGTTTCCTATGTGTTTCCCTTGGTTTTCTTTCTCGGTTTTTTTTTTCTTGAATGAAATTCCTGCCAGCTAGGAAGGGAAGGAGGGAGAGGGGAGTGAGCCAGAGCGTAGAAACTTTCCTTGACTCCTCCTCCGCCTGTGTCTCCCTCCCTTGGCAAGCCCAGCCCGTGAAACTCCAGAACGAAGATCACTCAACAATGCCTGCCCCTCTCTGACTGCGCCGTCCCCACGCGCTGCGCCCTCCGAGCAGCCGCTGCCGCTGTCGCCTAGCCAGGGGCTGCGCCTGTTGCGACAGGGAGGGAGACCGCCCGGGGTCCGAAGGCTGGCTGGGCTCCGCAGAGGGAAAGGGCGAGGGAGCTTTGCCCGCCGTGCCCGCCAGGTGCCCTTCAACCTGCCGGGCGCCAAGATGCCCACCCTGGCTCCGCTCTGGGCCGTGTGGCTCTATGCTGTCGTGTGCCACGGCGGGGCCCCCCAGCCGGGGCCAGCGCCTGCCTGCCCGGCGCCGTGCCACTGTGAAGAAGACCGCATCATGCTGTCGGTAGACTGCTCCGAGATGGGACTTTCCGCGGTGCCTGGGAACCTGAACCCTCTGACGGCGTACCTGTGAGTACTGGGCTCTCATTTCCTTCTCCACTCCTGCCTTGGGGGCACTACCAGGCAGCGGCTTGCTCTGGGTGCCCCCTGCCTGGGGCAAAGAGTCTGAGATGTTCCCTCTGTCCTAGGGGTGCACCCTGGGGCATCCTTGCTGGTCCATTCCTCTCTTCTCAAGTTGCTTGCTGAACCCCAGCAGAATTTTCTCCTACTGGGAGAGATTCGGATGTGTGTAGGGAATCCAGTTGACTTCTCAAGTTTGGCAAAGCTTAAGATAGCGAAAGCAAGGTGTCCTTGCTCTCCTAAATTTTGATTTTTCCAGTTAGTTGAGGTTCAGAGTCATGGCCCTGGTCACCTGGATCCCATGAGCTTCCTCTCCAGAGAGGATAGATAGTGCAGTGTAACAGAAAGGGCTCTGGTCCAGGGTTCAATTGCCATCCCTAACACTACCTGGGGAACCCTGGGCAAGTCACCCCATTTCTCTGGGCTTTGGTTTTCTTTTCTATGAAAGGAGGATATTGGAGCAGGGAAGTGGGTATTAGGGAGAGCAGCACTGCTGTAGCTGCCAAGAGGACCCCAGGATTCCGGTCTGGACGAGCATGAAATTCACTGGGCCACTATTTTCATTTCTTGAGCTCAGGGTTTGAGGGGGAAGAGACAGAGGGTAAGTCAGGGCATGGCTAATTGTCTTGAATGGGGTATGGGTCTGATGAGTGAAGAGCAAGGTAATCTGTTCAGTTACCCGAGCAAGGAGACAGATTTTGTGGAGCTAATCCAGGATTGATTTAGGGGTACTAGGGCCTGGGTTTTGAAGGCACATACTCAATTCCTGTTTCCTTGGTAGGGGGACCCACAGGGCACCCTCTGACCCTGGCCCTCCCTTTTCTCCCAAGGGCCTCTCTGAAGTTGTGTCCCCCGGGGGAGGCCTCCTCAGAGACACTAATTTGTGGGCAGACAACGAGGTTGAAAGGCAGAGAACCATTTTTAGTATCTGAGTTGGGGTGAGATAGCCTGGGGAAGAGGGGGATGTGAAGGAGAGCCTGCTAAGGGTAACTCAACTCAGTCCAACTGTGCAGGACCCTACAACCTGGAGAGGAAAGGGGCTTTGCCCCCAAACTTCCCTGCCTTTGGCTCTGGTTTCTAGTGGTAAGTACAGTAGGGGGGAAGATTGACTTTGTCCAGTATTGGGGCCAGGATGTTGTAGGGGTGAATGGCTAGGTGTCTATTTCCCATTCTATACTCTTTCTGAAGTCCTGGGGAAATGATCCTCCTCTCTTGTCCAAAGAGATCTAGCCCTCTCCTAGAGCATGTAAAACTGGAAAAGTCCAAGGCATTGAAAGAAAAAGACTCTTGGGAAGACTGGCTAAGGTTTGGGTAGCTCTGACATTGGGGTGTGGGTCTAGGCTTCCTCTATGGTTCCTCCTGGATGATAGGGGAGGTGGCTAGCAGAATAAATGTCATAGCACAGTGGAAAGCTCACTGGCATTGGGGTCAGAAGAGCTGGATTCAAATTCTATCTGTGAGACACCTGTAGTGTGACTTTAGGCAAATTACTTAATACTGATGGGCCTTGATTTCCTGTAAAATGAGGAGACTGGACTAGATGACCTTTGAGCTCTAGATCTCTGATCTTCTGACAAAGAGATGCTTCCTCCTCCTCCCAGATAGCCTTGGTCCCTAGGGCTTTTGAAAGGTCAGTGGATATGAGGTGCCCATGCTGGGCAGTTCTAGGAGTTGAACAACAGGTGGGATGATCAGAGCCAGTCTCCAGGGAGGAGTAAATCTATCCATTGCCTCCCACTCTTTTGGGGGAGAAATTGGAAAACCCCTGCCCCCCAACTTCTTCTGCCTGAGAGTTACTGCCTTTGATATCTCTCAGAGGTCCCACATTCAGGGCAGAAGCTAGTTGGATTGCTAGCCTCCCATTCCAGGCCCCTAGCACCTTTCTTTGAGGGTTTCTGGCATTCTTCCTCTTCTCTGTCCCAAAGCTCCATTTGATCATTACCCTCCTCCAAAGAATCCAACTTAGCCCACATGGGTAGGGGCCAGATGACTCTCCTTCCCTGTAAGAACACCAGGAATGGAAAGGCCAGCACTTCCACTTAGGGACTTGGGATCATTGGTATGCTTTTTCCCACCAACTTGAAACAATTTCCCCTAAACCCTCCAAATGATGTTAGGCTGTAGTATTCAGGGAAACTGGCTTTTCCTGAGCTTTTTTCCTGTCTGGTCCCTGTTGACTTGGAGCTTCAGGACAGATTGTCTCAGCTAGCCCCAGGCTGGATCCTAGTGTGGAGAATTCTCTCTCAAAGAGATGACAGATTCCAAGACGGTGCCTGGAATTTAACAGGAGCCCTTAGAATCTGGGTGAGAAAGGGGACACCGAATTATAGCTGCATGTCTTCTCTGCCCTTGCTTGGGCTTGCTTGGAGGTATCAGGTTTGGAGAATAGGACCCTTCTTTGTTCTAGTCCTCACCAGATGAACAAATAACAGCCCATTGGTGGTGGTGGGAAACAGGGCAGGATGCAGAGGGGATAGTCTAGTTTTGTTGAAAGACGTGGGCAGTCTAGAAGTGGGAGTGATGTTAGCTCATTCTACCTAGTTCCTTAATTTTAAAAAAGAAAAAATTGAAGCTGAAATGACTTATCAAAGGTCCTTCAGTGGCAGAGCTAGGATTTGAATCTAGGTCATTTGACTCCAAATCAAGTGTTCCTTCCCCAAGTATCAACTACATACGTGCAGAAGCATCAGACATGGTGTAAGGGTGGAGAAAGACTTGTTTTATCCTTTTCTAAATGGTATCTAAAGGAAACTTCTCAATTTAAAGGAAGCCAGGTTGCACAGTAGATAGAACTCTGGGCCTGGAGTCTGGAAGATTTGAATTCAAATCCAACCTTAGGCACTTAACTTTGGGGCCAGGTCACTTAACCTCTGTCTGCCTCAGTTTCTTTGACTGTAAAATGGAGATAATAATAGCACCTACCTCCTGGGGTTGTTGTGAGGATCAAATGAGGTAATATTTGTAAAACAAATCCATCCATGTTGCCTGGCACACAAAAGTAGCTTAGTAAATGCTAGTTTCCTTCCTCAGTTTTTAGCTCTCACATTTGGGTTAAGCCCAAAGGGGTGGGTAACCTGTGACCTCAAGGCCACATGTGACCCTCTAGGTCCTCAAGTGCAGGCCTTGGACTGAATCCAACCTTCACAGAACAAATCCTCTTAATAAAAGGATTTGTTCTATAAAACTTGGACTTGGTCAGGAGGCCGCACCCAAGGACCTAGAGGGTCACATGTGGCCTCGAAGCTGCAGGTTCCTCACCCTTGAAAGGTGACTAACAGACCTACTTGTTGGGAAATTCTTCTAATGTCTTTCTTAAATTCTTGCAGTGATTTCAACCCAGTTCCTTCGGTTTAGTCAAACTTCGAATTTTAGAACTGATAGGGTCTTAGAGATAGTCTGCTCCAGTCTCTTTACTATGCAGATGAGAAAACTGAAGACCAAAAAGGCTGTGGTTTGTTCAAGATCAACCATTTAGTAAACTGAGGTACCCTCCACACCAGGTTTCCTGATGCTTCAAAGACACGACAGTATCTCTCTTAAATTTCTAGCTCAAAGATAGACAATTGCTATGAGCAGGCATTGTTTCGTCCTTTGTGTTTGCGCCTCCACTGCCTAGCACAGAACTTGGCACAGGTAGGTGCTTAATAAATGCTTGTTGATTGGTTAAGGTGTCTGTTCTGTATACAGGTGGGGATATCAAAGGGGGGGTGGAATAAGAGTAGGGATGAATGAATGCTAAGTGAATGGAACCGGTGGGAGGCAGCTTGATGTGGATAGGGGGCTGGCTCCTGCGTCAAAGGATCTGGCTTTGAATGTAGCCTCAGCCACCTATCACCTGCAAAGCTTGGACATGTTACTGGATCATCCAACACTAACCTCTCTCTGTTAAATGAGGAGGTTGAATTTGATGACTTCAGAGATCTCTTCTAGAGAGAGAGAATATCTGTGGGACTGAGTTGTAGGGCATTTGTTTTAGTCTGTACTTGATAAAATAATTATGGGCTGATGGGTCCTTGAAGAAGGTGAGGTACTAGAGGAAGCATTTTTTTTTTGATAAGGGAGTTCAGTTCCTGATCACTGAGGCATTGAAATGAGCACTTCAAGGCTGACAAAGTGCTGACTTCATGAGAACCCTCTGAAGTAGACAGGGAGAAGGACTGGATCTATGATCTCACTGACATGGGGAACTTCCAGGTGAAGAAATTCCCTCTACTTGTGCAGACCAACACGTTCTCTGTAACTTGTAGTCCTAGAGAGTTGCTTAGACCACAAAGAGGTTAAGTCTTTATGTGTCAAGGATCACACAGCCTTTACGTGTCAAGTCCCAGAAGCTGGACTTGAACCCAAGTCATCTTGACCCTTTATCTACTATGCCCCTTTGCCTCTCAGCAAGTGACTTGATTCATCTTCTGACTCCAAATCCAGTACACTTCCTAGTATCCATGTGTGGCAAGGAAAGATACTTTTGTGTATGTATGTAGGGGAATCTTTATTTCTCATCCCATAGAAGAGGTATTTTATGAGGGACTATAACAAGCTGGATGACATTTGGAGTGCCTTTAGTGTCTCTGTAACCCCGGGAAGACCATATCATTCCCTACCAAGTTGGACTATTTCTGGGACTCTTTGGTTCCATCCATATTTAACTGAGCCTAGAGGGAAGGGGTTTTCTTCTGTCTGTCAAGACCTTGGGAGGAAGAGATGCTACAGTGTCTCCTTTGAACATTTTTTCCAGAATTCTTCCTGTTAAGAAGTTCTTCCTTATGTCTAACCTGAGCTTTGCCACTCAGACCAATAGATATGGTCACTTTGGGGCCCACTGTCTGTCCTGCTTCATCTGGATTGGGAAGATAGAGCTCAAATCTCCACAGACCACTAGCTTCTCCTTTTGCATCCCCCTCTGAATGTCTCGTTCTGTAGGACAGCATTTCTGAAGATAGATGTTTCTTCCCCACCCCAGTAAATAGAGCCCTGTCCTCGGTGCTAGGGAGCCTGCAGAGTAAGAAGGCCTAAACTCTGGAAAGTGCAATCACTTAATCAACAAGGATCCATGAAATGCCACTGTGGGCCGGGCGCTGTGCTGAGCGTCGGTAAAAGAAGGATAAGTTCACCTCTGTGTCTCCCTTGCCCAAACACACAGCTGGATATCCCAGATGGTGGGGAGACCTTGGAATCAGCTTTCCAGGCAGGAGGAAATGCCAGTTTCCTCAGCCCACCTCCTCAGTCCTGCCCTGAGCAGCCCGGGAGTCCTGTCCTAGATGCTCTGTGGGCTACAATCCCTCAGGGAGTTTCCAGTCTGAAGGGGAAGCCTTCCCTGTCTGAAAGAGGACCTCCTCCCTCCCCCATAGAAAAGGATGTCTAGTCAAGTGCAAATGCATATAAGACAAACCATACCCAGAACCGCTCTGATACCCAGTTTGCTACTTATAACTTGTGTGACCTTGAGCAAACTACTCCAAGTCTTAGTTTTCTCCTCTATAGAATCAATGGGTTGCATCAGATATTTTCCAAGGTCTCTTCCCAATCTAATGTGCTATGATCCTTTGATCCTTCCCTAAGGTTAGGTGCTTGCTCTGGGTCTTGCTCCCTTCACCCCCTTCGGTTGGACAGTGACTAAGAGAGGCCTTTCACGGGAATCAAGGGAGCAGCTAGTCAGAGACGTCTAGGGGCACTGAAGAGAAGGGGCAAACAAGGGGGAGAGTTATTCCAAGAAATGGGGTCCCTGGGGGGTATCTCCTGTGCCAGCCTCACTCCAAAGCAAGGCCTGGGGGCCCGGGCTCATCAGAGGGCAGACCCCAGGGGAGGGTTAGGGGTGGAGGAGGTTTGGGGAGGGGGGTGAGGAGGAGCCAACACCCTAGTTCAAAGGAAAGGCAGGGAACAAAGCCCTAGGCAAGAGAAAAAGGAAACCTCTTGGTTGGTTCTGGCATCAGGCATGGGGTGCGGTTGGGTGGGGTGTGGCTGGCGGAGGAGAAGAAAGCTTGGTTCAGAACAGAGTTGCCCCACCTCCATTCCCCACATCCCCACCCCAGGCCCCTTCCTCCACTATCCTATGAGCTTTCAACTTTGAGGCCCAGCTCCCCTCCTCTCTCTCCCTCCATCCCCCTGTCCCCAGGTTGGCATCTTTGTTTTGGCATCAGTGCTTTTCCTCTCCTGGTTGGTGCTCACAGCTTGTCTACCCCAAAGGTGGGTGGGGGTGGGGTAGACTAGCTCTCCAGAGGGAACAGAGATGAAAGAAAAAAAAAGGCAAGAGCCCAGCTGAAGCCAGCTTTTCTAGGATCCCCCCACCCACTCTGGACTCTGCCTCCTCAGTATCCCCCTTCTGCCTCCTGGAAGGGTTAGGGAATAGGCTGGAGAGATCTCATTGAGACCCATCTTCTAACTCCTTCCTTGAGGACAGGGGACATGGACTGCTCCCACCCTCCCATTAACCCTTCAGCTCCGTGGAAAAGAGAGGACTTTCAGAAGAGGTCTGCATCAGAGTTTCCCAGGTTTAGAGACACTGAGATAAGGGAAGGCCCAACCCTCAAGATGCCTAAGGATAAGGTCAGGGTTGGCACTGGGGAAGGTCTTTTGGAAAGAAGATATTCTTCAACCTGGAAAAGGCTGGCATTCCATGACAATGTATATATTTGTAGAATTCAGCTCTTCTCAAAAATTGGAAATCTAAAGAATTATAGAACTTCCTCCCCCCTCCCTCCTGAAGCAGCTCAGAGGACTATCACCCATAGCTCTTGTCTCTTTAATGCTGTAGTACCTCCAGAGGGCAGTGTCTTCCTCTAAATTCTGCCCTCTAAAGCTGTGTGACCTTGGGATAATTATTCACCCTCTCTGTGTGGGGAGAAGTAGGTTGGGGACCAGGAGGTCAAGGACAAGGACAGGCATATTTGAGTGCTTTGGGTTCCTTAAGGAAGATACAAAGGATAAAGGATTTAAATCTGAGAGGAGCAGGAGGAGGAGGCAGTTTCCAAATTTTTTTTGCCCATTTTCTAAAAAAGTCTTTTCCAGTTGGATCCACTTTAATGAAAAGGGGGTGTGTGATGCCCATTCCCCTTCCGTGGTTTAGGCCTCTCCTCTCTGTCCTCCAGACATGAAAGCCTGGGCCCCAGGAGGAGAAAAACACCAGAGAAGCCAAACTTGGTCAGTGAGAAGAGAGTTATTTTGGAAGCGGTGAGAGGGCATGGCAGGCGGGGGAGAGCTTTCAGAGAGCTATGGGGTTGGCACATCGCCCCTCCCCCCGGAGCTGTGCCAACCTGAGCAGCAGGCAGGGGCTGGGGCCAGCTGCTCAGGGACAGGGCACCTACAGAATCTAGGCTCCCTTTCATGTTCCTGCTCCCAGCCCCTTCACCCACTTTCTACCTTCTTTTCCATCCTTCCCTTAGGGCTGCCTGGAAGAGGGGGTCTTTGGGAAGGACTCTTTGCCCATCCTGTGCCCTGACTTCTCTCTAGCCCACTGAAGAAAGGTACCCCTTATAACCAGGTTTTAGACACAGAGCTGAGATCTAGGGTCATAGGAGAGGCATTGTGGTATAGAAGGATACATGGCTCTGGAATCAGAAGACCTGAGTTCAAATCCTGCTTCTTACTTGTACAAGTCACTTAAATCCTCTAGCCTCAGTTTTCCCATGTGTAAAATGAAGGAACTTACTAATCTCTAAGCCCCCTTTTAGCTCTAAATGTATTATTCTGTTGTCATAGTTGTAAATCCTATTCAACTTTAATTGAGGTACTCTCAGCATACCAATAAGGCTGACCACCAGGTGGGCTCAACCCCAGACTCTATGGTCAACTAACTTCGCTTCCCTTTGACCCAGATCCCTCACATTAGATATATACCACACTAGTAGTGTCCTAATGCCCATAACCTCCATTAACCCTTACTCTGCCATTCTCAGGCAAAAGCCACAGGAATTCTGAGCTTCCCAAAGGGATGGACAGGACTATGGGTATCTTAGTTTGGGTACTGTACCAGAGCTTGAATACAAATTGGTTGGGGGGGAGTGTGTGGGGAGAAGATTCCTAATGTGTCCAACTTCTCACCCTTTATGACTTTAACTTGTTCTCTAATTCAATAAACATTTATTAAGCACCTACTGTGTGCCAGGCACTGTGCTGAACTCTGTGGATTCAGTTAATTAAAAAAAGACAGTCCCTGCTCTCAAGGAGCTTACAATCTAATAAGGGAAGACAGCACACAAAAGTAGGCAGGGGAGCAGAGGGTGAATCGGAAACCAGGAAGTACCCAGCACAGGGTGTCTGGTTTTGTGGAGTTGAAACCAGGCAAAGTGTAGTAAGCTGAAAGTCCAGTTTCTGCCGTCTATAAAGGAAGGCAATAGGAGGAATTTGGTACCCTGCCCTCCAGCTTTCCAGTCAGCAGGAGGAGGCCCTCTCAGGTCCTCCCAGAGCTTTTGACTAGTAGAGATGTAGTACTCAAGGGAAGAAAGGTCTAGGCAGTTGGGAGGCACAAAGGATAGAGTGTAAGATCTGGAGGTGGGAAACCTGAATTTGTACCTGCTTCAGACAGTAGCTGTGTGATCCTGAACAAGTCACTTCACTTCTCCCAGCCTCAGTTTTCCAATTTGTAAAATAGGGATAAGAATAGCATCTACTTCATAGGGTTGTTGTGAGGATATGATGACATATAAAGTGCTTTGCAAACTTGAAGTGCTACATAAAGGCTTCTTCTCCTCCTCCTCCTCCTTCTGGAAACAGGGGAACTGTGCCTGGGCAACTTCATGGGAAGAAAGAATCAACATTATCCAGAAATGTTTATTAAGTAACTATAGTCACTGTGCCAAGTGTTGGTGGGGGGGAACAAAAATGGGTTCTTATAAACCTGCTCTCAAGTAGCTTACTGTCTAGTTGGGTGGATGAGAAGAGATCCTTCTGGGCAGGATATCCTCAGTGCCTTGTGAGGGACCCAGACAAGTGCAATGGTAAGGGAGAGGGTTGGCGCAGTCAAGGAAGGCTTCAGAAAGGAGCTAGGCACCAAACGTAGGTTAATGCAGATGGCTCGGATCTACTGGTCCAGCCCTCTCTCCTGACTTCTAGTCTCACATCTCCAACTGCCTCCTAGACATTTTGAATTGGATGTCTTGTAGATGCTTTAAACTCAATACGTCTAAAACGGAATTGATTATCTCCACCCCCCCCCCAAACCCTCCCTTCTTCCCACCTTCCCTATTACTGCCCATTTGGCTATCAAAGTGACCTTCCTAAAGGGCAGGTCTGACCTCGTCATGCCCCTCCTCTCCTTCCCCCTCCCATTCGATAAACTTCAGTGGATCCCTATTATTTCCAAGATTGTATATGAAATCTTCTGTTTGGCTTTTAAAACACTTCATAATCTGGCCTCTTCTTGTCTTTCCAGTCTTCTTATGTCTCCCTTCCCTCTACAATACCTGCCACACCAATCAGTCAATCGACATTTATTAAGCAGCCAGTACATATGTACTACATATATAGTAGGTGCTTAATAAATATTCACTGATTTGACTTAGCTGAGAGGAGGGATGAGTCCAGATATAAGTACGACTGTGAGCAGGGATCAGGGCTGCACTTGCGTTTTCACTGGCATAGGGAACTCCCAGGTGAGGTGCCTCCCTTTACTAATGGAAGTCACCACTTGCCCTGCAACTTACAGTATTAGAAAATTGTCTAATTGCATATGGACTCAGTTTTAAAATGTGATATTTTCCATGTTCTATTGAATTTTTATTTATTTTGTTAAATATCTCCCATTTTAACATGGTTCAGGGCCTACTCAGGACTGTGCTGGCCTGTGTTTGATGTCTCTGGTTAAGAGTGATGAGAAGGTAAAGGGCTTGCCAGGGTCCCCCAGTCAGGATGTGTCAGAGGCAGGGCTTGAACCCCCATGTTCCACCACCTGACTTCGATGTTCCTGACTTTGATGCTGACTCTCTTTCCATTGTGTCTCATGGACTTTTATCTCTTGACGTAGGAGTTCCAGGTATTAGGAATGGGGACTAAATCTTCAATTTGTTAGCATAAGGAACCCCCACTGTGTCCACCAATGTAGACCGTTGCCTGCTCTGCAATGTACAGGTTTTTTGGTCTTTTTTTGGGCGGGGGGAGGAGGCAAGGCAATTAAGGTTAAGTGACTTGCCCAAGGTCACACAGCTAGTAAGTGTGTCAAGTGTTTGAAGCCAGATTTGAACTCAGGTCCTCCTGACTCCAGGGTCAGTGCTCTAGTTATTTTTTAATGTATATTTTATTTCACCCCCAAAATTACCTGTTAGAAAATTTTTTAACATTTGTTTTTATTTTAATGTTTTGAGTTTCAAATTCTGTCTTCCCCTCCCTGAGAGGGCAAACAATCAGATGTTAGTGTATATTCTTTTTTTTTAATTCAATTTTATTTCATTTTCAGTTCCTCATTCTTTCCCCTTCCTCACCCTGTGAGAAGGCAAGAACAATAATGGACATTGCTGAGGAGTAGCCAAGTGATGGGATATGTGTGTGACAGTATATGGTAGAGGCGAGACTCAAACCCAAGGCTTTTGGGCTCTAGGGCCAGCTCTCTACCCCTGCTCCAAGCTGCCCCCACAAGGCTGTGAGTCAAGGCCCATAGATAAAGATGATATTGGGTCTCTTAAACTTCTCACACAAACGGCTCTGCTCCTTTCTCAATGATCTGTGATGCCATCCCCTTTGGGAATGGTTTGGAAAGACACTGGAAGAAGGTGGGTTTTGAAGAGGAGCTATTCCCTTTTCAAACAATGTAGATCCTTGCTGAGAGCAGGATCTCAGTGTTCTAATTCCCCATTCCCCTCCCCAGTTGCTTATGTGCTTTTGTCAGTAGGTGGGGCTGGGGCTGGGGGAGTATTCTTGAGAGCGTCCAGGCTGAAGGAATGATGAGAGTCTTTGTGGGAATGCCAGGGATTTAGATGTGGTTCTTAGGCTGGAAGTCATTGCAAAAGGTGGGCAGAGCTCCAGGGGGAGGATCTGGTCACCCATCACCTGTCATCCCTATTGGGCAATGTTCCCATGTGCCCTTGGTGGGTGGTGGCCTGCTTAGAAATGGGGAGGGGTGAGATAAAATGACCCTGATCCTCCAAGGGTCACACAGTGACCTAGATCCTATTTCCCCTCCTTCTGTGAAATGGGGGTTAGAAACCCCCCTAAATTAAGCTCCAGTTTCACATTGGTAATAGGGGACAAGGTCAATAGGCACTCATTGATGATCTTTCTTCTAGGATAACTTTGTAGAACCCATCAACATTATTACTCCCCATTCCTCATCCCTTGTACTTCATCTGATGAAGGGAGTGCCTCAGTTCCTGTATCTATCAAGTAGGGATAATAATCATAATCTCTGCTCTGCTTACCTCCTGGCACTGTTGGGAAGGTCAAATGGGGGTAATATCTAGGAAAGCCCTTTGAAAAGTTCCAACAGCTCCCACTTGGTTTTATTACTTTTCCAAGGGTGGTGTAGTCAATAGAGAACTGCACTTGAAGCCAGAAGCATCTGGGGTCAAGTTCGGCTTTGGATACCCACTGGCTGTGGGACCTTCTTCTGCAAGTAACTTAGCTTCTCACCGGCACCACTCAAAGATGAATATGATTGCCCACGTTGGTAGGAAATTCTCTCTAGCAATGGAATCAAGGTCAAGTGTCTATCCCTCTATGTTTCCACATCTGTATCCTGGAGGCATATCCCATGTTCTGCTGTGAAACTGGAAATGCTATTGAAATATCATCATCATTATAATTCTCACTTAGACTGGCAGCACCTTGAGGACAGGATCTAGGGCTCTTTCTTCCCTCTTTCCTGCATCTAGCACCTAGATGAGGGCTTTGCTTATGGGGGATGCTGGCAGATGATCTTAGGTCTAGGGATGGAAGGGTCACTCTAAGTCTCAGCAATTTAGTCAATCAACAAGCATGTATTATGTACTACTATATAGAGGTACTGTGTTAGGTTCTAGGGAAACAAAGACGAAAAGGAAACAGCTCCTGCCCTTAAGGAGCTTACATTCTATTTGGGGAGTTAATATGTAGACATATAAGTATATTCAAGCATATGTATACACACATATATATATATATACACATACACACATATGAACAATAAATATAAGTTGGGACTGGGGGGGAAGACTCTAGCAGCTGGGATGAGGGGTCAGGAAAGGGCTCTTGCAGAAGATGGTGCTCAGACTGAGTTTAAAAGGAAACTAGGGATTCTTAGGGGCAGAAATAAGGAGAGAGGGCACTCTAAGCATGGGGGACAGCCAGGGCAGAGGCAGAGAGATAGGGGCTGGTATGTTGGGTGCGAGAAGCAATGAGAAAGCCATTTTGACTGGACCATAGGGTGAGTAGAGGGGAGTAATATATAATAAGCCCAGAAAGGTATTTGGAGCCAGGATGAGAAGGGCTTCCAATACCAAACAGAGGAGTTTGTATTTGTGTCTAGAGATATTAGGAAGCCATTGACGTTTATTGATTGAGGGAGAGGCATGACTGGATCTTTGCTTTAGGGCTACCAGTTAGGTTCGAATTATAGTGGAAGACTTGTGAGACAAGTCAGCCTGCAAAGGTTGCCCTTCTCCTGCTGAGAAGGATCTGTCTTGAGTGAACAGGGAAGAGAAGGTTATTATAGCAGGGGGAAGGGAAGAAGGGAAGCATTTACATGGTGCTTGCTATGTGCAAGGCTCTGTCCTAAACACTTAGCAAATGTGGTCTCATTTGAGCCACACAGCAACCTGGGACGTAGGTGCTATTATTAGCCCCATTTTATAGATCAGCAAAATGAGGCAAACAGAGGTTAAGTGACTTGGCTAGAGTTCCACAGCTAGGAAGTGTCTGAGGCTGGATTTGAACAGAGCTCATCCTGACTCCAGGCCCAGTGCTCTATCCACTATGGTAGTCCAATGGAGAGGTTATAGGAGTGTAGTGGCCATATTAGCCTACTACCACCCCATTTTCCATATGAAGGAAGTGAGGCCCAGGGAGGCTAACTGGATTATCTGAGATTGCACAGGTAGGCATGGCAGGGAACAGGGCAGTGTCCCAGGTGGTGCTTCTGCCTCACCCTATCCTGTCTGGGAAGCTGTCTTCTCCCCCCAGGTCTCCCCAGAATCTGGGGCAGTCTCCAGTTGGGGTGCGTGTGTAGGGGGTTGGGGGTGGGAGAGAATCAAATGTCCAAGAATTGTGAGCATCGAGGCAGGAAGAAATGTAAACTAATCTCCTACCTTTGTGCTACAGGGCAGATGAGCAGAAAGGGATAAGGGGAGAGAGGAAGAGAGCTATTGTCCAGGACAAAAGTGGAGAATAAGAACAGGGCCAGAGACCCCATGGGGGCCCACCCCTACCCCAGCAAGCACAAACACACTCCCTCCCTTGGGTGGCCAGGAACAGTCCCCAATTCAGGACCCACTGGAGCCAAGAGAAACCTGTTGTCCCTCCTCCTGCCCCTTGGGGCTCTGACAGAGAAAAGGAGAGACTGTGAAGTGGTTATCTTCTCTCCCCCAGTACCCTCCGTCCCTCCCGCAAGCCCTCCCCATTGGCAGTGACACGGCTCTGGGAACCATTGAACTGGGAGATGGTGGAATTCAGGGAGGGAGGGGGGAAGGAAGCTCTGTCCCTTGACAACTTGAAAGACCCTGTGCTGCCTGTGTTGGGGCTTAAAGAGAAACCAGGCAATGAGCTGAACAAGAAAATAGGCACTGGGCTTAAAAAGAAGTCACCTCTTCCCACCAGCCCTGTCATGCTGAGGGACAATGACCATTAGTGGAGGAAAACTGAAGCAACATATCCCTGGGTCAAGTTCTGCTAGGTAGGGCCTCTCAAGAACTGTCTCCCTTCCCACTGTGTTGGGTGTTCTTGAGCATCAGAGCTGATTGGCAGCCCATGGGAAGAGAGAGGATGAGCTCATCTGAATCTCGGGTCAGTGGGATCCAAGCACGGACCCAGATGGAGCACATGGAGGCCAGGCCAGGAAGACAGGATGGATGGAGCCCTTGCTAAGATGGGGGTTATCAAAGGAATCTCACAAGTCAGTAACAGGAGAATCCTGAGCAAGTAACTTAGCTTCTCAGGCCCTACGGGCAGGTGTACATGCTTGGTGTCTCATCTGATCCTCACAAGAGCCCAGGGAGGGAGCTGCTATTGTTATCTCCATTTTACAGATGAGGAAACTGAGGCACAGAGAGTGTCCAATTGCCTGGGCTCACACAGCCAGAAAGTAAGTGAGGCAGAACTCAAACTCAGGTCTTCTTGTCTACATCTCCAGCCCTCTATGAACTACATAGTGGAGTTGCCTCTAAACAGAGCTTAGAATTCTCGTCAAATCCCACCTGCTTCTCCAATCAGCCTCAACCAGCACAGATTTTTCTCCTTGAGCTTTACCTCCCTCAATCTATGCCAGCTCAGGACCATTGGAGCTCTTGGGAAACAGCTTTGGCCTCCTGGCAACTTATCCTCTCTCCCCTAAGTCAGTGTTAGAACTTGAAAGGCATCTGCTGTGCCCTAAAGGAAACCTGGGCTGGCACCAGCACTCTTAGGTTCCTTTCAGATGTCCCATGAGTCAGGTCCTTGGTTTAATGTCCCATCTTCCCATTCCCCCTTTCCCAGTCCTTGTCCTTCAATTGACTTGAAATACAGAGTCGCTGGGTTAGAATTCTACCTCTGCCCCTGACTTGCTGGGTAACTTTGTTGGCTAAGTTTTCAGAACCTTAGTTTCCTCTCTAAATATATTTGTCTGTGGATAATGGGATGCTAAAGGAAAAAAAAGTGACAAGGATTTGGTTTGAAGATCCCAAGAAACCCAGGACTGAAGAGAATATCCACAGAATCATGGAAACTTGAGCGGAAAGGGATCTCAGAGGCTATTCTAACCTGTGTCTGAACAGGCCTTCCCTTTCACTCTATCAGACCGGTCGTCATCTGGACTCCAGCAAAGGGTGCCCTGCTTCCTCCTGGGGCAGCCTACTTTGCTTTGGCGTAGCTCTCAATGTTAAGAAATTTTTCCACGCACCAAGCCTAAATTTGTCTCTCTGAGAATTCCACCCATTGCTCTTCGGTCAGCTCTTTGGGGGCCTTTCCGCGTGACAGTCTTTCAAATGCCTAAAGGCAGCTATCACGTACCCCCTAAAGAAAAGGATATCATGGTGTCATGGCTCCTGGATTCCAAGTGGGCTCTTAGTGGTACTCTGGGGACACAGATTCCCTGGGCAGTGCCCGTTCCCTCTCAGCTCCATAGCCTGTCCCCTCCAGCACCTCTGAAGGGCTCCATGCCCAGTCCAGAACAAGGCCCCCCATTAACTATGTGCAATAAGCGGAATGAGGAATGCCCACCTCCCCCCTGCCAGCCCACGCTACGCCAGCTCTCGCTTCCATGCCCGATCCCCATTCCTGAATGCAGAGGCCCAGGGTGTTCCTCTTCTCGCTCTGCTTGCCCGGCCAGGACCTGCCAGAAAGCGTTAGCCCTAATGGGCCAGATTGGCACAGGAGCGGGGAAGTGGGGTGGGGTAAGAGGTCACTATTCCCCAGGGGAAATGGGGGTATGTTAGATCTATTGGGGGCCACTTATTCATCTTCAGAGAGACAGCTCTTGAGGGGTAGGTGAGGAAAATACTTGGGCTAATTCTCTGAATGCTGAATCCACCCCACCCCTTAATGAACTTAAAGTTCTCAATTCCCACAGATCTAACTGCTTGACCTGGGGGTGAAGACACCTGGGTTAAAAAGTTTAGATCACCAGCATTATGATTAGAAATAATTGGGGCAGCTAGGTGGCACAGTGAATAGAGCACTGGCCCTGGAATCAGGAGGATCTGAATTCAAATGTGACTTCAGACACTTAACACTTAATAGCTATGTGACCTTGGGCAAGTCACTTAACCCCAATTGCCCTGCTCTTCCCCCTCCAAAAAAGCAAAAAAAAAAACCCAAACCCAGAAATAATCGCTGAATATCAAATCTAAAAAGTCACTTGACCCCCTAATTTTACAGGTGAAGAAAGCAGCACAGAAAGGTGAAATAATACTCCAATTAATAAATGAGTGAGTGGGGGTTGGTAGTCCCATTTGCTGGACTCCCAGTTCTTTCCACTATATACTCTACTGTCTGAGGGAGCCCTCCTGAAATCATCTTGTCCAGTCCCCTGCCTCCAGGCTAAGCTCAGATTGGGGCTGAATTAATTCCACTTGTGACAACTTCTAGAACATTGCTCTGATTTTTCACCACTGTGATCACTGGAAAGTTCTGCCTGATGTCTAAATAGAATCTGTTTGCTACAGAGTCAAGAGTTTTCCCCCTTGTTCTGGCTAGAATGGATGTCTTTGGAATCATATCTTCAAATCTAAGCTCTTCATTTTAGAGATAAGAAAACTGAGACTCAGAGATTAGCCCCTATTCACAAAGCAAATTCCCAGTAAAGTTCAGCCTCTAGCCTCTTCATCCTGGGCCTAATCTTCTTTTTCTTTTCTGGGTTCTGTTCCTTTAATCTCTCTAGGCCATTCAAGATCTCTGGTGTCCTCAATCAGATTCTCATTCAGAGTCACATCCGATGTCACATCAGGGGTTCTGGCTCTAGCTCGGCTCAGCACCATCCCAGTCAAGCTGAGGGACAGAGACCATTAGTGGAAGAAAACTGAAGCAACATATACTTGGGTCAAGTTCTGCTAGGCAGGGCTTCTCAAGAACTGTCTCCCTTCCCACTGGTAACAAGGCAAGGAGAGAGGATGGACCAAGGACTGTCCCAAATGTCCTTCACTCACACTCAAGACAGCAGGGGTTTTTCCAAAAGGATCTCTATCCTGACTGTCAAGCACTCTCATCAATTACACCATCCCCCAACTACTTTTGTACCCCACCGACTCAGACTCACAAATTATAGTTCATTTCCATCTAGTTCTGGCATTTCCCCCCATTCTAGGCCAAATCAAGTCCCCCAGTCTTCACTTGCTACAGGAAATCTTCTCTGAATTCACCTGGGCCTGGGCCATTCAACCCACCTAGTGTTTTCTCTCATATTTATAGCTTTAGCTCTGCTCAGTCATATTCGTTTGAACTTGCTTTTCTCTCTTATGTGTAATTCCTGTGGTTCTCTCTCATCACTGGGAGATCCTTGGGACCAGGGACTGTATCTTCTTCTTTCTCTATTTTCCCTCCCTGGCTCTCTGTCCCTTCTAGTGCCTACTGTCAAATGAGATAATATTTGTAAAGCACTTAGTGCAGTGCCTGGCACACAGTAGGTGCTTAATAAATGCTTCCTTTCCTCCCTCCTCCCTTCTTCCCTCCCTTTCTTTTTTCCTTTCTTTCTCCCTCCCTCCTTCCATATGAGTTTTGTGCATAGAGGCACCTGTAATTAAAGGTGCCATGTGAAGATTCCAACTTAGCTCTGGTCATAGTGTTTGCTGTCCAGGCTCCTGACTATGTTCAATGGCCTCCAGGCAGGAGAGAGGCCTCTATGTGCTCCCCACTAAGCAACTGCCAGGGGGTTTTGTGTTTATCCTGGTCCCAGGTTTAATGCAGGACAGAATGACTCTCAAAACACCAGAAACCTCTCAGGAGAGAATGGGGACTTAGCTCAAGTCTTGAGAGATTCCCTGGAGAGGGCCATTGGGGGCATGAATGCTTGGCCTTTGGCTTATGGACACTGGCTGAAGATCAGAAGATCAGGAGATCAAAAGATGGGGAGATCAGTGGCACAGCAGGTGGTCACTTGGAGGCGCCAGAGGCTGCAGCTGCTGCCTCATCAGTCCTGGGACTGACCCAGGACTCCCTCCTCTCCTGTTCCCTTCTCCCCAGTCCTTTTCCAGCCAATCAGAAACCCAGACAGGCTCCCCTTCTGCCCACCAGGGGCTCCCAAGCTACACTGTTGTCCCAGATGCAGGCCAGGAGTGGAAGTGGACAAGCTCTGACTGGCATCTGTGCCAACCTTTGGGGGCACAACTCAGGTCCACTGGGTACCCAGAAAGAAATCATATCCTCCTAACCAGTTCTGCTTGCTATAGCCTGGCCCAACAATGCAGAGAGCCTGGGGATGCTATTTTCTATCTCAGTTGTCTATCTAGTCTCTGACCTCGAATTTCTGGCTCTTATGGCAGTCTTCATTCAGTCTTACTGCATGCAGAGTGAAGGATGTTACACATCAGAAAGAACTTTCTGATGGAGACTGAGGGTGACTGGAACTTGTTTCCTTAAATATTGGACAAAGAAGGAGGGTACTTTGACTAGGCAGGCAAGTGAGGGAGGCTGAGTCCTACTTGGAGAAGATGATAGTCGAAATTACCTCTTATCCACAGGTCTATTATAATCCCAGTACCAATGCAGGGGAAGAAAAGGGCCAAGAGCTACAGTAATAGTCACAATAACTAACATTTACACAACACATTTGTCAGTCCTGTCTGACTCTTCCTGACCATATTTGGGGGTTTTCTTGGCAAAGATCCTGGAGTGGTTTGCCATTTTCTTTTCCAACTCATTTTACAGATGAGGAAACTGAGGCAAAATTGAGGGGTTAGGTGATTTGCCCAGGGTCATGCAGCTAGTAAGTATCTGAGGTCAGATTTGAACTCAGGAAGATGAGTTGTCAGTGCTCTATCTGCCTAGCTCCCTGACATAGCACACACTTTACACACTTTATATAAATTATCCCATTTGTTAGTCACAGAAACCCTGCTCTACTACAATCAGTAAAAACTGATTGTAAAAAACCAAAACTGAGTCCCAGAGAAAATGACTTATTCACAGTCACACAACGAGTAAGTGTCCAATGCAGGATTTGGACTTAGGCCTTCCTAACTCTAAGCCCAGCTCTCTAGCTGCTATACCACCTGGCTAAATTTAACAGGATTGAGACACAGGAGTCATGCGGGGTAGTGGTTTGTGCTGCTCAAATGAGATAATAATTATAAAACACTTAGCGCAGGGCCTGGCACATAGTAAGCATTATAAAATACTTATTATTCTTATTAATTATTATTACCTTACAGGTTCCAGGTGGAGATTTTTTCATCAGGTGGGCAATCTTGAATTTCTTTTAGCTTCACAAATCACTTTACCTCTCAAGTGCTCTAGACAACTCTCTTAAGATTTTACGTTGCAGAGAAGGTGCTAACCTGCATTGGTGGAGGAAGTTCCTTATCTGGGAGAGCTGAGGAATGAATGAATGAAATCACAGATCTGTCTTTACCTCTGGAATATCGATATGTTGGTGTCACTACAAATGTAGCAGATACTAATTAATCAGCTACAGTATTCAGGGAGGGGATATCACAGCAGTGATGAGATGGTAGGAGCTCTGAGTGTGAGTGTGTGTGTGTGTTTGTGTGTATGTATGTGCATCTATGTATATGGGAGTATCTATCAAGGGGGGTGTTATTCCTTGGGAAGCCTGTGAGCAAGTAAAGCTTAAAGATGAAGAAATGAATGGGGGACGCTCCTGGAATGGAGCCTAATTTCTCCATAAGTGTTCCCTAAGTCTCTGCCATCTACTGCCCCTGGGACCTTTTAGCTTTTTACCTTTATCCCCCTACTGAGTAAGACACTGAGGGGGAGAAGGGATGATATAGGAGGATGAGGAGAAAGGGTTGTGTGCTTTGTGTTGTAGCTGTCAGATCAAATACAGAGCAAGTCGCTTGAACTCTCTGAGACTCAGTTTACTTACCTCTCAAATGAGAGAACATCTCTAGATTTCCCTTACAACTTTACTATTCCATAATTCTATTGGGGGTGACAACAAAGTGGTCACTAGTTTTGCATATGACCCTGCCTTTATTTTTCACAAGACATTCAGGGAAATTCCAGGTTAGTCCAGGATGGGCTGAATGACTGGTTGGGATGTTCTATTAGGCTTCCCTGATGAGTGGGTCTATGTAGCTTGGTATGTTAGGGTGAATTTGCTTTTTCCAAATCTAGAAACTGGGTCTAGAAAGAGAAGAGAAAGGAAGGGAGAAGAGGGACATACAGATGGGAGAGGGAGAATATCCTACTAGGACAGTAGGCAGTGAACCACTCAATGAGGTGAGACTGCAGGGGGAAAAAAAAATCCTTTCCCCATCCCCCCACTTTCTCCCTTAGACACACCCCTGTCTGTCTGTTTATCCAATAAAGACAGCAGGACTAGGAGCTTCACCTAAACAAAGAGCTCAGCGGATGCTGTGATCTCAGCACAAAGCTAAGATCCTACCTTCTGGGTTCCTCTGCTTTCTCTGGACGCCCTCACCAGCCCCACCTGTCTCCCTCCAGCCCCCCTCCTTGGGCTAGTGAGGCAGAGGAGGGTGGCTTACAGACTGTAATATTAAGGATATTGCATGCTGACATAAAGCTTTGTAGTTCACAAAGAGCTGTCCTTGTAACAACCTGGTGATGCTTTGATGCATTTAAGGGATCTGTGATCTCACCAATACGGGTTTTCCTTCTATGGATAGAAAGCACAGCCCCATCATCATCTCATTGTGTATTTCCATAGACCTTCCAAAGGTGGTCTGCCCAGCTCACTCAGAGCCTTCCCTGAGGCTCTGTTGATAAGATCCTTAATGAACATTTATGTAGTGCCTTAAAGTTTATTAGATGATTTCTTCACATGGCAGGCAGGAAGACCATTATCTCCATTTTGCAGAAAAGGCTACTAAAAGATTGGCTTAGAAGTAACTGAGTGTCAGAGTTGGGATTTGAACCCAAGTCTCCTGACTTCAGGATCTGGAGTCTCCTAATTCTTTCCATTACACTGGCCACAGCACTCAGGCTGAGCATCTGTTTTCTCTCCCTCTTCCTGCATGACCGGCATGTTTCTTTTTCCAGCTCTCCATGTCCTTGGTGTCCTTCACGCTTCTGGCAATGAAGTCATCTGTGGTAACTTGCTACCGCCTCCTTGTGCCCACCATATGTCTTTCCATTGCCCTTTTGGATTACTTGCAATTCTGATTCTTTGTAGATTACAGTGTTCCATGATTCTTATCTGCAGAACAACCCTAGGAGAATACTGAGGCAAAAAAGTTGGGCATTTCCAGCACAGGGAAGTTTGCGATAACTGAAAATACTGTGATATTCTCCAAAAGCAATCGAGTCTGAGATCCTTTTTTTTTTCTTACTAAATACTGGACCCAACTGATTTTCTATTTCTTTTTCCTAAAGTGCACACATATATGCATGTATGTTGTGTATGTATACACACATAGAGACATGCACACATACATATATGGTGTGTGTGTGTAATTCGATGGATTGCCCATCCAACTTCATCTCATCATCTGAGCACTATGATTTTCATCCTCTTGCTTTTTCTAGTGTAGATGGTTAGTTAAACCAATCTCTGTCATTGCTGTAGATTCCACGGAAAAGATCTGTAATGTTCTAGGGCTCCTGTGATCAAAGCAATGTCAAATCAAATAGGAGAACCTTGCTATCAGTAGAGAATCCTTTTGTTTGGACTTTATGAAGAGCCCCATTCATGACACTGGTGAACAATTGAGATGAATGTCTCTCAGTTTCACAGCGCTCTTTGATGTTAAGTCCTCTGGGGCAGCAAAGCTGAAGCTGGGGCAAATTCTCTGGAGCCAGAAAGGCTTCAGGTACAGGCTGGGAGACAGATTGTGTCTTTCTTATGGAAGGGTCTGCCCAGCTAAATTCAGATAAGATCATTACCAGATTCAACATGGGGTAATGAGTTTCTCATCCATACTGACTTTTGAAGCCTTTTTACTACATAGAGAGCTTTTCATCTGCCTCCCTAGAGAGAATACCCACACCAACAAAAGTGTGGGTCCTTGAAGTATTGATATTAATACTTAGTAGTTTAGAATTTATCATGATCATATAATTTAAATATATGAATAGAAGAGATTTTGTTTGAGAAGAGTCTTCAAGGCTTCATTTTTACTGAATCAAATATTTTTTAAAAATCAGTGAATAAGTACAGAGTGAGATGACGTTTTCTGTACCTCTCAATCAAGAATGTAACCAAAATGTGTTCTCCTGTAGAAAGCCATTTGAGAAAGCCAGCCTGGTGGCTTCTCATATTTTCATCAAAGATTCTCAAGGACAATCAAGGATTTTATAGAGCTCAGTAATTTAATGTCTTCTTAGTTGCATTCAAACTTTTTTTTAGTGTGGTAGAAGTAATTTCTGATCTTTTTCTTTCTTTTTGGAATCTTCTAATCCATTAAATAGTTTGAAAATCGATCCCTGAGTGCCTTTAAAACTGTGCCATCTCTGGCACAAATTTCTTCTGTCTCTTTGGTCAGATCCAGCTACTCTGCCAATTTCATCTCAAGTTCCATTGCCTTTTCCATGCAATTCAATTAAACACATATTAAACACCTAATGTGTACAGAGCACTGTGCTAATGCCTTGGTAGGAATACAAATTTCAGGTAAGATATAGTTATTACCCTCACAGAGCTTACAATTACTAGGATACACTCTAATAGGCTCCCAGTCTGGTACATTGGCTACCATCCAATGTACTAGTACTATCCAGAATCTAGGAGGCTCCAGTCCAGTACAATGGGTACTGAGACTAGTAGCATCCAAACATGTTGACTGGCAGGTACTGTTACTAATGAAACAGACCACCATCAAAGACCCTGACCTATCTGTTTCATTTCATCTCTGCTTGTTGTTCTTCAGAGTTTATCTATAAATGCTTTTGTGGATCACACATTTAATTTCCAGTCCTCTCCAGTCTCATTTTCTTCCCTGTTGTTGTTATTCCTATTTTGCAAGTGAACCTGAACATCAAATTGATGTTGCCCTGGGCTGCTGTGCCTTTGCTGTTGGCACAGAGATCGACAATTTGCTGGCTGAGTCAAGTTTCTGGATGCTTTCACCACCGTCACTGCGGTGACTATTCTACACTAAGAAATAGTGATAGAGCCACTGTCTTTGCTTTTTGTCTATCCCCCCCCTTTTTTTTTTTAGCAGATAGCTTGTTTAAACAGGTGGGACTGGAGCAGCTGTAATCACATGCTGTGTCTTCTCCTCTCCTTTCTTCCAATGCGGTGTTTACTTTGACCTTTGTTCTACCATTCGATGATCTGACTGCACACAGACAGCTGATTCCAAAATGACTATCACATCTGTAAGCAATCATTTCCTGTCTGTTAATATAGAGTCAGTTTCATTCTTTAAAAAAAATGTTATCCAATGCTCCCCATGTCTAGTGAATTCCAGTTATCCTTTTTGATGGAAGCCTTTATGATATATAGGAACGATGAAGCTTCTGGAGTAAGTGATAAGGCTCTGTTTTTTTTCTCTTTTCTTCATCCCAAGGTTGGTAGTACAAATATCATTACTCTTATTTACAGCTAAGGAACTTGAGCATTAGAGATGTAAAGTGACTTATAACTGGTAAGGGAAAGATCCATAGCTTGAACACAGGTCTTCTGACTCAAAGTCCCATACTCTATCCACCATACCAGGGAGGTCAGTCTCTTTTCAGGACAGATCAACCCAAATGGTAGAATCCTGTCTCAGACTCTGGTTGATGAAGTGGGAAGAAAAAGAGGGCAGAGAAGTCAAGGGTCTTATCCTTGGGGAGTTCCCTGAGAATGGGGGAGACATACAATCTGACTTTGGGTATCTCTCAGTGTGGTGGAGGCAGTATAATACCCCAGACTGTTGGGAGAGATAAGACTCAACATAAGCAGGATACCACCTGAAAAACAACAGAACTATAGCAAGGAATACATTTGGACATAACTATAGACTGATATAGCTGTTATAAGGGGGTTGGAGGAGTAGAAGAACCTAGTAGAGTTAAACAAGAAAATCTTGCTGGAGAAGGTGTGTAGATTTGTAAGGGCAGAAAGACATGGGTTATTGGATGGTTTGGCAGGGAGCATTTCAGACAAAGGTATGGAAGGAGGAAACAGCTTACTGTATGCGAGAAATGAACAAATTTACCCAGAGAAATTGGAGATGAGTTAACTGAGATGGAATGAAGACTGCAGTGTTTCTATTCCTTATAATCCTTAAAATGCACTTGTGGTTGTGATGGGTGTATTATGAATACTTCTCAGTGTTTTTGTTCACCACATTTATTCTGCCATCCATGCATCCACCTGCATCTGTGTGTCTGCCGTGGAAGGTCATACCAATCAATACGTTTTTATTAAGCACCTACTATATGCCAGGCACTGTGCTAACAAAAGTACAATGCAACATAGATATAATTAATTTGTGGTTTTCTAAGTCAATATGCCACCTGATAGAAAGCGACCCTTTCTATTTGAGTTTGCTACCACTGATTTAGTTGAACACCATCATTTTCCAGATGAGGAAAATGAAGTTCAGAAAGGAAAAACAACCTGCCCAAAGACACATGGGATTTGAACTCAGGTCCTATGACTCCAAGTTCAATACTATGTTGCCTTCCTCCTAGTCTAGAACTCTATCCACTGTGTTTATTGGATGACTTTGCCTCTCATCATGTCCTCCAGTACTGTCCCAAGGGTTTCCAACTACACCCTCTTATCTGTCTTTCTGTATACATGGAGATGACCAGGAGACTATGTACAGAGTTCTTTAGTGGGGACCATATTTGGAACTCCCTCTAAATGGCACCCAGCATAGTCATGTGAGATTGAGCAATATGCCTTTCTAAGGATGCTGAGTTTGGCTTAAGGGACAAATGTATTTCAACTCACTCTTTTTTGGGGGGAGGGGAAAGGGGAAAGGCAAGGTAATTGGGGGTTAAGTGACTTGCCCAAGGTCACAAATTAGTAAATGTGTCAAGTGTCCGAGGCTGGATTTGAACTCAGCTCCTCCTGACTACAGAACCGGTGCTCTATTCACTGTACCACCTAGCTGCCCCTCAACTCACTCTTCTTGAGCCTGCTCTGTGCTCATTGTGGTCCCTGCCCTCAAGGAGCTTACAATCTATTTTCCCATTTACTTCCAATCTATCTTTCCAGACTGATTTCATGTTATTTCTACTTATGCAATCTACCTTCTAACCCACCTGTCCCATTTGCTGTTCACCTTGTAAATGACATCTCCCAGTTCTTTGTCTTTGGACAGGCTAACCCACACGGCTTCCTCTTACTCTTCAGCTTTGTCTCCCAACAGCCTTAGCTTCCTTGAAGGCTCAGGTCATATACTTGCTACTTTCTCTATGAACTCTTTCCTCATCTCTCTGGTAGTTATTTCTCTTTTCCTTCTCATATTTTCATGTAAATATTTGCCTGATATATTTATTTTTTCCATAGAATGTAAGCTCTTTGAGGGCATTTTTTTTTCATTTTTCATTTTGTTTTTGTGTTCCTATTCCCTTGAACATAATAGGTGCTAATAAACACCTGTTGGATTGTGCTGTATTGTATATACATAGTTTCTTAAGGTTTACCAAGTACTTTCCTCATAACAATCCGATGTGGTAGATATTAAATTTTAAAAAGATTTTAAAATACTTTCCCTGTCTTACAGATGTAGAAATTGATATAAAAAGGTCACACGGCTAATAAGAGACAGAATTAGGATTCAAACCCAGGTCTTCTTAACCCCAGAACTGATATTCTTCTACATTGCTTACACAGGCTACATTTATCTTTTCCTAGCCTCATCCTTCCACAAATTTGAGTCAAGATGAATTTTAGAATGGCAATTTTAAACAGAAAGGCAGATCCTGTATGACCGGAAATTATAATGACAATGCTTAGCCTCAAAGAAAAGATATAAGGTATTTCCCTCTCTCTCAAGAAGTGGGAGCCTGTGTATAGAACTCTTTCAATGTTTCCTTGACTTTTGCTGAAATATCATTCTCCTTTTTACTCTTTCTTGTAAGTGATGGTTCTTAGAGATGGGGAGGAAGAAAGTATGTGTTAGAAAATGCAAGTGATATAAAAACAGATATGTTAGTAAACATTTTTTTTTAATGAGAGGTATACAGGTATACATGGCTAGGTGACTCAGTAAGTAGAGCACCAGCCCTGAAGTCAGGAGGACCTGAGTTCAAATCTGGCCTCAGACACTTAACACTTACTAGCCATGTGACCTTGGGCAAGTCACCTAACCCCAAAGTCATCTTTGCCCTCCAAAGAAAAAAAGGCAAAAAAAATGAGAGGTATACAGTTTAAAATATCTGCCCAGGGCATGACTGGACAACACTAACTTTCTAAGCTTGGTTTTCCCCAAAAACTTGTTAATTGTGGTATGCTGTCAAAATATTTGCTCCATCTCTGAGTCCAGTCCTAGGACAGTGGCTCCCCAAAGCCTTTCAGTGGGGAACCAGGTCAGCCTCCTGATGTCTGGGTTTAACTTATTGGTTTATTTTAAAATTCATGTTATCATTAATTAGTTGATCAGGAGTGGCTACCAAAGCTAGGTCTTGACAGACCACTCATTAGTCATTAATAATTATATTAATTACCAATTATTCTCTTTTCCCAAACATTCACAAGCGAGTTCGATTTTTTTAACAAGAGATGATGAGAGTTTAGAGAGAAGACAGACTACTGTGGACTAAAGAGTCAGGGAAAGTTTAGTAAATCAACTGGATTTGACCTGAACCCTGATGGATGGGATTTGGCTAGGTACAGGAGGGTATAGTAGAAAGATCATTGGATGCAGAATCATTGAGACTGAGAGCTGGAAATAGCCTTAGAGGTCATCTGGTTCAATTGTTCCATTTTAGAGATGAGAAAACTAAGGTCGTGAGAGATGAAGTGGTTTTTCCAAGATCACACAGATTTTAAGTGTCATGGATAGGATTTGAACCCAGATCCTCTCATTTCCAATCCAGTGCTTTTCTCTCTGGGTTTGAATTTCAGCCCTGCTATTTGTAAGCTATGCAGCAGAAGGCAATTCACTCTCCTTCTCTGGGACTCAGTTTGTATAAGGCGATGTCTGAGGTCTCTCCCAGCTCTCCCAGCTAGTTAGGAAAGGGGACTCCAGCAGGGAGCTCAGAATGGGGGGAATGAGGTGAGGCAGGAGATTGTTCTCTGTTGAGGAGAGGCTAGGACAGACCAACGCCTCCTGCTCGTCCAGGTTCAGTGTGGGCTGCAAACCTTCCTGCAGGCATTGCCCCACTCGGCAGCGCTCCATTCTGACTACTGCAGAGGCCTAGGCCCTCGAAGTAGGACCCAAGCGGCCTGGATCTCTTTAATTTCTCTGCCTGTGGGTGGCAGGGCTTGGCAAGGGAGAGAGAAGCATGGAAAAGAGATCGAGACGCAGGTTACGCAATCTTTCTGCCACACTCGGCTTCTGTAAAAGCCTAGCCAAGCCCCAGTCACAGGCAAAGCGACAGCTCACACAGGGAGGACCCTTTTTCCTTCCTGATATCTGTCCTTGGAGTGTCATAAATAATCCCTCAGAGTACCATGTATACAGCAGCACCCTCTCATAATAAATAGCTCATGACTGTGGGTTTCAGACATACCACAGGTCAAATCCTGCCCACCCTCCCAACCCTCTCAAGATCAAATAGTTTCATGCAGGAACAGCCTGAAATAGCCCCATTAGCCTGCCTGTTCTTTAGGCAGGGGTCCCACTGGGGCTTGGAGTCGGCACGGCTGCTCCCCTCCTTCTGAATGGAGTCCCTGATCCCAGAGCTCAGTCCCCACCTTAGCTCATCGCTATGGTCACGCCAACCACACCCTTGGCACAACTTGGTCTCCACGTTTCCTCTTTTCCAAATGAAAAGACATAGGTGGAGCTGGGGTTGGCCCTTTACCTGAAATTGCTTCCTGTGGCTCCAAAGGATAATTTCCCAAAGTCTGGCATTTCTGATCAGAAAGGACCTTCCTTCCTGTGGTCTGTCCATTCCCAGCCTTCAGGCAAATTTCCCTGAGTCACTTGATTCAGGGATTAAAAAAAAACTTTTTCATTTGGAAAGTTCCTTCTTCCCTCCCTTCTCTTTTCCCCTAAGTCTCCTCTTCCTTTCTTCTCATCTCTTTCTATTCCTCTCTTCTAATCTTTTTCCTTCCTTTCTTCATTCTTTCCTTCCTTCCCACCCTCCTTCCCTCCTTTCTTTTCTTCCTTTATCCTCCCTTCCTTCTTGCCTTCTCTCCTTCCTTCTTCCTTCCCTACTCTCCTCCCTCCCTTCATTCCTTCCTTCTAAACTTTTAAAATATATATATCTATTAATTCATTCTAAAACAATAATAACAAATCATTGCATGTTAACATAAGTAATGTCTTTAAAGATATCGCTATATTTTTTCAAACAAAAATTAGTGGAAAGAGTGGCATTGTTTCATATAATTCTGCAAATCTCTTTAATGTCTGGTTTAATAAAAGACAGCTGGCTTCTCCTATCTCCCTCTGCATTCAATCTGTCGGGATATGTTGTCTTGGTTGAAGTATATGAAGAAAGGCCTCACAAAGAAACGTAGTCGGGAAAGGGAGGAATATTTTAGTAGACAAATAATATCTCAGTATTATTATGAAAATAGTTTTGATCAATTGAATCTTGTAAACTAAATTAATAAAGGCCAAAAAAATAGTTTTGATCTCATGTATTCCCTGAATAGGATAACATTTTGAGAACTACTAGTCTAGTGACTACTTGGATGGGTCTAATTCTCCTTGTCATTTGTTGACCTCTCTGCCCCTATATTTGATATAGTAGAGGTTATATGAAGTCCATCATTATCATCATAAATCAGTTTCCATATGCCTGGACTTACAACAGGGGCAGGTTGGTTGTCAGTATTTTTGTAATCTGAGGTTTATATCTGTAGCCTATGAACCTTTATAGTTCTAGCTGAGAAAGGAGTTGTCTTTAGATTTAGTTCTCTTGTTCTATAATGGTACACAGTGTCCTTTATAGGAAACATCTTTTTTTGTTTGTTTGTTTGTTTTTGCTTTGGATTTTTTTTGCTTTTTGGAGGGAGGAAGGCAGGGCAGTTGGGGTTAAGTGACTTGCCCAAGGTCACACGGCTAGTTTCATGTTAAGTGTCTGAGGTCAAATTTGAACTCAGGGCCTCCTGACTCCAGGGTCAGTGCTCCATTCACTGTGCCACCTAGCTGCCCTGGGAACATCATTATTTACACCCATATCTGGTTTAGTCTTTGTACTAGTAAATGACATCTTTTGCTTAGCATCCAACAAAGTAAATGTCCATCCTTTCTCACCTCTTGCTCATTAGAAAGAACATTTAACTCTTCTATGGGCAATAAATATAGGCAACTAGGTGGTGCTGTGGATAGAGTGAGGCTGTAGAGTCAGGAAGACTTATCTTCATGAGTTCAAATCAAGCGTCAGACACTTTCATTACCTTGGCAGAGTCACTTAGTTCTGTTTGCCTTGGTTCATTATCTGTAAAACCACCTGGAGAAGAAAATGGGAAACCACTCCAGTACTTTTGCCAAGAAAACCTCAAATGGGGTCACAGAGGGTCAGACACAACTGAAATGACTGAACAATAAAATTGGGTAATAAGTAGCTACAGTGAATGATCTTGATAGGGTCCCCTCCACTTTTTGGAACTATTCTGTAAACAGGCATGTTGCCTAGTCTCCCTTTAACTTTGTATAGGTTGGCTTTCCACCAGTCAGCTAACACGTGAATTCCAGGGTTGCTAAATAGAACCGTCTCTTTCCTTGTCATGGGAGTTAATGATGTACCCTAGCATTATATCATCTTTTGTTTTCATCGCAGCTCTTCTGAAGTAAGCCATGGCTGGTGGGTAGGCTTCTCTAAGCTTTCTCCCAACTAGAAGATGTAGTGAGTGGTTATTTGCATCCCTTCCTTCACCTGGAATTCCAAAGCATGAGTTTGGGCTCCCACCCAAACATGAGCAAGCATAGTTTAAAAAGTGTAGCCTTATTCGTGGCGGAACTGTATACATGAACTAGAAATGACACATGTTGTCTACGTGGAGCTTTTCTGGCTGGAGAGGTCCCAACATGTTCAATGGCTTGTGGTTGAAACACTCAGGCTGTGGGTCTCTTTGTGGATGGTAAGGTGTAGTTCTTGACTTTTTAATCTCTGCCAAAGCCAATGTTTCCTTGAGTCTTCTGTTCTCAAAATTTCTACCTTTATCATAGGGGGGTCCAGCCATAGAATCTATAGACTGAAAAATTCTTTTGTCACAATGCATTAGCAACTGTGGATGCCTTTTGTTTTCTTGTTGAGTATGCATGCTTAATGAAACTCTCTGTTGCTACTAAGATACGACCTTCATTTTTACTCTCTCCTTCCAGAGACAGCATTTCAATACAATACAAACTAAAACTTTGCTAGCACTTTTAATTTCCAACTATGCAGCATGAGTTGGTAATGCTCTGCTTTATACACATTGGCACATACTTCTTGCTGCCATCTGCTGCCATGTTGGGCTGGTAAATCCTGTTTCTGACCAGCTCTAGGGTCCTTGCTTGACTCATATGTTCAAAATCATCATATAAGACAGTTGTGGCTATTGGGCATTATTCCCTGGGTTTCATTAGTTGCTTCTTTATTCCATGCCTTGGTTCAATCAACATTCAATACAACACTCCATTGCATGGTTCCCACTTCTGTCATTGTCTTAGCATCACACTCTTGAAATAATAAAGCTCTCAAATATTCCGTGCTGGGATCCATGTAGAGAGCAAAAGGTTTGCTTGGTTTTATGTAAAGCAGCAGCATTGTATGGATAAGGTATTTGATTAAATATTTGAAGGATTTTTCTATTTGTCTATTCATCTATCTCCAAAATTTTTTGTAGGTTTTAAGACAGTTTTGCCTTTCATACATTTTTGGTTCTGAATCTCTTCAGTTACATATGCATGAGAAAGATCATTAACAATAGTGGTGTCGTTCTTTTATTGCCCCCAAGAAATATTTAAATTTTTTTAAATTTATTTCATTAAATATTTCCCAATGACATTGAAATTTTTTAACATTCATTTTTGAAAAATTTGAGTTCCAATTTTTTTTCCCTCTGGCTCCTTCCCCACTCCTTGAGAAGACAAGCAATATATTGATTATACATGTGAAGTCATGCAAAACATATTTCCATATTAGTCTTGTTGCAAAAGAAAATACATACAAAAAAGAAAGTGTGAAAAAATATGCTTCAATAGCCACATAGTTCATAAAAATTTTATGTTAATAGCCATTAAATTCCTGAAAAGATCTTAAATGTCTAAGATATGTGGGTGTAGCTACTTCAGATGGGCTTCTGCTTTCCAGATCTGGGTTCACACCTTGTTGGGATATGTGATGGCCAACATTCTTGACTTTTTACTTTATGTCAAAGTCAGGCTGTGCTCCTGGGGTAAAAGGGGCATTGTCCCAATCTTCAGGTTTTTCATGTTGCTGTTTTCAGAGCTATTCTGGAGTAAGTTTGTAGTTCTTCTGAAGCGGCATGATTTAAAGAGAGATGGGGTTCCTGCTCTCTTGGTCTGTGAGTGACCATAAGCACTCTTGGTTTGCTCTGGAATCGTGAGGAGGGTCCCTGTGAGCTCTAGTGTGCTAATAGTGCTACTTCTTTCCCTGGGACTTTGACCTGGGTCTGTGACCTGGATCCCTGTATGGGCAATGCAACAGGTTCCCGCCTCTAGTGTTGGCATAGGGACCCCTGTAATCTCCTTCTGACAAGTTGTCCAACCCCCTAACCATCTGTGGGCTGAGGGCTCCAGAAGCCCCTGTTGCAGATTTAGTTGCCCCCAAAACCTATTGCTGGCTTATAGGAGCACCACCTGCCCTGATTGTGTTCTATCTTCACTCCAGTGAAACAGACCTTTCCTGTTGACCTTCTAAGTTGCCTTGGGTTGGAAAACTGTTTCAACCTGTCCTTTTGTGGGTTCTGCCACTCTAGAATTTGTTTTGAGGCATTATTTTATAGTTGTTTGGAAGGGAATTTGGGAGAGCTCAGTTGAGTCCCTGTCTTTTCTCCACCATTTTAACTCCATCTCGTGGCCAGCATAGTTGAAGAACTGGCGCTTGTCAAATGGCAATTTCAAAGCAGCTTCCCCAAATCAATCTGTCATCAGCTTTTTTCCTTTTATTCTTCCAATATCTTTCCAAAGACAATGATGTCATCAAGGTACAACAATACCTTCAGATAGTTCATACCACCAATGACTTTTCTACATCAGCTGTTGGAAAGTGGCATGACCCAGAATGCCTTAGGGCATGTGCTCAAACTGGTCAAATCCAATTGGACAGATGCAAGCATCCTTGTCTTTGTCTTTCTCAGACACAGGAATCTGATAGCATCTGCTCCGTAAATCCAAAACTGAAAACTACTGGCTCCCTAGAAGACAATCCAGGGCATGTTGAACCCATGGCCTAGTGGACCAGCCTTACTTTTGGTTCCAAGTTCAGTATTCAGAGTTCTAACCCACCTTATCAGAAGGTAGCCATTCCATGCTCAGAAATAACTCCTTTACCTTGTGAAATGTATCTGTTGGTGGCTTCTGCATCTGCAGAAACCAGATAATGTTAGGTACATCAGGGTTGGTTTCTACCTTGGCATACTTGCTACAGATATCGGATCTGAGGAGAATGTTGATAGGTTTTCTCCTTCATGCTGAATGGTAGTATCAATAAAGTTTGAATATGCTTCTTGTAACATCTTGCCTCCCCATTTTGAGTCCCTAGTTTCAAACAAACCCGCCCAATACAAGCCTCCTGGTGCTGTTTTCCTGGGAGACTTGGCTCTTTTCCAGAGAAGATGCCAAATTTCAGTGTACAGTATTTGTCTACCACGAGTGGCAAGACTTCAGTTCTCTTTACAGGTGAAGTGTTTCCTATATAAAAATATAATTTCCATGTTCAAAACTCTTGGGTAGAACTAGAAGCTGCCCATGTAGGGCAGCTACATGGCACAGGAGATAGAGTACTGAGCCTGGAGTCAGGAAGATTCATCTTCCTGAGTTCAAATCAGGCCTTAGACACTTAATAGTTGTGTGACCCTGGGCAAGTCACTTAACCATGTTTGCCTCATTTCCTCATCTGTAAAATGATCTGAAGAAGGAAATGGCAAACTGCTCCAGAATCTTTGCCAAGAAAACCCCCAATAGGTCATCCAGAATCAGACACAGCTGAACAACAGAACTGGAAAATTTCCTGATTTGTCTCACCTATCTTACCATTAGTGACTGTAATCAAACACTTCTAAACTTTTCCCTTTTCTGCACAGATATCTTTAAGATATCTCTGTTCTTAAGGAGAAAATCTAATCCTAATATTAGGAGGCTTTTAGTCTTTCAATTTTAAATGTTTGCCAATGGAACTCAAGTTCTTCTGTAATTTTTTTTTGGAGGGCAATTGGGGTTAAGTGACTTGCCCAAGGTCACATGTCTAGTTTTTGTGTTGTGTCTGAGGTCGGATTTGAACTCAGGTCCTCCTGACTCCAGGGCCGGTGCTCTATTCAAGTTCTTCTGTATTCATCTTTTTTTTAAGAGATTGCACCATAGGTGGCCCCACCAATACCAAAATATTCATGCAAACAATAAATGTTCAGGATTATGGTAAATTAACCTATTGTGCACAACAAAATTTCAAAGCAACACTTAGAAACTCAAAACCATGAATATAGTCTCAATAACTTTTTCGTGTATCAATCCATAGGGGATAGTTATGCATACAATAGGCATTCAAAACTCACTCATGAACACCTAGCACATCAATAAAATTCAGCCACAGACATATCATGTGACAAGAGTTTAGTGCTGGGGTGGCTAGGTGCCACAGTGAATAGAGCACTGGCCCTGGAGTCAGGAGGACCTGAGTTCAAATGTGACCTCAGACACTTACCACAAAACTAGCTCTCTCCAAAAAACAAAACAAAACAAAGAAAAGAGTTTGGTGCTAACTTCAGGTAAGGTATGAATCCAAGTTAGTTTGGATAAGCTCTCTAAACTTCCAGAAAATAAAAGAAATATAAAAAACAATAATATTGAGAATATACTGAACTTTCTAGAGTGATCAGTGGTAGAACAATTCCAGTACACAATCAGGAAATGAAACAAAGTTTTCTGTGCCTAAAAAAAAAAAAACAATAATAATTACTCACTATGGGGGGAAAATGCCACACAAAATGTGAGTTCCAGAAAGGAAAGGTAAAAATCCTCTTCTGAGGCAAAATAACCAAAGCAAAATAGATTAAATTAAGACCGAAGAATATGTTAATAGGATTCACAACTGCCTTGCTGGAAAAATAATTATACTAATGTAGAATTACCAAACAAACCAGAATCCAGAAAAACAAGAAGTCTGATTCCGTGATCAGTTCAAATTCAAAACACCACCAAAGTTCCAAAACTAAAAATGCGAAACAAGTGAAGAAGCAAGCAGAGAAACATGAAGGGGGAAAAAAGTGTCCCATGGAGCAGTCCCCACACGGAATGGGGTTATGGCCTACTCTGCAGGTAATGAGGCTAATGTGATTTCCTTGTAGTAGAAGTAGATTGATTGCCAGGGATAGAGGGACTCAGGGCAAAGCCAGGCTACACAATCCCTCTCCTGGCTGCTTTTCTCCAGTTCTCAATCTTGGGCTTATAAGGTTGGGCTCCTGTACATATAAGGGGAGGGGTGAATGCAAGTTCAAATATAACACTCTCTCTGGTCTTTATTTACTTCTCCAGTTTATTACCTTTTGTGGCTTAAAATGTGGTGTCCTTTCCAACTCTTAAGTCCTTTGACTTAACAAGAATTTGTTGAGTGTCTATTAATCCTCCCTTCTATCTAATCTCCCTGCATCTAACCTCCTGATGTCACATAAGACTGACTATCCTCTGGGGGAAATGAAGCATCTTCAGTCTATGCAGTCAGAGCTCAGATCTCTTACCATGTGCACATGGAGCCCTCCTGTTCCCTCTCCTCCCCCCTTTCCTCCCCCACACTGTTGCCCAGTGTGGTGGGTCCAGCCTCTCCCATGCCCACACAGACAGGAGCTGATAGCTGCAGAAGGTTTTCATTGCAATCTACCAGGCCCTCCTCCAAGGAGGTGTTGAGGCCGACCAGGCTTTTGGGACTGGCAAAAGAAGGCTGAAGGAAGACCATGGGATCATCTTCATGTCTCTGAGGGATTCTTCAAAGAAGATCTTGAAGAATAAGGGAGATTCCTGCCCCTTCTCCCCCTTCCCTATCTATTTGGAGAGAGTGAAGTGATGTCTGAAGGCAGATGGAGACCATCCCTGAGTGCAGATCAGGTCTCTTCCTGACTGCTTTGATGAGCAAACTGAACCCAGAGAGGGGAGAGACAAGAGATGGGGCTACCTTTCTTCAGTGTCAGATTTCCCCTTGCCTTAAAAGCCTCTTGTTTGTCTCCCCCAGATCACAGTGAGATAACCACCCTAGTGCAGGCTGGATGGAGGCCCAAGCCACTGTGGCTTCCTTCCCCTCTGGAAAAGGGCAAAAAAAAAAAAAGGTTCCCTAATGGGCTCAAGAACCTAGACTGCCTTCTTGGGGAGACTCCTAGGCCCAGCTTCCCCAGGACTTAACCAGAGAGGTCTCCATTCTCCGGTATTCCAATGTTCCCAAACTCTCTCCCCCTGCCCCCCAGCATCCTCACTCTTATCAAACCTGTTCCCCATTGCTATGGTGACATGGCCTCACCCAGCTCCCTTGGGTGGTCTGGTTGCTTCACAGGACTGAAGCCCTGAGAACATTTTCCTAACATGCAGCCAGAAACTTCTCCTTCCTGCGCCTGGGGGCTGCCCCTCCCCTCCCTTCCCTTCCCCTACCCTTCTGCCAGCCTTCCAGGCCCCCTTCCTGACTGTGGCTGACTGTGTGGCTCTGGTCTCTTCTGGGGAACATTTTGATGCTCCAGAGACTGCTGGAAAAAAGAAAAAAAAAGAAAAAAGATGGTCTTAAATCAGGTTTGAGACAGGCCTTATAGGAACTGACCTTGAGTAGCTGGGCTTATGTTGAAGGTGTAGCCAATGTGTGGCAACCGTCCCAGGTGAATTGAGGCACAGGGGTCTGAACTCCTTCCTCTCTCCCATTTCTCCATTGAAAACAATTTTAAATCGCCCCAGGGGCTGGGGTGGGGGCCCATGTACTGGAGCAGAGGGACTGAATCAGTTTTGGAATGCATTCTGGCATTTCCTTCTCCCATCTCTTAGAATTCCTCACTTCTTTCAAGGCTCTGCTCAGGTGCCAACTTCTAGGCAAAGCCTTTCCTGATCCCCCCAGTTGTCAGGGCTCCCTCCTCAAGTTACCTTGTATTTGCTTCTCTCTGCACATGTTATCTCATCCCCCTCCTTCACCCCCTCCCCCAAGTAGAATGTCCCCTATTCATGTAAGAGGTCATACATAATTCACTCTCGCCTTGCCTTTGTGTCCTTGGTGTGCCTTGCCTTTCCCAAACCCTCATAATTGTAGTGCCTTCTCTGTCAATTCTTTTCTCTTTATCCTGTTTGTAGCTTATTTGTATATATTGGTTTCCATGTTTTCTTTCCCCTTTGACTCTGAACTCCTGGAGGACAGGGACTGTCTTTTGCCTTTCTTTGTATGTCCAGCACTTAGCACACAGTAGGTGCTAAATATATACTTATTGACTGGCAGATATAAAGATCTGGTTATAAATGGTAATTGAATTGACTTTTGCTCAGAAATACACTCCAGCCAAAGACTCAGGAACACTACGTGCCCTAGAGTTTTGGATCTCTAGAAACAGCCTAATCATTTTCTAGTGTATTTTGGAGTCAGGTCTTAAAAGGCCTCTGTCTCCTTGGGTTCCTTCTGGTCACTGTCCCTCTCCTCTAGTATTTCTTACTCTGCTTTCTTCTCAGATTTTCTCTTTTCTTTCACTAGGAAATAGACAGAAGGGATCTAGCCCAGAAAAGGAGGGTGCCTGGTAGAAGGTTCCATGCCTCCAGTTCCAACCCTGTTGTCCTGGTGATTACTTAGAAGCTCTGAGCTAAAGTTTCCCTCTTTGTATCAGTCAATAATAAGTCAATTTAATATGTCAGTAATAAACATTTAAGTACCTGTTGTGGGCTAGGCATTGTGCTAGTGCTGGGCATGCAAAGATAAATGTGAGCCGATTCCCAACCTCAAGGAGCTTACATTTTATTGGGAGATATGACATGTTCATATGTCAGTAAATATAGCATATATGTGTGTGTACATATATATACATATATATATATGAAAAATGTAAAGTAATTTTCGTGGGGGGATCATCTAACACTTGGAGGAAATCAGGAAAGGTCTCTTGAAGGAAATAGTACTTGAACTGAGCTTTGGGAGGAAGAGTTACATGAGACAAGTGAAAGGAGAAAGAGTTCCAGGATTGTTCAAAAGAATGGAAGGACATTCTGTATGGGGAATAGCAAGTTTAGCTAGAGCATGCAGGGTGGGGAACCTGCAGCCTTGAGGCCAAACATGCAGGTTCCCCACCCCTGGAGAGTCTATCAGGCAGAAAAGTAGTCTGGAGCTAGACTGAGAAGAACTTTAAATGCCAAATGAAGGAGTTGGTATTTAATGCTAGAAGCCATGGGGAACCCCTGCGGCTCCTGTAGCAGGGGGGCGGATCTGCCTTTGAAGAATTTCCTGGTGGCTGTGGAGAGAATGCTTTGGAGAAGTAGAAACTGGGCACAAGAATACAGTTAGGAAGTGAGAGTTTTTGCAGTGAGAGGTGACGAGGTCCTGGATGAGGTTAATTGTGGCGTGAACAGAGAGAAGGGGAGGAAGGCGGAAGAAGTGCCTTAAGAAAAAATTTTCCATTTAAATTGCATGATAAACCCCTCCCTGACTGTGGCTGACTATACTGAATTGTGTGGTTTTGGTCTCTTCTGGGGAAGATTTTGGTGCTCCAAAATAGATAATCGATAAAATGATAAATCAAGCCCTGACGTGTAGTTGCTTGCCAGTTTCTGAGTTATAAATGCTGACATTGAAAGTTTAACAATGGAGAGACGGTTGGATCTGCCTCCAGCACACCTTGTGGATGTGAGAAATATTGAGAAGGCAGAATTGGAAAGTCTTGGCCAATTAGATCAACTGATTAGATAGAGAGAATGAGGGAAAGAGAAGAGCTGAAGACAGCTAGGTTTCAAATCTGATTGTCTGCAGGCAACAGAAATAGTTGGAAGTTGGAAGAAGGGGTGGCTTCAGGGGCAAAGACAATTCTATTTTGGATGTGTTGAATCTCAGATGGCTGTGAGACATGCAAGTGGAAATGTCCTATAGGGAGGCAGTGATGGGGGACTAGAATTTATGAGAGTGATGTGTTTAGAGATTTGGGAGTCCTCTGCTTAGAGATGATATATCAAATTGATGAGATCAACAAGTGAGAAAATACATAGAGAGAGATTACTACCTGTGCAGAGAGGACTGGACATTAAATGATGAACCTGAAAAAGGGACTAGGAAATTGACAGGAAAAGAACCATGATGGAGGAGTGTATTCAAAACCAAACCAAAGCAAAAATTACCCAGGAAGGAAGGAGGGAGAATATCTGTAAAAATGAGGAGTTGGATTAGATGGCCGTGGAGGACCTTTCCAGTTTTAAAGTGTGACCTTAATCTGTTTCCAGTCCTCACTCTTATTTACCTTCCCTGTAGAATTTGAACACTTAATTTTACAAATAAGGAAATCTAGGCCTAGGTAAGTTAAATGACTTGCTCAAGGTCACACATGTAGCAAATTTCAGAAGGGAGATTGGAGATATAGCCTGTTGAGTCAGAGCTTTTTCCACTAAGCCACACAATAAAGGGACGATGAATTATTGACAGCAGAGAGAGAAATTTCTGTAGAGCAGTTGGAAAGAAAAGTGCTTGTGAGGAGTAGAAGAATGGGGAGAGGAGAAAGTAGAGATAACCAGTGCAGACAGCTCTTTCTAGCAGTTGGTCTTTGAAAGGCAGGGGAGGTATAGAATTATAGCATCAAAGAGATCATTTAATCCCCTTTTTTCATTTTATAGGTAAGAAGACTGAGGTCAAAGGAAGTTAAGTGATGTGACCAAAGTCACAGGTTGTAAGTGTCAGAGGCAGGAGGACAAATAGCGGGAGGGGATGGCGCAGGTGGCTGAAAGGTTTTTGTTCTTTAAGAATGGGGAGCTTTTGGAATGGGTGGAGGTGGCAGGGAAAGTCTTAGCAGGCTGCTTCAAAGAAAGGTGAGGAAGGACCTCGGGAGACATCTGACCAGAAGCATACAAAGGTTCATCCAGTCTTTGTTTGAAGGCCTCCACTATACACACAGACCCACATCCACATGAATAGATACCCATAAAACACAAATATGTTAATGGACAAGTGGACCTGAATCCATAGGTGTACATACAGGCAACTTGGAAGGGAAAGAAGGCTACCCCGGGAGTCAAAAAAACTGGTTTTTATCAGTTACTACTCTCATTTTCCTCATCTGAAAAATAGGGATGTTGGGCAAGCTGATCATAAGACTGAGAGCTGGAAGAGTGCAGAAAGAATACTGAGTTTGTAGTCCAAAGACCTGGGTTCAAATTCTGCCTCTGCTAATTACTCCCTTTAAACAAATCCCTTGGCCCCTGTTGTAAAAGAAAGGGTTTGGACTAGATGATGGTCCCTTCCAGATTTAGAAACTATAAACAGGGGCCAGAATGCCTTCCTTCCACTGCAGGACACTGTCTCTCTTGGATGACCTCTGCGTTCTCTTTCTGCTATGTCCCTTGCACACCCACGAGCCAAAAATGTTTGTCCCAGCCTACCCTCTTCACAGTGACCCTGGTTAGGGTCATAGGATTCAGAGATGGAAGGGACCCTGAGAAGTCCTCCTTAGTCCGATTACCTCATTTTGCAGATGAAGAAACTGAGGCCCCCAGAGGAGTGGTCAGGGTTAGGTAATAAGTATCGGAGGTAGGATTTGAACCTAAGACTTCTGATTCGACACAATCTCAAAAAGATGAGAATCACCAGAAAGACTTCAAGAAGAAAGCCCCATACTTTAGGACTTTCCAGCTCCCTTCGCTCGGACACAGCACTCTCTGCGGGTGCCCTAAATTCTGTCTTAACTATGGAGGAAAGGGGGGAAAGGGGACGGTGTGTGTGTGTGTGTGTGTGTGTGTGTGTGTGTGTGTGTGTGCAGTGTAGGACTTCAGCTTTGAGGTTCTCTGCTTTGAAACCTTCATTCCTAGCCCTCCCCACCGTCCCCTCCCAGACCTGCGAGTTCCTGTCCCCTCCCCTCTCCCCTTAGCGGTAACCGCAACCCCCACCCCCATCCTCTCCTTTTGTGAAGCAGTCGGGACCGAACGGGGCTTCACCCTTGCCCCCTCCCCCATTTGAAATCCATTCTCCTCTGCTCCTTCCTTATACACACTGAGCCCTGTATGTTGTCTTAACACAGGATCTGATGGGCCGATGGGGAGGGGGGGAGAAGGATGGGAAAGAGAGAGAGGGAAGAGAAGTACCATCTATTCCCCCTTCTCCCCCTACTTGAAAAGAACAATGAGCGTGCTAATCAGGAAGGTAAGAGCGGGGTTTGTGAAAGGGGCGCGACTTCAAAGCTTAGAAAGCAGCCCCTGGAGGGACAGGTGAGTTATGAACCCTGAGTCACATGCCCCGCGTTCCCCTTGAACTCCGGTTCCTGTGCCTGTGGATACAAGTTGAAAAATGCTCAGGGTAAATATTTAGAATTAATCGTTTTCGCAGCACCTTCAACCTCCCCGTCGGGCTGAGGGGGACTCTGGGGGGAGGAGACGGAAAAGACCCCAGGCTGTCCATTTTGCAAACCTGAATTCCTGGAGTCCCACCACACCAGCCCCCTCCTGTCCCCGGCCCCACAGAGTCGGACCCACTCATCCTTAACCTTGAACCACACCTGAGCTGAAGCTGAAAACCTGCTCAGTTAACCAGTCTGAAAAACTTGGTAGTACCCCCCTGCTTCCTTCCTCTTCCTCTTCCCCTCTAGGGTGTGTGGTGTGGTGTGGTGTGGTGTGGTGTGGTGTGGTGTGGTGACACAAACTCTGCTCCGGACTGGGGAGTCATGAAGACCTGAGTTCAAATCACAGGCTTCAGAGGCTTATTAGCTTTATGACCTTGGGGACCTTGGGCAAGTCACTTAACTCCTTGTCTTACACATCTGGAAAAAATGAGGATCTTATAAGCACCTACCTCCCAAGGTTGTTGTGAAGATCAAATGAAATAATATCCTTGATTTAATATCTATAAAATAGCACAGTACCTGGAACATAGGTGCTTAATAAATGTATATCCCTTTCCCCCTTGTTCAGATTCCAGCTGTATGAAATTTACTGGTAATAATCATTGGCCTGTACATACCTCATTCAATTATTGAAGCAACCCGTGGAGCATTAAAAAAAACAATCTGACCTGAGATTTCTGAGCTGAAACAATTCCACCTACCAATATTGACTGACCCTTAATTAATAATCTTAGACAGTTATCTGAGCCACTGAGGTTGTGACTTGCCCAGGGTCCTGAAGTTAGTATGCCATGGAGATCAAACTTGAATCTAGGACTTTCTCCAGGGCTATTTCTCAACCCACTATGCCACAATGACTCTCAAAGCAGTTATTAGCCATATTTTGCAGATGAGAAAACTGAGACTCAAAGAGTTAAATGGCTTGCCCAGCTTTACACAGCCAGTTAGTATCTGAAGTGGGATTTGAATTCAGTACTCCCTCAGCTCCCACCACCTATATGTCAAGGACTCTATCTGATATGCCAAGCTGCTGTCCCAAGTTTAGTAGCTATAACCCTGGGCTTGTCACTAATACATTTGAGCCTAAATTTCCTCATCCATAAAATGGAGACAATAATACTCTTCCAACCTACCCCAAAGGGCTGTTAAAAAAGAAGCATGTTGTGAATCTTTAAGCATTATATAAATGTGACTTATTCTTATGACCATCATCACCATCAAATATGCCTCTTTGACTCAGCCTTGATGAAGTCATAGAAAGAACTAGCCACTGTGAAATAGAAAATATGGGTCCCAGTTCTGGCTCAAGAATTAATTTGCTGAGTGACCTTGGACAAGTCACTTAAAACAATCCAAGCCTTAGATTTTCATCTATATGCTGAGGGGTTTGTATTAGATAATTTCTAAGCTCAAACAGGCTATGATTCCTAGAATGGGGCCCCATCCTGCCCCAAAGATGGCCATCTTGTTCCTGGTGTGGAGAGAGAATTTCAGACAAAGGAGTGTTTGGACTTCAGCGTTCAGATTTTCTTGATCGAACCTGTCCAGGCCTGGAATGCCTTCTTTAAAGGCCATTGAGATCTAGCCCAGGCCTTATCAAAGATAAAACATTTGAGACTAAACAAGTCTTTTTATAGATCAGAGCTGGGCTCCAGAATGCATTCTCCCCCTTCTCTCCCCTGCACCCCACCCCAGACTAACTCCAGCCTGCCTTTGTGAGCAACAAACAGGGGGGTTCTTGGGGAAAAGGACAAGGCCAGGATTTGACAGTGAAAGTGGATTTCTGGGGAAGGGAGGCAAATTCAAGACATGCTGAGGAGACCAGTATAGTGGTGGTCTGGATTGGCCTCACATCTGTCCCCCTGGGGAAGGTGGGCGGGAGCTACAAAGGGTGGGCAATAGCTGGTGGGAGCTTGAAGCAGGGTGTCTTGGTAGCCAAATGTATCAGACACAAACATCAATTGCACACCCAGGCATTCATCGACAAACTACTGCTGACACAGGGTTCAGACACAAAAACACAGATCAATTCGTCTCCCTTCTTGTACATGGAATTTTGGCACTTCCATGTGTGATGCCAAGGGGTACCCAGGTGTGTCATTGCAGGTACTCAGGGATTGTTCCTCTAGGGAGGATTCTGCCAGGGAGAATATCAGTGGGCATTCTTGTACGATACTTCCTGTCCCTTCTCCCGAGTACCTACCCACCCACCCAGGTGCCCTATTTCCTAATTCAAACAGAGCTTGACATCCTACCACTTCCATAAAGTCCTCCTCCTCAGCACCTTGCAGGATCCCAGTCTTCCTCTAAGGCTGAACTTAGGTGCCTCTCCTAATCCATCTAAGCTAAAAAGGTTTCCTCTGCCTTCAGATAATCCTAGTGCCTCTGTCCAGATTTCTTCTTTGCTCCCATGCCTATATACCTTGTGTTACAGCTACCTATGTGTGTATATATTGAACCCTACTCAGGAGAATGTAAGCTCCTTGAGGGCAGGGATTGTTTAGTTTCTTCTCTATCATCTATGCTAGGAACTTAAGAAACATTTCTTGAATTGAATGACACTCCGATGGTTACCTTCCCAGTTCCCCATTCCTAAAAATGTGCTCTTCCTATATGGAGGAACACTTGTGTGGTTTAAGATATAAATGTCTTAAAAGAAAACTATTACAATGGAGGGGGAGAGCAGTGAGGTGAAAGGGAATGGGTCAACCTTACTTTCATTGGATTTGGCTTAAGGAGGGAATAATATACACACTCAGTTGGGTATCTTACCCTACAGGAAAGTAGCGGGAAAGGAGATAAGGGGGGGGGGATGATAGAAGGGAGGGCAGATTGGGGAAAGGGGTAATCAAAAGCAAACACTTTTGAAAAGGGACAGTGTCAAAGGAGAATATAAAATAAATGGGGGTGGGATAGGATGAAGGGAAATATAGTTAGTCTTTCACAACATGACTACTATGGAATTGTTTGCCATAACTACACATGTATAACCTGTATTGAGTTGTCTTCCCAGTGGAGGTGGGTGAAGGGGAAAGAAGGGAGAGAATCTGGAACTCAACATTTTAAAAACAAAAGTTAAAAAATTGTTGTTACATGCAACTGGGAAATAAGATATACAGGCATTGGGGTATAGAAATCCATCTTGCCCTACAAGAAAGTAAGGGGGAAGGGGGGGAGGGGAGGAACAGGGGGGATATATGAGAGGGCAGACTAGGGGAAGGAGTAGTCAGTATGCTTGCCATCTTGGGGTGGGTTTAGGGGAGAGATGGGGAGAAAATTTGGAACTTAAAAGCTTGTGGAAATGAATGTTGAAAACTAAAAATAAATAAATTCTAGTTAAAAAAGATATAAATGTCTTTATTGCTTGTGTTAAATATGACTCTTGCATCCTGTGTATTCCAGTCACATTGGCATATCTTACTTCTATTGTAAATTCACTGAGGGCAGGGACCATGTGTTGGTCTAGAACAAAGATCAAGCTGGGAGGTACCTAAAGGCTCTTGTAATGGTCTTTTTTTTGGAGGGGGGAGGGCAGGGCAATTGGGGTTAAGTGACTTGCCCAAGGTCACATGGGTAGTAAGTGTTAAGTATCTGAGATCACATTTGAACTCAGGTCCTCCTGACTCCGGGGCCAGTGCTCTATTCACTGTGCCACCTAGCTGCCCCCATGCCTCTTGTAATGTTGATGAACGTATGGCAGTGCTCACAGAGAGAAAGCTACTCATCCCTATAAATCACCCCAGTTTTCTGATTCTGGTCTGTGTGAGGATGTAGCTCACAGATCAACACAGACTTTAGGCATGTAAACCCCATACCCCCAGGCGATTCAAAAGGTTGGAAAAACCACTTTTCCCTCAGACCCTCCCATCTACTTTCTTCTGTCACTTACATCTTTTTTTAGCCCCCAAAACTTCCCTTTGGAAACATACTAACTGGGAGAGGTAAGCAGGGGCTTATGGGGGAAAGAGTGCTCACTCTGGAGTCAGAGGATCTGAGTATGAATCTCAGCTCTGATGCTTACTGCCTATGTGACCTTGGGGCAAGTCACTTTGTCTCTTGAGGCTCCAGTTTCTTCATCTGTAAAGTGAGAGGGTAGCTGGCCTCTGAGATCTGAGACACTTCCACCTCCAGAGCTATGCTCCTCAGAGTGTTATTGTAGAAAATATAGGGCTTGTCAAAGGGAAGGTGGTGCTAACAGAGCCACATAGGCTGGGGCAGTTTGCCATCTTAGATAAGACGGACAAGGCAGAGTGATTTCAGTTGGGAGACTGCTATAGAAACTGGTTGTCAAATAATTCATCTCTGGAGCTTGCCCTGAGCTCTCTGGGTGGGGTAAAGGTTCAGGACCTCTACTTTGATAAACATTGACATAAAGAGAGACACAGAAGAACCTAGAAGGAGAAAGGGGCAGGCTTCAATGACTTCTGAAGCCAGTAGTCTTCCTTCACCCTATCCTCTGCCCCCTGGAGTATTCTAGATAAAAAAGCCTTTAAAAAAAACCATGAGAGTGATTAATTTGGAAATTTGCCCATAATAGTCATATCTTTTGGAGGAACATGTGCTGGACAGCAGAGTAATCACTAGTTTCTCTAGCCCATTTCCTTTTAAGGATTCAGATCCCTCTGCTGTTCCAGTCTCAACCAGTCACAACTGCATAGTAGTGGGGGAAAAAAAAGTGTTGGAGTTTTGCTTCTGCTACTAACAACTAGCTGTGTGACCTTGGGTGAATCACTTGACCTTCCTAAGCTTCAGCTTCTTCCTCTGTAGAATGAGGGTTTTGACTAAGATGATCTCCATGGACTGTTCCAGTTCTAAGATCTTCTATGACCCTGAGGCAGATGGGCTAAAGGGAATATGGGGAAATTGAGGCACAAAAAAGGCACAGTCTCAAAGGGAGAAAACATAGAAACGAGTCCAGGATGTCTTGCCTCTCAGTCCATTTTGGCCTCTGAAAGACACATAACTTAGAATACCTAATTGGCATCGAATATTTGAGGTGGTGATATTTGTTATAGGAACTCCTGTTGTGGCTCTCTGAACGAATGAATAAAAAAAGCATTGATTAAGTGCTTGCCAAGGGTCAGGCACTAGGCTAAGATCTGGGATACAAATAAAAACAATCAAGGCAGTTTCCCTTAGAAAGCTTACCTTCTAACAGAAGACTGCTCCTCTAGGGGAGAAGGATTGGAAGGGAGGAGAGGGGAAGCAATTGAAGGAAGCCTGGAGATGCCAAAGAAGAGGAATGATAAGCCTGGGACTAGGTAAAATCAGTGAAAACTCACCAATCAGAGGCCATGGGCAGGCAAGGGTTGTGGACTGGACAGCAGCAGTGACCATGGCAGCAGTGACCTCACTTCCTTGTGCTTGTCTTGCTTTCTTCTTAGGGATCTGAGCATGAACAACCTCACTGAGCTCCAGCCCGGCCTCTTCCTTCACCTGCGCTTTCTGGAGGAGCTGTGAGTAGAAGCCACTCTTTGCCATGGCTGGAGATGAGGGTGGGCCGGAAGCAGGTAAAGCCTGGTGAAGTGGGAGGCCCCAGGACTATGGCCTGGAAGAGGGCATCCATGGGGAGCTGGCTCTAGGCTTCCTCCAGCTGGGGATTCCCAGGCAAGAGGAAGGATGGGAAAGTCAAGGAGGGGCTGGGAGAGAAAGGAAATGCAGATAAATGCAGATGATATTGGTGACTGAATGAACTCCTTCATTCAGCTAGGTGCCACAGTGGAAAAAGCTGAGAATTAGAAGGGGGTAGGGAAGGGAACAAACATTTATTAAATGCCTACTATGTGCCAGGCAGTGTGCTATACAATTGCAAATGATCTCAAATCTGGCCTCACATACTTACTAGTTGTTTAATCCTAGGAAAGTTACTTAACCTCTCTCTGTCTCAGTTTCCTCATCTGTAAATTGGGGATAATAATAACATCTATTTCCCAGGGTTGTTGTGAGGATCAGATGAGATAATTTGTGGAGAGCACTTTGTAAACATTAAAATTCTATATCAATATCAGCTATTATTATTAATGCCAGCACATAGCATTTTTTTATATTTTTTAAAAAATTTATTTACTTTTTACAACATTCAGTTCCACAATCCCTTGAGTTTCAAATTCCCCCCCCCCTTTCCCTACTCCCCCCTTTCCCCCACAGCGGCATGCAATCAAATATAGGATCTACAAATACCTGCACATTAAACCTTAGTCAAGTTGTAAAGAAGGATTATAACCAATGGAGTGAACATTGAGAAAGAGGAAACAAAACAAAACAAAAAAAAGAGAGAGAGAGAACAAGTAGTTTGCTTCAGTCTGCATTCAGACTCTGTAGTTCTTTCTCTGGATATGGATATCCCTTTCCATCATGAGTCTTTTGGAGTTGTCTTATAACCTTGCATTGCTGAGAGGAGCCCAGCCTACCAAAGTTAGTCACACATACAATGTGTCTGTAATTGTGTACAAAGTTCTCCTGATTCTGCTCTCCTCACTCAGCATCAGTTTATGTAAGTATCTCTAGGTTATTATGAAGTCCGTCTGCTCATTTCTTATAGCACAATAGTATCCCATTACATTCGTATCCCACAACTTGTTTAGCCATTCCCCAGTTGATGGGCATCTCCTTGATTTCCAATTCTTTGCCACCACAAAAAAAGCTTCTATAAATATTTTTGTACATACGTGTCCTTTTCTCACTTCTACTATCTCCTTGGGATACAGCTCTAGAAGAGGTATCGTACATAGTATTTTTATTAAAAATATATCACCCACATTCTTCCAGAGAAAGTGACACATCATCTTGCAACATTAGAATTTGTATCCTTAGGGGCGGCCAGGTAGCATAGTAAGGCCAGCGGCTCCAGTGTTGAGAAGACCTGGAGATCGAATCTTGGGCTCAGACACTTAGCACCCACCCAGAAACACCTGGCCGTGTAACCTTGAGCAAGTTACTTAACCCCAATTGCTTAGGGGCGGCCAGGTGGCTCAGCGAGTAAGAGTACCGGCTCCAGTGTCGGGATGACCTGGATCAAATCTGGGCGCACCACACCCAGAAATAATAACTGGCCGTGTAACCTTGAGCAAGTTATTTAACCCCAATTGCTTTAAAAAAAATTATTAAAAAAAAAAAAGAATTTGTATCCTTCTCGTTGTTTTAGTTACTTTCGGTCATGTCCCTTGGGGACCCTTTGAGGATTTTCTTGGCAAAGATACTAGAGTGGTTTGCCATTTCCTTCTCCAGCTCATTTTGCAGATGAGGAAACTGAGACAAACAGGGTTAAGTGACTTGCCCAGGGTCACACAACTGCTAAGTGTCTGAGGCTATATTTGAACTCAGGTTTTCCTGACTCCAAGCTTGGGGCTCTCTCCACCAAGTCACCTAGCTGCCCTCATCCCTACATTAGAGTCTCTCAGTCAAATGCCTTGTCATGGATTGGTCTGCCTCAGGAGATAGTGGGTAGAGATAGACTCCCTCATTGGAGTCTTTAAGCTAATTGTGGGCAACCATTTAACATGTCAGTTATAGTAGGAGTCTTCTTGGGGCATGGGTTGGACTTGGTTTGTTGTGGTATATTCCAGTTCTGAAATATGATAATCCACTTGGAGAGGCTAAACTAACAAAAGGGAAACAGGAAACAATTTTGACATTGAAAAATAAGTCAGTGAATATTAAGATGCAGATTATTAATTTCAGGTGTCCCTTGTCTATTCCACACCCACCACTTTTCTATCATTCCTGTCCTGTTTCTTCCTGTGTCTGCCATGATGGCAGTGTGGGTGTTTGCCATCTTTTACCCAGACTGTTGTAGCAGACTCTTAGTTGGACTCCCTGCTTCTAATCCCCCCCTCCAATGGTCCCTCTCCACAGTAGCCAAAGGGATATTCCTAAAGGACAGGGCAGACCAAGACACTCCCATGCTCGGGAAACTCAAGATCCTCTCTGATATCTCTAGGATAAAATGCAAACTCATCTTTTTGGCCTTCAATGCACTTTATAGTCTGGCTCCAACCTGTCTTTCCACACTCATTTTCTGTGCCTTATCCTTGTACACTCTGCCTTCTAATGCAACTGGAATCCTTGCTTTATTTGTGCATGACATCTAATCTTCCAGCACCGTGTTTGTATGGGATACCTTTCTCTCATGTCTGACATGCTCCCCTTCCTCAGCTCAACTTCTTAGATGCCCTTTCTCTTTTTGAGGATGAGCTCATCTCTTACAGGAAGCCTTTCCTGATTCCCCTAGTTATTAGTACTCTCTCCAGAAATTACCTTGTGTTTATTTTGTATAAATGTTTTGTGCTACATAATTATCTGAGTGCATGTTTGTCCTCCTGGTAGACTGCAAGCTCTTTTTAAAATGATTTTTCTCGTAATAAAACCCTTTTTCAAAAAGTTCCTTTTATTTCCAAACATGTTCCTTCTTTTCCCCTCCCCTGACAGACATCTCTTACAATAAAGAATAAAAAGAGCAAAAAAGAAAATAGCCTCTCAAAACTATTCAACCCATCAGCTAATCTGACCGTATATGTAATATTATATACCCACAGTCCTCTACTTTTGCAATGAAGGGAGGACATATTTTCATCTTTTCTTAGGCCAGGCTTGGTAGAATGTCCTTTCCCTACAGGCAAGGGCCCTTTTTTTGGTTTTGTATCCCCACCAATAGCTCAATACTTTGCATATGTTACTTGCTCAGAAACTGTTGAATTGAATTAAAGGAGATTTGGGGTAAAAGAGTGTGACTGGGGGTTATCCAGTGAAGGCATCTTATGATATTATAAGAATTCTAGGGGCGGCCAGGTAGCACAGCAAGTAAGAGCACCAGCTCCAGTGTTGGGATGACCTGGAGATCGAATCCCGGGCTCAGACACTTAGCACCCACCCAGAAACACCTGGCTGTGTAACCTTGAGCAAGTTACTTAACCCCAATTGCTTAGGGGTGGCCAGGTGGCTCAGCGAGTAAGAGCACCGGCTCCAGCGTTGGGACGACCTGGGGATCAAATCCCGGGCTCAGACACTCAGCACCACACCCAGAAATAACTGGCCATAACCTTAAGCAAGTTACTTAACCCTGATTGCTTAAAAAAAATAAAAAGAACTCTAGAAGTAGGATGGTCCTTATAAGTCATATATTCCAACCTCCTCATTTTGCAGCTGAGGAAACTGAGACCCAAAGGGGTTAAGCAACTTGACCAATGCTACTTAGGTACTAAGTGGCAAAGCAAAGGATTGGTCCTGAGGTCTATAACTCCAGGTTCAGTACTTTCTCACTGGACCTCTTAAAGAGAACAGTCTTTATCCACCATCTTGAAGGAAGTCATGAAGATGTGAGGTGGTAAAAGGACATTTTGGGGCGGTGAACAAGAATGACCAGTAACATTTGCCTCAGTTTCCTCATCTGTAAAAATGGGGATAATAATAGCACCTATCTCTCAGGGTTCTTGTGAAAGTAAAATCAGATAATATTTGTAAATCACTTAACACAGTGACTAGTGTTAAGTGGGTGCTATAAAAATGCTATTCATTATAATAACCATCATTTTTTATTATTATTATTGTTGTTGTTATTAAAGTCAAGGCTTAGAGAATCACAGACCTTCCACCACCCCAGTGGCCATTAGTCAAACTTGCACCTGAAACAGTAGTCTTTTTGTAACTTACTAAGGTAACCCTCATTATAACTCTCATTATAAAATATGTTTAACTAATTGGAGGAAAGACTAAGGAATGTGACATAGTTAGGGAATAGCAGAAGGCCTCATTTTCTACATTATTCATTCATTCAACCAGTCAAATAGCAGTCATTTATTAAATGCCTGAGTGGGGCTTCAATGAATCCTAAGAGCAAGGAATGTGCCTTCTACATTTTGTATCTCTTTAGGCATCTAACCCAGTGCTCTGCACACATAGTAGTTGGTTAATAAAGTTATTGAATTGAGTTGATTCTAAGCTATGATTCCTCCAAAGGTCACTTTTATATCAAATTCCCATTTATTCAGAATCTTCACATCTAGAAACTCAGATAACCAGATTACATTTCCCACAATATAACTCCCCTCTCCCCATCAATATGGTTTCCAAGTCTCACTTCTGCTACATATTTGCTGTGTGACCCTGGGCAAATCACCTTACCTTCAAGGCTCCAGGCAATTCTCTAAAAACTGTAAATTTCAGATAATGTATCAGTCTATATTGGTAAAGGAAGTTCCTCACTTATAAGCCTCCTACATCAATGAAATCACAAGGTCAGTAGGAAAAATGTTTTCATGATAAATATAAAAATAAATATTCTATTATCAGTGGTTATTAATAAAGCAGCCTGAAAATTAACTCCTTTTTAAAACAGTAAGAATTTACTTAGACAAGTCATTTCCCCCTCCAGGCCTCAGTTTACCCCACTGCAAGATGTAGGGTTTAGATTTCTTGATCTCTAGAGTCTCTTCCAGTTCTAACAGTATTTATTGTTCTGTGGTCACAGTAATCTCTCTGAGGCTCTGCAAGATCAATAAATGCCTTCTGAATCATTAAAGATTAAATTATATTTAAAGTATATTTAAAGTTTTCACACTGAGTGCATTTTTCTTTGTATCCTTTGAAAATTGGCACTCCTTGTGTGGTGAGTATGATAACTCTCAATGAGTCAGAATGTTAAATTGACTAGAACAGCCCATTTCCCTGAGACCTCTGGATAAATGAAAGTTTACCATATTTGGTTTTGGACATATACATATTGGCTTTGGGAATGCAACAGGGGGAACACACATACTTAACATATATACTCACTCTCTGTCTTCTCTTTCTGTCTCTATCTCTGTTTGTTTGTCTCTCTCTCCCAGACCCCCCATCCCTTACCCCTTCCTTTCTTGATCGTGTCAATATCTTATAACCCGGCTGAGAAGTCAGGGATAGGATGCTGTGAGTGATCCAAGACTATAATCCTTTCCCATATAATTGAGAATTGGCTGTAATTACTGACACAACCCACCCCTCCCTCCAGGTAACCCTTCATATTCTCTTTCCTTCTGTTTTACAGCCGTCTCTCCGGAAATCACCTCTCCCACATCCCAGGACAAGCATTTTCTGGTCTCTACAGTCTGAAAATCTTGTAAGTATAGGTGTATGTCATATTACACAGAGACACATGTTCCTGAACAAGCCATGGGTGGAAGTTTGATATCAAAAGCCAACAGTGCCTCCCAAATCCTAGTTCCCCACTTGCTTACTTTGCTATTACATAGTTTCTTGGTCCTTATTTTTGTTTGACTTTTAATTGACAGAGATGCCAAATATTTGAATTTCTCTTATTCTATTTTGTAGTGTGCACGTAGGTATATAAAACCAAGAAAAAATTCTTGCTTTTAAGGAAAGGACATTCTACCAAAGATTGACCTAAGGAAAGATGAAAATGTCTTCCTTCTGTTCTTTGGAGAAGTGGGGGGCTATGAGTACAAAACAGTGCATATACTGTCAGATTTGTTGATGGGTTAGGCACTTTTTAAAAATTATATTTTTAATTTTAATTTTTTGCTTTTTTTTGGAGGGGGAGGGGAGAGCAATTGGGGTTAAGTTACTTGCCCAAGGTCACACGACTAGTTTATTTTTGTTTCAAGGGTCTGAGGCCGGATCTGAACCCAGGTCCTCCTGACTCCAGGGCCGGTACTCTATTCACTGTGCCACCTAGCCGCCCCTGGGTTAGGCACTTTTAAGGGGCTATTTTATTTTTCCTTTTGCTTTTTGAAATTCTTTGTTACAAGAGATAGATGTCAGGGGAGGGGAGGAGAAGAGGCATATTTGGAAATGAAGGGAATATTAAAAAAAGATTGTGTTTTTTTAAGGAGAAAAAATAAAGGAGTTTAAAGTCTACAAGAAGAATAGGCATATGGGGTGGCTAGGTGGCGCAGGGAATAGAGCACTGGCCCTGTAGTCGGGAGGACCTGAGTTCAAATCCGGCCTTAGACATTTAACACTTACTAGCCGTGTGACCTTGAGCAAGTTGCTTAACCCCAACTGCCCTCTAAAAAGCAAAAAAAAAGAAGAAGAAAAATAGGCATATACACAGGTAAGAGGTGCACATGACAAGGATTGTCATTCAGGTTGTTAATAAGCTATAAATTAATATTCCAATTCATTCCTTGGTAAAGGGAAGAATCCTCTTTTTTGTTACTCCACTGACTGCATGGTTTCCCTGGATTCATGTCTTTTTGTTAATTAATGATAGAGGATCCAATCCACATGATGTCAGCTTCCTCTTCTTTTAATATCTCCGGAAAATGACCCACCTCATATTCCCATCATACATGACCTTTACCGCATCTTCCTCACTTTCGGCACTCATATAAGCTTGAGAACATACAGTAGCAAACATGAATAATGTTCCCCTGACATTTTGGGAGAAGATTAAATTTTTTGTAAATAAAGTTTGTTTTTTTTTAAAGTCAGGTCTTTTGAAAATATTTAAACATGTTCATTACATTTTTCCTCTCCTACCTCAACACTTCAACAGAACTCTCCCTTGTAACAAATAGAGTTAAGCAAAACAAGTCAACACAGTCATCGTGTCTGAAAAGGTATTCCTTATTCTTCACCTATTGTCTACAACCACCTGTCTGCTGAGAAGAGAGAGGTATGCTTCATCATCAGACCTTTGAAGTCATGATGGGGCAGAGCTATGATGTCTTGTAGTGTTGTTTTCTCTTGCATTATTGTGGTCATTGTATAAATTGCTCTACTGGTCCTGCTTACTTCAATCTGCACCAGTTCCTACAAGTCTTTCCAAGTTCTAAGAATTCTTCCTATTCATCATGTCTTGCAGACATTATTACATTTGTTAACCTGTGGCTCAGCCTTCCCAAGCATTCTAGGCTCATGGGGACAGGGTCTGGCCTTGGAGGCTGATCCATGAGGGTAATTTTCTTTCCTTGATGCAATGCCTCCATCTGGAATACTTCAGAAGCATATTTAAATATGGCATATCCTAGTTTCTCCAAATGAGAGCAACAGGGCTCTCAGTTTCTGGACAGGCACTCAATTGTCTGAATACATACAGAGTATGGAAGAACCTTTGTTTCAGCCCCCATAGAAAATGCAAAAGAAGTGAAGGACCAAGAGAACCTATGAACAGATAAGAAATTCACCCAAATCACCTGGTAGCTCCTGCCAGAAAGGAATTAAACTTGGGATTACTATCAGAGCAATACCCTAAAATTCTGGTGAAATCTTTCTCTCTTACAGGGTCCCTTCCAAATCCATAGTGCCACCCTGTGGCTTAGACTTCACTGGAAATGAAACATACTTTGGGGGCTACTGAAAAAGCAATCTTCTTTCTTCCAGACCTGCTACACTTACTAAGTTGTTCACTGACTTTGCTCTTCAAGTAGGATACTGTGCAGGAACAATGCAGAGTATTTCCTTTTTGCTCCAAGGAATACACTACTTAGGGAAATCTCTCTAGAAAATCTAATTCCAGAGTTCTAGAGTTGGGGGATACCCATGAGACAATTCCACAAACTGTCACTGCCAGGAAATCTCTTTTTTTCTTGTCTAGAAGGTTAGATTTTGGGATCATGCTCCATCGGTTATAAGCATTTATTAAGCACCAACTGTGCCAAGTACTCTGCTAAGTGTTAGGGATATAAAGAGGTAAAAGACAGTCTCTTCTCTCAAATGTAATGGGAGAGACAACATGAAAGCAAACATGTACAAACAAGATATATACAGGATAAATTGGAGATAATCAATAGAGGTGCATTAAGGTGGACCAAGAAAGGATTCCCATAGAAGATCAATTTTTAGTTTGGACTTGAAGGAAGCAAGGGAAACAGGAGATGGAGATGAGGAAGGAGAGAATTCCAGACGTGGGAACACCAATGAAAAGGCTGTCTTTAGAATTCAAAATCCTCTTTCCTTGACATAGGAGGTCAGAGTTCAGAACAGTATCCTTGAACTCCCTTCTTATGCCATGTGCAAAGCATATCTAAGTTCATGTGGACAGGGTCTAGTCTCAGAGGTTGATCCATGAGGGATGCCTTGTCTTTCTATCACAAGTCCATGGATAGATTTCAGGGGGTCAATGAACTTGGATAGGAAAAATCACATCTTAATTTCACTTGCCTCTAACAGAAATTTAGCATTTCTTTCAATACTAAAACCCAATATGACTCTGAGTAGAGGTAACTTCACTAGGCTGCCCAAGGGATCTGAGATTGTAAAAAGGTTAAATAACTCTGATATAGGAAGTATCCCTCAATTGCAGGCAATTGATCACACCTTATAATCCTTTACATAGAAAACCCTTTTTCTGTGAAGACAGAAATAAAGGCTCTTCCATACTCTCTATGCATTCAATCAATAGTGTTCCTGTTCAGAAGTTGGAAGCCCTGTTAATCTCCTAACACTGATTGAGAATTAACCAATAAATCAGTGATTACCTTAATCACTGCCCCATCCCACCACCACCCCTTACATATTCATACACTTTTATTTTTCCAGCTATTTCTCAAGCACTGAGAACTCACTTTCCTTCCAGTTCTTTTCCACTAAAAAAAGTGTTGCTAAAAATATTTCTGTGTATCTGGGAACCTTTCCCCACTATTTTTGTTCCCCTTAAGCTATATAATAAGTAGGGGTTTTGCTAGTTAAAGGAAATAGGTCTTTTCATACTGGGGACCACCTTTGCACCTGTATCTTCTCATGTGTATCAGTGCTGAGCCCAAAAAACAAATCTGTATTCTCTCAGTTATACCTCATATCCCTCCCCTCTAAAGAGGAATTAGGAATGTTTCTGAACAGAAGGAATCTGGTTTGTTTTTCCTTCTTCCTTTCTTTCATCTGAGGTCTAACCTCAATGTCTTTAGCTATAATTTTAGCCCAATTACCCTGGTTCTATTGTCAAAAGGAGAGGAAGTTTGCTGGGTTCCCATTCTTAGTATAATCAATCATGTCCTTTCAGAATCTAGAAAAAAGTCTGTTTGTCAGTTTCCTCTTAGCCTTCTCTTCTCCAGGCTTGGTTATCCCAGTTACTTTCACCTTTCCTTTTAGGCATTTCTTTTCAGTAGGAGAGACATAGTTGGGAAGAACATTTATATTCCCTGCCCGCATTGATTCCCTCTGGTTTTTCCTTGCAACTGATATGATAATAAATTTTAAATACTGGAAAACCAAGATACCATCTCTTTCTTTTTCACTCCAAAACCTGAAAATGTTCTCTCTCCTTTACCTCCCTCTCCCCTTTTTCCTTCTCCCTGTCCCCTTCCCCCTCTACTTCTCTTCTCTTTTTCTGTGCCTCTTCCTCTTTCTCTACATTCAGTTTGTTGCTAAATTTTGTCCATTCTCCTATATGCATACCTCCCCTATTCTCTCTTGGTTCAGGCTTTCATCACTTCTAAGCTGGACTGTTGCAATTAGCCTCCTAATTGGTCTCCCTTTCTTCGAATTTCTCCCCTATGCAATTCGTTCTTCACACAGATGTCAAAAATCTTCCTAAAACTTGGTCATGTCACTTCCCTCCTCAGAAATTTTCAGTGGAATACAAACTCTTTACTCTGACATTTAAAATGCTTCATTATCTGTTTTCAGTCTACATTTCCCAACTTATTTCACATTAATCTTCTTTGTGCACTCTACATTCCTGCCAAATAGCCCTACTTGGTATTTCCCAAACTTGGTATTCCATCTCAACATCTTTGCATCGACTATCCCTACTCATGCCTGGAACACACTCCCTCCTCATCTCCAGCTCTAAGAATTCATATCACTTCCTTCAAAGCTGAACTCTGGGTGCTGCTACCTCCTACATCAGGGGATCTCAATAGTTTTTTGGTGTCCCTTTGGCAGTGTGCTAAAGCCTAGAGACCCTATCTCAGAATAATATTTTTAAATGCATAAAATGAAATATATGGTATTGAGAAGGAAATTAATTTTAATGAACCCACTTATCAAGATACTAAACAAACAAGTTAACAGAGTTTCTGAAAACTATCCATGGACTAGGTTACAAGAACCCTTTCCTGATTCCCTCTGGTTGTTAGTCCTCTCTCCTTCCTCAAATGATTTTGCATTTCTTTATCTCTTCAACATGAATGCCCACAGTAGAAAATAAGCTCCTTGAGGGCAGGAGCTGGTTTTGTATTCTCTCCTCTCCTCAGTGCTTTACATAGAGCAAGCACTTAAATTTTTATCGTTGCATTGAATTCTCTGCTCAGATTGCCTACCAGCCTGTTCCAATCTCATAGTTCTTATGACAAGCCAACATGAAAGATGGCCATATAGCCTCCCATTTTGGGTTGAGAAAGGCTCTCTGAGGAGGGAGAAGTTTCCTCCAGGGCAGAATTCTCCTAGGACCATAAGGATCTTGCGGGTTGATCACTAAAAAAGAGTAAGAGTCCTTAGGTCTTTCCCATAGTGGTTTCTCTTTCCTCCTTCTCCCCCTGTCCACAGTTCCCTGACTTAGAATCTTCTTCCTCCATGTTCATTGCCCTGTTGTCTGCTTCCAAAGCCCACCCTCGCTTTTCTTGATGTGTTTCCATTCATGTCGGTTTTTGTCTAACTCCATCTCTGTTTCTTTTTCTTTTATCGTTTCTGTCTTTTAGTCTTTCTCTTTCTGTGTCTTGATTTCTCTCTGCTCCCGAGGCTCACTCTCTTGCTCTCAGTTTCTCCCTGTCTCTGTTCTCCATCTCCCCCCCACCCAGTCCTCTCTGTATTTGTCCCTTTCAGTCTCTGATTCACAACTTCTCTCTGCCCCTGGAGAGCTATCTGCTCCTCAGTGTCTGTTTAGAGAAAATGTAACCTCTTCTCTCCTTCAGTCTCCTGCTTCTGTCTGTCTCTGTCTCTCTCCCAATAAACATTCAGTGCCTGGGGGGGACATTTTGAACCCAACCGCAGCAGTAAACGGGAGGGTTGGCGAGGGTTGGTGGCAGGCTGAGGCCTGCACCCCGGGATTAGAGAGTGGGGCTCTGTTGGCTGGGCTTTCAGAAGATGTGAGGCTCGAGTCTCTTCCCTAAGTCTCCAGCTTAGAGATGAGCTGCCTTTCTTCTTCGCCTGAATTAGGCAATAAATCAAAGGCACTAAGCAAAACCGCAGCCTGCCCGCCCACCCCCTTTCCCCAAGCAGAGCTCTTGGTTGAAGGAGCCGTGGGGCCGGGCGAGGTTCAGGGTGGGAGCTCTAGTTCCAGCATCCCGGTGGAATTTGGCTCTCTGGGGCCAATCCCATGATCCCACATCCCATCCTTTCCAGGGTTTGCCAGGCGCTCTACAGCCCAACCTGTCCTACCCCCTTCTCCTCTGTCTCCAGGGATTCCCTTTAATCCAACCTAGAAGGATTAGGCAGTGGGATAAGGGAATTTATTCTCTTGCTTAAACTCTTTAGAAATAAAGATCCCTTACTCACCCTGTCCAAGTGCCTCTGAGGCACTGAAGACTCAAAAATCGAGGTAAGACATAAAGATAAACTTTCATGCTCACTGGACAGTGGGCACGAAATAGGAAGGATATGAACTCAGGAAGACCTGAGTTCAAATACAGCCCCAGACACTTACTAGCTGTGTGACCTTGGGCAAGTCACTTGGCCTCTGTTTGCCTCAGTTTACTCAACTGTAAAATGGGGGTCATACTACCACATACCTCCTAGGGTTGTTGTGGAGGATCAAATGAGGTAATATTTGTAACTCCCTTAATACAGTGGTGCTGCACACATGCTAGCTTTTATTAGTATTAGTATTCTTGCCTGAGTTCATATAGATAATAAGTATAAAAAGTAGGCTTCAAACCTGGGCCCATGGACTCCAGTGTCAGTGCTCTTTCGACTGAACCACACTGCTTCTTGGGTGGGAGGATAGAGCCCCCTATCCTCAATACTTTCTTCTTGTTGTTGAGTCATTTCAGTCCTGTCTGACTCTTCGTGACCCCATTTGGGGTTTTCTTGGCAAAGATACCTGAGTAGTTTGCTATTTCCTTCTCCAGCTCATTTTTACAGATGAGGAAACTGAAGAAAACAGGTTTAAGTGACTTCCCCAGGGTCACACATCTACTAAGTATTTAAGACTGGATTTGAACCCAGGAAAACTAGTTGTCCTGACTCCGGGCTTGGCCCTCTGTGCACAATGGCATCGCCTAGCTGACTCCAAGTTTTCCAAAACAGTGTGAAGGTTCATATTTCCAATACAGACATTTTGTTGGTGTTGCCATATGGCTGTTGTGTTTGTCCTTCATTCTCAAAGAGGACCATGGCATCAGGGAGATGATGACACGACTTGCAGCTGACTTGGATTTGAGTGAGGGAGGGCTGTGCCAGCCTCACTTTCTCCTCCAGAGCCAGCTGGGTCCAATGGCCAGACAGCAATCAGGACAACTGGAGATGGCCCATGGTCATGAGACCTGAAACAGCTTTCACTGACTCCAAAGAACTAAAGATGGGCATCACCTGGAAGGCAATAGAAAGTCACATCGTGGGTCAATGAATGAATGAAAAAACTTTTATTGAGCACTTACCTTGTTCCAAGCACAGTGCTGAGTGCTGGAGATACAAATAGAAAACCAAGTCCTGCCCTCAGGGAGTTCACATTCTAATGGGTGAGGCAGCACAGAGAGGAGGTCAAGCTGCCAATCAGATGCACAGGTCCCATGGTCCTTAGGGTACAGTTGCTACCAAAAGCATCTTTTAAGATACTGTTTCCACTGACAAAACCACATCCATTTCTGGTGTTGAAACACTTGACAGTGCCTAGGACTTTGGTAGTGAAAAATGTCTTATCTGGGTCCTCGGTAGCTATGGCTGCTGAAAATGCAAAGCCTGCAGCCCATGAAGAAGTGACTGCCAGGTCTCATATTCAGAAAGGCTGAGTCCCTGGCTGATGGCTACAGGGGGCTGGTCTGGAAGCCCTGCTATTTCCGGGGCTCTTGCACTCAAGGTCCTCGGCTGTCTGAGAAGGGGTGGTGGTCACTGTGGAAGCGGCAGTTTTCCTGGCACATCCCACCTCCTGTCTCTTCCTCAGAGCTCCTTCCTCTTTCACTGAGTCTGGCTCACCTACCCCATGGGTGGCAATTGATAGGGATCAGGTTGGAACACCAATGAGGAACTTCAAAGGACAGAAGTAAAGGACATCATCAAATATAGTTGTACCAAAGAAAGAGGGACAAGGACAGCCAGCTCGAGTGCTCTCCCAGCGTGGAGAGGGAGTGACAAAGGTCTTCGGCAGGTTGGGAGGACCCACTTGTGACGAACCTTTGAATGGAGACAGAGGAAGTGTACACACGATGGGCAGGTGTGGATGGCTCAGCGATCTGAATTATTGAAACTATCAAATAGATTGCAGGTCCATTTCACTATGTGACTCTCTTTTCTTTTTATTGGAAGGAAGGAAACAAGCATTTTATTAAGCACCTACTATATGCCAAACACTGTGTTTGTTATCTCATTTGATCCTCCCAACAACTCTGGGAGGTAGGTGTTGTTATTATCCCCATTTTACAATTGAGGAAACTGAGGCTCCTATCCAAAGGAGCCATTCCTTGGAAAAAAGAAGAAGAAAAAAAAGCAATTCAGCAAAACAAATACATTAATAGAGATGGACAGTATGTGCAAATGTTCTATAACCATAGTTCTCTACTTGTTTTTATTTTTTTTTTTTGGAGGGGGAAAGCAAGGCAATTGGGGTTAAGTGACTTGCCCAAGGTCACACAGCTAGTAAGTGTTAAGATTTGAACTCAGGTCCTCCTAAGTCCAGGACAGGTGCTCTATTCACTGCACCATCTAGCTGCCTCTGTATAGTTCTCTACTTCTACAAAGATGAGAAGGAGGTCGCTTTTCTCATCTCTTTTTTGGGGACGTTTGATCATTGAAATTACACAGTGCTTAGTTTTATTCATCCTTCTATCTAAATTGCATCTTATTATTAATCCATATAGCACTTTTATTTAGTTATTTGTTATCACCATTTTACAGATGAGGAAACAGATGTAAGTGGCTTTTCTTTGGCCACAGTATACCAAAGCAATTTTTAAAAGCTGATACTTCTATGACCATTATGAACAAATGTAACCTCCTACAATTTTTGACAGAAAGTGTAAAAACTTTAGAACCAGCATGGAGTGTTTTTCCAATTATACCAAAATGTCATTTGCACTCAAGTATGAAATTTTCAACATGTGCCAAGGAAGCAGAAACCAATGGCTTTGAGCATGAAACTGGACATCAAATTAACCAGTGGATGAAGGCAACACTTACAAATACCTTGGTCTCTTCTGAGTGAGACACACTAAACATAAATCTATCAAGGAGAAAGCCATGACTTTCATGGTTTCTTAAAAAAAAAATCCTAGTCATCTATTTATTTACTTATTTTGCTAAAAAAATTTTGAGTTCCAAGTTCTTTTCTTCCCTCCAGCTCATCCACACCCATTGAGAAGGCAAGCAATATGATAGTCATTATACATGTGAAGTCATGAAAAACATATTTCTATATTAGCGTGGTTGAATATGTTAAGAGACTTATAGGTGTCCTGAAGTCAAAGTTCAATGGGAAGAACACAAAGTAACTGAAATTTATGCAATTCTTAATGAACTCTTTCAGATGTATAAAATGGAGCATAACAGACCTGGAAAGTACCCTAACAAAAAACTGTATAAGTATTAATGAAATCCAGGGCCCCCCCACTCAGAAAGATAAACATTTCTTTATCATAAAAAGAGGAATAAGATTGATAGGTATTATCAGACTGCATGATAAATGGCTTTTTAAAAAATTCTATAGAAATACTTTTGAAACAAGCATACATCATTTCATTTAACAATGGTAAAGACACACACCATTGGATCTGTCAAATGTAACCCAAAGTGGTTACCTCCAGATGGAGCCTATGAAATTTCCAAGATCCAAGAGAAGAACCAAAATGTCTCTGTGGGAGATGTTCACATGAACTCAGCCAACAATACATCAATAAGTAAGGAGCAAACAAATATCTGAGTCATGTGGATTTGTTTATGGAAATGGAAGAGTTTGTGATGGCAATTTAGCACCAGATCATCACAACCAGAAAATTACACAAGATTCATTTTTAAGGAGTCTTACTTAGTGATGGATGCAACTTGGGCAGGGACACAGTAAGTAACAGCAGCATGTCACTGCAGGGAAGGGGCAAAAAATTGAGCACCTATGGAGTATCTGGCAAGATGGGACCTGGTGACTGGAAAGATATACAAGGTGTCCCAAAAGCCTTAGTGAGGCATCTCAAGTCTTAAAATGGCACTAAGACTTTTGGGGCACCCTGTGTAAGACTCTCCCTTACTTTCACAAATGGACACACATCTCCTCCAACTATGCAGATTGTAACCTTGTATGTCTACTCATCTGTTCCTCTCTTGTCCATGTCCTCTCACGGGGATCCGTGCAATGTTCTGGAGGCTTTTCTTATTTTTTCCTGATGTTGCATGGTGACCAGTGGGACACTCCCCTTGGCATCCTTCTCTCTGGCCACAAAACCAACCATCTCCCTTTCTTATCATACATTTTCTCGATGACACCTTTTATTTCTGTTTTCCCTCAAAGATCTCTGTTGCATCCAGCTCACACCCACCCTGGGCCTCTCTATTGCCCACATTGTTGAGTGATGCTCATTTTTCATTCTTCCAAGGCTGTTGTGTTCCATATCTCTGCTATCATACAACAGTGCCGGTATATTGATATTAAAAAGATGGGCCTTTGTTTCCAGGACAAGTTTGGGGTCATTAAAGGAGCTTTACAGTTCCTCAGACCATTCTAGCCTACTAATCTCCTTGTTTTGCTTTTTATCTAGGTGTTGTTTTTTTTTTTTAATTAAGTGGTCTTTTAAAAAAATTATAAGCTCTATTATCTATAAAATAATTATACAAAACATAATTATAAACATATAAAACAAGGGGCAAAAATCTCACCAGAATCCTCCAGGCCATTAGAAAGGCAGAAGCAAAAGAATCTACAGACAAGAAGCAAGCAAATAAGATGTTTTTGTTCTGGGCTCCCTTCCAGGCCTAGCTCTGGCCATTTTCATTCCTTCTTTTCTTTTCTTCTGTGCTTAACAATATAGTCAGTTTAGTCAACGTGCCTGTGCACTTTGTATCACTTTCATATATGTCTTTCCATATTTCTTTGTAGGTTCCGTATTTTTGTGGCACCATAATATTCCATTATATAAATAGACCATTATTTAGGCATTTGGCTTAATTAGTTTAACTTAATTAATTGAGGTAATTAAGGACAGAGTTTTATCACACTAAAGTCAGTACAGAGCTTAGATGTCGGAGTTGACAAGGGGGCAGAGTTGGTTCATTTGACCTGATCTCACCTCATTAGCCATTTCATTGTAACCTCTATCACTCTCCCATGTGGAAGTTCTTAAAATTTGAAGACAATTTGTCATATCCCCCTTAATTCTTCTCTTTTGGGGGGCCTCTCTGGGCATGCTCAGTTTTTACATGGAGATGGCCTTGTGGGGCCTTCTTGATCCTGGCCCTACAGCAGTGATTGGAGAAGGAAATAGAATTTCTTTTTCCAAATCTCTATCAGGATATGTTTAAGTGATGCCTTCTGTCTCTTGGCAGGTTTGGGGAGTGATTTAGTTCATTTCAAGAACTTGTTCTCCATTTGGGGGTGGGGTGGAAGGAAGGGGGAAAAGATTAATAATTTATTAAACACCCACAATGTGTTACTACTGCACTAAGCATTTTACAAATATTATCTCATTTGATCCTCAACAATCCTGGGGAGTGGGTGCTAGTATGATCCCCCTTTTATAGTAGAAGAACCTGAGGCAGACAGAAGTTAAGTGACTTGCCCAAGGTCACACCAACAGTAAGTGTCTAAGGCTGGATTTGAACTCGTCTTTCTGACTCCAGACCCACCGCTCTAGGCACTGTGTCACCTAGCTAGAGAAACAAGAAGGGGCACATAGGATCAAGAGTGGCATTCAAGAAGCAGGCTTTCTCTGTGTTGCCTCTATCCATACCTCTAAGTACAATATTAGGCTGCATTAATAGAAAACAGAAGGAGGGAGGTGGTCATCACATTGTGATGTCTGTTCTGGTCAAAGCAGACCTTGGAGTAGCGTGTTTAAAATGTGAATACCACTTCCAAAAAAAATTTGTTTATTTACTTTTAAGTTTACAACATTCATTTCCACAATCCCTTGAGTTCCAAATGTGAGTACCACTTTTAAGAAGGGACATTGACAAGATAGAGTAAGGCCATAGAAGTGAAACCAGAACGATGAGGGGAAATGAAAGTACATCATTTATATAAAGGAATTTTGGAGGTTCAGTCCCCCCAAAAGAGAAGAATTAAGGGGGATATGACAATTTTAAGAACTTCCACATGGAAAAGTGATAGAAATAACAATGAAAACAGCCCTTTAAGGTTTACATAGAACTTTAAAGACATCATCTCACAACTTCATTCACTCCCCTGCATTTCTTTCTTAAATAACAAGTGGGTCTTGGTAGATGATCCCAGCTTTTTCAGACATTTGCCACATTCTACCATATGAGAAATAATGATGGGTAGCTAGGTGGCACAGTGAATAGAGCACCAGCCAGGAAGTCAGGAGGACCTGAGTTTAAATCTGTCCTCAGACACTTAACATTCACTAGCCTGTGACCTTGGGCAAGTCACATAACCCGAATTGCAGGACCCTTCAAAAAGCCAAAAAAAAAAAAAGACAATTCAGACTTATTTAATAGGTTTGCAAAGCACGCTTTCATCAAAACACTCTGAGGAAACTAATATGGGTGCTATCATGGCTGTTTTAGAGATGGGGAAACTGAGTCTCAGAAAGGTATCTGTGATCCCACAGCTAGGAAGTCTCTGGATTAAGAGTCAAGCTCAGTTCAATTAAGCCAGTATTTATTAAGGGTCCACTATGTGGCAGATCCTGTACTAGATGCTTTAGGGATAGGACAGAAGTCATGTCTCATGACCCAAGCCCAAGAGTTGTTCCCTACCAAGTTAGTGGGGCAGAAGAGGGCGATCAGTAGCATCAAAAGCTGCAGAGAGGTCAAGGAGAATGAGGACTGAGGAAAGGCCATTGTATCTGGCTGTTAAGAGATCATTGGTGACTTGGAGAGAGAAGTTTCAATGGAATGATGAGGGTGGAAGCTGGATTGTAAGGGGTTGAGAAGAGCGTGAGAGGGCAGAAGGGATAGAGGATGACAGTTAACAGGATGGAAGGCTCCATTGAGGGATTTTTCACCTCTGTAGGTGGTGGGAGCTCTCCATGGCAACAATATCACAGATTCCTAACACATATCTGCATGTTCTAAGGGACTTTTTTCCTCTGTTGTTCAGTCATATTTCATTTGTGTCTAACTCGTTGTGACTTTATCTTGGCAGAGATACTGGAGTGGTTTGCCATTTCCTTCTCCAGCTCATTTTACAGATGAGGAAACCAAGGCAAACAGGGTTAAGTGACTTGTCCAGAGTCACACAGCTATTAAGTGTCGGAGGCTGATTTGAACTCAGGAAGGGGAGTCCTCCTGATTTTAAGTCCAGCACTCTATCCACTTTGCCACTTAGCTATGCCTTAATTTTTCTTTATATTGAGCCAAAATCTATCTCCCTGTAATTTTCATTCACAGGTTCTAAATCTATCATTGATAGATAACCAAACAGAATAACTTAATCTCTCTCCCATGTGACAGTTCTTAAGCATTTGAAGACAATTGTATCCCCCTTGAGTCTTTTCTTTTGGGGGCTAGCCCTCCAAAATTCCTTCATATAAATAATGGGGTTTCATTTCTTTTCATCATTCTGGTTACCCTCTATGGCCTTATTCCATCTTGTCAATGTTCTTTCCAAGAAAACTCCAAATAGGATCAGGAAGAGTCAGACACAATTGAAATGACTACATAAGGTACTAGGAAGTATCCTGGCCACTGAGGATAAAAAGGCAAAAATGAAAACAGTTCTGAGCCCTAAATATTCTATTTAAAATTTTTTTCTTAAAAAAAATAAACTAACATAAGCACACAAACATTTCCATATATAAAGAACAAAAAACGACAATTTTATGTGAAACTATGACTATTAAATATGGCTTGTTTTGTGCCTTCTTTCTGAGAATATCTCCAAATTATCATGTATGCATCTGTAATGCCAAGCAAAGGCAAATTCCCAAGGTTCAAAATACCAGCATAGGTGCTCTCCATTTTATTCAGTGACAAATTAAGAACAGAAAGAATCAACATATAGCATATTTCAAAATACAGCATTTACCAAGTGTGATTAAATAATCTCCAAGTACTACCCCACCCCTGGACTTTACATTAATTTAATCAATCACAAAGCCCCTCTTCTCAAATGGAGATGTTTCCAATCTAAGTAAAGTACATTCATTTGTTCAATCACAGAGCACAAAAAGGTCAAAAGTTCCCCACCCTTGGATCACAATTGAATCTACCCCAGAGTTACAACCTTAAGCACAGCATTTAATACCCAAAAGGAGGCCTTTTCTTCATCTTGACAAGAGGCAAGTTCTTAGCAATCTTTGTTCCTGGGGAGACAAAACTTAGCAAGGCCACAAGATACATTGCCAGTATCTTCATTAATTCATTCTCTGTCTGCAGAACAGTCCTAGGACCCCTGAAAACATTAGCAAAACCCCCTTCTAGGATTTCTGTAAACATACAACAAGAAAATCCTTCTTTAGGGCTTCTGAACCAACAGCAAGGTTCTAAAACTTCTGCAACAGCACTGTCCTTCACCAGTGGACAGTATTCACTCTCTGTCTGCAGAACAGTCTCAGTAGCTCTGAACCAACAGCAAGGTTCCAAGAGCTCTGCAACAACAGGACTATCTTTCACCAGTGGACAAATCTGGCAAAACAACATCAAAACAGACAAAGTACCAGCATAACAGCCATGTCTCCTCAGTCCTTGGCAGCTCCAGGGGCAGCTCTCAAAAGTCCTGGGCAATTCAAAGTGGCCCTCAGCAATCCTCTCAGCCTCTCTCTGCCTCCAAAGGTGCTGCTTCCAAAAAGTTCTTCTGCCTCTCTTTTCTTGTGTCTCTCTAAATTTATGTCACCAGCTCCTCCCAGTTCAGCCCTCTCTTTTCACGTCAACAAGTCCATCCCACAAGTGGGATTCACAAGCTCTAGGTCTTAACACAATCAAAACAAAAACCAAGCCAATACAGGGGGATCTTTAAATTACATTACTATTACATTCCACCCTTCCAGGATCCTTGGCCTTACAATCTCAATCTAAATGGCCATGGATCCTGGAACAAATAGAGGCACTATGCTTTGTATTCCTTGCCAACTATGCCATAAAAAAATGAACTAACATAAGCACACAAACATTTCCATATATAAAGAACAAAAAAGAACGATTTTATGTGAAACTATGACTATTAAATATGGCTTGTTTTGTGCCTTCTTTCTGAGAATACCTCCAAATTATCATGTATGCATCTTGCTTGTATAGAGTTGCTTATATGTTGTCTTTCCTTCCATGCATCCCATTAGATTGTAAGCTCCTTGAGGGCAGGGGCTGTTTTTGCCTTTGTATCCCAGCAGTTAGTACAGTGGGCAGGCACATAGTTGCTGTTTAATACATTCTTATTGACTTGACTAGTAAAATGAAACTTAGCAAGGATATAAAATTCTGCATTTGAGAGTTTTAAAAATATCAATCTCACAAATAGAGAGTGGGGGAAGGCATGGTCAGTCAGTAGTTTGTTAAAAAAAAAAAAAGGAAAAAAAGGGTCCAGGATTGACTACAAAACCAAAGTGAGTTAACCCTGTGACACAGCAGCCACAAAAGCTTAAGTCATCTTAGGTTGTCTGTTAAGTATCCAAAGCCCGGAAGATGATGCCTTTGGTGTCCTATCTCTGCAGTGATCAGAGGAAAGGTATTGGCATGCTTGGATGTGTCCAGAGGAGGGTGACCAGGATGGTATGAGGGATGGACACTCACACTATTAAAGATCATTGAAAGGATGGGGGTGTTCAGCCTGGAAAAGAAGAAAGATATAAGAGGAATGTGATTGCCATCTTCAAATATTTGAAGGACGTCATGGGATAGAGGGATTCAGTTTCTTCTGTCTGGCCCCAGAGGACAGAAACCAAAGGCAGCGGGTAGGAGGTGAAGAGAGACATGTTTTGGCTGGATATAAGAAAAGGCTTCCTAATGATTAGAATTGTCTAAATGTAGAATGGTCCACTTTAAGAGTTCACTCTCCTGGGAGATCTTCAAGTGGAAACCAGATGACCCCTTGTGAGGGATCTTGTAGATGGGATTGCTGTTCAAGTACAAGCTGTCCTCAGCGACCTTCAAGGTCCCTTCTAACCCTGAGTTTTTATGATGCCCTAAATCCGTGGGGGAGTGATAGGCCCAGTTTCTCTCTCTTTTTTTACTCACTTAAAAATTTTTTGAAAAACAAATGTTTAATTGATGCTTTTTTTTTCTTTATCAAATCACTGTCATTTCCCAAAGACTCCACTCCCTCCAACCCCAATGGAATCCACCTTTGTAACATGAACACAGCTAAGCAAAACAAGCCAGCCCATTGGCTAGGTCTGACAACAGAATGCCTTACTTTGTTCCCACTTCTCTGCAGAGAAGAGGAAGGATTATCTCACTCTCAGTCCTCTGAAGTCACTTTCAGTTACTACACTGATCTGATTCTGATATCTTGCTTTGTTGTTTTCTTCATGTTGTTGTGGTTGTGTAGATTATCTTCCTGTTCCACTTATCTCACTGTGTATCAATTCATGCAAATCTTTTCAAGTTTCTCCAAATTCTTTATATTTATCCTTTCTTACGGAACAATAATATTCCATTATAATTATGTGCCATGATTTCTCTCAACAATCCCAAATCGATGGGGACACAATTTGCATACAGTTCTTCATTAAGACAAAAAGTGTTGCTATAAATACTCTGTGTATGTGGTCTCTTTCCTTCCAACCTTGACTTTCTTGGGGGGGGGGGGTTGGTATCTCGACTCATTTTGTCAATGACCACTTCTTCTCATTCATTCCTTAGCTGGTCTTTTAGGAAGAAACCCAGTCTCAAAGAACTACTTCATTTTCATCTTATGTCTGATGCTTGCACTATACTCTTATTGTCCTAAAATATTAATTTCATCCAAGTCTCTGGTCCCCTTAACTAAATAATGTTTACCCTGAGGGTAGAAGATTCCACCTTTCTCTGTGTCACCCCTTCCCTCATTGCCTGTGCCTAGCACAGGGGGCTGTACCCAGAGACCTTTCTGGTCTCTCAGCAGCAGTGACTGAAGGTCTCTCAGTAGGAATCTTTTACCCAGATGTGTCATCTCTACTCACTCCCTAGAAGGAAACCTCTTTTCCCCAATTTTACTGATGGAGAAATTGAGTCTTTCTGAAAAGAACTGAGATCTATCTATCTATTTTCCTTCAAGAGCTAAAGAGTACTAGTCTTCATCACACCCCAGTTTATGAAGTATCTTTCCTGTTCCTAAGCACCCAACTCCAACCCCAACCTGGTTAACAGAGCTACACAGTGGGAGAGACTGTCTGCCTTTATGCAGCCACACTGTCGGCCCCTCTTAACCTCATTATACTGGGGCTAATCTTTCTGCCTTATTGTCTTACGGCTAATGAGGAAGGGTAGCCAGACCTGAGGCTCCCTGGTGGCCCCCTCGAGGAGACAGAAAGGACGTGGCCTGGGAAGGAGAACCCCATGATGCCGTGTGCCGTGTATGTGTGTGTTTAAGACCCTCTTCTGTTCTAATTATAGGATGCTTCAGAATAACCAGCTGAGTCGGATCCCTGCTGAGGCATTGTGGGAGCTGCCCAACCTCCAGTCTCTGTAAGTCATTAGTGTGCCGACACTCAGAGTTCTGTAGACTCGGTCTCCTGGGGCCGTCAGCTTCCCCAGGCCTGAGTCACACGCTTTGCCTTTGTTGCAGCCTCTTGGGCCCCCTCCTTTTCTTCCTCCTCTTTCCTCTTCCCCTCACCCCCCACCATGTGCTGCTCCTAGCTTTGGTTTTGGAGAGGAGGTTATTCTGTGTGTGTGTGTCTTTTGGGGAAGGTATGAAACCCCCTGGAGGATTGTGGGAATGGGACCTCCTGATGTGGGGCCACCAGAGCAGAGGCTCCGGTCTGAGCCGGCGGTCTGCCATGGGAGCCTGGGGGTGCAGGGAGGTTTGGGGGGGCTGGGTTGGGTGGGGCAAGACTGCTGCCCCAAGGAAGAAGCAGGACTCACTGTCTCCTCAGCTTAGTCTGCTCTCCCTCCTCCCTACCCACCCCCTGGGTCTGGGCTGAGAGCTCTGGATGTGCCGCCCTTCCTCATGTGTGTGTTGGGGAGACACTGGCTTACCCTCTGCACCAGGAGGGCACTTGCATTCAATCCTTGACTGGCCCCTTTTTCTATCCATGGAAAACTCAACATCATCCTCCTTTCTTTCTCTTCCCCCCTTTCTCCCACTGAAACTCCATTCAGAGCTTCTGGAATAAACCCAACCTGTCATTTTTCCAGGTTGGACCAATTCCTGTGCAGACCCCATTGGGGCTATAAAGTGAGAGGAGAGAGGACCCAGGCCAGATGAGCAGGGGCAAGAGGCAATTTGGGAGTATTTGAGTCAGAATGGAATGACATACAAGAGTCATGTCAATTAACTAGTATTCTTTAGCACACCAAAATCAGGGAATTTAAATTAAAGGCAGTAGTGTGTTGGTAAATGTTTAACAATAGGCTCCCAGAAAAAAAAATATACCACAACACACTTTTAAACTGCATTTTTAACATTTTCTCCATCACTTTCTTAAGTCTTCTAGACAATCAACAAAATAGTAAAGCAAGCCCTGTTTTGTAGCATTTGCCAGTTTCTGAGGTGTAAACACTTACATTGAAAATTTCACAATTGCCTGTGAGTTTGCTCCAGCATACCCCCTCCAAAGGAAACTCTAGTATTCAGGACAAGGGAAACTGAGGCATATAGAATCTATGGTAAGGAGGCAGCTAGGTGGTGCAGTGAATAGAGCACCAGCCCTGGAGTCAGGAGGACCTGAGTTCAAACCTGGCCTCAGACACAACACAAAACTAGTCGTGTGACCTTGGGCAAGTCACTTAACCCCAATTTCCCTGCCCTCTCCCCTCCAAAAATAAAAATAAGTGCTTCTTCTGTGTGTGGTTGCTCTTGGGACCCTAGGGTAATATGTATAGCTGATCCTGTCCAGCTATGGAAGCTCCAAACTGGCAGAAGGTAAGGATGGTCTTTTATGGGCATGGTCTTCATATTTCTGAATGTGTCTGTGCCACACTCTTCATCTTTTATTCTAAAATTCAGGGGTTCTTGATCTGGGGTAAAGAGTTTTAATAACATATTTATATATTAAATTAAATTAAAATAATTTAATAACAATCTTTCACTATAATTGGCTCCCTTTGTAGTCCTTTGTATTTTATCTTATGATTTAAAACAATTGTTCTGGGAAAGGGTCCATAGGTTTCACCAGACTGACAAAGGGGTTCAGGGCAGAAAAAAGGTTAAGAACCCCTGACCTAGATCCTCAGCTCTACCTTAAACTAGTTTGTTTCTAGGCTGGATTTGAAGACAGAAGACCTCAGGTAGAAACCCAGATGTGCCACTCACTACCACTGGGACTTAGAACAAGTTACTTTCTTGGTCTCTTTTTCCTCATCTATAAAACAGGGGGATGGGCTTTGAGGTCCTTTACAGCTCTAAATTAATGATGCTGTGAATGGCCCCAGGTGCTGATGTTTCCTTCTT
>NW_027187372.1:27563911-27634309 GCF_028583685.1 Petaurus breviceps papuanus
AAATTAATGATGCTGTGAATGGCCCCAGGTGCTGATGTTTCCTTCTTTCATAGACAGGCTCCTGAGACGTCCCTTCTCTCTTGCCGTTAGTACATTCCACCTGCCAACTCTGAATCACTGGCCATCCACGCCTCCCCATTCACCACCTCGGCTATCACCACCCTTGTTCAAGCCCAACATGATGTCACCTATTGTTCAGTGACGGATCTTGGTGATGTCCCCAGAGTTTGAGAGCCACCACCCCACAGGATTGGGCATGGCATGCAGAGCTGGCATTCCAGGGAGCAGATGAGGGCCCGGGCTATTCTGTTCTCCCCTCTCTATGGGGAAGAAGATGGGAGGATAGTACTTAAACTCAGAACTTATCCTAACTCATAAGGACTTGGATCAGCTCAACTGTAGGAAGGACTCACCAGTTTTTTGGAAAGAATCTGGGGTGGCCATGGTATCATCAGCATCCTGAAGCTTTGGTGGTTTTTTTTGTCTTTTTTGAGGGGAGAAGGCAGGGCAATTGAGGTTGTGACTTGCCCAAGGTCGCACAGCTAGTAAGTATCAAGTGTCTGAGGCCTGATTTGAGCTCAGGTCCTCTTGACTCCAGGGCCGGTTCTCTATTCACTGAACTACCTAGCTGCCTTCAATTTTTTTTTTCAACTTGTAGCTTTGAAACAGCCTGGCTTAATGGGCAGTGAGACGGACTCAGTCAGGAAGACCCGAGTTCAAGTCTGACCTCAGACACTTACTAGCTTGTGTGACCTTTTGCTCTTTTGTCTCAGTTTCCCCATGTAGAGGATGGAAATTATAATAACATCTACCTCACAGGTAGCTGTGGGCAGCTAGGTGGTACAGTGGAAAGTACTGGGCCTGGAGTAAAAAAAACCCAACTCAATCTTTTTGAGTTCAAATCCAGCCTCAGACACTTACAAGCTATGTGATCCTGAGCAAGTCATTTAACCCTGTTTGCTTCAGTTTCCTCATCTGTAAAATGAGCTGGAGAAGGAAATGGTAAACCACTCCAGTATCTCTAAGAAAACCCCAAATGGAGTCAAGGGAGAGTTGGACACAACTCAACAACAGCAACACCTCACAGATAGGATCGAATGAGTGATATATGCAAAATCTTTTGCAAATTTTATAAGTGCTAGGAAAGTTTTATTATATGTGTAACCTTGGGCAAGTCACTTTCCCTTCTATGTTGCACAGCTTCCTCATAGGCAAAGGGGGGATTAGATGATGTCTACAGCCTCTTCCCATTTTAATAACAGATATAGAGGGGCGGCTCGGTGGCGCAGTGAATAGAGCGCCGGCCGTGGAGCCAGGAGGTCCTCAGACACTTAACACAAAAACTAGCCGTGTGACCTTGGGCAAGTCACTTAACCCCAGTTGCCCTGCAAAAAGCAAAACAAAAAAACAAACAATGATGATATGGGTTAACCCTTAATAGAATGGTGATTTTGCCCCAGCTGAGTGAGCCTGGAATGGAGGAAGAGGACTGAAGCATTGTTCTAGGTGGAAAAGACAAGCTGAGCCCAAGGGAGGATTTGGCCCAACCCAAAGGGGTCTACCGGGAAGAAGGAAATGACCTGGGTTTCAAGACTCTAGCTCTCCCCCACCTTGGGGAGTGAATGATCCTCATTCAGCTTAGTGAGTTGTTTTGCTGGCCATGGTGATCAGGATGTTGATGGGGTGTCTGTGCTTTAGACTTAAACCAGACCTTAGATCATCTAGCCAATTCCTGCACTTTACAGAGAAGTGAACTGAGGTCCAAAGAGAAAAGACTCATCCAAGGTCACATAGCTACTAAGTACCAGATCCAGGATTCGAACTCAGGTTCTCTGACTTCCTGGACCATCAGTCTTCCACTTCTTCCACTTTTTCCTGACCCTCTCACTAAGAGATTCTGTTCCACTTGCCCTTACTCTAAATTTCAGCCCCTCTTTCACCTCTTCTTGTATCCCCAGTGCTTAGCATAGCACCTAGAACATAGTGAGCTCTTTAAAAATGCTCACTGACTGACTGTTAAATCCTCCAGGCTATTATTGTTGAGGGACTGGTAGGCTCCCTTGGAAGACAGCCCTGCCTGGCTGCTAGCTAGCTCAGATCCTTCACATGGCAACGCTCTTTTTCTGGTCTCAGTGGAAGCAGCAAACAGCCTTTCTTGGTCCAACAGCCTTCCTGGGATTGCAACACTACGATAAAGTTGGCTTGGTCTTCTTGTCTCCCCATTGGACATTCCCACCATCTACAGGTTCCTCAGCCTTAACCACTTAGGTTTCTGCCTCTGCTCCTCTCATCTGCACTGCACCCAGCCCCTGAGAATCTTACACTGCTCCACAGGATACAGAGGGAAAGAGGGGACAGGGAAACCCAAGGTGGGAGAAGCGGCCCAGATCCAGCATGGCCTGTGGAAAGGGTCTCAGACATCCTTCCTCCCTGGTTTCTTCCCCAGAGCAAAAGGCCTTTCTTTGCTACCATCCCTCCAGCTCTAGGAGGCATTGAAATTCCTGGAGCTGCTGCCTTCGAGGAACCTTCTATGCCAGGCTCTACCCTGGGCTGAGGTGGGGATGGCTTCAAACAAAATGCTAAACGGTTTTCTGAGAGTCTCCCCCGCTTTCTCCCCTCATCCAAAGGGAATCGCTCTGTAGTTTCCTCGGAGATGAGAACCCAAAGGTGGAACAGGGAAATGTGGCTTCTCTCCCTCCCACTCTCTAATTGGGTCAGGGCCAGACCTCACAGAGGTGCTGGAACCCTCATTAGCTACTAGTTGTTGATGTGAAGATGAAATAATTAGCTTCTCCCCCCCCCCACTCCGCCTCCTTCCCTCCCATTCCCCAAAAGGCCCCTAGTCAGGGCTGGGCTGGGCAGAGATAGGATGTGTTCCCCCTGAGGGGCTCTTTCCTCGTGTCCCCCATGCCAGAGAGCACAGAGATTGCATCGCTGTTTATTTAACTCAGAGGTGAGGTAAGACTTGGCAGGGGAGGAGTTGGGAAGGAGGGGCAAAGGGAAAGGAAGCACACTCAGGAGATATGTAGACAGGCAGAGGGATGGAATCCCATTGCCCTGAGACATGAAGGGCATCACGACATATAATGGCTAAAGTGCCCATCTTGGAGTCAAGAAAAAGTGGCTTCAGATCCTGCCTCTGACACCCACTAGCTGTATGACCCTGGGCAAGTCACGTCACTACCCTGGACCTCAGTTTACTAATCTGTAAAAGGATGAAGATGGCTTCTAAGGTCTCCTCCAGGCAGTTAGGTGGCACAGTGGATAGAATACTAGAATAGGAAGACCTGAGTTCCAATCCAGCCTCAGACATGTAGCTATGTGACCTTTAGCAAGTCACTTAACCACTGCCTGCCTCAGTTTCCCCATCTGTAAAAGGGGAACAATAATAACACCTACCTCTCAGGGTTGTTTCAAGAATAAAAATGAGATACTATTTATGGAACACTTTTTTTTTTAAGCAACTTAAGTAACTTGCTCAAGGTTACACGGCCAGTTATTTCTGGGTGTGGTGCTGAGTATCTGAGCCCGGATTTGATCCCCAGGTCATCCCGACACTGGAGCCGGTGCTCTTACTTGCTGTGCTACTTGGCCGCCCTATGGAACACTTTTAAAAAGTGAAAATGCTATATAAACGCTAGCCATTATTATCCTTTTCTAGACAATAGTGGTGGCCTTTATTCCTCCTTCCTAGAGCCTCTCTTTATAGTCCAGTTATGAGTTACAATTTTCTTCCAACCCAGGTCCTTAGTCATATGACATCATAGAAAGAGAGAGAGAAAGAGAGAGAGAGAGAGAGAGAGAGAGAGAGAAGACATTTAACATACACTTCTTGGTTACCTATTTGGATAAGGCAGGCTGCCCAGTCATATTCCCCAAAGGCCAGGCCATTAAGTGGAGTATATGGGGCTAGGCTACTACTATTGCTACCCCCTCCCTTTCCTTACTTCTTGAAGTCACCCTACAGGTGACATGCCTAACTCCCCTCAGGGGAGCCCAACCCTGCTACCCACTTCCCTGGGCAAGGCACATCCTCCTGAGGGGATTGAAGGTCCCTTCCATTTACTTATTACTTATTACTCCAATTCCCAAGGTCCCTCCCAGGTAGGTATAAAGTCTATGATCCCAGTGACTAGGAGTTGGGTCTTGAACTTTGGGTAACAAAATGGCAAGAGGAACAGGTAGTTTTAGGCTGAAGGAAGGTCAGAGTAAGAGAGGGACTCAGGCGATTAGCTAAAGACATTAGTATGCCTACCATATGTTCCGTTGTATATGGGAGGAAGACAGTGCAGGAAACTGGGACTCTCCCCTGAGGATGTTTATAAGCTAGTTGGAGAGATTGGATTTACCTGGGCACACTTATTAGCTTCATGATCTTAGGTGAGTGACTCAGTGTCCTCACCTGTAAAGCCATGGTCCTAGGAGGACACTCCTAGTTCCAGTATTCTACAATTCTATCCCCATCATCCCAGAGAAGAAGGAAATCAACAGTCAGGATTCAGAGCAGAGAAAAAATGAAGATGATAGGGGAAGTGGGAGCTGGCCAACCAGTTAGTCCCGGCCACTAAATGACAAAGGTTCTGGGTCCAATCTGACATTGCTTCCAGGGTGTTTGGGTTAGCACTTGGACAGGAAGATCATAGGGTCATTGATTTAGTGCTAGAAGGTACCTTATTGATTAGTCGTTTACTTCCTGTCCTATTCTTTGTGACCTCATTAGACATTTTCTTGGCAAAGACACTGGAGTGGTCTGCCATTTCTTTCTCCAGTCCATTTTACAGATGTGGAGACTGAGGCAAGCAGGGTGGTCACACAACTAGTACATGTCCGAGGCTAGATCTGAACTCAGGTCTTCCTAATTCCAGGTCTGGTGCTCTATGCACTGCATCACCTACCTGCTTTAAGGCACCATCAAACCCAAACTCCTCAATTTTACTGATGAGGAAAATGAGGCACAGAGAAATAAGTCATTTGCCAGGGGTCATAGAGCCGGTCACTGTCTGCAGTGGGTTTTGAGCCCAGGTTTTGCCGACTCCGGCTCCAGTGGCTTACTCATTGTGTCACTGCTTCTCATGGTGCCCTTGTCCTTCTCCCTTGAGCACACATGTCTTCTGGAGCAGGAGGGAGGTATCAGTAATGCCAGTCACAAGCCAGAGCTGAACCCAGGCCAAGAGAAACCAAGAGAGCTGAGCAGAACCAGGGAGGACAAACAGCAATGGGATAGAAGGGTCAGGCTGAGGGTGGGAGGAAAGGCAGACCATGTGGAAAAGAGGAGTAAGAACTCCCAGGAAAAACTCAAAGCAGATACTTGGGGGCCAGGTCAGGGGGAGGAGCAGTGTTTGTGCATGGAGGGGAAGGGTGGTGGTTGTGGAACAGCCAAGCCAGAAAGTCTCAGGGAAGGAATTGGAAAACACAGTGGCAGAATTGGGGAGAAACCAGCAAAACAGACCAATTCGGAGCACTTTGAAGGGGGAATGCATCATTGCAAAGGACAACCACATACATCCAGCAAATAAATATTTCTCCCTGCTGGAGAAATTAATGGAGAACAGCTAGGTCTTGCAGAGTAAAACTGGAGTTAGAACTCCCAATGCCCACCCATCTGCACCCCAAATGGCAAATCTGAAACATGTTGGAGACTGGCTACTGAGAGGAAAGACCTGGGGGATGTCAATGGGGAGGGAGGGAGTAAAGGGGAGACAGAGAAAGCCAGAGACAGAGAGAGGAGAATGGCTTTGGGGTCAGAATGTTGGAGTCGGAGTGGGAAGGAGCTGGAAGGCAGGGTGCGGATACTACCAGTTAATAACCCCAACAACTAGCATTTATTTTTTCTCCCACTTATTTTATTTTTTCCAATTACATGTAAAGATATTTTCCAACATTCACTTTTATAAGATTTTGAGTTTCAAATTTTTTCTCCCTCCCTCCCCTCCTCAAGATGACAAGTAATCTGATATAGATTATATGTGTACAATCAATTAAACACATTTCCACATTAGTCATGAACAGCTAAAATTGATATAATGCTTTAAAGTCTGCAAAGCTCTTTACAAATATCTCATTTTATCCTCATAATGATCCCATCTGGTAAATGCTGTTATTATGTCCATCTTACAGATGAAGAAACTGAGGAAGGTAGAGGTTAAGTGACCTGCCCAGGGTCACTCAGCTTGTAAGTGTCCAAAGCTGGGTTTGAACCCTGGTCCACTGCCCCATCTAGCCACCACCAGGTTTTGTGTCAAATTCTGGCTCTGCCGCTTACTTGTATGACCTTGGGGAAGTGAATTAACTTCTCTCAGCTTCAGTTTCCTTGTTTAGAAAAGGAGACGGTGGGACTTAATGACCTTTAAGCTCCCTTCCAGCATCAGGTCTGTGATTCTGTGATCTTATTATCCTCTAAAAACTCAAGGAATTCATAGTAGCACTAACCCTTCTCCATCTTACTGTATGACCTTTGACAGATTGTACAATGGGAAAAGTCCTATCTGACCCCATCCCTTTTCTGGCCACCTAGGAATGCAGTGAAGAGGGATGAGGTGGAAAATTAGAACTTAGTGATAAAGTGGTCAAGTCATGCCAGGGGCCTCTCTGGGTGATTTTGTCAAGTTAAGAACTGGAAATCCATAGGAAGCAGCTCTCATCCCTAGCAGGAGGCACAGGGGTTTCCCTACACTCGCCAGTCAGAAGTCTGGGAGTTTGGGAACACTGACTCATTTGAAAGGGAGAGAGGCAGATAGATCCTTATCTTCAAGCCCAGGGAATTGCATGACCACAAGAGGATTTCCAAGGGGACTGAGAGAGAATCAGCCATTTTCTGTAGTCCAAACTCCAAACTCTATTGGCTAAGAGATTCTAAAGTAATATGATAGGGTCAGCTAGGTGGCGCAGTGAGTAAAGTGCTGGCCCCTGAGTCAAGAGGATCTGGGTTCAGTTCTGGCCTCAGACGCTTAACACCCACACCCACATACAAACTAGCTGTGTAACCTTGGGCAAGTTACTTAGCCCCAATTGCCCTCCAAAAAAGGACAAAAAAAAATTAAAGTAATAAGATATATCTGTGAGTTTCTCAGAGCAAGATGTGACTTCTCTGAACATCCTGGCTCTTCCAGGACCCTCATAAACCCATCCTGGGGGGTCAGACTATTGGAAGGAATCTAGAGAAAACCACCCATATTGACTAGAACCTCTGGGAACCCCAACCCCCATCCAAATTCAAGGTGCAAGGAAGTCTGAATAATAATCACTTAAAAACCACTTAAAAACATTTCTAATAGCATCATTCCATCAGCACCCCTGAGAGGCAGAACATTCATTAACCCTGTTATGGAGAAAGGAAACTGAGAGTTTAAGTCTGAGGTCACATGATTCATTAGAGATGGATCTGAGTGGTCTCTCTGGTCACCTGGCTCCATCCCAGGTGTCCTAGCAGTCTGGTGCCATCTGCCTTCCTACTGTCTGAGATGCCCAGCTGGAGACTATAAAGATAACAAGATAAATCTCAAGGGAGCAGAGTGCTTTAGGAAATCTTCAAAGTTGATTCTCTGGAGAATCCCTCAGAACAGGAGTTTAAGGAGCCCAGCAAAAGATGGCCTCCTCAGAGAGGGGAGCAAAAGGGATTCTTTCGGTTCAGACTCTAGAACAACAAGACACTTAGAAGGAGCTCCAGAAAGAGAGAAAAGGATGGACCCTGGATAGAACACCATTGAAGTGAAACATGGAGAGTTAGCTTTAGAGAAGACTAAGCCTGGTTATTATAGACACAGCTCAGCAAACATTTCGTGATGCTTAAGAATATCCCCAGTATTTGGTCAGCCTTCTTTGGCTTATAAACTTCTGGTAAGGAGTGAAGGCATGTTTCCAAAACTGGAATGGGCTTCCTCCAAAGGTAGTGGATTTCCCCCTTATTAGAGGTTTTCCAACAGAGAATGGGTAGCATTTGTTGGGGATGTTGTAGAAATCAGTCATGTTCAAGAATGGTTTGAACTCACTGACTCTCGACGTCAGTCATTCAGTTAACAAGCATTTATTAAACACTTACAGTATGCCAGGCACTGTGTGCTGGGTATACAAATGCAAGCAGACCGTCCTTGTCCTCGAGGCTGGTATATGCCTTCCAGTTCTAAGATTCTGTTATAAAAGCAGAACTCATTTCTACACACGTACTATCAATCAACAAACATTTATTAGGCACCTACGATGTGCCAAGTCTTGTGCTCAGGACTGAGAATATAAAGACAAAAATGAAACTTCTTTTTCCTCAAAGAACTTACATTCCGTCAAGGTAGACAACACATACTTATAAGGATATACAAAGCATATACAAAATTAAATATGAGACAGCTAGGTGGTGTAGTGGATAGAGTCCTGGACCTGGAGTCAAGAAGACCTGAGTTCAAATCCTGCCTCAGACACTTAACTAGCTGTGTGACTGTGGGCATACTTGACCTCTGTCTGCCTCATCTGTAAAATGGAATGATAACAGTACCTGCCTCATAGGATTGTTGTGAGGATAAAATGAGACAATACTTGTAAGATGCTGTTCAAAACTTAAAGTGATGGATGAATGCTAGTTACTGTAATTATTTTTATTTCGAGAAGGAAATTCACAAGGAGCTGAGAGGGGAGGATGAATAAGGCACCTTTCCTGCCCTCAGGGAGCTGAGAAACCAAGAGAAGTCAGAGGAGAAATTGGTGGTAGGCAAGGAAAGATGGCTGTGAGGCCCACAGTCCCCCAGACCACAGTTTGTGTCTCTTTTCCCAAGGGCCCTGGTGACAACCTTCATTGTTCATGCTTTTCTTTAGAGCTGAGAGTAGAAAGCAACAAGGGACCCTGCTCCTGGATACTCTGATGGGTGTCTTGGGCCTCCTGTGTCTGAGCCTGAAATATTCTGTCTGTTCTGTCCCAGGGTTTTGAAGGCGACCTCGTGGGAGTGGTAGGTGCCATCTAACTGGCTTGCTATCCCGTACCCATCAGCCCCTGAGACAGGTCCCTAAGCCCTAGTCATGTTTTGGGGCTGGAGAAAGGGGCCCATGGCGGGGGATGGATTTGGGAGGTGGCGGGGTAGCAGGCTGTCCTCCCCAGCAGGGCTATTTTGGACTCCGTGATTATAGGCTACTTTATTTGGATCACCCCAGGGTTCCGGGAGTTGATTACTACATATGGTTGGGGCAGCAGCTCCTTCTGGGGCCCAGCAGGCATGAGGGCAGCCCCCTGCAGCGGGTGGGAACCAGTACACAGAGTAATTTGGTTTCTTTGAGATGCCAAGAAAGTGTCCATAGTGGGTCAGGGCTCACATCCCCAAATGGGTGTCTGTTTCGGCTCTGGACGTTGGTCTGGGAGGTTGTCAGTAGAGAGAAGGCCACCCAGGAGCAGAGTGTTGGCTTGTTCTCACTGAAGACACCCCAGTACAGAAATATAGGTCTTTTCAGCTTTTCCCTTAACCCTTACCCAGGTTGTCTTTGGTTCCATGGCTTAGAATAGGCCCCCAGTTCCGATTACTCTTCTGTAGTTGAGCTACCCTCCTCCCCCACCCCTGGGGCCCCATGAAGCCCCAACAGGTCTGGGCTTGAGCAAGGTGGGAGGGCCCTGGGGCTGGATAGGTAGGGAGCTAACAAGCTCCACCATGCATTGTATGCCATTGGCCACCATGCTGGAGTAGTCCTTTGGGCCCACATGGGCAGCTGTGCCCAGATGCAGAGCCAAAGGGTAGGGCTGCCACCTGGGGAGAGATGAAAGACAGATCTCAAACCTCCATTCGCCACCGTTACATGCCAATGAACTCCTCAGCCACCCTTGTGTGTGTGGCCCTGTCTTAGGGACTCTGGAGATCCAGGAGGAAGAGATACAGTCCCTTCTCCAGGAATTTCCAGTCTGATAGTAGAGATAGTTCTAGTCTGATAGGGAAAGATCGATTCAGTGGAATGTTGGTAAATGTTTAACAATCGGCTCTACTACAGAACAAATGGATGTGTAACACACTTTTAAGTTATGTTATTAATATTTTTCTATCACTTTCTTAAATCTAGACAATCCATGAAACAGTAAATCAAGCCCAGATTTGTAGCATTTTCTGATTTTTGAGGCATAAATGCTAGCACTAAAAATTTAACAACTGCCCTTCTTAAGTCAGTATGAGTTGTCTCCAGTGCACCCACCCCTGGATAAATATAGTTCCTGACCTCAGAGCCCTCCTAGTCTGATGAGCTAGGCTGGGGGCCTTCTCTTAAGAAAACTCCATCTGATGTGGGAACCCTAGCTCTCTGGGGAGCTTCAATCCTGATGATAAAGTGCAATTCTGCAGAAAGAATGATAAACTTAGAATCTGGTGACCTGGGTTCACATTCTAGTTCTGCCACTTCTCTGTGTGACCTTAGGTAAGTCACTTGATCTTTTTATCTTTAGCTTCTTCATCTATAAAATGAAGAGACTGGAGCAGATTTCACCTAAGGTCCTTCCTATGAGCCTGTGATAGAGCAAATACAGTCCCTGCCTTGGCTCGGGGGGAAATAGGACATGCTCACTTGTGGGCTTAAACATGAGACAAGGTCATGAGACAGTGGTTTCCTAGTGTACGTACAGCAGTCAACATGCAAATACTGAAGGGATGCTGAGGGAACTGTTCACAGCCAGGTAGAGTTAAACAAGGAAAATTCCTAGAGGAGGTGGTGACTCTGTGTGTGTGTGTGTGTGTGTGTGTGTGTGTGTGTGTGTGTGTGTGTGAGAGAGAGAGAGAGAGAGAGAGAGACAGAGAGAGAGGGAGGGAGGGAGGGAGAGGAAGACAGAGACAGAGAAAGAGGGAGGGAGGGAGGGAGACAGAGAGGGAGAGGGAGAGACAGACAGACAGACAGAGAGAGAGACAGAGAGAGAGAGAGGGAAAGACTTTCCCTTACCAGGAAGGTCAGATTCTGCGACCCTGGAACACATGCAGGCAAGTGTCCGACAGTCTGTGGGGTAGCTAGAGGCGGTGAGAAGCTCTGGGATATGGTGGGGAGGGCCTGAATTCTAGGCAAACCCTGCCACATGGTTAAGCCTTTTGAGTGGTTAAGGAAGTACTTCCTCTCTGCCAATTTGTTTTCTCATATAGATCCCCATCTGATCCAATCTATTTACCTTTCAATATTTCTCTTGACTCCTGTGTTTTCATTTCAAAGATTCCATTCAGTCTGGACCTTTTCGTTAGGATTGTCTCAGTTTCCTAATTTGTGAAATAGGGATGATAATATAATAATGACTGAAGCAGGTAGATAATTCAGTGGATAGAGCTCTGGGCCTGGAGTCAGGAAGACCTGAGTTCAAATCCAGCCTCAGACACTTAGACCCTGGGCAAGTCACTTAACCTCTGTTTGTCTTAATCCCCTCTGAGAAGGAAATAGCAAACTGAGCACTCTGGTATCTTTGCCAAGAAAACCCCATGGGTCACCAAGAGTTGTACACAACTGAACAACAACAATATAATAATTCCCACTTCTATAGCACTTTAGGGTTGCTAAGCATTTCACAATTGTTACCTAATTTGATCCTCACAACATCCCCAAGGAAAGTGCGTGCTATTATTATCCTCATTTCATAGATGAGGAAACAGGCAGACAGGTTAAGTGATTTGCCCAAGGTCACACAGCTAGTATCTGTAGCAGCAAGCACCCCGGCATCCCCAGGGTGGCTGCTCACACAGGTTCTTGGATCTGCTTTGTTAAAGGAAAGCAACTCAAAACGGGTTAACAAGCTTACTTTAATCAGTCAGACATATATTGTTTACCTTGTTCAGGGGAAAAAGGTCAGCACCCCAAACTTCAAAATATACAGACAGAATTATCAAGACATTAACAGATCAAGTAGACAGATTTCCAAACTGTCCAACAATTATATCCATACCCAGTCAACGTCTGGGTTTTTCAAAGCCGGGGGGGGGGGGCTCTGGACAACGGCTTTTCAGAATACAGATCAAATCACAGAACACTTCTCAAAGTGAGCCCCCAAAACAAAGCTTCACATCAGGGCTTATATAGCCTTCTCCTGGCTCAGAGAATGTAACAACCTTATTGACTCACTGGCCAATCAAGAAATATCTACTGAAAAACAAGCCTCCCTCCCCAGGCTTCAGGTGCACTTTAGCCTAGGGGCAGGGAAGATCTTCCAAATTTGCATTCCTATTACAGTATCTAAGGAGGGTTTTGAACTCAGGTCTTCCTGATTCCGAAGCCAATCCACTGTGCTACCTAGAAACGGCCCTGACTTTCCCATTCCCAATCAGTACCTCAGCCCCTCCCACCCTTGTGCTATTGTGAGATTAAGCAAAATGTTGTTAAGTGAAAGACTTTAGATACTACAAAAGCCCTACCCAAGGGCTTTTATTTTATTTTAAATAATTTATTATTAATTTAACTTATTTTATTAACATTAACTGCAACAGGCCCAAATTTTTGAAAAATGGCCATGGGGAACAGTGTAGCCCCTACCTAAGGTCTGCCCCCAATTCACCCAAAGAAAAACCCCCAGTTCCTCAAAGCCCCTTTCTACATCTCCAGGAGAGCCTAAAAATGTTTTGGATGTTGACCTGCCTGGAAGCAGGGGGCTGGACCTTATAGGACTCCAGCCCAGTGGCCTTTGGATTCTACATGGAGCACCCCCTCCATTATAAGAAGAGCAGCCCCAGACTACAAAAGCACAGTGGCAACTCATCCTTCCTCCTACTCTGACACCTTCCACTTCTCTGATCCACACCAGAATGCTCAGATCAGTGCTAGTGAGACTCTCCCTATTCCGCCCCCCCCCCCCCCGCCCCCCCGCCTTACATAAGCCATCTGGGAAGCCGGGAGACCTCTGTATTTCCTAGGTGGGACTGCAGACCTTAACACCCACCCCACACAGCTCCTGTTACCTCTCCTCAATCTCCCACTGAGTCCAGCAACCTCACTGAGCCTCACCCAAAGTTCCTGCTACTTCCATGGGTCCAGAAGGACCCTAGCACCTGTCAGAACTGGGGAGACTACCCACTCCATTTTACAGGGAAGGAAACTGAGGTCCACAGCAGGCTTGCCTATGAGCCCTTATCCAAAACTAGGACATTGATAAAGCATTTGCCAGCTGGGTCCTTCTGTCTTCCAGATGTAATTTCCTGGCCTGTTATCTGGTCCTAAGAGGTAGTAAGGTATGATAGATAGAAAGATTACCTTGGAACCAGGAAGCTTTGGGTTGACTTGTACTGGTCATGTGAGCCTTCTCAGTGGTCTAGGCAATTCTCCAAGACTTTCAGAGAACGTGCTGACCTACATTAGTAGAGGGGGTTTGTCCATTTGGGAGTTCCCTATATATATTAAACCAGAGGTACAGACCCTGCCCCTTATCCCTCTTGTTTGCCATGACTGTACTTTACACAAAGGGGTCAAGTTTCTGTTGCTGCAGGAGGGACCTTGGTAGATCTCAGGTAGAACTTGTTGATGTGTTAATTCTTCAGGGACTAGAACAGGTGATACCTGTTGAAAAGAGGTATTTCAAAAATTACTCTCTTATGGCAATACTTTAATTCCAATTCTTTCCTATCCAACAAGCATTTATTAAGCCCTTGTACTGAGATAGGCATTGGGGATACAAAGGCAAAAGTGGGGGGAAACCCCTGCCCTCAAGGAGATTACATTTTACCTAGGGAATACAACATGCAAGACCTGATGCTTTCTACCTATGCACCCTAGGACATTTCCTCATCCATAAAGTGAAAGTGGTACCAAGTGACCTTTTATTATTTTTTTGTATTTACTGAATTAAGCCTCATATTTCTCATTGGAAATTTTTAAAAGTAAGCAAGTTGAACATTTTGTGTGTCTAACCCTAAGGGAAAAAATAAATCTGAGAACTGGAGGTGATGAGGGAATGTGTTCCAGACATGGGGGATAGACAGCCTGGGCAAAAGTATGGAGGTGGGAAATGAAACATAGAGTTCAGGAATGAGTAAATGTAGATTCATTTGGCCTTTCACATTTCTATAGCACTTTAAGATTTACAAAGCTCTTTCCTCATAACAGCCTGTAAAACTGAACCATATTACCTAATCTGTTCTTGAGGGATTTGCTCACGTCCCAGGACAATATTTTCACTATTTTTTCTAATTTGTGTGACAAAAATCATAGCAAAGATAATTCCACATACACATTAGAGATCATTCCATTGCTCACCCACCCCTAGAAATCATTACAATACTTATCCAGGGCTTGGCACAGTCCCTGGCACAAGTCCCCTGCTTAATACATATTTATTGATTCACTATACAAATGATCAAAGGGCTGATTTTAAAAAGGGGGCTTACAAGATCTTACTTATAGTGCTAATATAGTTATGTCTGTTTTACAGATGAGTAAATATAAAATGGTTTGCTCAGGATCACAAACCATTTGAGTATTGGAGCCAGAATAGATAGTCTTCTTTGAGTCAATCTCCAATTTTCTGGGATGGCCTAGATGAGGCAAGGGAATGAATGCAATAACTTTAATCCAAGGCATCTCTGACTTTTTCTAAGGGAGAATCAAAATACCTCAGATTCCTTAGCTTTGAAGCCTTTGAAAGGAAAAGAATGGAGAGGAGATTGGAAGGGAAGGGGAGGGATATGATTGAGAGGCAAGAAAGAAAGTAAAGGTAGTGTGTGTGTGTGTGTGTGTGTGTGTGTGTGTGTGTGTGTGTGTGTGTGTGTGTAAAAGAAAATGGCTTTGCCAAGACTTCCCCAGCTGGCATAAGCAGAGCCCCCCTCATCCTCCTTGACATCATTTCCAGCTCCTCCGCCAGGCTCAAGGAAAGGAAAACCAGGTCTAAAAGAGTGGAGGCGGATTTTTTTTTCATGTCTACACGTAATTTTCCACCAGTTTAGAGCACCAGCTGCTGCTAGCACATTAACTGAAGTATAGAATGGTCCCACAGGTTTGGGCAGGGAGAAGATCTGACCTCATGCTCTTTGGGGGCACCTGGAGCCCTGATTGGCTGGTGGCTCCTCTCTAGGGCTCGTTGAGCCCATGAAGGTTAGGGCTAGAAGGGACCTTGGAGATTGCCTAATGCAACTCCCTCATTTTACAGACAAGAAAACTTGGGTCTAGAGAAAGGAAGGAAATAGAAGGTGAGCAGCAAGTTCGTGGAAATAGCTGGAAATAGAACCCAGGTTTCCTGACTTTCAGGCCACAGCATCCCAAAAGGGAGAGCTGTATATACGCCTTTACATACAATTCAGTTAGAATACCAAGGTTGGCTAGTCTTCAAATACTGTTTTGAATGAGGAATTGGCCCCTGTCCCTCTGAGGCTCCATCTCTGGACTCTAACACCGGAGTCTGCTTCCTAAGAGCAGCTGGGGTTGGGGAAGGGCTGAGCCACTACCCCTCTCCTCCGCAGACATTAAAGAGAAGGAAAGGGTTGCTTTATCCATCTGGGCTAGGTGAGGGTCAGGCTCATATGGAGGCAGAGGAAGACCTTAGGCACCCAACAGATTGTGGAATTTGGTCACAATGTGCCCTCTCAGGGACTTTCAGAGGCATCTTCAGAAAAGAATTAGGGCAAAGAAAATGGGCACAGCCCCCAAATGCTTCAGTGCTCAGGCATTGCCTTCCTGCCTTCCTTCCCCCCATCTATATGCTCTGCCTCTCCCAGAGAAGCTCACCTCGTGTTTAGGGTCCTCCCACTGAGGGCTATTTTGGGATTCTCTAGACAGCCAAACATCTAGGCTTATCCGCTTCTGCGGCTTGTTTGCAATTGAACCACCTGGAGCGATTGAGGTTAGAGAAGGCTCTGGAGGTCACTCAGCCCCAGGACACTTGCCACTTGGTCTCTGGAAGCTAAGAAGGGGGCTGAACAGTACCTACACACTGGAGGAGGTAGAGCTGAGAATCTCAAGCTGAAGTACAGCAACAGGAAAGAGGGAGAAAAGGGACATTCATACCCTCATCTGCCACGGCTAGGGGAAGCCGGGAGAAACTGAGGGAATATGTTTGCACGTTGAAGGGATGCACCACTATCCATCCTGAGTTTGGGGAGAACTCCACTTGTTAGGAAGATTTTCCTTAAATCAAGTAAAAATTTGCTTCCTTGAAACTCCTGTGTTCTCCTCTTGGGCTGAGCAGTACAAATCTAATTCCTTATCCATATGAAAAGCCTTGAGATGTCTGAAGACAGCTGTCATCACTTGCTAACTTTAAATATTCATTCTTCAAGTTAAAAATGCCCAGTTCTTTTAAAGATCCTGCTGTGTCATGGGCTGAGTTCCCCTTACCAGCCTGGTCACTCTCTGCTCAGCTTCAGAATGTCTTTACTCAAATGTGACACCAAAAACTCCAGCTATGGGCAGGGTATAATGGGACTATCGCCCCGCCTCCTTTTGGGCACGATGCCTCTTAATTCAGCCTAAGATTTAATTAGCTTTTGGCTGACATGTCACATTGTTTACTTATATTGAGCTTGCAATCTACAGGCTACTTCCTTACTACATCCTCTCATTGAAAAATTGGATTTTTGAGCCTTAGTATAAGATGATTTTATATTTATCCTATTAAACTTTATCATATTAGAGCCAGCCCATCATCCTAGCCTTTCAAGATCTTTTGGGATCTGTCTTTGTAATCCAATGTGTGAGCCCTCTCTCCCAGCTTTATACCACCTTTTGGTCTGATAAACATACTATTGGATCCAAATAATTGATAAAAATGTTGAACAGAGCATTATTGATGGCATATTTTAGGGACTCTTCATTAAAGATAAATCTCCAAGTTGACATTGATCTATTACTCATTTCTCTTTGGGTCCAGGCATTCAACTAATTCTAAATCTACCTAAATAACAGTTAACATTTATGTAGCACGATGCACAAATTACCTCATTTGGTCCGGACAACAATTCTATGAAGTTGTTGTTATTGAATAATTTTTCAATTGTATCTATTTGTGATCCCAACTGGGGTTTTCTTGGCAAAGATATTGGGGTGGTTTACCATTTCCTTTTCTGGTCCATTTTTACAGATGAGGAAATTGAGGCAAACAGGGTTAAGTGACTTGCCCTGGGTCACACTGTTAGTAAGTGTCTCAGGCCAGATTTGAACTCATGAAGATATCTTCCTTATTCTAACCCCAAAACTCTCTATTGTATCAACTAACTTTCTTCTATCCTTATTTTACACATAAGGAATCTGAGTCTGAGAGGTTAAGTGATTTGGCCAGGATCATACAACTGGCAAGTATCAAAAACAGGATTTGAAATCAGGTCTTTCCAATTTCCAAGCCCCATGATCTATCCACTCTATTACCCAGTTACCTTTGTCATCTAGCTAATGTATTTTTAAAATATCCACAATAATATGATGAGAGGATTTTTTACAAGTGTCTTGGCAAAACTCAACTATACTGTATTTATTGCATCCGGGTGACCTAGCAGTCTGGTAAGTCTAACAACAAAAAGGAAATGAGGTTAACCTCATTTCTTGATGAACCCATGGTGGCTCTTAGTGATCACTGCTTTCCGTTCTAAGCACTCATTAGCCATCTCTTTAATAATACTTTCTAAAACTTTGCAAGGGATAAAAATCAATCTCATTGGCCCATACCCTGAAGAATTCTATTGTCTTATACTTTTTGAAAATTGGGACATTTTCCTATCTTCAGGCCAATGACACATTGCCCAGATTTTTCAAAGATCAAAGCCAGTGGTTAAATAATCCTAACCACAAGTCCTTTCAGGAACGGAAAGTTGTAGTTAAGGAGCCTCATTGAGGGAAGCTAGGTGCTCTTTGATCATCTCACTTACCTTCATTTTTAGCTCCCAGTTAGTCATTTTGTTCTGTCCTTGCCAGTCTGAGGATCTTTCTCATTAGAAAAAAAGCAGCCAAAAAAAAGTGTTGAGTAACTCTATCTTCTTTCTGCCATCTTTCATCATGGCCCCACCAACGTAGGGCAGTTCAGTTCTTTATCTGATCTTTCTCTTTGCCCCAACATAACTTCAACACAGAAGCCACCCTTTTTGTAATTATTGTTCAATTGTGTTCAACATTTTGTGATCTCATTTTGGGTTTTCTTGGCAAAGATAACTGGAGAGATTTGCCATTTCCTTCTCCAGCTCATTTTACAGATGAGGAAACTGAGGCAAAAAGCGTTAAATGACTTGCCCAGGGTCACACAGCTAGGAAGTGTCTGAGGCCAGATTTGAACTGAGGTCTTTCTGACTCCTGTCTCAGTGCGCTTTTTATGGTACCTCTATTGTAGTTTATAGGATTTAAATGGCAATAGGTATTCCAGCTAGATTGGTAGGGAAACAGTAGTTATAAGTGGGGGAAAGCACTGAGTCTTAACATTGGAAAACTTTGTTTCTAGATCTGGTTTATAATCTCTTGATTTCTCTAAGCCTCATTTTCCTCTCATGAAAAAGGGGGAGAATCACTCACTTCACAATTCAGCCTCAGTGTATTCTGAGTTTTCGGGCTCTTGGCACTGTTTACATAAGATTGTGGCCACTCACTCACCCACTCTTCCCTCCATATTCTGCATGTGAATTTGAAATCTCTAGGCTGGTTGGTGAGTTAGTCAGTCCCCTTTTCACTCTCCTCAGAATTACTGGGGCTTGTATCATCAGTGTTTCGAATATCCTGCCACTCTTGGTGCGACCTCATCTGAAAAGTTTTAGACCACGGGATCCTGGCTATTCTTTCTCTGAACTTTTGGAATGGACTCTCACCGAATTTTGGACATTTGGGCTCAGCTTTGTCCTCTTTATCCATCACTAACTCAAAGCTGGAGCTATCGCTCCCTCCCAACATTCCTCTCACCTTGCATTTTGATAAGTGGTTCTTTCTTAATGGGGCACGCTGCCACAGAATCAGGTCCAGAAGACCAGTTCCTCTCGCTGTTGCCTCCATATTTTAAAGAATAAAATGTTCATTAAATTAAGTAAGGAATTGATCTGCTGCTCTGCTTGGAGCAGAGAAAGCTTTAGGAGATGTCTGAATAGTTCAGGAGATGTCTGCCATCACTATATAAGATCTTCATGTGTGGGAGGAAGACCTATAATCAGGAAGACCTGTGTTCAAATCCTGATTTGGACATTTACTAGCTAGCTGTAAGTGATTGACAATATAGAATGATTAATAATTGTCTCTCTGGAAGAGAAAAGAAGAAAGGAAGGAAGGAAGGAAGGAAGAAAGAAGTCCCAAATACATATACCTGTATGCCTGACATACTGTGAGGCTTAATATTCATTATCAACATTTTCTCCATCACTTTCTTAAGTCAATCAACAAAACAATAAATCAAAGCCTGGTTTGTAGCATTTGCTGATTACTCACAATGAAAATTTAACAGTTGGCTCTCCTAAGTCAGTACAAGCTGACTTCAGCACACACCTGTGTGTTATCCTGAGTGAGTCACTTAACCTATCTCAGCTTCATTTTCCTCATCTGTAAAATGGGATAATACTAATAGCACCTAATTCACTGGTTGTGAGGGAATAAGATGATACAGGGTGTTTCAAAAGTCTTCGCAATTTTAAGCTTTTAAAGCTTAAAACTACACTAAATCTTTGAGGCCACCTTATATGCATATATATATATATATATATGTATATGGCTTTATAAGCCTTAAAGTGCTATGTAAATGCTAGCTATTATTATTATTATTTCCTAAAATAATCATCCATTTCTTGCTTCTATTCTGGTGGTCCATAGTATATTTCCACCACGAGATTGCTTTCTGTTTCTCTATCCCTTGACTGTTATCCACCATCTTTGAATGAATGCATGCATCTTCTAGGTATATGATGTTAACTCCACTGCTCCTTTTATCTGGTCCATTCCTTCTGAACACAGTACATGCTTCTGTAGCTGTGTTTCCCAGTAAGTATTCCCCACTCACTTTCTTCATCCATTGGCCTTTCTCCAGTACCATTTTAACCCCATAGCACATAGAATAGGGCTGACCACATAGTACGTACACAGGCACTCAATATTCCTTAATCATTTGACTGACAAGTCTTAATTACAAAAATGAAAAACTGGTCAGAACTAAGTGGGGGTAGTTTGGGAAGGCTCTTTGGAGAAAGGGAGTTTTGGAGTTTTAAGTGTGTTCTGGAAAAGGGGAAGGACAGGGTTTGGGGAGTAAAGAAAGGAGAAAGGCATCTCAGGATGGAGGAAATAACTTGAAGAAAAGGCAGAGATGGGAATGTGAAGATCATCTTTTCAGGGTCAAGGAGAGTGGGAGGGATGCACATATTGGCCCAGAAGTAAACAACATGGGAGAGTCCTGTAAAATTACTTTGATGAGATAGTAGGGGTTAGGAGAGAAATTACCAAGGAAGGAATCTTTATGCCAAAGCCAGGGTGTTACTAATTGATTTAGGAGTATACTTATAAACCAGAAAGTTGGGGGTGGGTAGGTTCAAAATAGAAGCAACAAAGTCTCACCTCTTTTGGTAGGAAGGAGATAGCCAAGGCCTATGTGAGGGTTAGTAGGGAATCTAACTTCAAAGTCCAGGTAAGAAGGCATCTGTCCTACCAAGTTGCAGGGGCCCTTAGGGGTCCCTAGGGGCAACTTGTGATGGAGAAGAGGCAGGTCAGGACTGGGACATGTTATCTAGTGCTGAGAAGGTGGGTCAGAGATAATGGTTCAGACACCAGGAACTTACTGCACCCTCTCCCACTTTTTTCTCTTCCCTTGAGCCCTCTCCTATGGACATTCTTCAGGATTCTTGGCAGGCACTAAATAAGTTACATGTAACATCTTTCAACCTGATGCCTAACACCAAAATGTTTGCTGGGACAAGTGGCACAATGCCAACCAACATCTTGGCATTTTAGTGACATTGGCATGTCGCTTCCCATTTCCCAGACCTCCTCATTTTGAATCTCTCTCCCAAGAGGCGGATTGGGAAACCCCCAAACTGCCTCCTCCTCCTCCAACCACAGTCATCCTTGGCCAGGGGCAGAAGTCCAGGCCCAGAGCAGCCACAGTCCCAACTCCAGCTGCTGTGCTAGTCCAGGCCAGACTAGTGTGAGGAGGGGTACCCTACAAATGTCTTCAATATTTGGGATCTAAATGGAAACTCTCAACAGTTCCCCCAAATACTTAAGACTGGGGGATGGATAAATATGACCTGTTTCAGTCCCCTTTCCCCACCTCAGGATTCTTGGATCATTACCCGCTCAGTTGGCCACCTTCCCAAATCATCAGATCTGGGTCTCAAGGGGAAGCTCATAAAGACTACATACTTAGCCTTTCCCCACAGGGAGGATAATTATTTTTATATATTGCCACCGATTAAAACACAAGAAGTAGCTTGGAGGAATGTTCAGGTATTGGGCCTTTGATGTAGACAAAGGAAGACCTTTCTCTGCCTCACAGGGCTCTTGCACACACATTAATTCTTCTGACAGATGGAGGGGAGAAGGGTTGTTTGTGAATTAGCATAGCCTGGAGACCTAGTTGCAATTGCCTGCATTTTAATGTCCCACCTTTGATCTGTTGAAAAGCTGACAGGGAGAGGGGAAGGACCTTATTAGGTGGCATAAATCATACCTGATGAAATCACTTTCCCCTGACAATTTAAGACCATCCCCTGTCTCTAGGAAGAAAGAAAAAAGGGAAGATGGGAATGAAGGCAGAACAAGAGAGTGCAGAAGACTAGATTTCTAGGCTCAAAGATCTAGAAGGCCAGCGGTGGGGGCGGCTAGGTGGCTCAGTGAATAGAGCACCAGCCCTGGAGTCAGGAGGACCTGAGTTCAAATTAGACCTCATATACTTAACACTTACTAGCCGTTTGACCTTAAGCAAGTCACTTAACCCCCATTGCCTTGCATTCCCCCCTCCAAAACCTAAAACAATAAAAGACCGTCAGTGTCAAACTCAGAAACAGGAGCCACTAGACTGTACATAAAGATCCCTATGGGCTGCATTCTGACCTAGAAAACTACCTATTAGCATAGGCTAATAGAAAATCTTTGTTTTATAAATAAAATCTATGTTTTATTGTATTTTCATCTATTTTGTTAAATATTTCCTAATGATAATTTAATCTGGTTCCTGCCTCCCTGGTGAATGTTGCTGCTAACATGTGGCCCATAGATTGCATTTCTGACACCACTGACTGAGACCAAGCCCCTTACAAATGAGAAAAGCCCAGAGAAGTTACAAGATCTGCTGAAGGCTCATCCCACAATGTCATTAACAGGTAGAATTTTCTCAGTTTGGATATGGATTACAAGAGCTAACTAATCTGCTTTTCACACTCACACTCGCAGCTGGGCCTTCAGTCCCTGGCCACATAAACCACATTTTTCTGTGAAGCCCAGACCATACATGCCTTCTAGAAGCACAGGATACTTTGTCTGGGAGACCCTGAGCCCTGGCCCTTCAGCCAGGCAATGAGGACCTTACATGATTTGTTTTACATCCTTCCCAGGAGAGGAGCCTAATGATGGGTTCCAGATGTGGTAAGGCATAGCTGGGACTTGAGCAATAGGTCCCAGATGTTGACTCTGGATTGGGATGAGCATTTGGAGAAGCTGGAAGGACTAAAGGTCAGTGCCAGAGAAGTGTGTGCTTGTTTGGAGAGAGACCCAGAGAACCGAGACACAGAGACACACAAAGAGAAGGCTTTGTCCCCTGTGGAACTCTGGAAAGCTGGTCCTATGGGAATTGACAGTCTTGGGTTCATATTCCAGTTTTTGTCCCAAACTCATCGTGTGGTGGGTCATCTTCTCCCTCTGGACTGCACTTTGCTCATCCGTAAAATGAAGGGGTTGAGTTAGTGTCTGTAAACTGTGGGTTGCAACCCCATACAGAGTTATGAAAAATATGGCAACAGCAAAAGGTTTCTGAATCCACAATGACCAAAAATTACTTAAAAATCGAACACATAATGAATCATAGGTGTTTCTGACAGCATTTGCCCAAGTTGCATCTAGCAACTTCACAGAAGCCTTGGTTCTGAACATGCACACTTTGCCTTGCTCATGCCATCATGTCACTCAACACTGATGAGCGTTGCTGGAACATGGGGTCACGAGTGGGAAAAGTTTAAGAAGCCCTGGCCTAGATGACCTTTTAAATCCATTAAAACTCTTATGACCTCTGTGACCTTGAGCATTACCTCTCTGAACCTCTTTTTCTTCTTCTGTAAAACGAGACATTTGGACTTGATGGTCTCTGAGGTCCCTTGAAGCTCTGGAATCTGGAATCCTACAAATCTATGATCTTATAAACTGCCTCCTGCTTTAACGCTATAGAAATCTCTCAACAGAAGAAGATTCAGCAAATCCTGCAGCTTCCAAGGCCTTTCCCTAGCTCCCCTCTGCCGGACACAACAGTGATCCAGTTATTCAGTAAACCGAGGGTTCCTTGTGGATGGGGCTCTTTGCTAGGGCCAGAAATCACAGCGTTAGAGCTAGAATTAACATTAGTGGTCATCCTGTTCAGTCCGGATCAGAGACATTAAGTGTCTTGTCCAAGGTAAGACAGGTAGTAAGTGGAAGTCCTAGGATTTGAACCCAATTCTGTGACTACAAATCTGGCACACTTTCTACTTTACCTGGGCCAGGAAAAGGAAGAAAGTCCATCCTACCGTTAAGGATTTCCAAGTCTTAGGGAGGACCTACATTTCCTGCCCTCGAGGAGCATTGAGTCTTACTGGCTTGTTTGTGCTTGACTGGTCTCCCACCCCCACCCTGCAGGCCAAATTCTCCATCCACCTTGGGAGTGGTGGTGCTTAGGAGGAAGGGTGATGATGCAGTGGAGGCTGGAGGGAGGAATCTACCAGAGTTGCTAAAAATGGTTCCCTGAAATATTTGCATTTTAATGGGAAACTCTTGAGGACTTCACTTTCAGATCCAAAGGAAAAGGCAACAATGGGGGAACTTCAGGCAGAGAGAGAGACAGAGAGAGACAGACAGACAGAGAGTGTAGAGCAGCTAGGTAGCACAGTGGATAGAACTCTGGCCTGGAATCAGGGGGATCTGAGTTAAAATCCAGCCTCAGACATTTACTAGCTGTGTGACCTTGGGCAAGTCACTTAACCCTCTTTGCTTCAGTTTCCTCATCTGTAAAAATGAGCTGGAGAAGGAAATGGTAAATCACTCAAGTATCTTTGCCAAGAAAACCCCAAATGGGGTCACAAAAAGTCGGACATGACTGAACAACAACAACAAGATGGGCTTCCTGCCTTGACCATCTTTAATCAAACCACATACTTACATGGTTGGCCTTATGAAGGGAACACAACCAGTCTAATGAGTGGGTGACAGGCCTTAGACCAAAGACCATTTAAAGAGGATATAGAACTATAGAATGTTAGCACTGTAAGGGTTCTTAAAGGTCATTTACACACAGCTTGGTGGCACAGTGCATAGAACAAAGTACTTGGAATCAGAAAGACTTGAGTTCAAATCCTGCCCCAGAGACTTACCAGCTGTGTGACTTTAAGTCAATCCCTTTGCCTCCTCCTGTTTCAGTTTCCTCATCTGTAAAATGGGGGCAGTAATAGCCCCTACCTCCCAGGCTTGTGTGAGCTAACATGTAAAGTATGTAGCAAACTTTTAAGAGCTATACAGATGCTCAATATTATTATTATCTAGTCTGACACTCTTATTTTACAGAAGAGGAAGCAGGCCTTGGAAGGATTATAGATCCTAGGACCATAGATTTTAGATGTGGAAGGGATCTTGGAAGTAATTTAGACCAACTCCTTCATTTGATAAATGAGGAAACCAAAGCCTAGAGAGGTACCCAAGGTCGCAGAAAAACATAAGTGGCAGAGCCAGGTTTTACTTTTTTTTTGGTGGGAGGTGATCAGGGTTAAGTAACTTGGCTCAGGGTCACACAGCTAATAAGAGTCTGAGGTCGGATTTGAACTCAGGTTCTCCTGACTCCACAGCCGGTTCTCTTTCCACCGTGCCTCCTAGAGCCCCGGGAGCCAGGATTTAAACCCAGTTCTTTTATCCCAAGTCCAGTGTTCTTTCCACTGTTTGGCTCTGAATAGGGTCTCAAACATTTATTGAATCCCTACCACAGTCAGGTACTAGGCTCCATGAAGGGACTTGCCCAAGGCCACACATCTACATGAAAACAAATATGAATAACATGCTAATAAAAATTGATAGCACTCATATGGTGCTTTAATGTTTGTGAACAGTTTTATAAATACTGCTTACAAAATTTATATTTTATTTATCAAAGATTTGTCAAATCTTCGCTGGAACTCTTATGTGTGACCCTGGGCAAGATACTTAACCTCTGTGCTCCTCAGTTTCCCCATCTTTAAAATGGAGATAATAAAACCTGTAGTACCTACCTCACAGGATCATTTTCAGGATCAAAGGAGCTGATGTATATAAAGCATTTTTATAGAACTTATAGGGTTATATAAATACTAGCGATTGTTATTATTTAAGATGATGTCATTCTCTGCCTAAGCTGCCACCCAGAATTCAGCCTTAGGATGAGAGGGAAGGAAAAATCCTTGATTTTTTCAAGAATGAGTTCTGATTATAAAAGAATCGCTTCCCTTCAGGGGAGTAGGGCAAAAACAAGGTGATGGCAACCAAGATGGGAGGGTACCTCAGTTTCCCTCACCCCCACCTCCATGCACATACATGTTTCTCAGCACAAGATGGGTTTTTGGTTCCAAGAAAGGGATAGAAATGAGGAGATTTTGGTGAGTTGTCTGAAGATAAATAAGGCCAAGGGAAAGAAAGCTGTTCTTTGTAAATAGAGGGTTTTGTGTGTGTGTGTGTGTTTTTTTTTTTTTACCAATTTGGTAAGTTTTACCAGTATGGTAAAAACCAACTTACAGAGCCCAGCATTGACGAGGAACAGAACCCTGGAATCTCATCCTGTGGTAGCCTCCATTCAGTCATAATTAGCTTCACATTCATGCAACAAGACTCTCCATTACCTTGGGGAGATCTTGGCATGGCCTTCTTTCCACCTATAATCCAAACTCTTTCCCCAATCAGTGTATGAGACAATGGGGGCAGAGCATTTTGTAAACAGAAAGGATGATGTAGATGGTAAGCTATTAAAAAAAAAGATGTTCTCTTTCTTCCCCTTCCCCAGCTCCTCCCACCCTGCTTAGGAGGCCTTGGGTTTATTCACAGGTGCCATTCATTCTCTGCATCTTTACGGCCCTACCTGGGAAGTGTCTCCAGTTTCAAATGCTCTGGGGAGAGCACCAATGGACCCATTCCCCAGTGTAGTTTTTAACAATGGGAAAGGATTTTTCCTCATACATGCATACACATACGAAAGGATGGTGTCACAGGATATCAGTTGGAAGGGACCTTGGAGGCTAAGTTCTCCAACTAAGTATCAATCCCTATGTTCTACAGAACACCAGAAAAGCCGTCATCTGGCTTTACTGAAGACTCCGATGAAGAAAGACACAGCTAGGTGGTACAGATACAGCACTGGGCTTGGAATCAGGGATGCTTATCTTCATGAGATTGAGCCAGCCTCAGACACTTGCCAGCTGTGTGACCTTGGGCAAGTCACTTAACCCTGTTTGTCTCAGTTTCTTCATCTGTAAAATGAGCTGGAGAAGGAAATGGCAAACCATACCAGTATCTTTGCCAAGAACACCCCAGATGGGAGCACAAAGAGTCAAACACAACTAGTCCACTGCCTCCTTGGAGCATAGCTTGACTCTAATTTTGGGAAGTGTCTCCTGACATGAAGTTTAAATCTGCCTCTTTGTAAATTCCATCCAGTGCTCCTCTTAGTTCTATCTGCCCTTTGAGGGCAGCATAATGTTTATCATTTTCCCATATGATTGACCCTCAGATACTTGAAGACACTTTTCATGTCCCTGTCCCCATAAAATCTTTTTTTTTTCTCCAACTAAAACATTCCTACTTCCTGGGCAAGCCTCAGCTTCTGTCTGCCTCAGTTTCCTCAACTTTAAAATGAGGGTATTAAAGTGAGGCACCTACCTCCCAGGGCTGTTGGGAGGATCAAGTAAGATAATATTTGCTAAAAATAATATTTGTTAAAAAACAATCACTTAGTACAGGGATGGTACTAAGTACATAGTAGGTGTTTAATAAATGCTCATCCCTTTCACTTTCCCCCCTTTAATCAGGCCTCATATGGTATGGACTCAAAGTCTTTTCCTTCCTGGTCGTCCTAATCTGGAACATCTCCAGTTGTTATGTGCTCTTTCTAGAACATTGGTCCCAGAACTACAGATATGGTCTCACCTGGGCACGGTGCACTCAAACATCATCACCATCATTGCCATCAATGCCATCATCATCATCATCATCATCATCATCATCATCATCATCATCATAGCTAACATTTATGTAGAGCTTACTAAATGCCAGGCACTATGTTAAATTAAGTGTTTTGCAGTTATCAGGTTTTGTGCTCACAGCAATCCTGGGAGGGAGATGCTACTATTCTCCCCATTTTAGAGTCCAGGAAACCGAGGCAGGCAGAGATTAAGTGATTTGCCTGAGGTCACACAGCTAGTCTGAGGCCAGATTTGAACTATTCCTGACTCCAGGCCCAGCTCTCTATTTATTCTGTCCATCCTGATGTCTCACCTCCCCAACTTTGGACATCATTACTTTTTTCTTTGATCTTGTCATTCAGACCCATCTTTGTTACAGCAAACTCCCAGTGTAAATGCTCAGTCCACCAACAAAGAAAAGTCAACTCATCTACAATCTGTGGTCTTAAAGTGTGCTCTGAGGCCCTGAGAGGCACATTTAAACCCAGGCCCTTCTGACTTTAAAGCCAGCCCTCTAGCTGCCCCGCCATACTGGTTCTCTCTCTATGCCTTGGCATGCCTGTGAAGTAGGTGCATTTTCTCTGTTCGGCATCTTCTCAATTTCTTTATTTCTCCTTTCTTTGTTCTATAGGACCTAAACAAGTTACTTCTCTGGGCCTCTGTTTCCTCATTGGTAAAATGAGGGGACTGACTGAACTCTAAATCCAAGGAAGAGACCGTATCTTGTACCTAAACTGTTGGTTTTCCCCAGTGGTCATCACAGTGTTCCACACAGAGGAAGGGCTTAATACATCTTTGTTAAATGAACAAATACAGTAATCAATATAGAATAGCAGTAAGTGAATGGGCCCTAGGCTTCTTTTCAGCTCCACTGCCAATGATACTCTGATCCATCAATTGCTTCAACAAGCAGCATGACCAGTGGGAGGGATGGGCCCCAGGTGAAGATCACCTGCTCACTCTAGGAAAAACGTAAGGGTTTTATGCTGTTTTTGTTTTTAGTTTAGTTCCCTAATGTTTAAAATGAGGATAACCTTGTCCTCTATACCTTATGAAGTTATTATGAAGATTGAATGGGATGATAGAGATGAAAGCACTTTGGGAACTGAAAAAATAAACAATCCTTATTATCATTAGGTGTTGTAGTATAGGGTTTATGTTCAGGATGACCTACGTGAAGCAGAGATGTGATTGGCTCAAGGTACAAAATGAGATATACATTTTTGGACGTGGTCAATATGCGAATTTGTTTTACTTTTCTTTGTATTTCTCAGTCAGGAAGGGGAGTTGGGATTGAGAGAAAATAAATGCTTGTTAATTAAAAATAATTAAATTTTAAAGCAAAAAAAAATCTGAGTTGAGGTCTAGCCACTGATGGGGCTGTGTGACCCCTGGGGTTCAAGAATCAAAAGAATGAAGCTATGCCATACCAAGGCACATATGTGAATATCAATATTTGGCGGGTAGGTTTGGAGAAAGGGAAAATCTGCTGGTTCATCCTACGATAAAGAGACAGGCAGGATTTGTTGTGTTGTGTCATGTCATGGCAAGAGGGCTGGATTTGGAGTCAAAGGAAGAACCTGGGTTCAAATCTTAGCACTGCCTCTTAACACCTGTGTGATCTTGGGTGAGCCAAGCAGCATTTTCCTCCTCCGAAAAATGAGGGGCTTTGGATTAGGTGAGCTTTCAGGTGCCTTCCAACTTTAAATCCAATGAGCTCTGGACAAGATGCCTCCCACCTCCTAAGCACCTCTTTGGAAACCTCAGCAGCTCTAGTGCTGGGAGCTGGGCTTTGCTACAGAAGGCATAGGGGTGGGGTGGAGGAAGGGGGGCCCTTCTTCCCCTTTTAGAAGGCCCCCAGGATTCACTTCTTCTAATTTGCAGGTGCCAGCGTGCTCTCTGCCAGGAGCTGTCTCTCCACCTGGCAGACACTGGGTCAGAGCTGTTGGTCCCTTCAGGCAACCAACGGCTTTTACCTGGATTCTTTCCCTCCCTCACCACCCCCCCCAAAAAAAAAGAAAGAGAAAAAGAAAAAAAACATTTTTAACTCTGGCTGCTATTTTCCAGTTTCAACATTTCCCTCCCTCCCCTCTCCACCCTTACCTCCTACCTACCCCCACCTCACCTAAGTCAACAAGCGGTCTCCCTCCCTAGCACTCTATAACTTTTCCCCCCCTTGTATTGGGAAATAAGGTGAGGGAGGAGGAGCAGGCTGCAATTCTGGGTCCTCCTTCTAGATCCTGGGAGGTCCAAGTATTGGGGAGCCATGGAAAGAAAGACAGCAAGGCCAGCAGTGTAAGGAGAGGAAGGAGACTGGACACTTGGGTCCTCAGGTGAGGTTGGCTCCTCCCCTGGTCATGGGACCATGGGATGGTTCCTTCCCCATCTGTGTCTTAGTTTAATGGAATCAAAGGACTTAGAATCCAAAGGAATCTTAGGAGTCTCCCTGCCCATTTTATAGTTGATGTAGAAAGAAGGGACATAACTGCGCCAAGGTCCAACAGGTACCTGGAAGCAGAACCAGAGTCAAACCAGGTCCTCTGACTCCATATCCAACTCTCATTCACCTTCTGAAATCAGCTCTGCCTCTCTAGGTAGCAACCCTTGCTTAGGGGGACAACTGGCACAAAACTTGCCAAGGGCAAATGGCAAGGACCGATCCCATGATTCACTTTAGCCAGAGCAGGGGTGGCAGAGACATTGCGCCACCCCGAGGCTTCTGCTGGGGAGGTCACTGAACAGGGGAGGCATACTTAGGAGAAGGCCAGGCCAAGAAGGAGTTTGCCAAGTTGGCCAATGGTGGGCCAATGGGTGAGGTATTCCAGCAGGCAGCTTCCTGTTGTCATTGATCTTTCTTGCTAACCTGTGCTCGGTTCAGCTGTCTGCTCTGGTGAAGGACCCGGATCATCTTGGTGTTCCCTAAATCTCAGTCTTCAGAATTTCTGCCTTCATCAGTCATGGCCCTTCACACCCCCTTCTCATTGTAGAGGATTCGTAGGGGCCGACGAGAGAGTGAAAAGGGATGCTCTAGAGTCTGAGGATGTCTTAGGACTCCTTGTTAGGAAATGTGAATCATTTAAACAATTGATGAGAAGTGCCCTGTGGATGTCTGCCAGTTTGAAGAACAGATCTCTTTTCAGTTTCCCTCATGGATTCTATTTTTCAGTCATTTTCTTCTGATTTATCCAGGTCATGTTATCCTCTTTGAGTTACAGAGCATGGCAAGATCCTGGCTGAAAATAAGAGAACAATGGTGTGCTTCCTCCTTGACACATTCTTATTGGTCTCCATTGTCCTTTTATCCTATAGTACACTATGTATGATTCTGTCCACTAGGATTGATTCAGGTGGTGGTCTATTATGGGCATAAGATCTTTTTCCTTCCCCCTTTCAAATTTAAACATATTATGGATGAAATTTTCCGCTCTGGAAGCAACCTGGCATAGAATGTGTAAAGTAGAAGTATGATCTTGCCTAGTCACTGAGTCCCTTCAATGTTCAATATTGTCAATATTCCCCATCTGCACACAGGGAATAATTATTTCACTAACTAATTTACTAGTTTCTTACAAGACTCATACAACACAACACATGTTGTGTTGAGTCTTTTTTTCAGTTGTGCCTGACTCTTTGTGACCCCATTTGCGGTTTTCTCTGTAAAGGTACCAGAAGTGGCTTGCCATTTCCTTCTCCAGTCCATTTTATAGATGAAAAAAAACTAGGCAAATAGGGTGAAGTGACTTGCCTAGGGTCATGCAGCTAGTAAGTGTCTGATGCTGGATTTGAATTTAGGAAGTCTTCCTGACCCCAGGCCTGGCACTCTATCTAATATTCCTATCATTATTATTATTTTTTTATCATTATTATTGACTGAGATAAAGACAGTTGATGGTTTTGCTAGGCCAATCAACATCTAACACTATAGATTTACAATTCTGTGGGAAATGATTGATGCTTTAATAAATAAAATCATGTATTTTTAAAAGAGCAGAAGGAGGAATTCATCAGAGATTGGAAGTCACCTCAAGAAGCTATCAGGTCTGACCTCCTTTCTCTAAGCAGATCAAGGCCAAATTCATTTTATCCTAATTCTCTCTTGGAGAAGACTGCCCCCACCCCTGGTCTAGCCCCTCCTCAAATATCTTAGGGTTTGGAGTTTTCACTACTAGTTTTGAAGTAGAAAAACCACTAAACTTGGAGACAGGAAGAACTGAGTTCAAATCTCTCCTCGGACCCTAGCTGTGTGACCCTGGCCAAATCACTTAACTTCTTTCCACCTCAGTTTCTTCAATTACAAAATGGGTATAATAATAGCACCTACCTTATGAGGCTGTTGTAAGGATTTAATGAGATAATATTTGTAAAGTGCCCGGCACTACTTTCTCTTGTTCATAATAACTAAGTTTCTTCTTCTTACTGTCTAGTCAAAATCCCTTCTGCTTCAGTTTGCCCTTCCGAGGTCCTCATTTGAGCTTTGGGAAGAATTCCTCTGTAGCAAAGTAGCCCCCACCATTCCTGACTTTCCTTGGTTCTATGGCTAGGTGATATGATGACAAGCTACTCCTTGGGGCTGAGAGGGCAGAGAGGGGCCCCCATATCCAGCACTACCTCCCTGGCTCAGGCCCAGGCTAAGGAATCATGAAGGAGGAGTCTGGCAGAACAGAGGTTAAAATGTTTCCCCGGGGCCTAAGCAAGCCAGCACTGGCCTATGGGGACCCTGCTAATCTGCCCAATTACCACAGGTAGGAATCATAATCAGGAATCACTTAAGGAGTAGGAGCCCACTTGGAAGAAAGAGAAGCTGTTGGGGGCTGTTGACTTTTTTTTTCAAGCTTTAATTGGCATAATTGTTCTCTCTTTCCTGCCAAGTGAGATTCTGTCTGGATAGACTCTCCTGCCTGGGGAGAGGAGCTTTTAGCCAAAGACAGCAAGCCTCTCAGCTCCAGGGAGGCTGGCTCACCAAAAAAAAAAAAAAAGAAAAAAAAAAAAAAGAGAGGAGTCTAGGCCCCTGGCGGTGAGCTGAAGCTAAGGCAAATGTTCCCAAGGGGCCACGGGACATGTGCCCAGGGACCTTTTAAGAAAGTTAGACTTCCCAGCCTCTTTGAATCTCAGTCTTCTCATCTGTGAAATAGGGACAATGATGGCACCTGCCTTTTAGGATTGATGTGAGAATCAAGTGGGACAATGATAAACCTTAATTAACGCTACATATAAGTGCCAGCGATCATTATTGTTGTTACACTTGACTCGGCATTGAGAGAGTTGAAGGAGTGAGTTTTGGGGAGGCACCTGCAGGCAACCGGGCCAGATTATAGGTGTAGCCATCCTACATCCTATGTTTTCTAGGATAATCCCATACTTTGTTGCCTTTCAGGATGGGGTGTGGGTGTGACCAAGGACTATACTTTTAACATAGCTTTGTTGAGTGATGCATTTCAATTCTTGTTTCTGAACCTATGGTTACAGTATGGGGTGGGATGAAATTCCACCTAGACGCAACAATTGCTCAGGATGCCTGATGACTGTGCTAACCTTCGGGTGCTAGTGATTTCCCAGGTGCTGTTATTGGAGACCTTGGTCTGGTGACCCTGGTTCTTCAGTTGAGTTCAATTCAATGCAACAAATATTTATTTCTATCAGCCAGGTGGCATAGGGGATAGAGAGTCTTAGACACTTACTAGCTATGTGTCTGGCCTCAGACACTTACTAGCTGTGTGACCCTGGGCGAGTCAACCCTGTTTGTTTCAGTTTCCTCACCTGTAAAATGAGTTGGAGAAAGAAATGACAAACCCCTCCAGTATCTCTACCAAGAAAACCCCAAATGGGGCCACAAAGAGTCAGACATGACTGAAAAATGACCAAACTACAACAACAACAAACTTTGTATCTCCAGCATTGCACTAGCTGCTGGGAATACAAACACAGAAACGACAAAACAGCCCCTGCCCTCAAGAAGGTGCCATTTGAATGTTCAACTGATCACTCATTCCCATTGCCCTCAAGGCAGTCCAAACTCACAACTCTTTAGCAACCATTATGACTTAGAAGTGGGACAGCCACACCAGGGAGGAGAGAGGGCCCTCCTCTTCTTCCTCTCTCCTCTACTCCTGCTTCATCCCCTGCTCTAGGCAGAGTTCTGCCCTTAGGTTTCCTAGTGGCTACTCTGTGGTCTATGAATGGGAGAATTAGATCACAAAAATCTTCCACAGTACAAAACACACACACACACACACACACACACACACACACATTCTTTAATGCTCATGTGACCAGCAACAAACCTCCCGGGCTTTAAGTCTGCTATACTTCAATGGTTTGTGGATCTCCTCAATGAAGGAATTCCTTTCATTGGTGTGAATCACAGGCTACCCATTCCCTTGTTCTCAGTGTGATTCTTGTCTGCTTTATTCCACTAAATTCACTCACTGTAGGTTTTACTCCGATTCATTTACTGTTTTATGGATGCCAGTGTAGTATCAAAAGTGTCCATCTGTCATCTCTCACCTTTGCTATACGTTAGCCCACTTCCTTCTCTGATCTCACATGCCATAGATGATGTCATTCATACTACCTTTGGCACCCAAGTCTTCACCAATAATGTGTGAAGGGGGTGTTTTGTGGTTCATAGACAAATCATAAACCACCAGGAGAATATTGGTGTTGAAAGGATAAGCTTTTGTGTCATTGAGTTGCTTGGGATTTTTTTTTGAAGTCCTGTGCAGTTTTCCCAGTTTGATCTCACCTGATCTCTTAATTCTATTCGATTATGAGCCCAGATTGTTATGCATCTGTACTCTCTATCCAAGAGAGATGTACTAATAGAATAACTCACTGAGTTGTCTATCTTTTTGTATTCCTGGGTAATATGGATTCTTCTTCTATTTGGTTTCCCCTTAGCCAGTATCTCTGAGTGACTGTGGATTGTATTTAGTAAGCCCTAAGTCATTTCGTGGCTTAGTGGAATCAGCATAATGTAATCCGAAAAAGGGAGCATCTTTAGAGCCTTTGTCAGTAAGGAATTCCTCCTCTGTTTGGGACATCAAGATACTACGACCAGTTTTCTCAGCCCTTATCCCACACTCACTAGATTCAGAGAACAAGACAGTTGGGACGATGTCTGATGTTTCCCTCTCACCCACTTCCTCTTGGGGGGTATCACAATATCAGAATATCACAATAATAATTATTGCTCAGTCATGTCCGACTCTTCATGACCCCATTTGGGGTTTTCTTAGTAAAGATACTGGAGTAGTTTGCTGTTTCTTTCTCCAGCTCATTTTACAGATGAGGAAACTAAGGCAAACAGGGTTAAGTGACTTGCCCAGGGTCACTCAGCTATTAAGTGACTGAGGCCAGATTTGAATTTAGGAAGGTGATTCTTCCTGACTCCAGGCCTGACACTCTATCCGCTGCACCACCAAGCTGCCTCCATGATAAGAATAAGTAACATTCATATATTAGATGGTATCTCTGTCAAGAAAACCCCCAAATGGGGTCACAAAGAGTTGGACATGACTGAACAAAAACATTTCTTTGGTGCTTACAGCATGAAGCTACGTGCTAAGCATTTTATAATTATTATCTCATTTGATTCTTACAGCCCTGAGGAATAGATACTGTTAGTATCCTCTTTTTTTTTTTTTTTTTGCTTTTTTTAGAGGGAGGAAGGTAGGGCATTTGGGTTTAAGTGACTTGCCCAAGGTCACACAGCTAGTTTTTGTGTTAAGTGTCTGAGGCCATTTTTGAACTCAGGTCCTCCTGACTCCAGGGCCAGTGCTCTATTCACTGTGCCACCTAGATGCCCCTAATTTTATACATTTTATATATGACAAAACGGAGGCAGACAGTTTAAGTGACTTTCCCAGGGTCACATAGCTAGTAGCAGTAATATAGCATTTAGTATGTGCCAGGAACTGTCCTAAACACTTTATAATTACTCTCTCATTTGTTCTTTACAACAACCCTGGGAGGTAAGTGTTATTATTACCCCCATTTTACAGATGAGGAAACTAGACAAAGTACTTGCCCAGAGTCACACAAGTAGTAAGTGTCTGAGGCTGGTTTTGAACTCAGGTATTCCTGACTCTGAGCTATACATTGTATCCATCACACCACAGAGCTACCTCTATCAGAATTGGAAAGGGCCATCTAGTTCAACCTTTGCCTGAAAAAGAATCCACCAAAAAGTGAGTCATTCAGCCTTTAAACTGAAGATCTCTAAAAAGAGGAACTTCTTACGTCCCAACAAAACCCATCCCACTTTCCCTGCCTTCTGTCAAGTCCCTGCTCAAATCCCACATTCTGCAAGAAGGCTTTCCTGATCTGCCTTAATGCCAGCCCTCCCTCAGAGATCATCTCCAGCTAAGCCTTCTATATCTTGTTTGTGCATGGCTATTTGCATATTGTCTCCCCCATTTGGCTATGAGCTCCTTTAGAGCAGGGAATTTTTTTTCCCTTTCTTTATACTCCAAGCACTTGGTACAATACAATTCTTGATAGATGCTTGTTAACTTTTGGAACAGGCTCTTTTTTTTTCTACTTTATCTTCTCATTCAGTCCCTCTTCCCCCTCACCCTCACGTAGACTTTGCTCATTTTTCTCAAGTCCCCAGACAGAGGACACTGGGGAGAAATGAAGATGCTTTCAGTCCATACGTCATGGAGTGATACTTGTTACAGCAGGCTGCATCTTCAGCTTGGGAAATGAGTTTCTTGTCTCTGATAGTCTGCTGTATGTCTGCCTTAGGTTGGAAGTTCCCAGGGGGCATAAACTGGGTTTACCAATTGGTGAGACCCAGAGCTCACCCTGCTACCCACCGTGAGTTTGGGCGTTACTGACATTATTTCACCCTCTTCCTCTCAGGCGTCTGGATGCCAACCTCATCTCTGTGGTCCCCCAGAGGAGCTTTGAGGGGCTCTCCTCCCTCCGCCATCTGTGGCTAGATGACAACGCCCTCACCGAGATCCCTGTCAGGGCTCTCAACAACCTTCGTTCCCTGCAGGCCATGACCTTGGCCCTCAATCGCATCCACTCCATTCCTGACTATGCCTTCCAGAATCTCACCAGCCTCGTGGTGCTGTAAGTCATTCCTTTCTCTCCCAGTACCCTGGACAGCTATTCTGTGTGTGTGTGTGTGTGTGTGTGTGTGTGTGTGTGTGTGTGTGTGTCTTTTTGAAAGGGGGAAGGCAGGGCAATTGAGGTTAAGTGACTTGCCCAGGGTCACACAGCTAGTAAGTGTCTGAGGTCAAATTTGAACTCAGGTCCTCCTGACTCCAGGGCCAGTGCTCTATTCATTGCACCACCTCTCTACCTCTGGAGAACTATTCTTTGCTATGTGAGTTTGCTGTAGAATGGGGGTTCTTAACCCTTTCTGTGTCATGGGTCCTTTGGCAGACTAGAAACCTTTATGCCCCTCTTTTCAGGATAATTTAAAATGTGTAAAATAAAATATAGGCAGATGACAAAAGAAATCAATTATATGAAAATATTATTATTGACATATTTTTGAAAACCCACAGATCCCAGGTTTAGAATCTCTGCTCTAGAGTCTAGTTATAATTATGACCAGGCAATAGACATCTGGGTTCTAGCCCATTCAGGGAACTAGTATTTAGCCCAACTATTGCATCATGGGCACCTTGGGTGAGTCAATTAAGCTGTATGAGCCTCAGTTTCCCCTCAGTTAAATGGTGAGAATCATCACCTTCTTGATCTACCTCCAGATTTTTATGAAGACAAATGAGAGTTTTATGAGGAGATTTGTTTTGCTTTTTTTATGAGGATGAATGAAAGGAAAGTTTTTAAAGTGCTTTGAGCTCCTTTGAAGACAAGAGTTCCACAAGCAGAAGGATAGCATTACACTAACATTTGGCTGCCAGAGAGTCTAATTCAGTTACTGATGAGAAAGAATAATCACACTAAACTGATTTGGGCATAAGTTAAAAAGTGAAACCTGATGCTTCTGCAGTGCCTCAATCGCTGGAAGGGGTGTGTGTGTATGTATGTATGTGTGTAGGGTAGATTCCTACCTGGGATATGTAGATGAACTATGAAATCTCTTCTATGAAAGGAAGGTATGAAATAAGCATTTATTAAGTGCTAACCCTACTAGGCATAGTTAGGTGGCTCAATGGATACAGCCTCAGAAACTTTCTAGCTGCGTGACCTTGGGTGAGTCACTTAATCTCTGTCCGCCACTGGAGAAGGAATCGGCAAACCACTCCAGTATCTTTGACAAGAAAATCCAATGAGCAGAGGTCCATGGGGTCACAAAGAATTGAACATGACTGAAACAACTGAACAACAGCCCTACTGTGGGTCAGGCACTATGCTAAATGCTTTATAAACATTATGAAAACTGAGATAGGATAAGTGACTAACACAGCTGTTAAGAATCCGAGGCTGGATTTGAACTCAGGTTTTCTTGACTCTAGATCCCATGTTTTCTCAATTCCGTCACCTAGGTGCCTCAAAGTGAGGCTTTATGGTAAAGGAAGAATTCTTTCTCTCCCAACAATGTTTAAGTGAGATACAAGGCTTTTTCAGGCTCCATCCTGGAGATCAGGCAAATTCATCTTCTTTACTTACCAAGGCTAAAGAAGCAACACAAAGTCATCCTTCCTAATTACATGGCAAAGCCTGTCAGAGTAATTACCTGGGAGATAGCATCCCTGGCAGGAATTGGGGACTCAGGGTTAATTTTGCCTTCTCAATGGGAACCTTAGAGTGCAAATTAGTTTCCAACTAATTGCTCTGAGTGATTGGTAAGTTCATAGAGCAATTACTAAGGGCTTGGAGGTCATGGGTAATTGCTTTCCCACACATGCTAATTGCTGGAGGAACATGGCCCCAGAGCACTGTCATTAATGGCTCTTTCCGATGACCACACACTTCTGGTGGTGCCTGACTCAGAGGAGCCAATGTTTGTGACCAAGCCCAGGACTGTGTCAGAGTCTGGGAGTGATGGTTAGATCTTAGGCCCATTTGACAGATGCAAAATCTGAGTTGATGAGGCCAGAGCCTCTACCCTAGGGGGAAAAAAGGTGGTATCACTGAGTGAAAGTGATACCACTTTGGGAAATAAAAAGTTAAGTTTTGGACATATTGAGTTTGAGATGATGAAGGTCTGAGTGGAGCATCCTCTAGAGAGAAGAAAACAGGATTGTACTGTGGGTAAAAGGTCAGGACTGGACTATAGATTCCTAAGTCATCCTTTTAGTTGAAGTTATGAATGAACAAACAGAAGGAGTGTGGAGAGGAGGGAGGAGAGGAGAGGATTGAGGACAGAGCGTTGGGGGACACTCACATGTAGACAGCCAGAGAAAGAAGAGGAAACTGCAAAGGAATGGTTAGGGATACAGGGGAAGATCATGGGATCATAGATTCAGAACTGAGAGGAACTTCAGGGACCATTTAGTCTAACTCATATTTTATAGATGAGAAAACTGAGACCCAGAGGTTTGGGTGGTATAATCAATGTTGCATAGACAATAGCTGGAAGAGCCAGGATTTGAACCCAGATTCTCTGCCTCCAAAGCCAGTGATCTTTCCATACACCAAACTGCATCTCTGGGCCTCCATTTCCCTCTCCGTAAAATGTGAGAGTTGGATATATATGATTTGTGAAGCCCTTTTCAGATCTAAATCTGTGTTCCTATGGTCTTCTGTCCATTGTGATGACAGTACTAAGAACAACCTAGAACTTTTCAGTGTCTTGAAAGTTAAATGAGTAGGTTCAAGAAGTGGGGGCTCATCAGTGCTTCAGAGAAGAGGCCACATATGTGAACTGGCCCCCAAACTGGAAGACCAGAGACTTTCCCCACTATTAAGCTCTCAGTTCCCTAAGACAAGGACTGTATCTTGGACTGAGAACTACCCAAAGACAGACAATATTTCCCCCTTCCTCTGAACCACCCCATCCCCGATCTTCTCCAGTGTCCCAATTCTGTATACAGAAGGTGTCACTCAGGCCCGGAGTTACAGTGCTAGAGTAGACTGGGGCTGGCCCCTCTCAAATGAGACCTCCTTTCAGGAATGAGCAAGGTTTCCAGTCTCCTCTATTATCTTGGTCAAAAGAACCAAACTCAAACCACTGTATGTACAATTTTCTGCCTCTTGTCCTCAAGCTGATGCTTCAGGCTGCTAGTCAGTCAATCAATAGACATTTTTTAAACACCTACTATGTGCCAAGCACTGTGCTGAGCACTGGGATATAGAGAATGGCCAAAGACAGTCCCTTCTCTTAAGGAACTCACCATCTAATGGAGAAGACAACATTCAAACGACTGTGTGCACACGGGTTATATTCAGGATAAATAGCAGATAATCAACAGAGAGAGAGCTAGCTAGCACTAAGTCTGCCTAGATGAATGACCTCCTTTCTTTCTCCCTTTGGGCCTGTACAGAATCTACCCATCTTCCAAGGCTCATTTCCAGAAGGCTTGCTCCCAGCGCTGATCTCCTGCTTCCCTGAATTCCTACAGAACTTACAGTCTGCCCCACATAGCTTAGCACTTAATTATAGACTGCCTTGTATTGTTTTGTTGTTACATTTGCGTAATCCTTTCATCCCTTGGATGAAATGGGTACTGAGCAGAGAGGGCTGGTGGGTAGAGAGAGTAGGCCTCTGTAGAGGGAGCCTTCGTTTGTATTCTATGAGATATCTCACCTCTCTAACTGTGGGAGGGCCCTGGTTGGGGAGGGGGGAGGTGGTCTCTTCTCCTTTCTTTAGGAGGAAGTGTATTGTCTGCCTAAGCTGTAAGGCTCTCACTTTCAAGAGAATCCCTCCATCAAATGGGCTTGTGGAAAAATCACAAAGCTCTCAGTCTTGGTGTCTGGGGAAAGGTTATCTTAATCTACACATAACCCTTCTCCCCTCTACCACTACCTCTGTTCCTCCTGTTTGGTATAGGTAGAGAAGGGGTCTGATATGTACATCATACCATTTTCCCAGCTTTTTCTGTTCTTTGGGTCATGACCCTAGGCAAATGGGACCCCACAGTTCAGTGGACACCTCTTTTTCCTTCCTATTTATAGGCATCTTCACAACAATCAAATCCAGCATTTGGGTACCAACAGCTTTGAGGGACTGCACAATCTGGAGACACTGTGAGTATTTGGCCAGTGGCTGGGCTCCAGCCTATGTTGTGAGGAGTGGAGAGTGGGGAAAATGAGGAGCAGAGGTGAACTGAGTGGGCATTAGGCTCCACTCATGGACCCAAAGCTTTCCAAGCATCCTTGCCATTGCTGCCTCTGGGAGGCCACTGGAAATAAGGAGCTGGTTCCATCTTCAGATAGCACGGGAGTAGTGACTGGAAATATGGTATTACCTAGGTTCTTCCCAGTTCCAGTAGAAGCCAATTGAATTAATGGAAACTATTTCTACCAAAGGAAGGGAGTGGCAAGGAGAAGCTACAGGAATTGGGACTGTGTCTTGAGAGATGGGAGGGAGGGACTAGTCAACAACATAGTTTTCCAGCCTGGGAAGAGTTGTTGGACTCAGCATGGCTGCTGGTGGTGGGGGAGGAATAACCATGCTGATGCTAAGAGGAAAGATAAAGTGATGAATGAAAAATGGCCCATTCAGTGCTATAAAAAGGGCTTGAGTCGTTGACTCTTAAAATAACTGTATTATTTGCACATCATCTGCATGGAATTCATTTAAGGTCAAAATAAACCCCAATCTTCCCATCCATTCCTCTGGGTGTCTGCCAACCCCATGGAACCAGGCTGGGTTTGTCATGCTTAAAAGAAGCGGTTGGGTTTCTTTGAACAGCTCCCCCACCTCATCTGGGTCTCTCATTTGTTCATATGTGGGAGTCTGCATACCACCCCACAACTAGAGATCTCTTGGTAGAAAGAGAAGGTGAGCGGGAGGGAGCCCCAGGTTCCCCTATACCACGTGGGAATCCTGAGGCCTTGAAGCCACATGTGGCCTTCTAGGTCCTCGGGTATGGCCTTTTGACTGAGCCCAAGTTTTACAGAACTAATCCTTTTATTAAGGGGATTTATTCTGTGAAGTTTGGATTCAGTCCAGTACTTGAGGACCTAAAGGGCCACATGTGGCCTTGAACCCAAATGTTCCCCATCCCTGGCCTACACTGAGTGTCCTGACGCTGTACAAAGACTCAAAACAATTCCTTCAGCCTAGAGTGGTGTGGGTCAACTTCCTCCACCTAAGATATAAAGTTGAGTTCTCTCTCCGTTGATACTTGTGAAGTGAAGGTTTTTCAGGGATTTGAAACAGCGAAGTTGAAAGACAAGCTCTAACAAGTTGGAGAAGTTTGATTTTGGCCCGGCCTGTCCTATACATTATCTATATCTGGGGTGATAGGGAAAAGAAGAACTAGGAGATTGAGACCAAATTTCACCGCCCCTATCCTTCAGAAGGGACAAGCTTTGGGCATGGAAACCCAGGAGAGCCAAAATGACCTTGGAGTCAGGAGACCTTCCTCAGAAGCCCAGTGAGGCTTGCTTGCTCACAAGTGTGACCTTAGAGAGCTCACTCCGTCTCTCCCAGCCTCTGAAAAATGAGCAGAGTGTGCTCAGTGACCTCCAAGGACCTTTCCAACTTGAAATCTTGTGATTCTCTGAGTCCTCAGAAGCTCAGCCAAAAGCTGGAGAACCAGAAGAGGCGGACCTATGTCTCCTTCCATCCCCTAACCTTTAGGACTGAGCAGACCCAGGGCAGCAGAAGAAAACGAACTCCTCGTTTCCTGGGGGCCCTTGCCAAAGCCCTTGTGTTTCCATTTCCTCGGTACTCCAGTAGCTGCCCTGTCTCCCAGATAGAATTCCTCAGAATAAAGTGTTTAGGGACCACTTGACATTAGACAAGTAGGAAGGATTCTAGTCCCAATTTCTCTGTTGTCTTGAGAATGTGGGGGAAGGGTGGGAAGGAGGAGGGCCATATAAGGCTATATTGGATGAGGGACAGCAACTTCGGTAAGCCACCCACAGCAGCTGCTTCTTAACATCTGGGGCCCACTGCCTAATTCTCTCCCAATTAGACACTAGATTGCTGCTTCTAGTTGGCTAGTGCTAGTTTAATTACAGAGCAATCACCTCACTATTCCTTTCATCTGGGGCTCTCCGATGATTCCCTGTTCCACCCCCATCACCCCCACAAAGTTCAAGTACTGACCCCACTTTTCAGATGGGGAAGTAGAGGCTCCATAAGGAGAATGGTGTTCTCCCCCATCCCTGATCCTGATCCTCATCATCTCTTCCACCCTTCCTCCAAATCTTTCTATCCATCACCCTCACTAAACCTCCGCTCCCTGCCTCCACCCCCCAACCCACACTGACTTAAGGGGCCAATCTCTTTCCTGGCTTTTGAGGCTTCAGTGCTTTTGATCTCCAAGAAAAAAGAGAAAGGTTTGCTCCTTTTTCCAGGTTGCTTGGGGCATTTACTGGGGCCCCCCAGCAGCGCTAGCAGATGTGGAAAGGGAGAAGAAACAATGTTCACACTTTTTAATTGTTGCCCAATTACCCCAATTCTCTTTCTCCCTCCCTCCCACCCCCCTCTGTCTCTCAGTCTCTGTCTCTCAATCTCTGTCTCACTGTCTCTCCCTCCCTCCCTTCTCTCCCTCTCCATCTATTTCTCTTTTTCTCTTTCTTCCTCCTCCGTCTTTCTCTCTCCTTCCCTCCCTTCTCTCCCTATCTCTTTCCCTCTGCCTCTATTTCTCCTTCTCTCTCCCTTCCTCCCTTTCTTTCCCACCCCCCACCTTCGGCTATCCCTCCTGAAGCTTTTCATGTGAGCACCTCTTTGCTTCTCCTCTGGCCCAGGCTCTGACATTTCTACCACTCACACATCTCTCACCCCAACTCCAAGAGGGGAGGATCAAACCCCTGAGGCCCGAGCTGCGGTTTGGCTTCCCTTCCAGCCTCCTCTCAGGAGCCAGGGAAGGCACCCACCAGCTATTCCACCTCAGGGTGGGGTGGAGGAGGCTGGAAGGGGTCCTCTGCTTATGCACACACCCCTCCCATGCATACATACACTCAACCACCATCCCCCTCCACAAACCATACACGCCCAGCACACACAGACTCCCAGAAACACATACCACACACATACCACAGACACATGCATACCACATACCGCCCCATTCAAAGGACACCCACGTATAACACCATACATACAACATAGACACATATGCCCACCCCCACCCACCTTCCAACTGGGGCTAATCACTTTATGTTTCTTCTATTCTTCTGGCAATAGAAACTGCATTGATTTCCCAAAGTATCTTAGACTTGAAAACAATTGCCCCCTGAAGGACACTGACCCTAGAGAGAAAGCCCTGGAGGGCTTCCTAACTGTGGGGCTGGGGGATAAGCAATCATTTCTCCCCAGAATCATTCCAGTCTGTCCCAAGAAATCTGTGCCAACCATTGGCCCAGGGGGGAAATTTCAACTCCTCTCTCAGCCTGAAACAGGGTTAGGACCTGCTCAGTCTGAGAAATGGCCCTAGAAAGGGAGTGATCAGACAGCAATCCTCTGAAGGGAGGTGAACTCAGGGACCAACTTCGAGATAGATGGTAAGCTCCGTGAGGTCAGGTACAATATCTTATCTATTTTTTTTAACCACCTCAGCCTTCACTCTGCACACAGTTCTGCACATAGTAGAAGCTTAATAACTGTCAGATTTAAAAAATTGCCAGATTTTTGAAAGAGAACCAAAAAACCAGTAAATGTCACCCTTCCCTCCTCACTCCTATCCCCTCCTGGATGGCCTTTGGAAGGACACCCACCTCCATTTCTTCTGGAAAGGGGTGGGAGTTATAGAGAAGATCCTCCAGAAGACCAATGAGGAAAACAGGAGATGGAGAGCACAGTGAGGAGGCAAAAGGTGTCCAGTCTGGCTCTTCTTCCCAAAAGTAGACAAGCAATGCTAATTCCAGCTGTTTGCACCTTCCTACCCCAGGGAAAGCAGCTCATCCACAAGATGCAAGCTTATAGGCAAAGAACATGGAACAATATAGATCTCCTGGAAGGGATCCTAAGAGATCAATTAGTCTGTCCCCTGCCTCAAGGCAGACAAAATTAGTGATAATAATAGCATCTATGATCATACATGTATAACCTATGTCAAATTACTCACCATCTTAGGGAGGGGGGAAATGGACAGGCAGAGAGACACTTTGGAACTCAAAATATTTGAAAAATAAATTTTATAATGACAATTTTTTATTTTTAAATTTTTGGAGGGGGAAAGGCAGGGCAACTGGGGTTAAGTGACTTTCCCAAGGTCACAAAACTAGTAAGTGTGTCAAGTGTTTGAGGCCACATTTGAACTCAGGTCCTCCTGACTCCAGGGCCGGTGCTCTATTGACTGCGCCACCTAGCTGCCCCTAAAAATGAATTTTAAAATTGTCTTTATGTGTAATTGGGAAAAAATAAATTATTTTTAAAAGTAGCATTTATATAGAACCCACTGTGTCCTAGGCACTGTGCTAAGCTCTTTACAAATTTTGATCCCCACATCAGCCTTGGGAGATAGGAGCTGTTATGATGCCCATTTTACAGATTAGGAAAGAGAAGTAAGCAGAAGTTAAATAACTAGGGGGCGGCTAGGTGGCACAGTGAATAGAGCACCGACCCTGGAGTCAGGAGGACCTGAGTTCAAATCTGGCCTCAAACACTTGACACACTTACTAGCCGTGTGACTTTGGGCAGGTCACTTAACCCCAATTGCCCTCCAAAAAGCAAAAAAAAAAAAAAGAAGTTAAATGACTTGATCAGAGTCACATAGCCTGAAGTAGCTGAGGTCAAATTTGAACTCAGGTCTTTCTGACTCCAAGGCCAGCACCCTATCCACCGAGACACCTACCTGCCTCTAGATGGGGAAATTGAGGCCTGGACATGTTAAATGACTTGCTTCAGATTACACAGTTAATCAGCGGTAGAATGGAGAATAAAAATCTGGTCTCTTGACTCTTAATAGTTACCAATTATTATATTTAATTTTTAAATTATATTTGTCTTATATATTTTGACATGTTTGTCTCCTCCATTAGAATGTAAGCTTGTCAGATGTAGGGGTTATTTAATTCTTTGTACTTGCACCCCCAATGTCTAGCACAGTGGTTGGCATAAGCCCAGGCTTAATTAATACTTTTTGATCGATTGATTACTGGTAAGTTGTAGTCTTCCCTCCCCCCCTCCCGTATGACATCTGTGACCTTCCTGCACTTTATTATATGTGATCTGTCTTATCTAACTACTCGGCTTCAAGTCCCAGATGGGGGGTCCATATTTTATCTAAATCTTCTCCAGCACCTAGCTTGGTGCTTTGCATACAACGGGTGCTTTCTAAGTATTAAATAAATGAATGATAACTATTAGGTTAGACTCATGACTTCTCAGTAGCCCTACATTGGGAAACACTAGAGAGAGTGGACTAGTTGTCCTTCCAGGAAGCTTTAGTCCAACAAAGACTCTGTGGGCTTTGGCCCACTCCCAGTTTGTCTGAGCAGGGAGAATTGTGTTGTTGTTTAGACTTCATTTTGAAAGAGGACCTCAGAAGGATAATGTCTTGACTTGTAAGTGAATTGGATTTAAGTGGGGCAGTCGCTGTGCAAAGTCACCAGCCTCAGGCTCTCCTCCAGAGTTATTGGTGTCCAGGGACAAGATAGGTCAGGATGATTGGAGATGGTTCCAGATGCAGTGGGAGAATTTGACCTTTTTAAGCAAAAGTCCAGGTCTCAGTTTGTCTGAGGCAACACCCATTCAGTGATTTAAGGCTAGGCAAGAATGAGGCAAAAGATAGCCTACATTGCCTACTCAAAAAAAAAAAAAAATCAAACTGGGAGGGAAGACCCTCAGGGTTTCTGGCCAGAACAGAAACAATTGCTATTTACACAGTGTACAGAAGCAGTGGAATTAACCTAATGGTCTTGGGATAGCCATTCCTGCCAAACAGCGCTATTGCTCAATAATGTTGGCTTTCCCCAAGACTATCTAATGTTGAGATCAGGACAAAAAGATCAGAACACAATCCCCAACCCTGTTCATCCCTCCATTCCAAGGAGTCCATTCTTAGAACTCAGGACTGGAAGTTTGATGTCCATTTCTCCACTGGAAGCCTAGGATGGATGTCCACACAGCAGCGGCACACATCTATTTAATCAATCCTTCTTCCCTGGTCAGAGGGCCTTGTTATAGCCTTGTTAAACAAATCCAACCCAATTGGAACCACATTGGCAGTGGGGCCTTCCCTGCTTAGAGAATGAATCCACAGCCCTAGTGAGAACAGAGGAAGCCTGGCCCCAACTCTCTTTCTAAATTGGGAGCAGTATTTGTGTGAGGGCACTGGGAAAAAAAGAATGGCTCTGCAGGAATTTACAGAATCCTCTCTTATAATATAATAATGTACATTCCATGTGAAGCCTTCTCCCATGACACAAATACCACCCTCTTCACCCAGTGATCCATTTCCATGAAACCAAATGACACTGATGGGAACATTCCCTTCTCTCAGAGCTACTGATTCTAGTAGGCTTCACCTTATGCAAACTCAACTGATTTTTCTCCCTTAGTCTGTCTCTGCCCCTAGAACCATCTAACAATGAATGTGAGATTGCTGGGGTTAGTGCTAGCTTAATCACAAAGCTATCATGGTGCTGGTCAGTTTTGTTGCTATTGTTCAGTCATATCTGACTTTTCATGACCCCAGGGGTCATTGGGGTTTTCTTTGTGAAGACACTGGAGTGGTTTGCCATTTTCTCCTCCAGCTTGTTTTACAGATGAGGAAACTGAGGCAAACGGGGTAAAGTGACTTGCCCAGAGTCACACAGCTAGTAAGTATCTGAGGCCAGATTTGAATTAAGTAACAGGAGTCTTCCTGACTCCAGGCTGGATTCTCTATCCACTGAACCATCAATAACTTCTTTTGTCTGGGACTCTCAAACTGTCCCCTCCAGGGTATTCCTGAGAGCTCAGGTATTGAACCCACTTTACCCATGGGGAATCAGAGGCTCTGTAAAGAAAATGATGTTTTCTTCCATCTCTCCCAATTCCCGAGCCTCATTACCTACTGTCCTCTACACTTCCTCCAAATCTTGTCTAATCCCTCACCAACATTGAACTGTTGGCCCCACATCCACACTTAAGAGGCCAATCTCTCCCAACTTTTTATGCTACAATATTTTGCTCTTCAAGGAAAAAGGGGGAAAATGTTCTCTTTTCCTCCAATTCCTTGGAAGCACTTTCTACCCTTTCCACTCCCCCCCCCACTGCCCCCCAGCAGCGACATTGGATGTAGAGGGAGAAATAGTCTAAGAGAAAGAAACAATGTACAGACTTCTTAAGTGATACACAATTGACCTGATCTACACTCTCCTAATAGAAAAAAAAACCCAAATAGCCAAGCCCAAGTGGCTCTCAACCCAATGAACCAAGCAGATCCCTCCAAGACCAGGTCACCGAGATGGGCATCCTAACTGGCGCTACCCTTTGTGAGGTCACAAGACGGTGGGGTTAAGGATGTTAGGACAGAGAGGGACTTCTAGAAAATAGTTCATAGGCTCTTAGGACTGGAAATTGCAAGGCTCCTCCTATAGACATCTCTTTACATTCCTGCTCTTTGTTTTTTTTCCTAAATAGAATCTCCTCTTACAGAAGGAGGAAAGTAAGACCAAGAGAGTTTCAGTGATTTTTCCCGGGATTGCATAGATAATGAGTAGCAGTTTTAGGATGGGAGTCTAGGTCCTCTGACGACAGTGCAGTTCTTTGGTGTTCCTCTTCTCCCTTCAAGTGAAGGGTAGCCTATTCTGGGAATTAAATCAATAGTCAACCAATAACCATTTGTTTTTGTAATAAACTTTTTTAAAAAACCCTCCTCAGATCCCCCCTTTTTTTTTCTTTCCCAACTGCAGTCACATTTCTTGCCTCATTTAATTTATTAACCATTTCCCGAAGAAGGTAGACTAGAAAGTAGAAAGCAACTCTCCTGTCTCTTGATGCTAATAGGCTCCTTCCATTCCATCACATCTGTGGCCTTTTTCACTGTAGGGACAGGGACTGACCCTGTGATTTAATTTATATAGCACATTCCTGGGTTAGGGAACTCCTTCGACCCATGTAGGTTGGCACATTCTTTGTCATATCCTAGTCATAGAATTGCCTTGAGAGTATTGAGCACTGAGAGGCCAAGGGACTTGACCACACCCAGTATGGGGCAGAATTCAAGTCTTCCTGACTCCAAGGCCAACTCTCTATCCACTACACTCTGACTCTACATTCATACTTTTGTTGTTGTTACTCAGTCATGTCTGACTTTTCGTGACCTGATTAGGGTTTTCTTGGCAAAGGCATTGGAGTGGTTTGCCATTTCCTTCTCCAGCTCATTTTACAGATGAGAAAACTGAGGCAGAGTTAAGTGACTTGCCCAGGGTCACACAGGAAGCATCTGAGGCTGGATTTGAACTCAGGAAGAGGAGTCTTCCTGACTCTATGCCCAGCCCTCTATCCATTGCAGTGCCCCCTAGCTGCCTTTTTCATGCTTTACTATTTATGAATATTATTCTCCCTGATGTTTTTCAACTTTTGATAATGCATATATGTTAGAACTGACTGAGTTCAGAAAAATATTGAGACATCTAATTAAGATAGTGCCTTCTACAACATATTTCCATTAAAATTTTCTCAAAATTAATTTCTGTTCCATGGAGTACTTACATTTATTTCTAAACTGGATGTGTTAATTATCTGTAATTAATTGTAAATATCTGTAATAGGATCCCTAATGCACATGATATAATATCACAAGTATCTGGGATTATGTTTTATGAATGAACAAAAAACATTTATGAAGTGTTTATTACACGTGAAGTACTATATTCAGTCCTAGAGATACAAATGGTACAAATAGAAAAAAGTAAGATGTCTCTGCTCCAAGGAGCTCAAATTCTAATGGGGGTGGCGGTAGAGGAGCGGAGAGGACATATAGGAGCTTTCAACTGCAGGTCTTCCTCGTTGGGTAGCTAGTTAGTACAGTGGATAGAGTGCCCAGTTTGGGGTCAGGAAGACTCTTTCAGAGTTCAAAACCAGATAGTTGTGTGATCCTGGGCAAGTCCTTTAACCCTGTTTGCCTTAGTTTCCTTGTCTGTAAAATGAGGCAGAGAAGAAAATGGCAAACTATTCCAGTGTCTTTGCCAAGAAAACCCCAAAATGGGATCACGAAAAGTTGGACACTATTGAACAACAAAATAATTGTTATTTGAACCCTCAATTTACAAATAAATATGCTTGGGACACAGAAAGTGTAACTCTTTATACAAGGTCATATAGCTTGCAGGAGAGCCAGGATTAGAACCCTAGTCTCCTAGCTTCTAGCTGGAGTACTCAACCCAGCAGACCATGCTGCCTTTAGAGTCTACACCTCTGCTGAGACTGTAATCATGAGAAACTGTTTCCCCTCCAGTTCCTAATCATCATGCCTTTGTGGCTTTATTAGCTGCAAATTTGTGGGGTTTTTGTGGCCTATGGAGGAATTTATTGTTCCATATAAAGGCTTTTTTTTCCTGGCTTCCCCCAAGGAACCACTAATGACTTTTAACAGGCAGAAAATTGAGCCACCCATTGAGTTTCCCTTTGCTTTGTGACCATGACGAGTTATTAATAGTTACACTCGATATGGCATTCCGTTTCTCATCGTGCTGGCGCCAGGGGGAGCCAAGGTCACCCCTGCAATGCCATTATCCCATCCTCCTCTACTGGTCAGAGGGTCTACGGCTTTCACTATTAACTCTCCCATCTCAAAGACATCCATCCCATCCAGCTGGTTGGAGAAGAGAGGAAGTGGGACTGAGAGGGCTAGAAGAGGTAGCTAGGGACAGTTCCCTCAGGTGCAGCCCCAAGCAAATGGATTTTTTTTTTAATGATCAGTTTATTTTCTGCCTTATTTGGTGGTATTCTTCTCAAGCACACTGTCTCTATCAGTATTTTTGTTTCTTCAAGACACTCAGAGGCATGATGGGAATAAGGTAGGGAATGGATCTTTGATTTCATTGGTATTAGAAACCTATTACAAATGCAATTTATAGACTTAAAATCTGTCTGGATCCCTGATCAATCAATCAATTACCTTGAGAGGTTAAGGTATTTTTTTCAAGGTCACACAGCTAGTGTATGTCAAAGGTAGGATTTGAACTCAGCTCACTACCCACCCACAACTCCATGTTGCTAGATACTGGGGATGCAAAGGCAAAAAATGGTCCAGGCCCTCCTGGAGCCTACTGGATTGGGAGTTGGGACATCAGAGCTAGTTCCTAGACTGACAATTGTGACCTCAGACAAGTCTCTGAAATTCTCAGTGTCTCAATTTTCTTCTTACCTGTAAAATGAGGTTGGTTTAGATGGCTCCAGAGAGCCTTTCAACACTACACTCTATAATCTGCTTCTCTCTTTCCTCCCTCACCTCTTTGTCCTGGAAAGTAATTTCTTACTGATTTTGGAATTTTGCTCTTTGCAGAGTTCATGAATTCTACAGTTTCCTCTTGCCCCCACTGTATGTGGTGGGGGAGATTTTACAACACTTGGTGGTAATCTACCCCAGGGACCTTTTTCATCACAAGACTACATCAGAGACAAGGATACAAATCAAGTTTGCTCTGGCTTTGAGGCAGATGTATTGATGTTGTGAAAGGGGCCCTATAGCTACAGTCTTAATCAATCAAGAAACTTTTATTAGGCATTTGCGACATGCCAGGCACTGCACTGTGTGCTGCCAATACAAAAGGAGTCAAAGATCAGTCCCTGCCCTCAAGGAGTGTACAATATAATAAGGGAGACAGCATACAAAAAGTATATACAGAGCAAACCATATACTGGAGAAATAGGAAATAACAGAGGGAAGGCACTGGAATTAAGAGGGTTTGGGAGCCTTCCTGTAGAAGGTAGGACTTTAGCTAGGACTTAAAGGAGACCTGGGAGGTTAGCAGTCAGAGCAGAGGAGTGAGAGCATTCCAGGCTTGAGAGAAGAACCATCCAGAATGCCCTGAGTCAAGTCTCCTTATCATTGCTTCTTTATGACAAAAACATTTAATACTTAATAATAATAATAATAGTTCACATTATATAATACTTTTATTGTTTAGAGCCCCTTTCAGTCATTATTTCATTTGGGGTCAAACCAAGCCTTCTGACTACAAGGCCAAGACACTTCCCACTTCACCACATTGTCTTGGGAGTGGATGGTAGAATGGATGCCTAATCTGGAGTCAGAGGAAATGGGTTCAAATCTGATTTGGCGGTTTATGACTTGTAAGTCACTTTGGGCAAACTGTTGGACCTGGTTCCTTCTCTGAAAAACAAAAGGGTTAGACCAAGATGAGCTACTGTCTTCCTCTGGTCATCTCCTTTACTTCTGCCCTTTGATGCCTCAGATCAGAGCTTTCTCATAAATGGTGGTTCATGCTTAACTTATGATGTGAATTTTTTCCCCCTTAGGTATAGTGTCAACAATCCTCATATAATTGTCCTATAGTCCTCATCAGTTATTTGATTTATAGTTTCTCAGTTATAACCTTCCAAATTCTGAAAACATTCATGTATCAATGAGCTGACAAACCACAACACACTGCCACCATCTTTAAATTAGGTGTTCTGTCTCCAAACCAGTCCTCTTAGTCCAGTCTCTTCCCAAGCATTTTTCTCTGAGGGTCTGTGTTTTTTCTCAAGCTGATTTTATCAGTGTTCTTACACAAATGTTCTTTTGTTTTGTCCCCTTCAGCAATCAAATGTTCACATTACACATAGGTAGTACCTTACAAATGGATTCTATATGGTTATTTTATGGGAAGATAGGGACAAGAATAGCACAGAATGAGTAGGTGAGGACGGCTTGCTATAGTCAACAAACATTTTTGAGTACTTACTATGTTCCAAACCTTTTTAAAAAAATAATTAACCTTTCTATAGCATCTATTATGTTCCAGGCACTGTGCTAAGCACTATCCAATTATTATCTTATTTGATCGTCATAACAACCCTGGGAGATAGGTGCTATTATTATTCCCATTTAACAGATGAGTAAACTGAGACAGAGATTAAGTGATTTGTCCAGGGTCACACAGCCAGTAAGGGTCTGAGGCTAGATTTGAACTCAAGTCTTCCTAACTCCAATCCCAGTCCTAGGAGACAAAGAGAGGTTGCCAAGAAGAGGAGGGAAGGGATAAGGCTCCTACCCAAGGCTGAACATAGAATGTTAACAGACAACAGAGAAAACACAACTACTCGATTCATACTTTGCTTCTTTGTCCTCTATCAATTTGAATGATCTTCAGTCTAGAAAGGGTAGAACAAACATAAGTAAGAGAGAATAGAAACCTATGAGGAAATAATAAGAAAATCTCTGCACTGAGTCTTCAGGTCCTGATTAATTACATCCCAGTGTTAAGAGAAGTTAGGAACTACTCTCGGTGACCTGGGAGAAATCATGGAGAATGCTAGAGTTGCCAGTTAGACTGGAGAAAAGCAAAGATTGTACTGATTTTCAAAAGTAGAACAAAGGTGGGTCCTGGAAACTACAGACCAATAAACTGAATATTGAACCCTAGGATGGGTTAATCATGGTAACTGTTAGGAACCAGCATAAATTCACTAAGAAAAAAAACCGTACCAAATTAATCTTGTTTCTTTTTTAGATGGGGCAACTAAAAGAAATAGAGTAGGGAATGCTGTAAACATGATGTAACTTGATTTCATCAAGGTATTTGATGACAGTTTCTAATGATAATCTTGTAAAAAAAGATGAAGAATCCTAAATTGAGTAACTCAAAACTGACTGAGAATAGGTGCTGATTAATAAAAGATTGATGCTGACTTGGGGGGTGGGGAGGAAGTTCCTAGCGTTGTGCTACAGGGCCCTGTCCTTACCTGCTCAGCAATTTTATTAATTTCTCAAATAGAAATATTACTGGCAAGCCTGTGAGATTTTCAGAGTATGTGAAGCTAGGAGGAGTAGGTAGTATATTAGATGCCAGAATAAAGACCCAAAAGGATCTCAACAGGTAGGAATGATGGACCAAAAAAACCAGGATGGGACTGAATAAGGATCTTCCTCTTTTCTCTTAATGATCATCTTTCTCTTAGGTTTCTATTTATTTACTTGTGTTTATTCTGCCCTTTCTAGACTGAAGGTCATTCAGGTTGACAGAGACAGGAGAATATAAAATCCTGCACTTAGGTTGAAATAATCAATTGCACAAGGACAGACAGATAGAGAAGATATTGATTGCTTAGTTCAATTTTGTTAAAATTGTCTTTGGATGCCTACTTTGAATGTATAACAGTAGGTCATATTTTAAAAGTCTGAAGGCTTTAGTTGATTGCAAGCTCAATATGAACCAACAATGTCTGACTCTACATGACCCCATGAACAAGTCAATGGGTTTTCTTGGCAAAGATAGTGAATTGGTTTGCCATTTCCTTCTCCATTGTGTCCCCATTTTACAGATGAAGACCTGAGGCAAATAGGGTTAAGTGACTTGCCCAGGGTCATACAGCTAGTAAGTGTCTGAGGCTGAATTTGAACTCAGGTCTTCCAGATCCAGGGCAAGACTCCATCCACTGTGCCACCTATCTACCCCTGTGATATGATTACTAACAAATAAAACAAAGCAAACTTATATTACATTTATAGAAGAACAGTATTCAACTCGAGGGAGATAATAGTCCCATTGTATTCTGCACTGATCAGACCTTATCTAATGTCCAATTATGGTGGCCACATTTTAAAATTTGTATTTTCCCTTTTCTTGGTTTTAAATAAATCCTAGAGGAAATATTCTTGAGGTCTAGAGTGCATGGAGTCAGGGAGTAGAAGGGAAAGAGGGGATGAGTGCTGGAACCAAGACCTTAGAGACAGTGCTAGCAAAAGAAGAAAGGGATCAGGTATAACAGATGGTGAAATCCAAAGGGTAAAGGATTAGAAGGTTAAAGGGCTTTGAGGCTTAGGTTGGGAGTCAGACAGTGGTGGTTCTCAAAGTGTGGTCCAGGCTTTCCAAGACCCTTTGAGGAGATCTGTGATTTTTTTTTGCTTTGTTGGAGGGGGGAAGGTAGGGCAATTGGGGTTAAGTGACTTGTCCAAGGTCACACGGCTAGTTTTGTGTTAAGTGTCTGAGGCCAGATTTGGAACTCAGGTCCTCCTGACTCCAGGGCCGGTGCTCTATTCACTGCACCACCTAGCATCCCTGAGATATGTGTTTTAAAAACCATTTTCATAATAATAGTAAGATGTTTTAATTTCTAATATGGTAAGTACTGATAGAGATAATTGACAGAAACAAAAATTTGGGGGGGGAATCCTCAATAAAAGGTCCCCCAAACCTTGAGAGCCACTAGTAATGGAGAATGAGGTGGCACAGTAGATAGATTGCCAGGCCCAGAATCAGGAAGACTCATCTTTCTGGCCTCAGACACTTACAAGCTGTGTGACCCTGGGCAAGTCACTTAGCCCTATTTTCCTCAGTTTCCTCATCAGCAAAATGAGCTGAAGAAGGAAATGGCAAACCATTCCAGTCTCTTTGCCAAGAAAATCCCAAATGGGGTCGAGTCGGACAGGACTGGCATGACTGAACAAAAACATTTATATAGTGCTTACTATGTGCCAGGCAAGTCACAAAGAGTCAGACATGAATGAAAAAGGAAAAAACCAAATGACTAAAGAACAACAATAATGGATAGAATGTTGGATTTGGAGTAAGGAAGACAGGGGTTTAAATATTGCATCAGACAATGGTTAGCTGTATGACTCTAATCAGGTCACTTCACCTCTTAGATTTATTTACCTCATCTATAAAATGGGGCTAATAAAATACCTACCCCACTGAAGTGAAGATCAAATAAGATAATGTATCTGAAGCCCACTGCACCCCTTGAGGCACCACATAAATGTCTGCCAGTTATTACAATAACTCACATTTACAAGTGCTTTGAGGCTTACAAAGCTCTTTCTTCACAACAGCCTTGTAAAGTGGAGCTCAGGAAAAATTAAAAATCTAGCACAAGGTGAAATCTCTAGGAATGAAGGCAAAGATTCCCCCCAAAACAGTTCTGAAAAGAAGCTGACCACTTAGAAAACTGAGCGAATTTTCTAAGGCGCAAAGCTGGATCCTTTGACTGGTTGTCAAATATAGAAGAAGTACATTCATTCTGTGTTTCCCCAGAAAGGAGAATTAAGATCAATGACTGAAATTTAAGGGAAGACAGATTTCCAGTTTATTTAATTAAAATTTTTTTTCATTAGATCTGTGATTCTTAGGGAATAAACCCAAGTGAACCCAGTAAGGAATCCCAATGCATGGAGGCATCAGCTCTGCGGTATGAAGTTTGAGCGAGGTGACCAGGTGCATTGAAGGGTTAAGTGACCTTCCTAGACTCACACAGAACTTGAACCCAGATCTAACTGACTCTGAGGCCAGATTTCTATCCTCTGGACTGGGCTTCCTCTCTTTAACTCCCCATCAGAAGTATTTGTAATAGCTAGAACTGTCCAGCAGTTGAATGACAACCTTGCAAAGGGAGCAGCTGTCAGAGACGGAACATTGGAGCAGAGCCTGAGTGGCCTGTTAGGGATGTTGTTGTAGACAAAGTTTCTTTCCTGCCCTGGGGAAGTAGGTAGGCAAAATGACCTCCAAAGAAAGAGCTGCAACTTTGAGGTGAGGAGACTTGGGTTCAGATCCTGCCTCTGATATGTACTCCCTGTTGTAGCCCTGGGCAAATCATATAACCTCATGAAGCTCGGTTTCTTCCTCTCTAAAATGAGGGGATTGGACTGTTTGACCTCTGAGGTCTCTGCTGGCTTTTTATTTACAAGCCTGTAACCTCAGTAAACCATCTTGGCAGACAGGCTAAAGCAGGGGGAGGGTAACCAACCCATCTCAAACCTGTGGATGACTTTGTTGTTGTTGTCCAGTCATTTCAGTCCTGCCCAACTCTTCGTGACCCGATTTGGGGTTTTCTTGGCAAAGATACTGGAGTGGTTTGCCATTTCTTCTTAGGGGGATGTCTACCACAAGCATGTGGACTTCCCCTGGCAAAATGGGTGAATGAGAACAATTTGTTCCAATGGCCAGGAAGGCAGCTAAAGCAGGCGCTGTGGGATGCTTACAGCTTAGTCAGACGCCAAGGTCATCCACTGCAATCTGGGCCATCACCAGCCATCTTGACTTTTGTCCTGCCACTGGACTTTGATAACTCTGGAGAAGATAGTAAGGTTAAGCACTTTGTGCAACTCTACCTCACTTAAATCCAATTCATGCGCAAGTCGAGATGTCGTCCTGTGACAGCAATGATCCTCTTCAAAAACGAAGAATGAACAGCACCATCTTTCCCTCTAAGATTCTATATTTGAGGTAGAGTGGCAATTAACAGCCTTGTTATTAGATGGATGTAAATTAGCAGAACAGGAGAATGAAAGTGGAATTTCAGGTATCAATTTCAAACTGGTAAAAACATCATTAATTACTTTCCTTATCAATGAATCATATCTGTGTTGACTATTTAGAAGTTTGATTAAAGCTATCCATCATAGTTTTTGTTCTAGGATTGGCAAAGTGATATGGTTTGAGAGAGGAAACCCCACGTGTAAGACATATTCCTGTCTGTCTGTAACAGAGAAACTCTATTAGTAAATGAATAAATTGTTTTGCTTACATTTTTATTCTTAAAGCTAATTGTTTCTTAATTACTTATTTTAAACAAATATCAATATCCTTATTTGTCCACAAATCTATTTGAGTATCTTAAGTTTTGCAAGAGACAGGCTAGGTGGTACAGTGGATAGAGCACCAAGCCTGGAGTCAGGAAAAGTCATCTTTGTGAGTTCAGATATGGCCTTGGACACTTCCTAGCTGTGTGACCCTGGGCAAGTCACTTAATCCTATTTGCTTCTGGTTCCTCACCTGTAAAATGAGCTGGAGAAGGAAATGGTAAACTATTCTCATATCTCTGCAAAGAAAACCCCAAATGGAGTCATGAAGAGTTGGACACAACTGAAAATGACTAAACAAGTTTTATAAGTTACACTAAGAAATGTGACTTGCTCTATATTTTCTAGTGCTGGTACTGATGATCAAGGCACAAAACAAGTAATCAGCTGTGAGAATAGTAACACAAACAGAAGCCTAGGCAATGAATTTCATAACTGTCATTACTTGCTACATCTGAAAACCTAATACATGTGTGAACTTCTGGTTTTCTATGTGAGGAAAAGAGCTGTGAATAATACCAAAATAAGACTTCTTGTTTAATCATTTTAGTCATGTCCGACTTTTCAAGACCCCATTTGGGGTTTTCTTGGCAGAGATGCTGGAGTGGTTTGCCATTTCCTTCTCAAGCTCACTTTACAGATGAGGAAACTGAGGCAAACAAGGTTAGGTGACTAGCCCAGGGTCACACAGCGAGTGTCTGAGGCCAGATTTGAACTTATGAAAATGAGTCTTCTTGAGTCCAGGCCCCATGGTGCCACTACATGCCCATAAGTAAAATTAACATTCTTCAAATCTTATTTATATACTTGGCTCTGAAATACAGACAGAATGAGCTACATCTTAATTCCCATTATCCCACCATCTTCCCTTCACAGCTTCCTTCCTTGCTTATGAACTTACTTAAACATTCATCCCCCTTCATATTCTATTATGAACTCCTCTCACTTCATAGACAGCCAAGACTCTAATTAAGAAGTGAAGAAAGGAAATTCTGCATGATGTAGGGATATAATTCAGTGGACCCGAGTTCTAATCCTGCTTCTCTCATCAACTTGCTATGTAAACTGAAGGAGTTGAACAGATGCCCATTCCAACTCTGAAATTCTGTGATTCTCTGAGTATCTACAAATAAACCACAGGATTTTAAGATAATCAAATTCTGCAGACAGTGGTTAGGGATAGAGAGCTGATCTTGGAAACAGGAAGCTCTGCATTCCAGCCCTATTTTTTTAAATCACTCATTGGTTGTATGACCCTCAGCAAGTCAATTAATTTCTCAGTGTATCAGGCAACTTTCTAAGGCTATTATTAGGTACAGAATAGTTGGCAACCTGTATTACAAGTAGAGTTTCCTCATCGAGAGTTAATTCCTTAATTCCTATGGAATCATAGGTCCAGACCACAACCAATCTCCCTCTCTCTCTCTCCTCTCCTCTCCTCCTCACCCCCCCCCCCTCAGCAATCAGGATTAAGTGACTTGACCAGAGTCAAACAGCTAGAAAATGTCCAAGGTTAGATTTGAACTCGTCTCCTCTGGACTTGAGAGCCAGGGCTCTGTCCATTGCACCACCTAGCTACCCCACTCCCATCCCCACCCCCACAACCAGTTTCTGCATAGTAGATGTGCATTTCTTTGCTTTAAGGGAGTGTCAGAATGTACTTTGAACATATTCTCTGCTCATTTTTGTAGCACATTGGCTTGGGAATTATTTTGATTGTATGTGAGGCGAAATGGCCCCAGATACGTTGTAAAGAGTTAGCAGCAAGTGGCCATAACAAGCAGGCTGTGGTTTGTGCAGGGGGTCAGTAGGGTTTCTCTCTTTGACCAGATTCTCCTTGCTTAGACCCTTTCCTGTTTGTATTGAGCTCTTGGGAACTGAGCAGAACAATTAACTCCACAATCTTTGGGTTGATTCTGGGCTATTAAAGATAATAGACTATAAAATGGTGAATCGGTTTTCCAGTTGGCCTTCAAGACATTGTAAAACATTCTGGAAGGGAAGCAAGCAGCCGCACCATTTGCCAGAAAGGGACATTCACCCGGCTGCTTCCCATCCTGTGCTCCAGTTTTCCCCAAGAAAGGCAGCTCTGTTGAACCAAAGTTACCAGCCAGAGGAGTCAAGGTGTCTCTGGTGGTGTTCCAAGCAGGTTCCACACAGCACTCTCCCTGGAAAGCAACTGTTTGCTCTCCTCTATGATTCTGTGCTTGGGAGGAGCTACTCCTGCTGGGTAGAGAGATAGGGGAAAACCCTTAAGCAAAGATGGGGTTATGTTATTAGGAAATGCTGCCTGGAAAAATCAGCTTAATCTGAAGTTATGCATGCACAACACCTTAGGTAAGGAGAGTTTTCAAGATTACCTAGGGCACTGAACCAGTGTAGATTTTTGGATGAACTAATTCAGGCTATCTCATTTGTTTGTAGGCTGCAATTCAATCAATCAATCAACAGACATTTATTAAGCCAGGTTTACTGTGTGCAAGGGGTACAAATACAAAGCATAAAATAGTCCTTATTCTCAAGAAGTTCAAAGTCTAAGGGAGGAGACAACAAATACCTGTAAAAATGTACACAGAATAAAAATAAAAGAAATAAACATAAGATAATAAAATAGAGGGTAACCTGGGAGGGAGGGCGCTGACAGGTTGGGGACCAGAGACTTTAAGTAGTGGGTGGTGCTCAAGATGCTTCATGAAGGAAAGGAATGATACTATGAGGCCCAGGTAAGGAGGGAATGTGTTCTAGGTATGAGGGACAGCCAGTGTAATTCTTTGCAGATAATTTTCATGGTCTTAGTTTCTTAATTATATGTACAAACTTTCTCCCACTATGTGCTTTTTGCCCATCCCAACTCTCAGCTGAGTTGTTTCTTCAGTCTTCTCCTCTCCCCTCCCCCAATCTATGAGATTACTTCTGGAAAAGTACCTGTTTAGGAAGGGCAGCTGGGGTAGCCCAGTAGAGAGAGCACCAGTCATAGAGTCAGGAAGACTCATCTTCCTGGGTTCTAATCTGGACTCAGACCAAAGAAGTGATTGAAGGTGCAGTGGATAAGGTATATCCAGCCTGGAGTCAGAAAGACTCATTGTCCTGAGTTCAAATGTGACCTCAGACACTTACTGTGTGACCCTGGGCAAGTCACTTAGCCTTGTTTGTCTCAGTTTCCTCATCTGTAAAATGAGTTGGAGAAGGAAATAACAAAGCACCTCAGTATCTTTGCTAGGAAAACCCCAAATGGGTCACAAAGAGTTGGACATGACTGAAAATGACTAACAACAACAAAGGAGAGTGAGGGAATTATCTAGTTTGGTTATTGCGCAAGGATCAAAATGAAATGATGAGGAAAAAGGAACATCAGCCTTGCCCCAGGGAGTCAGTCTTATGGCACCTCAACACTGGGTTCTGTTACCATAGAGGTTCCAGAGCACATGTTGCAGGAGGACACAGTGGTCTCTTTGAGGTAAGTCCCAATGATTTAGAGGCAACCCTTCCAAAACATCTTAAGTTCCCATTAGGCATTACGAATCTGTCCTCCATGAATTTAACAAGCCTTCTTTTAATTTATTTAGATTTCCAGGCTACTGGGGGGCAATCACTTTTCTTTGTAATTTCTTTTTTTTCTTTTATCAGCTCTTCTTCTTTTCATTCATTGTTTTTTTTTTAGGGTGAGTTTTAATTTTCTTGTGAGAATCTCCAGCAATTTTGTTTCTTTTTGTCCCATCTATCATTATTTTTAAGGGGAAATCATGAACAATCATCTTTGCCAAAGTATCTCTGGAAGTTGCTATTAAATGGGATTTACCTGGAGACTTGGGAATCAAAGAATCACAGAATTTCAGAGAAGGCACTATAATAATTATTGACATTTACATAGCTCTTTATTGTAGAGAACTTTCAGGAGTCCCCCGGCTCTGCTAATGAAAAGCACTTTCCTTACAATAAACTCAAGAACCTGTTGCAGAGAATAAGAATTGTTAGCCCCATTCTGTAGGGGGCTGGAAACTCCAGGCTCAGAGAATTGAATTAACTTGCTCTTGACCACACAATGAGCAGAGTGGAACTTGAATCCATGTCACCTGACTGCCAGTAAAGTTCTCCTTCCCCATGCCTCTGTCTCCAGGTTCAACTCCTCTCAACTCAAAGCATACCAATGTCCAAGAAGAGGGATTTCCTGTCCCTTCTCATATCCCCCACCCCTGTAACCCAATAACCCAGTCTAGTCTCCAACCACCTGTGGTAGTGTTAAAAGTCCTTTTCTGTTGTCTAATATTAATCCCTCTACTGCAATGAGAGCTCCTTTCCTGAGACTGAGGGTCAAAATGAGGTAATGGAAAAGATAGTGAATTTATTTCGCAGTCAGAGAATCTGTTCCTCTTATAACTGCTGTGACCTTGGGGCAGTCATTTAGCTTCTCTAGGTCTTAATTTCTTTATGGGCAAAATGTGTAAGTTGAATGGGATCACCTCTAGCTCTGACATTCCATGAGTCTGCCATCTTCTACTATATGATGGCCCTTCCCCTTCTCGGACCATGGAATATTCTGCTTCTGGAACATAATGGAGCCAGGAGCTGGTCTCAATGGAGCACAGGGGGAGTGGAAGGGATTATGCAATGCATATACATGAATGGCAGGGGAGGGACTCTGGAGGGTAATAGATTAATTAGGGAGGGGGAAGTTAGGGGACAATGATGCAGCCATTGGCTGACAGTCAGACTTTGTCTGGATTCTCTCAGCCCTGATGCAGGGTTGCCACGAATTACCTGCAAGACTATTAAATGTAATGACCCAGCAATCTGGAGGAGTCTCTCATTATCGCCGTGTTAACATGGTATTTATACCCACAGAACCTGCTAAGGTGCCCTGTAATTAAAGAGCCTCCACGTGGTCCCAAGGCTCTAGCTTTTTTCCAGTTGTCAGGGTGGGTGTGGCTTTAGGAGGCTGACCTGAGAAGGTGAAGAATGGTGTCATCCTGAGGGCTCTAGACAGCCAGTGGCGCTGACCCTCCTCCACCTCTCACCATTCATTACTCACTCCTGAGAACCAGCTCTGCACACCTGGACTTCACTGGGCACCTCTGACTCATTTGTCTCCTGTAGGAAGAGCTGGGTGAGGGGCGGGGAATTTGGGGCTCGATGCTGGGTAGGAAAAGGGGAGGTTGAGCAGTCTAATTACTGAGGAGGCACCAGGGCAGGGACCTGAGCACAAAGGATCATAGATTAAGGACATGAGAAATGACAGGAACCAACATGGTCTCTTTCTATAATAAGACCACAGCACAGGCCTAGAATGCCAAGAGAAACTTCTAGCAGGAGCAATGGTCCTTCCTGACATGGCTGACCAGGCCACAGGGCATTAAAATGAAAGACTGTGACCAGCCCCTCCCCCATTTTTCCACCTCCAGGAATAGGTCAATGTCTGCTTGAGTCCAGCCTCTGATTTAGGGGCTGTTTGGGGTGAAGTTAATTCCTCTCAGTGAATGTACCCTCCCTCCAAATGGTCTCTTTTTACAGGAAAAAAAAATGCATGCCTAGTGATTTGGGGAGCAGGATGGAGTGTGAATATTTAAAATTTGTTTCCAGACGTTGGCAGCTGGATCCCCAAGGTTGGAAAACCCATCTCTCTGGTTGAACCCAGAGCCAAGTTTCCATTTCTCCAGGACCCTGACATGCCCTGTTAAGTCTCCCATCTAATAACTGTTCTACTTTTGCCTTCCAGAGACCTGAATTATAATGAGTTGCTGGAGTTCCCTGTGGCCATCCGGACCCTTGGCAGACTCCAGGAATTGTAAGCGCCTCTGTAGGTTTCCATGGGTCTTCTCTTCTTAGGAAAGAGGTCAACTATCCCTGAGGATTTGGGACAGAGGCAGAGGGAGCCCCTGCTTAGGGGTCTTCTTCATCCCCTCCCCATCCACATTCCTTTAAAGTTGTCTCTGCTCCCTTGAAGCTTAAGAATAAGTATTCACAGACCTCATTAGCCTGATTTGAAGCATTTCTACTGTGTTTGTCATCAAGAGAAATGACTCTTGGCCTTCCCTGGCCTTGGACTTCCTCTCCCCCCAGATACATGGCATGATCTTTGCCTCAGGGCCCTCACCACAGATGGACCTCATGCTGCCAGGAGAAGGAAGGAGTCAAAGATGAATCTGGATGACAATGAGAAGGTTCTATTAGCAGAAATAGGGAAATCGAGAGGAAGAACTGATTTAGGAGAGGCAGGAAATGAGACAATTAACCAACCAGTCCATAAGCTTTTATTTCCTTTAGAGACATTTTCAAATTGAGCTGTTATCAGGGCATCTGGGTAGCAATGTGCCATAGAAGGTAAGGGAGCAACTCGAGATAGAGGTGAAGATTTGAGGGTCTTTGCCTTAAAAATGAGAGAGTAGGCCATACGAGCTGATTCTCTCTGGGAATGAGTGTAGACAGAAGTAAATTCAGAACTGTATCTGGGACACGTGTATTTAGGGGTCAGAATGCAGTCTCTGAAGAAGGAAAAGGAATCGTTATGGACATATAAGGAAAATTGGAGAGAGCCACATCACTGAAGCCAGTGGAGAAGAGATTTTGTTTTGTTTTTAAGGAGAGGAAATATCCAAGTATATTTGTAGGCAGAGAGAAAGGAGCTATTAGAGAGGGAGACATTGAAGATGCAAAATAGAGGGGGTGACCAATGGAGCAAGGCCCTCTAGGAATGGAGTGGGGACATGGCATCAAAGGCACTGGTGAAAAGATTAATTTTGGAAAACCAGAGAGACATTTTTTCCATTGATACATAAGCAAAAGAGGAGAAGGAAGGTGAAGGGACAAAAAGATTTTTAGTTGTCAAGGAAGAAACCTGAGGGAGTTCCTTTTGGATGGCCCCAAGCTCAGGAAATTAGTGACCTTGATACCACTGACCTCATTTCTTCCACAGATCTATCTATAATCATATATGCAAATGATAAGTTAACCTGGTTTATTCTTCTTCATGAAGGCACAGCTACCTAAGGGTCCTCAGACAGCCTTTTCAGTCATCATCAGAAAATACCCCACCCCCTCCGCCCTGCAGTTACCCTGGACCATAGTGGCCCTGATGCTATGTTTCCATTCTTTTTTTTCTTTTAATCTATGTATCCTTCCTGAGAAATAGTCCTGCCCACTTAGATCTCCTATGGAGTGAGAACCCCACATTTGAGACCTGAACTCAGCATTCAAGCTCCAGTTCTGGAAAAGTCCCCATTGCCTATAAGTTCTTCAAAGATAGCCTAAGCTTTGAGGCACTTGAAACCTTCTTTTCTCTTACTTCCCAGGGAAAGGGAGAGGTACTTGGTTTACCACAAAGAGCATTAGACAAGATTTGAACTTCAGGCCTTTAGGCTCAGAAACAGGTCATAGGATCTTAGGCTCATAGATTTAAGGGTGGAAGGGACCTTAAAAGGTCACCAAAGGTAGTGTTCTGCTCCAGGAACACAAAGTTAAATGGACTGTCCGTTTCTCTCATTGTACTAATTCTCTCTTTCATTTCTTCACTGTCTTTGGTTTATTCTCTCTTAGGGGTTTCCATAACAATAACATCAAGGCCATTCCTGAGAAGGCATTTGTGGGGAACCCATTACTGCAGACTATGTAAGGGCCAGCACGCTCTTGGGTAGTAAGGGATTTTTTTTTCCTGGTAGTGGGAGTGGGGTGGGAGTTTGGGGTGGAACTACCTTTCCAGAGATCTCAAAGAGAAACAAAGAGAAGGGTTGTGTCTTCACAATCTCTCTGCACTCATTTCCCATTGACTTGATAAGAGAAAAAATTGGGAGAATCAAGTTAGTAAGGGGTAAATGGGCTTGGGGAGAATTCGTGTAGCTGTATAGCTGAACTGGGAGTTTGGGTCTTCTCGTTCCAGCCACTTTTATGACAACCCAATCCAGTTTGTGGGACGGTCAGCTTTTCAGTACCTGCCAAAGCTTCATACACTGTAAGTTGATCCAAATGGACTGGGTTAGCTAGGAATTCTTATCTCCATCCTCCCCCAATTCATTTTCCAACCTCAGCTTTCCCTAAGATTTCCTTATTCTTCTTGACAAAGATTCTGTTGATTAAAGTCCTTAGGTGACATGAGAATTTCCTTGCAGAATTAGCAAGATCCCATTACAAGATAAGTCTTGAATTCTCAAGGGTCATTCTACCTTTTGGACCTTCGTTAGGTTTCCCCAGATCCAAAAAAGGGCGAAATGATCTCCTGTCTTCAAGAATAGGGAATACGTCCATTCAGAGAATTTTTCACCTGTTACGTATGTGTCCATGTATAACAGTATACAGAAAGGGACTGGCCAATGTGGAGCAGTTAGGTTGTATAGAGCACTGGGTCTGGAGTCAGGAAGACCTAAGTTCAAATCCAGCCTCAGATACTTAATACCTTACTATATTGACTCTAGGCAAGGCATAGCCTCCTGCCTCAGTTTCCTTACCTATAACATGGGGATGATAAAACGCCTACCTCCCAGGTTGTTGTGAGGAGCAAATACGATAATAGTTGTAGAGTACTTAGAACAGTACCTATACGTGGCAAGTTAGTTATCCTTCTCCTCTTCCTTATTGCTATTAATTATTAACAAGAGCCTAGTTCTTAAAGCAGGCTCAGGATTGGCCATTCCTGGTAGGTTGTAACAGGGGCGTGCTGGGACTAGTTCTCACCAGTTACCAGATATGCTGTCATATTGTCGTCATGAGCATTTATACCTTGGAAATCAATAACTACTACAAATCAGAGCTTGATTTATTGTTTTACTGATTATCCAGAATTAAGAGATAGATGAAATAGTAATACTGCTGATTAAACTTAAAAGTGTATTGTGCATATGTAGGGGTTTTTTTTTTTTTTCTGAGACACTGTTGTTAAAAGTTTACTGGCAGGGGCGGCCAGGTAGCACAGCGAGTAAGAGCACCAGCTCCAGTGTTGGGATGACCTGGAGATCGAATCTGGGCTCAGATACTTAGCACCCACCCAGAAACACCTGGCCGTGTAACTTTCAGCAAGTTATTTAACCCCAATTGCTTAGGGGCGGCCAGGTGGCTCAGCGAGTAAGAGCACCGGCTCCAATGTCAGGATGACCTGGATCAAATCCGGGCTCAGATACTCAACACCACACCCAGAAATAACTGGCCATGTAACCTTGAGCAAGTTACTTAATCCCGATTGCTTAAAAAAAAAGTTTACTGTCATATTCCTGATTATACAGAAAATACACAGATATAGCCCTTGCTTGGTTCCATGTGTTGAATTGGAATCAGGCAAGAAATGGCTTCCTCAGGGCCAAAGTCGATGATTATTTGGAGTCTTTGGAAGGAAGTTGGTCTTCTTCTCCTGACTTAGGTAGAAGGCATCCTGGAGAAGGCTGATCTTCCCTAAGACCCAACTTGGCTCCCACTTTCTTTGTAAGTCTAGTCTATCATGTTAGAGTAATTACCAACAAACATCTATTGAGCATCTGATCTATGTAAAATAATACTGAAGGGGATTCCAAAAAGGGTAAGACCTCACCTCTACTCTTTAAAGAACTTATAGTTTGGGTAGGGAGACAGAGGCACACACTGCTGATGGAAAGAGACTCATCGTTCCAGGCAGCACACCATCGTCCCAGCTGCCCAGAGCCTCCAGAATCAGGTGCGATGTTCTACATGCCATATCAGATGAGGGAAAAGATCAGTGCCCCTAAAGCAGGTCGAGATGTTTAATGTGATTTTATAGCAGAGGCAGCTTAATTTAGCAGATAAGTGAGCAGGACTGGGTTCAAATCTCCCTTCAGACATACTTTCTTTCTCTGTCACCCTGGGCAAGTCACTTCATATCTCTCTCTGCCTCAGTTTTCTGTCAGTAAAATGGGAATGATAACAACTGCCTCACAGGCTTGTTGTGATGGTCAAAGGAGATAACAGATAGAAAGCGCTGTATGAATCTTTAATGGACACATAAATGTTTATTATTATTGTTGTTGTTGTTTTCATTATTATGTCAGGAAAGGGGAATGTGCCTTGCAGAAAATTACAGAAAACGTATTACCCTGATGAAATCTTACATTGTATCTTCTTGATCCCAAGTGATACTGGAATCATAAAATAAACGGAACTCCAACTTTCTTTTATAAATTACTTGTCGTAAATTATTACTCATATTTTAGTTAATCAACAGACATCTAATAAGGTTTTCTACGTGCCAGGTGCTATGCTGAGGCTATGAATGCAAAAGTGAGGCATTGTCAATCTCGTAGCTCTTTATCTTTTTCTTACAGGATTTTACCATATTCTAGTTTGTATCATAGTTCTCGGTGGGCATGTCTTATCTTCCCATGTGACATTGTAAGCTCCTTAAAGGCCTAGATGATATCTATTTTTCTTTGTATTTCCCCAAGCACTTAGTACAGTTATCCTATACTTAGTAGGTCCATAATAAGTGTTCTTTGCATGAATGAATGAATATGTAATCCCCATCTGAATGCTGTAGATAGAGCCTGGGCAGGGAGATATAGAGTTCAGAGCAGTTCTAGAAATCAGATTCTTTCTTGGCTTAAATGAATACTTGTACTCAGGGGTCCCAAGACCCCCCATTTGTACTAGATATCTGGGGGACTGCCTGTACAAGCCTGTTGTTGGTTTTTTTTTTTATTGGAGGGAGGAAGGCAAGGTAATCGGGGTTAAGTGACTTGCCCAAGGTCACACAGCTAGTAAGTGTGTCAAGTATCTGAGGTCAAATCTGAACTCAGGTCCTCCTGACTCCAGGGCCAGTGCTCTATTCACTGCACCACCTAGACGCCCTTGGCCTGTTGTTCGTGTTACCAGCGTTGTAGCTTTTTGATCGGTAGTACCTAATATGCTGACTTTTTTAAAAAACAAATTTCAATTTCCATGTTGCTTGTTTATCTTTTTTTCATGGTCAAAATGCACAGGAATACCCCCAGCACTTGCCTACTCCTTTTTGTTCCTCTTTTCCCTATGGGGTAGAGTGGGCTGACCTCAGCTGGATTTACCTTGTTCAGCTGTGTGGGGCTTCCCTCTGGGTCCAACCTTGCTGGCTATGGCTGGCTTAGGAGAGGTTGAGCCTTAGAAGGTGGGGTACCTGAAGGAAGAAGGCTAAGTGTTGAGGGATTGGCAAGGAGAATTCTCAGCCCTTTCCTTATCAGAGAACCTACTTTGACCCCTACCTGCCAGCCCACCAAAACCATCTCTTATAGTTTTCTGCTCTTCATTCCTAGGTCACTGAATGGTGCAACGGATATCAGAGAGTTCCCTGATCTGAAAGGCACCACCAACCTGGAGATCCTGTGAGTAGCAGGGTCCACCACCCCTTGCCTTTGAGGACCTTTCTTGTCCTCCCCATGCCTGTCTCCCCATCATCACCATCCCAGGTCTGCTCAAAGGAGATCTCTCTCTCGAGGCATCAGGGTGCAGAGGAAAGCACATTACACTGGGAATTCAAAGATGGGTTCAAATCCCAGCTTTGCAACTTATTGTCTGTGTATTCTTGGGTGAATGACTCCCCGACTCTGGCCCTGTTACCCGTATAACACGAGGGATCTGGAGTAAAGAGTTTCAGTCTCTTCTAGCTCTCAGGCTAGGACTCTATGAGAAAGTCACTCCCTGCAAGTTGGCCTGTGCCTAGTTCCTCCCTGGCCTAGACTCCCCTGACTGCTGGCCCTGACTCTGGTCATCCAGGTGGGCCTGGAGCCAGCAGAGCCAGAGGAGAAGTCTCTTCTTGATCAGGCTTGGCTCTTTATAAAAGGCATTTATACCTTTTGCCGCTCGGGGTTTCTCTAGGAGCTTGCTACTGTGGCCATGTGAAGCAGGATGTGGAGCTGGGACTTCCGTCCTGTTTTTTTGCTTTACCTAATCCAATGAATTTTTCTGGTTTGATCCTTCAACTTGCTTTGCTCAAAAGTCAAAAGGAAGTTCTAGTGCCAGAAGAGGCAGATGGTGAGCCATCACCTTCTTTGTATTTCTGTAGGGCTTTTATTTCTACCAGCAGTTAGCACAGGCCTGGCATAACAAGTATCTATGGATTCATCAATTGATTCTATTTTTCTTGCAATAGCCCTATAAAGTTAGGAATGGCAAGCCATATCCCTATAATACAGGTGGGAAAAGTAAGACCCAGAAAGGTTGAAGAACTTATCCACAGTCACCCAGCTTTTCGATGGTAGGGCTAAGACTAAAACGGACCATTTCAAAGCTCTTTCTACAAGACTATCCTACCTCTTCTCTCAACTAATTAATAAATCAATAAACATTAATTTGATTTAATTTGATTAATAAAAATTTCATTAATTTAATTAATTTATAATTAAACATCTGTTATATGTTATATGCCAGGCACTATGCTAAACACAGGACACAGAAAGGGACAAAAGACAGTCCCTGCCCTCAAGGAGCTTACATCTTAACAGGGGAAACAACACCCCAAAGAATATATACAAAGCAAGCTATGTACAGGATAAATAAGAAACAATTAACAGGGGAAAGAAGGGTTGGGGAAGGCTTCTTATGTTCTATTCTCTATTTGAAAACTTCCCAAATGGAAAACTGACACTAATTTCCCTGGCCTCAGTTTTCTGCTAAAACATACAACATCCCTTGTGCCAACATTCATTCTCCACCCTAACCTTGCCTTTTACCCCACCTTGCCTTCTCCCTATGCATGTAACCTTCTCCTCTTCCCATGCATATAACCTTCTCCTCTGTCTATGCATGTAACCTTCTCCTCTCCCTGTGCGTGTAACCTTCTCTTCTTCCTATACATCTGACCTTCTCCTCTTCCTATGCATATGACCTTATCTTCTTCCTATGCATATGACCTTCTCCTCTTCCCATGCATGTAATCTTCTCCTCTTTCTATGCATGTAACCTTCTCCTCTTCCCATGCATGTAATCTTCTCCTCTTTCTATGCATGTAACCTTCTCCTCTTCCCATGCATGTAACCTTCTCCTCTTTCTATGCATGTAACCTTCTCCTCTTTCCATGCATGTAACCTTCTCCTCTTCCCATGCATGTAATCTTCTCCTCTTTCTATGCATGTAACATTCTCCTCTTCCCATGCATGTAACATTCTCCTCTTTCTATGCATGTAACCTTCTCCTCTTTCTATGCATGTAACCTTCTCCTCTTCCCATGCATGTAACCTTCTCCTCTTCCCATGCATGTAACATTCTCCTCTTCCCATGCATGTAAACTTCTCCTCTTCCCATGCATATAACCTTCTCCTCTTCCCATGCATGTAACCTTCTCCTCTTCCCATGCATGTAACCTTCTCCTCTTCCCATGCATGTAACCTTCTCCTCTTCCCATGCATGTAACCTTCTCCTCTTTCCATGAATGTAACCTTCTCCTCTTCCCATGCATGTAACCTTCTCCTCTTTCTATGCATGTAACCTTCTCCTCTTCCCATGCATGTAACATTCTCCTCTTCCCATGCATGTAACCTTCTCCTCTTTCTATGCATGTA
>NW_027187372.1:27634319-27645691 GCF_028583685.1 Petaurus breviceps papuanus
CTCCTCTTCCCATGCATGTAACCTTCTCCTCTTTCTATGCATGTAACATTCTCCTCTTCCCATGCATGTAACCTTCTCCTCTTCCCATGCATGTAACCTTCTCCTCTTTCTATGCATGTAACCTCCTCTTTCTATGCATGTAACCTTCTCCTCTTCCCATGCATGTAATCTTCTCCTCTTCCCATGCATGTAACATTCTCCTATTCCCATGCATGTAACCTTCTCCTCTTCCCATGCATGTAATCTTCTCCTCTTCCCATGCATGTAACCTTCTCCTCTTTCTACGCATGTAATCTTCTCCTCTTTCTATGCATGTAACATTCTCCTCTTCCCATGCATGTAACCTTCTCCTCTTCCCATGCATGTAACCTTCTCCTCTTTCTATGCATGCAATCTTCTCCTCTTTCTATGCATGTAACCTTCTCCTCTTTCCATGCATGTAACATTCTCCTGTTTCTATACATGTAACATTCTCCTCTTTCTATGAATGTAATCTTCTCCTCTTTCTATGCATGTAACATTCTCCTCTTCCTATGTATGTAACCTTCTCTTCCTGCCTCTTAACCATCCCTATTCTGATTCCCAAATCTCCTTCCACCCCTTGTGAAACCAAGTCAGTGAGCATTTATTTAACACCTACTATGTACCAAGCACTGAGTACACAAATACAAGAAACAAGCATCCCCCCCCCCCACACACACACACAGTCTTTGCCCTCAAGGAACTTACTTTCTAATGGGAGAAGACCACACACAAAAGAGAATTGAAAATAGGGAAGAGGGGAAATGTTGATGAAGTCCAGTGAGTGAGGAGCAGAGCCAGGGAAGGAATTAAAGATGGTGGCCCTGGGTCCTTCCTCAAAATGGTGGTTCTAGGAGTAGTGCACCAATGAAGGGAGGGGGCCAAAGGGGTGGGGAGACGCTCCAGGATGAGAAGGCCCTCCCTGGAGCTCAGAGAACAATGTGCTCAACTGTCTTCCCAGGGAGAAGTAAAGCTCTGCCAAGGATGTGTATCCGTCTTCTGCTCTTGGGGAAGATCAGACCCTGAGATAGAATAGGAATAGGGGTAAATGTTCTCTGAGTTCCCCGGGTATTCAGGGACCATTCAACATGACCGAAGCATTGCATGCTCCCTTCTCTATGTCCTCTGGTCCCTGGCTTGGTGCTCTCACTTCCCACCCCAGCCTGCTCCAAGGCGGCATGGTCCCTGTCCCAAGTGACCTAATAGCTCAATAGCAGTAGTGGGGGGTGGGGGGTAGGGTGACAGGGACAAGACAAATATATACATGGAATCTACCGAAATATATAAATGCAACGAAAGAGAGGGAGATGAGAGATGAGAAAAAACTATTCTGTCCATTGAAGAGTGAGTGGGAAGACTTTCTTGAAGAACTTGGTTAGGAGCTCAACTCTGGATCATTCTCACCCCTTACCCCAACAAATATGTCTGTACTTTCTTCTCCCCCCCAACCAGACCCCCAGACTTTTGTCTCTCTCTTGCTGCCTGGTGCCTGGTTCTATTGTTGGCTCTGTCCTTCCACATCAGCATCAGACCCAGAAATCCAGAGAGGGGAAGCTGTGGGGTGAAGTTGGAGGGAAAGGGGGGTCGTGGGCTCTAGGCTAGGTGCCAACACTATTTGTCTTCTCCCCCCAGGACCCTGACAAGGGCAGGCATCCGGCTGCTCCCCTTGGGGATGTGCCAACAGCTCCCCAGACTCCGAGTCCTGTGAGTAGCTCTTGGGCCTGCCCCAGCCCTGACCTCATAGTCCCCTTTTCCCCATGGCCTTAGAAATGCCCATTTTACTCCTATCCCACTAGGCCAGATGGTGCCCCTGACAGAGAGACAGATCCAGGCCCTGCTGAGAGCCTGCCAAAAAAAAAGGCCTTCCTTCTTAGCTGGGTTTATACAAGGGAAATAAATCTCCCATGAGACCCCGGGGCATTTGTGCAGCCTTGCTCTCTGTGAAGCCAAGGGAGTTGTGCTTCCTCCTTGTCTCTGGTTTTGATTCTGAGGGCATTCGGTTAGGTTCCCTAAATGTCTGAGCAGATGGCTCCAGAACCCTTAATTGGAAAGATGATTATGTGCATAAATCCGCATCAGTTGACATAAAACTCATCCTACTCATTTTCTCCCACTCTGGGTAGTCCCTGCCTCTGGTCACTCTTTCCCCTAGTTTCCTTCCTTCCATTTCTCAGTGCCTCTCCATCCCCTGCTCCCTTCATGGGTCTTCTCTCCAGCCCCTATCCTCTCCCCTTACCTAGTGCTTCCCAGCCCATAGTCAATGAAGCTGGGCCAGGGCTCACAGGAGAAACACCCTGCTGAATTCTCTCCTGGCCAGGCTGTAGGAGATCAAGGTTTAGTAGAGGTAAGAGGGGTGGAAGAGTCCTGTCAGTTTTTAGGAAGTGAAAAAGGAAATTGATGTCCGAGTGTCAGGTGTGTGAGCAGTGGATCTGCCCCCTGGGCCTCCTGACTTCCCCGCTGGGGGGGGAAAGACAGCACCCCTCCACTGCCCTTCCCCCAGATAAGCTTTCCCCATCCCTACAATATAATATGCTCCCCATACACATAGCCTGCTTCTTTACCGCCTGTCTTGGCTTTTTCCTTCCTCCCTGCAGTGAACTCTCTCATAATCAAATCGAGTTGCTGCCCAGTCTACGCAGGTGTCAGAAACTGGAAGAAATGTGAGTCAAAAGGAGGGAGGCTGGGGAAACCAAGCTGGCTTTCCAAAGTCTGTTTGGAGGAACAGGGCAGAAAAGTCCAAAATCGAGTCGTGGCTTTTTACTAAGGGGAGATTTCCACCACTTATTTCTAGGCTCAGAATTGTTCAAGCCCTACAGAATTTTTTATTGCTGCTGTCACTGCCTTCATAGGCATTTTGGTGCACACAGGTCTGGAGCCCTGGAGGGCACTTGGGATTCAGAGTAAGGAGCAGGCATGGTCCCTGTCCCCAGTGATCTGATGGTTCAGTGGCAGTGGAGGATGAGGGGGCCAAGACAAATACACAAATAACATCAATGGAAATATATAAATGCAAGAAAAGCTATTCTTTCAGCTGAAGAATGGGGGGAAGGCTTTCCTGAGGAGCTTGGTTGAAAACTAAACTTTGGATCATTCTCACTCCTGTAGGGGTAGGTAGGGAAGTGGAGGAATGTTATGGGGAAAAGGGGGAAAAGCTGAGGAGAGGGTATCTACATGGCTCTGTAAGGCTGGATTACAATAGGGCCGTGCCAAATCTAGGAAACAGCCTGGAATTTCACTGAGAAATGTCATTTTTAAGAGTCTTAGGCTTTGTAAGGGCAAAGTTGACCTGGGGGCTGCCAGAGCTTCTGGGCCTGAGCCTAGTCCAGAAGAAGGAAGGTTGGTAGATTGTAACAAAGTAGAAAAGGGTAAGGTGAAAGAATGCTGGGCTACCATGGGTGAAGAATAGGTGTGGATACCAGTCTCAAAACTGGCTCTCTAAAGAAGTTGTAAATGTAATTACACATCCCATGGCTTTGTACCATGGCTCCCTTGAGGTTAGGCCATAGCCCCCCAGAGTATCCTGGTACACATTTTGGAGATAATTTTCCTAGAGCCCAGGGACTGTGAAGGGGCGCCCAGTTCATCTATGCCAACTATTCTAAGGAACTATTCTAAGGAACCTAGAAGCAGATCCTTGAAACTGGGAAAAGGTTGCTACTGATTCAGGGGGCATTTTAAGGGATCAGTTAATCCAAGGAACCCCCATTTCAATAAGTCATGGGTGGGGTAGCCTAATTGATTCAGGTATCTGGGGAGGATGCCTCATTCAGGGAATGGGAGGGCCTAGTGACAAAGAAGGGATGGGGCTGGGATCCAGACCCAGTGGGAGCTCTGAAAGCTGACTCCTCTGGGCCACACTGGTGGTTTTGTGGCTTTGTTTCTTGACCCACTTACCCAAGGCAACCGGATACCCATCTGCTCCACTTAATCCTGGTGACTTCCTCGGGCTGGGCCCTTTCTTCCTACGCCAGGAGAAACGGGGAGCTTCCTCCCTCCTCTTAGAGTGGGGAGCAGGGCCAGAGCCTCCCCACTGTCCCCTTTCCTTTCTCACCCTGTTTTCTCTTTCTGCCTTAGCGGCCTCCAGCACAATCAGATGTGGGAAATTGGTGCTGACACCTTCAGCCAGCTGAGTGCCCTTCGAGCCCTGTGAGTACTAGAGAGTTCCCTATACCTCATTACAGCCTAGGATGTCCTGGGGAGCTCTCAGGAAGGGCAATATGCTTTTTTTTTTTTGCTTTTTGGAGGGGCAATTGGGGTCAAGTGACTTGCCCAAGGTCACATGGCTAGTTTTTGTGTTAAGTGTCTGAGGTTGGATTTGAACTCAGGTCCTCCTGACTCCAGGGCCAGTGCTCTATTCACTGTGCCACCTAGCCGCCCCCCTAGGGCAATATACTTCTGGTGAAAGGTGTTGCACCCCACCCCCCAAGCATACATATAGTATAAGCATGCACGCATACCCCTGAATACTGATACCATAAAAACATGCAAAGTATATATGTGTGTATATACACATATATGTATACATGTACATATAATCATTTCTATACAGACATATGTACACATATGGATATACAGGCATTCAATACCTATATGGGGACTTGCATAGCTAGATAAAATCTATACACATGCAATACACGCCCATACAGATCTGCGCATATGCAACACCTATCGATAAGCATGTAATACACATATACTTTCTCTCGCTTCTAGACACTGAGACAATTAGAGTTTGCCTAACACGTTCTCCCACCCACATATCCCTCAACTATTGGCCTGTGCCAGCATTATAGATGATTTCTCAAACCATTTCCCATCCTAGCACCCAAGGGTCTGTGGGACTGTGAGCCTAGCTGCTGCCTCTTCTGTCCTGGGGTCAAGTGGTACCTTCCTACTTGAGTAGGTTGCAGTCAGTCTTATGAAGAGTCATGAGAATACTGGTTGGGAAAACTAAGTCAGCAGCGTAGCAGCTTCAATTCCTTTCCTAACTTCACCTCTGCTATTCCCTTTGGCTGCCGTAGGGACCTGAGCTGGAATGTCATTCGATTCATCCACCCAGAAGCTTTTGTAACGCTCCACTCCCTGGTCAAGTTGTGAGTACTCAGCCTTCGCCTTTCTCTGGTTACCTGAGGTAGGAGCTAAGATTTAAAGCTACTCCACCAGGCCTGGGAAATAGGGGGGATGAATGCCCCAAGGAGGGAGTGCTTGGGAGTGTTTGATCATGCATCACAGAGTGGTGAGCACCTTGCCTAATCATTCATGTGCAGGGCCCCTCTGATAGGCGGTATGACAGAATAAATAGTGGGAGTCTCTTTTGTGAACTGGGGTTTTCGCACATTTCCAGGGTACCAACCCTCATTGTGCACATCTACCTTCTCTCACTAACCCTTCTCTGCCTTTTCTTCACCAAAAAGCCCTCGATGCCTTTAGGATTCCTCCTGCTGGGATTTCTTCATAGAGATGGAAACATTTTTGTCTATGTAGGATCTCAGCCAAGGCGTCCCAAAGAGGGACACTCCCTAGAGGCCCACTGGTTGGGGTGGTAGCTTAGGGCATGTCATTTTGGGAGACAGCTGGAGGCTGTGATTCTGATAAACCGCTTTATGTTCTTTTTTTTTTTTCTGGAAGATATATGTTTAATTGATTATACAGTGTGTCCCAAAACTCTTAGTGCAGTTTTAATTTTTAATGATTTCAAAAGTGTAAATGCTAATAACTTACCTTCGGAATAATTCCACATTATAATTATTTATATTTCTTTATAACTTAATTTGATCTTGTGAATTTTGAATAGTATAATTTTCATTTTAACAAAACTGGATGCCCTTCATTTTGCATTGTAAATGGCTTCAAGTTCTAAAAAGAAGGGTCAATCAATCCATCCATGAGCATTTATTAAGTGTTCTATGTGCCCGGCACTGTGCTAAATGATGAGAAGAAAAAGTTAGAAAATTAAATAATCCCTACTTGTAAGGAATTTACCTTATAAAAGAGCAAGAAAGGAGCTTAGAAGTCAGAGCTGAATTCAATCCCCCTATTTTATAGACAAGAAAACTAGGGCCCAGAGAGGTTAAATAACCTATTTAGGATCACATAACTCTTTAGCGTCCCAGGTAGGATTTGAACCACAATCTTCCTGTTGCCAAAATCAGCATTCTACCCACTATGCCCATATTGCTTCTCTCTCTCTCTTTTTCTCTCTTTATCTCTCTCCTTCTCCCTCCCTCTTTCTCTCTCTCTCTCTCTCTCTCCTCTCTCTCTCTCTCCTCTCTCTCTCTCCCTCTCCCTCCCTCTCTCTCCCTCTCTCTCTCTCCCCCCCTCTCTCTCCCTTTCTTTTTCTCTCTCTCTTCTCTTTACTTCCTCTCTTTCTCTCTCTTTGTCCCTCACTCTTTCATCTAGACTCAGTTTCCCTGAGTTACCTTGTAGGTAGCTCAGTGTGGAAACTTCCTCTATACTGCAGATCAACAAACTTACAGCATTCCCAGCCCACAGTGTAGGCATTTAATAAATATTTATTGAGTGACTGACCAGATTCATCCAACCATTGTGGGGAAGAGGCAGGGCTGACCTCTCCACTGTACCACCTGGCCTCCATAGAGATTCCATTATATATGAAAGGGACCTTAGTGATCACCTACAAGCAGGTGCTACCAGGCTGATGTGAAATGACTTCCTGAACCAAGGACAATAGCTATCTCTCAGAGTTTTAAGATGCTTTCTGCTTTTCAAAGTTCTTTCCCAGGCATCATCCTATGTCACCTTGGCTTCCCACTGTGAGGTGCCCACATAAGTATTCCATCCTTTCTTGCTGCAGGTGAGGGGCTAAGGTTTAGAGATGTAACATGTCCAAGGACACACACACACCATATATCAGTGGAGGCGGCACGACCAAAGCCTAGGCCACCAGGCTCTTGAATCTGGGACTCTTCCCACAGTTCCAGCCGGCCTCTCAGACATAGTCTGTGGCTGTGGTGTTTGCTTTGGAGCTTTGGCCCCCTGGGTTTATCCGGTAGAATAACATGGGTGTTCCTGGCTCTCAACTCTGTTCACCTCTAAAAGTAACTGCAGTGCACAAGGATTCCCAGGCCGTTGACTCCGAATCAGAGCCTACATTGAGACCACAGACAGTGACCTCTTGTTCTGACGGAAGAACAAAAATAGAGCCAGGAGAATGGGATGGAAAAAGGAGACATTCCCCTGGAACATTTCTGATTAGCCTGGGCTCTCTTGAGAAGGACAGGAAACCTCCAAGGGGTGTCTGCACCCTGAGGACAGAGGACTTGTATCATCTCAGGATATGAACCAGTTTGCTAAAACAACCACATGCCGCAGGCCCAAGGATTCTGGAGCTTTAGAAAGGAAATATTTCCCAAACCCTTTGTCCCTCTCTGTCCGATCCTTAGCTGCCCCTTATTCTCCATCCCTGGTTCCTCAATCCCTGCTGAGCCTTGGTAGAGTCAGGGGGCATTTTAAATGGCTTCCAGTGAGGACAGCAGAGGGCTCAGAATAAATCCTTGCTCCCATTTTCAGAGCCTTCTCCCCATCATTTAAGCTCAGGAGGGGGTCACGCTGACCCTCCCTCAGCACAGCCCTGCTCCCCAGGCTCTTTTCCCAGCTGTCTCCCCATCTTGCATCTGAAGGAGCTCTCCGGTCATATTGTTTGTCTTTCCTCCTGCCGGCCACAGGGACCTGACGAACAACCAGCTGACCACACTCCCACTGGCCGGGCTCAGTGGGCTGGTACATCTCAAGCTCAAAGGGAACCCATCCCTCTCTGAGGCCTTCTCCAAAGACAGCTTCCCCAAGCTGAGGTGAGAGACCCTCATTGTCTCCCAATCAGGCAGGGATTTCCACCAGGGACAGCCAGAATGCTCACTAAGAGTCAAAGAACATCAGAACTGAAAAGAACCTTGGATATCATCTAGTTCATTTTACTGGCAAGGAAACTGAGTCCTCTATGAGGGAAATGATTCAGTCAAGGTCACACAGCTTGTTGGAACTAGATAGAATTCACTTTAGAGGAGTATCCTCTATCCAGATTTCTGGGTTTGGAAGTTTCCTAGGGATAGGGGACAACAGGGGTCTAAAAATATGCCTTTTGTTATTAATATTAATAACATTTAGTTTTACATGATTGTACACATATAAACAATATTGGATTGCTTATTATCTCAGGGAGGGGAGAGGGGAGGAAGAGAAGGAGGGGAGAGGGGAGGAAAGAGGGATAAAATTTGAACTTAAAACTTTTTTTAAATGTTAAAAAAAATTTTAACTTGTAACTGGGGGAGAAAATAAAATATTATTAAAAATATTAATAACATTTACATACTGTTTCAACCCTATGAGATATGTAGCATAAATGCTGTTAGCATTATTTCTTAAGTGAAGACACTGGAACTTAGAAGGGTTATGTGACTAAGGTAATTGATTAGGTAATCTTGGTCACATTTTGGGGCTTGACTGAGCCTGCATGGGGTGGGATGAGAGGGATAGTGTAGGAAAAGGTTCATCATACTTGATCATTTCCCCTTAAGACCTGCCACACATATATGTCTCTGCTTCCCTCTTCTCCTTCCTGTTTCCTTACCATTCTGGCCTGCCCATTGATTACCAGCTCAGGAATGATGGCATTCTTCTGTGTTGGGGAGGCCCAGAGCTGCCCTAATAGGAAAATATGCTGAAAGCTATTCTCTCCGTGCTAATGACATTCAGGCCTCCTCCATTCAGGGTAGGACAGTCTGTGTGGCCCAGGTCTTGTCTGCTACAAATTAATGAGCTACCTGCAGGGTACTAATTAAAAGTGAAGCCCAACAGTGCTGCGTGCAGAAGTTGAGGAGTACAGTTCTGGGGTGTCTCGGAGGGCAGGGATGTAGAGGTAAAGTCCCTTGAAGGAGAAGGTGGAGGGAGCTGAGAGCATTCTATCCCCCTCCATCTCTACCCTACCCAAATGACATGATGGAGTTTTAGACCGGGCGATAGGGTGGTGAGACCTCCTGAGGCATCTTCCTAGTGGTACCAATGTGACCATTGGTAAATTACTTCTCCGCTCTGGGCTTGTTTCTATAGATAAAAATAAGAGTCATTCCCAGTTCCCAGCCTCACCTCTAAGGAACAGAAGGACCTTTGAGCTTTCCAGATCCACAGGATTGTCGATTTAGAATTGGAAGGGGTCTTCGAGGTTACATAGTCCAGCCCTTTATTGTACAGATGAGAAACCTGAGGCCCATAGAGGGGAAGTAATTCTCCCAAAGTCACATTGATAGTGAGTGGCCTGGCTGGGCTTTTCACTCAGCTCCTTCAATTCAAAATCCAGAATTCTTTCTACTATACTGGAAACCAATATAGATTAGCCCAGGAGCTGAGTTTCTAATTGATCCTCATGGTGTTCAACAACTAATTTTTTAAGGGGCTTCATGCATTTATTTGTTTGTTTATTTATTTTGGAGAGGGGAAGGCAAGGCAATTGGAGTTAAGTGACTTGCTCAAGATCACACAGCTAGTAAATGTCAAGTGTCTGAGGCTGGATTTGAACTCATGTCCTCCTGATTCCTGGGCCCTTACTCTATTCACTGAGCCACCTAGCTGCCCCTAACAACTAATTATAATTTTTAAACATACAAGGCACTATGAAGAGTGTCAAACTGGAGATAGAAAGGGCCATGGCTGTTGGGTGGTGGGCCCTGGGCTAGAAGTCACTGGATCCACACTTAGCCCAGTGTTTCTAAGGTGCCCACTATTTCCTCCTCAGGGTCCTGGAGGTGCCCTATGCCTACCAGTGCTGTGCTTATCGCACCTGTGCTGGCTACTTCAAGGCTCCTGGACAGTGGGATGCTGAGGACAGCCACACAGAGGAGGAAGAGGCCATGAAGAGGCCACCCGGTCTTCTTGGCAGTCATGCAGAGAACCACTGTGAGTGAGCTGGGGAGGTAGAGATGGGACTTATGAGGAAATGGCCACAGGAGGATGAGTCAGGGGACGCACTGAAGGGAGGGAGGGAGGCTCTGAGTCTGGAGAGGAATCACTGGACTTTGCCCAGTTGGGGGAAGAATATCAGTGCCCCTCCCCTTCCTCACCCCAAAGGAGAAGGAGCTACATGGTGGTCTCAGCTGGTTATCCACCAGTGGCTTAGTTACTGCCAGTGCTGAATGCCAGGGTACCATCCACTGAAAGGGGTTTTGTAGGATTCAGAGCAGAAGAGACCTTAGAAACACATTTACTTCAAGGATTCTTAACCTAGAGTCTTTATTTTGATACCTGTATTTCAATATGATTGATTTCTTTTGTAATTTTCTGTATTTTATTTTATTAATTTAAAACATTATTCTGAAAAGAGGTTAATAGGCTTCCTAGAGTGCCCAAGGAGCTGGTGAAATGATTAAGAAACCGACTCTGGCCCATTTCCCTCATGTTACAGATGTGGAAACAGGCCCAGAGAAGGCAAGAGAAGGTCACACAGGTAGTTAAGAGCAGAGCCAATATGTGTACCCAGACCACCTGATTCCAAACCTAGAGCTTTTCCCACCCTATCAGGCAAGATTCTTCTCCTATTCCCACCACTGTTGGTCTGCATACTTAAGGAAAACAGACTCATTATAGTCTCAGCCAGAGCCAAGTGAATTAAATTACATCTACTTCCCCCTCCCCCCCCCAAAAAGGACAAAACCCACACAACAAGCCCCTATCTCATACAATATATTGCAGAGCCAAATAAGAAAAAAAAAAAGCCAATTGTTTGCTGTTTGGGATGATTCCTGCCCCTCCCTCCAATTCCTTATCAAGCATAGTCTGGAGTTGACTTTACTGCATGGGGACTATTCTTATCTGAGATAAAGGCCACGGATGGTGATCACAGTGAGAGCCTTTTAGGGCAAGTTAGAACTCTGTCTTTGGAGTAATTAGGATGAAAGGAAAAGTTGGGTGGGGCCAGGGAGAAGAGAATGGTTCAGAACCTTTTCATTGATTGGTCTCTGAGATCAAAGTCAGGCCTTTTCAGCCAGGGGTTCAATGACTTGAGAAAGTGTTCTCCCTTGGGAAGTAAGTGATGCTGCCAGGCAGGGAGCTTCAGCAGGGAGGGGAAAGGGTACTTTCTGTCTGGAGTTTGTTTTGGTTTTTTTTGGACCTCTCTTTTCTCTCTTTGTGATAGAAAAAACAACAACAGAGAAATCAAACTCGGCACAGAACAAATGTGGAGATAAAATGATTTAAGAGAAACAAATGCCTTTTCATTGAAGAGGATGTATTGGTGTATAACTTATAATTATGAAGATTGTTGAGAGAGGAGAGGTGGGGAGAGGGGAGAGGAGAGAGGGAAGAGGAGGGAGAGAGAGAGAGAGAGAGAGAGAGAGAGAGAGAGA
>NW_027187372.1:27645791-27676152 GCF_028583685.1 Petaurus breviceps papuanus
AGAGAGAGAGAGAAATAGGAAGGGTGTGGAAAGCACTTTAAAATGTCCTTTACTGTTAGTTCAGAGTTCTTCCCTGGGCAGTGTTGGAAGAAGGGGGGCAGGACCCTTGTTAGGCAGGAGTCCAGCCTCTCTGGCTCTAGTCCCAGCAGACGGCTGTCCACGGGAGGATTTTCCGGATGTCTGGTACACACTCCCTCGGGGGGGGGGGGGGGGGGCTGGAAAGAGGAGTGGAAACTTTCCTTCCCTGAGGGAAACTTTCCACCAGTTCTAAGTTCTATAGTAGAACAAGGGATTCAGGCTCCTGGGCTCCTTGCTGCCTGTAATGGGAGCTGGGGCAGAGTCCTGAAGCTTCCTGGGAGAGCTAATGAGCCTCTGGAAGAAGAGCCAGGAGCTGTCACTACAGCCAGGTTGGATTTCCTTCCTGTTGGAGCAGCAGTTACTTAACACCTAGGCTATGACGTTCCCAGCTTCAGAACGAGTCCATTATACTCACTTTTGTTTCCTTCGTGCCTTTTGGCTTCCAAGGATTGCTGAGCCCATTTCGGGGGTGTAAAGGGGGGAGGCAGTGGTAGTGGTGGTGGGAAGACAGGGAAGGAGAAGAGAGAAAAATGAGGGTGAATAAGGACTCAGGACATACCTTTTGCCTGCACCTCGTAGATTCCCCAACAAAGAGAGAGCTTTGGTATCTCTTGGTGGAGTATTAATAGACATCAGGAGACCAGGGTGTAGGAATAACCGAAAATTCTTCCCCAACCCTATCCAGTTCTTTCTCCTTGGGAAGTGGGAGGGGGTTGCTTCAAATGGGAATAACTGGACCCACTTACATAGGAGACTTGAAGACTCATCTAAGAGAGACAAAGACAAAGACTTACAACTTTCTGCATAGATGGGCAGGGTGTCCTGCCGTAGATAATGCACAGTTGCAGCTATTGATGGTTGAAATCCCCTTTTCTTAAATTCTCAAAATACAATGTACTTTGTCTTGCAGTGAACAAACTTCCTTCCTACTCATATTTTACACTGGTTGACAATATTATTCTATAGAACCCTACCCTTAAGGTCATGCTGAGTCTTCAGAGTTGGAAGGAAGCTTCAAGGCTATTGGAGCCAACTTTCCACCTAATGCAGAGGTCCCCTCCACAACATCCCTGACAAATGGCCATCCGGCCTGTGCGTGGACACTTTCAGTGACAGGAAAAACACTACTTTTCAAAATAGCATTTAAAATTTTCTGACACTTGAATTGTTAGAAAATTCTTCCTTAGACTGGATGAAGTCTATTTCCCCAGAACTACCAGTTAATGGTCCTGGTTTTGCCCTCTGAAACAACACAGAAAAATTCTGATCCTTCTTCCACTCAGCAGCCCTTCAAATATTTTTAGACAGTGGACCCCATTTCCCCGAAGTCCTCTCTTCTCCAGGCTAAATATCCAACTCCCCCAGTCATTCCTGATGTGACATGGTTTGGATCCCCACATCATCCTGATTGCTGTCCTTTAAATACACTCCAGGTTGTCCTTATAAATGGGGTACTCCAGATGTGGTCTGACCAACACAAAATCCAGAGACCATCACTTCCATTCTTCAAGGCAGACTTTATTCTCCCAAGGGCACTCTTCCACAATGACTTCCAGTATTATTTCCCTGAATAACCTGATGAGTTATAGAGTACTGAATCTTTTTTGGGATTCTGTAAGCATCTGCCTAAGGACGGTATAGACTTGCTCAGATACTTCGTTGAGAAGAATAAGGACATCTCATGAATGAAGTTTGGTCAACTCATTTCCTCTCCACTAGAGGCATCTAGGTGGTGCAGTGTTGGACTTGGAGTCAGAAAGGCCAAGTTCAAATCTTGCCTCAGATACGTTCAAGTTGTGTGACCCTGGGCAAGTCACTCAACCAGTCTCTCAACCATAGTTTTCTCATCTGTGAGATGGAGATAATAATAATACCTAACTTATAGAGTTGCTGTGGGAATAAAATGAGACTTTGTAAACTTTAAAGTGCTATGAGGTATGTAGTATGAATACTGTTAGCATTATTTCTTAAGTGAAGAAACTGGAACTTAGAAGGGTTATGTGACTGAGGTAAGTGATTAAATAATCTTGGTCACATCTTGGGTCTTGACTGAGCCTACATGGGGTGGGACGAGAGGGATGGGGTAGGAAAAGGCTCATTGTCTTAGAGTACGCAAAGTCTTGGTCCTTTAATAACTTTAAACTACAGGTAGCCTTTTGGGATACTATTATTATTATTACAATTTTTTAATCAGCAGTGGCACTGTGGATAGAAAGGCCATAGTGGATAGAGCCTTAACCTTAACATCAGGAGGTCCTGGCTACAAGTCTTGCCTCTGAAAAGCAGACTTAAATGACTGGAAGCCACTTAACTTCTCAGTCCCTGGGCAACTCAAAGGCTCTAAATTGCTGGCTTAATCTGGCAGAGAAAGTTTCCCCCACCAATGAGATCCTAGACCTAGACAGCAGCAGCAACAACAACAGAAATTATGCAAAGCACTATGGTAGATCTTCGGGATGCAAAAACATACACAAAAATTAAATAAAATGTATGTACAAAATAAATAAAATTAAAGTCTTTGCCTTTAGGAAGCTTATATGCTCCTGTTGGTATATGATATGATCCCAAATAAATGATAAATACAAAATCTATACTACAAGTCATTTCAAGAGGCAGCAAGAGCTAGCAGCTGGGGATACGAGTGGAGGTGAATGTTGTTGAGTAAAGAAAAGATCCTGCTTAGGAAGCAGTACCTGAGCTGGACTCTGAAGGAAGTTAGATTCTAAGAGGCATCAGTAAGGACTGAGTGAACTCCAGCCATTGGGGACCACCTGTAAGGGCAGGAAGATGGGAAATGGTATGTTTCCACAACAGCAACTGGGCCATTTTGCCTGGAATAGGGAGGACTGCAAGAGAAGTAAAATGAACTAAGATCAGCCAGATGATAGAACACTTTGAATACCAGGTTGAAGAGTTTATTTCATACTTGAGGTAATAGGGGGCCACTAAAGATATGAGAGAAAGGGAGTAACCTGGTCAGATCTGTTTTAGGAATATTATTTTGGAAGCAATGTGAAGGATGGATTGGAGAAAGGAGACAAGTTAGGGGACTCCTGCTATAGTCCAGGCAAAAGGTGATGAAAGCTTGAGCCAGTGAGGGCGGGGCGGTAGTAAGGGTTAGAAAAGAGGGACAAAAATGAGAGGGTTGGAAGAAGAATCATTTAATAAATTGAATTAAGGGTCATTCAGAGGGAGGGCCAACAAATACTAAGGGATGAATAAAACTGGGTTAGGCTTAACACTTATTGGAAAGAACCCAGGAAATAAATAATTCAGTTAATTGAGAGATTGTTGATATGCCTGAAGATAGAAAGGAATGGGAGAAGTGGGCTGGGGGATGCTAGAGTCACTGGGGTGAGAAGTGTTGGGTGGCATTAATCCTAGAAGGCTTTATAGAGGCAAGGAGGGTTTGGAGCAACAGAGTTTGAAAGGGAGGGAGAGAAAAGTTTCAAGTAATACTAGGGCCTAGGGCTCTAATACACCCCCTCCTTTCCTATTCCAGATGACCTTGACTTAGATGAGTTCCAGCTGGAGATGGAAGACTCCAAACCACACTCAAGCATCCAGTGCAGTCCTAGCCCAGGTGAGATAAGAAGCTTGTCATGGTGGTAGGAGACGGAGTGAAAGGAAACTGTGTTCCCAATGTGTAATTATGTTGCATGTAAATATGTCACATGTAAGTGTGTAATATATAAGCTCCATTAGTAAAGAAAATCTTTGAGAGCAGGGACTATTTTTGCCTTTCTTTGTCCCTAGGACATAATGGTACCTGGCAGCATTGCAATCATTTAATAAATGATTGGTGATTGAATGATTGACCTTAAATAGACTTGCTTTCCTTGGCATGTATTTTGCTCCACTCAGGCCCCTTGTTTTATTATACTGATGTAAATAAATATAGATGTACAAACATAGCTATCTATAATTTATCCCTACTTTCTCTCCAGGAAAAAACACTCAAAAGGTTAATTGGCCCCTATTTATCAAGTTGTATCTTGAACCCTGACCTTGAAGGATGGTAGAGAGTCTGCTGTGACTCTTTGGGATTAACAAACCATTGGTTACTTACCCAAGGAGAGCAGAGATTATGCTTTGGGAAGAGTCCTAATTTCATTGGTCTGGGAGGGGAAGCCAAGTGATTTTTTTTTTACAATTATGCAGGCTCTCTCAGTAAGACCCTCTACTGGGGAGAGATACAGAATCATACAATATTCTTGATCAGTCAGATATATATCGAGTACTTACTTTGTGCTAGGCACTGTGCTAAGTGCTGGGGTAGGCAAAGGAAGACAAAAACAGCCCTTGTGTGTATTTTAATGGGGGATTAACAGGTAAATAATTAGATACATTCAAAACATGTACAAAGAAGGTGGAAGGAAATCTGAAGGGGACCAGGGAAGGAAGATTCCTGCAGAAGGTGGGCTAAAGCAAGAGTCTTTGTCTATGTTTTAATGCATAAAGAATCATGGAATTTTAAGAAACTTTTAAAATGTCATCAAAACCATTCCCTTACATCCATGTTGTATGACATTCAAACAGTCCTGGAAAGATCTGAGTCAGCATCCTTCCTAAAGTATTCCAGAGAAGACCCCACAAGATCTCTGGGTAACACATAGTAACACAGAATTCCAACCTCAGGGCAGCTAGGTGGCGCAGTGAATAGAGAACCGGCCCTGGAGTCAGGAGGACCTGAGTTCAAATCCAGCCTCAGACACTTAACATGAAACTAGCTGTGTGACCTTGGGCAAGTCACTTAAACTCATTGCCCTACCTTACCCCCACCAAAAAGGGGAAAAAAAGGAATTCCAACGTAGAAGGGCAATCATTTAATATAAATAGCTCCCAAGTGCAGCTCCCCTATTTTCACAGATGAGAAGACTGAGGTCCACAGAAGGGTCACCCAGGTAATAAGTGGCAGGTCCTGGGAGTCAAACCTAGGTCTTCCATCTCTAAATCTATTGGTTTTCCACCACATTGAATGTTCAGTTATCCTTAAATCCACCCAAAATCATTCCTGCTGCAATTAAAGCCCTTTTATCTTAGCCTCTGCCATTACAGTTTTTATAGATGCTCAGAGTAAAGAAAAGGTCTCCATCCTTGGGAATAGATTAGCAGTTACCCACCCCAGCTAAGCGCGGGATAAGTCTACACGCCACCTTCACTCTCTTCTCCTCCACCCCATCGCCATCTTCCCGTGTCTGCTCTTGCTGTCCTGGCCACCTCAGGACCAAGGAGCTTCCTAAGCCCTCTCCCCACCTGGTCATCTCCCTACGTTTCCTCTACCACACCTGCATTAGAGCAAGGCTCCCAGGCTTTGGCTGCACAGCGCCTCCTAGTGCCGGTGTGGGGCCAGTACATGTATCCTAATGGAGGAGGAAAAAAGCAGCTGTTTTTACTGGCTCCTGGGGCAATCTGAGGTTTCACACCCCTGTTGCCTCAGTTTCCACCCTTGCCCCAGGTCAGAAGGAGAGAAAAAAAGAAATTCCAAAGGACCAAATTCTATTTGTTATTTTAAAATAGCTCCCATAGGCAGTACATAGTACAGTAGAAAGAGGCTGTAGAAATGATTGATGTTGAAAGCCATCATTTATATAGTGCCTACTGTATGCCAGGCTCTGGGCTAAGTACTTTACAGATAGTGTCTAATTTGATCCTGCTGTACAGGATGAAATACAATGCTATATTTGGAGTGAGTGGACCTGGGTTCAAATACCTGTGTGTCCTTGGGCAAGTCATTTAATCTCATAGAATCTCATTTTGAGGATGGGCTAGATTGACCTCTAAGGTACCTTCCAGTTCCAGATCTCTGGTGTCCCAAGTGCAGAGACTGACTTCTCTCTCCTCCTGGAAGACTAGGATGGAAGGACCTGGGTTTCCCCCAGTTTAGACTGGGAACTCCCTGTGGGCAAGGACTGTTTCTCCTCTATCATATTGGGAGCTTCTTCCTCGGTGTTGCCCACCCCCACCCCTGCACATCTATAGAAAGAGGGAAGTTGTACTTGGAATTAATTCTACTAAATGACTGCCTCAAGTATACCACAAGTGCTTAATAAATGCTTGTTGAATGAGTGACTGATTGCATAGCAGGGCTCAGGTGGAGAGGTTGACTGCTTGATTCTCCCCACAGGCCCCTTCAAACCGTGTGAACACCTGTTGGAGAGCTGGGGGATCCGCCTGGCGGTGTGGGCCATTGTCCTGCTCTCTGTGCTGTGCAATGGGTTGGTCCTTCTGGCCATCTTTGCAGGGGGACCTGCCCCTCTGTCCCCTGTCAAGTTTGTGGTGGGAGCCATTGCTGGTGCCAACACCCTTACAGGCATTTCCTGTGGCCTCTTGGCCTGTGTGGACACTCTGACATTTGGCCAGTTTGCCCAGTACGGGGCCCGGTGGGAGACGGGCCTGGGCTGCCGGGCCACGGGCTTCCTCGCTGTCTTTGCATCCGAGGCCTCTGTGCTGCTGCTTACTCTGGCTGCCGTCCAGTGCAGCATCTCCATCTCCTGTGTCCGAGCTTACGGAAAATCCCCCTCGCTGGGCAGTGTCCGAGTTGGTGCCCTGGGCTGCTTGGTACTGGCAGGGCTGGCAGCAGCCTTACCCCTGGCCTCGGTGGGTGAGTATGGGGCCTCCCCCCTCTGCCTGCCCTACACCCCCCCTGAGGGCCGTCCAGCGGCCCTGGGCTTTTCCGTGGCCTTGGTCATGATGAACTCCCTTTGCTTCCTCGTCATCACGGGGGCCTATATCAAACTGTACTGTGACCTGCCCAGGGGAGACTACCTGGATGCCGTGTGGGACTGCGCCATGGTGCGGCACGTGGCCTGGCTCATCTTTGCCGATGGGCTCCTGTACTGCCCCGTGGCCTTCCTCAGCTTTGCCTCCATGCTCGGCCTCTTCCCAGTCACCCCCGAGGTTGTCAAGTCTGTTCTGCTGGTGGTGCTGCCCCTACCCGCCTGCCTCAACCCCCTACTCTACCTGCTCTTCAACCCCCACTTCAGGGAGGACCTGCAGCGCCTGCGCCCCCAGGGGGGGCCTCCTGGTCCTCTGGCTTATGGAGTTGCAGACGAGCTGGAGAAGAGCTCCTGTGATTCCACCCAGGCCCTGGTGGCCTTCTCTGATGTGGATCTTGTCCTGGAAGCCCCTGGGGTAGGCCACCCCCCAGGGCTGGAGGCCTACAGTTTCTCCTCGGTGACCCTTGTCTCCTGTCAGCAGCCAGGTATCCCGAGGTTAGCGGGCGACCATCTCATAGGGCCAGAGAGTGGCCGTCTGGGAGGGCCTCAGGCCCACCCTACTGATGGAGAACTACTACTGGGGGCAGAAGGGGTCACGCCAGCTGGGGGCTTCCGGCCTTCCCTCCCAGCCTTTGCCTCACACCTATAACTGCCCCACCCTTTTCCTTTTCTCTTCCCTACTTGTTCCCCTCCCCACCCCCTCTCCATGTACAATTGCTGCTTATTAAATAAATAAATAACAACAAAAGTAAATTGTGTGATCCATAGCAGAATGCCCTGTCCTCAGTTTCAGGGGTCTCTTCCCAGCCAACAGTCATCATTACCCATCGGTTCTCCTCTTATCCACCTGGAGCTGTGGAGAGGATTCCCAGAGAAGGGGCAACTTGTCTGATGGGAAGAAATGAGGAGAGTGGGGATCAGGGAGAGGAGGGAGGGGTGAAAAGGTCAGAGATTAGAGATGGGGCCAAAGGAAGTCTTATACCCTGCAGCATACAGTGACCTCATAGGATCCCAGGATCAGAGCTCAAAGGGCCCATAGCATCAGCTAGTCTAAGACATCTTCATCTTTTTTGGGTCATGGACCCTCAGTCTGGTGAAGCCTAGGGACCCCTACCCAAAAGAAAGGGTTTAAATGCATAAAATGAAATACATAGGATTACCAAGGAAGTCAATTAAATTGAAATGAAGATGTGATTTTTTTTTCTACCCAAGTAAATGGACCCCTTAATATCTATCCATGGATCAGGTTGTGAACCCCGGATCTAGTCCAATCCCTTTTTAAAATCAACAAGCTTTTTATTAAGCACTGATTATGTGCCAATCACTGTGCTAAGTGGTGAGATACACAGAAAGGGGAAAAAATAGTTGCTGCCCTCAAGGAGCTTACAATTTAATCAGGGAGACAACATGCAAGGAACTATCCATCCTCCCTTTTTAATTTGCCAATGAGGAAATTGAGGCCTGGAGATGAAGTGATTTGTCTAAGGCCATACAGCTAGAAAGTAGCAGAGGCAGGGTGGCTAGGTGGCACAGTGAATAGAGCACAGGCCCTGGAGTCAGGAGGACCTGAGTTCAAATCCGGCCTCAGACACTTAACACAAAAACTAGCCATGTGACCTTGGGCAAGTCACTTAACCCCAATTGCCCTCCAAAAAGCCAAAAAAATGTGTGTGTGTGTGTGTGTGTGTGTGTGTGTGTGTATAAAGTAGCAGAGGGAGGGAGAGAGAGGAAGAGGAGGAGGAGAAGAAGAGGATGAAGAGAAGGAGGATGGGGCGGCCAGGTAGCACAGTGAGTAAGAGCACTGGCTCCAGTGTCAGAATGACCTGGAGATCGAATCCCGGGCTCAGACACTTAGCACCCACCCAGAAACACCTGGCCGTGTAACCTTCAGCAAGTTATTTAACCCCAATTGCTTAGGGGTGGCCAGGTGGCTCAGCGAGTAAGAGCACCGGCTCCAGTGTCGGGATGACCTGGATCAAATCCGGGCTCAGATACTCAGCACCACACCCAGAAATAACTGGCCATGTAACCTTGAGCAAGTTACTTAACCCCGATTGCTTTAAAAAAAAAAAAAAGAGAGAAGAAGGAGGAGAGGGGGAGAGAGAGACAGATAAGAGAAAGAGGAAGAAAGCACTAGACTTGCAGGAAGACCTGGATACAGATTTCCCTCCCTACCCCCCCTTAGAATGTTTTTAAGTGCATAAAATGCACAGGATTAAGAAGGAAACCAATGACTGAAATGCGGTTATCAAATTATATCTATATCTATCTATATACACATATGTGTGTATACACACATATATTATGTATATTTTAATTCACAAGCCCCAGGTAAGGAAATCTTGCTGTAGGGCATCAGAGCTGGGACAGTAAATTCAGATGTCCTGACTCCCAGATCTTGTAATGATTTCTTCCCTCTCATAGCTCTGGAGTTGGAAGATGCTTTAGGTTTCACTTGTTCCAACATCTTCATTTACAAGTGAAGAAACTGCAACCCAGAGAAGTTAAGTGATTTGCCCAAGATCACACAGGAAATGCGTGGCAGAATTGTTACCCACATTGTCTGACCTCTTCTTTCCTCCTTCCCTCATTTGATTTGATTCAACTTAATTCAATTCATAAAATCACAGAATCTCTGGAGTTGGAAAGGATGTCGGAAGTCATTTAGTCCAACCTCCTTACCCAGTGAATGGACAGCCTCTGTTAAACACTTCAATTAGTGGGAACTTGTAAACTGCTTCAGCAGTTCATTCCAATTTAATTTAATTTACTTAATAGACTAATGGAATGTTAGAACTGTTAAGGAACTTTGGGGATCACCAAGTTCAAACTCTCCATTTACAGATGAAGAAAGAAATACTTAGAGCTTCTAGGTAGTAATAGTAACAGATAGCATTTATTAGCACTTAGCAAAATGTTTTGACAATAATAATAATAGTTAACATTTATATAGCCCTTACTATGTGGTAGGCACTGTGCTAAGACTTTATATACATTTCCTCATTTGATACTCACAACAATCCTGTGAGGTAGGTGCTGTTATTATCCTCATTTTATAGCTGAGGAAACTGAGGCAGACAGAGGTTAAGTGACTTGCTCAGGGTCACACAACTAGTCAGCATCTGAGGTTGCATTCGAACTCAAGCCTCAATGAGTCCAGGCCCAGTGTTCTATCCACTGTGAGTCCCCTAGCTGCCAAGTCATGAAGGTAGTGTGATTCCATTGAATTAATCAATTATTAGAAGGATCCTGTGTGTCTTGCCTTTCCAGGCACTGATGAAGGGGAGAGAAAAGACACAGCATACTATTTGGACCAAGCTGACACATGGGTAGAAGAGGCAATCACTTATATGTTAAATTTGAGGCTCCATGAAAGGATCCCCCTTTCACTAAAAAGGCTCTTTCACGATGTACAAAATTCCACCATTAGACGACACTCACCTTCTTGGCATTCCCCATTCATCACCTCACACTGGCCTTTGTGTTGACTGTCCTACATGCACTCTCTCTTCACCCCGGCCTCTTAGAATCCCTGGTTTTCTTCACAGCTTCTTCCTGAGGCCTTTTCTGTTCCTCCCAGATGCTGGTGTCTTCCCCTCAAATCCCTTTGCAACCATATTGCATGTACCTATCCATCTCTGTACATGTATGGTATATGTGGTTGGAACATGTAAATTCAAAGACAGCCATCTCACAAGGGGATGGATGCGTGTCTGGTTTGGGATCTGGCCCACCCCTCTCTAGGGAAGGCTGTAATTTCCCTTTTTGTGGGAAGGAAGCAGAAGGAGAGCTGTAGCTGGGAGCTAACCCTTTAGTTACTCTTCTTCTAAAGGAGCACTCAGACAGAATTAGAATCTAAGGATATAACACTTCCGGGAGCCCAGAATCAACACCACTGATTGTTCTCAAGGGGAGGGTAGAACTTAACTTCTGAGTTCTTTCCCTCCAGATGCTAGTTACACAAAAGACCATCACTGATGACTAACATAACTTTTTTTTTTTTTGGTAAAATAAGCAGTAAATGGAAATAGGGAAGTTATACAGATGAGACAAAATCAAAGAATATTCAAGGGTAAATGGGCTGTGTCCTGGAATGAGATGAGATCTTGGTTCAAAACAGGAGAGAGGAGGTCTCACTGAGGGGGAACCATACTCTCAGCAGTTTCTAGAGTTGCAAAGGACATGTAGGGGTTTGGTTCCCCACACATCTGCTGCTCAGAGCACTCCCAGGAGCCATTCAAAAGTCTGCCCTTGATTTTCCCCACCATCTTCTTCAAAGTCTCCCTACAGTCTCTGAATAAGCCCCTTTCCTTCCCCATCCCACCTCCAAAGGTCTAGGTTCAACGTTGTCTCAGCCAATCCAGCGTCCTCTCCTTACCGACATGCAGCATGTACAGCACAAGGTCGTCCTCCAGGGCAGCACTCTTTCAGTGGGCAGAGGTATTAAACATATGTTCTAAATGCTTACTGACGGAGGGACTGAATCTTTCTCTTCTCCATCTCAGCTTCTTTTAAAATGAAAATCCTCCTAAAGGGGGATTTTATTGTTATTTTATTGTTCTCAAACTTTAATACCCTACTGCACATGAGTTTATAAGATTCTGAGCTTAGAGAACTGGTGTTTTGATTGTAGGGTGGAGAAAGATTAGAGATGATTTTGTATCTTTGATACCACAGTGGGGTTGGGAGAGGGGAAAGCAGTCCAGGATAGAGTGGTGTGTTAGACAGCAGACCATAGAGGTGGGAGGACCTTGAAAACAAACTTCATTTACTTCCTCTCATACTGTTTTGGGGGAGAAGATAGAATATGAGAAACAATTAGAAAGTGTTACAAAGCAGACACTGCCTCAACCTCTAAGCCTGATGCTTATGTGAAGAAGATAGAGAGTGGGAGAAAAGGTAGCTTTCCATTAATTGAAAATAAAAATGGTTAACTAGCATTTATATTTAAAGTTTGCTAAGAGTTTCACAAATATAATCTTATTTTATCCTCACAACAACCCCAGGGAGGCAGGTGTAGCAGCAAGCACCCCAAGCGTCCTCAGGGTTTGCAGCTACCACAGGTTCTTGGATCTGCTTTGTTAAAGGAAAGCAACTCAAAATGGGTTAACAAGCTTACTTTAATCAGTCAGACATATATCGTTTACCTTGTTCAGGGGAAAAAGGTCAGCACCCCGAACTTCAAAGCATACAGGCAGAATTATCAAGACAGAAACAGATCAAGTAGACAGATTTCCAAACTGTCCAACCATTACATCCATACCCAGTCAACATCTGGGTTTCCACATCTGGGTTTTTCAAAGCCGGGGGACTCTCAACAACGGCTTCCCAGAATTCAGATCAAATCACAGAACACTTCTCAAAGTGAGTCCCAAAACAAAGCTACACATCAGGGCTTATATAGCCTTCTCCTGGCTCAGAGAATGTAACAACCTTATTGACTCACTGGCCAATCAAGAAGTATCTACTGAAAAACAAGCCTCCCACCCCAGGCTTCAGGTGCACATTAGCCTAGGGGCAGGGAAGATCTTCCAAATTTGCATTCCCATTACAGCAGGTGCTATGATTATCCCCATTTTATAGATAAAAAACTGAGGCAGACAGAGGTTAAGTGACTTATACAGGTTCACAGCAAATAAGTGTCTGAGGCTAGCTTTAAACTAAGGTCTTCCTGGCTCCAGGTCCAGAGCACTGTACCAGGTAGCTATTCCTTTAAAAAAGGAAAATTAAATTTTAAATTTTAAAATTTTAACAAATTTAAAAAACAAAATAAAACCTCAAGCATGACCAAAGAGGAATGGCGAAAATACACTACTTCATCCTGGTACTAAATATATATATATATATATATTTAAAAATATGTTAAGTGCACAGGATTTAAAATGGACACCTTTTATATTTTTAAATTATTACACATAGTGTAATAAGATAAAATTAAAATTAAAAAAAAGGAGGCAGCTCTCCCATGCTGTGGACAGCCCATAGTTCTGGGTTGTCATCACCATCCTAAGCAAGCATCTGTGGTATAGGAAACCCCCTTCTCATACCCATTACCATATATGCCCTTTGCCTAATGCCCCATCTGTCTGATGAACAATCCCCTCCTGTCTTCTAAAGGTATTTAGAAAGTGGTTCTCACTGTGGGACCTAAGCTGTCTCTTCTCCTCATAGGCTGATGTTAAGCAGCATGACGAAGGTTTCACCCATTTAGTGGCCATGAAAATATTCAAATCACAATGTTAAAGCTGAGAGGGAAGTCATTTCCCTCCTCCCCCATCTTGTGGTAAGGGCCCAAGCTCCTTAAGAAGCCCAGGCCTTGCGTTAAAAGTTGAGATAATATTCAACAACGGTGGGGAATAGGGTAAGTGCAGGGTAAATGTTAAAAGATACCAGTCAGAACAGGGAGAAAATTCACCTGGGAGTGAGTGGCCTTTCTATGTTGCCTGAAAAAGATGCCAAGCCAGCCTGGGCTTGCCTTGAGCCAGAACCATCCCTAATTCAGATCCAGCCCAACTCTTGACTACCTAACCCATCCCAGATAACATATGCTAGAGAAAAAAAAGGGTGAAAAAGAACATTGGACCTAAGACCATAGGATTATGGATCAGAACTGGAAGGAACCTTAGTAACCATCTGACCCAACCCCCTCATTTTACAGAAAGGGAAACTGAGGCCCAGAGAGTAGTGAGCAGCCAAGCTGGGATTTGATCTCACCTTCTATGTAACAGAAGACTAAAATTAATTATAACCCAGTTGTCTTAGGGAGAGGAGATGGTCAGGAGGGTGAAAAATTCAGAACTCAAAATCTTATAAAAGTGAATGTTGAAAACAAAAAAGAAAAAAATATTCCTAAAACATAAATCCAACCTTGGTGCTCTCGATTCTTTCCTATCTTTTTTAGAATAAGATATAAAATCCTCACCCTGGCATTTAAAACACTTGACAATCCACCTGCCATCTACCTTTCACAGACTCTCCATTCCAGTTGGACTGGCCTGCTATCTGTTCCCTACCTGTCTCCCAATTCTGTCTGCAAAAGCTATCCCTTTTATGGATCATACGTGCTGCCTTCCTGCCTCATACAATCCCATGCTTCCTTCAAAGTTCAGGTCCCTGGTGCTATCTTCTGCTCCCCTCCACCCCCTGCTATCTCCCTCTTGAAATTAGTTTGTATAATACTTTTATTTACTCATCTATGTATGTTGCATTCCTCCTCCCCACCCCCGCCCCAAATGAATGTAAGCTCCGTTAAGGACAGAGACTGCTTGGTTCCCTTTGAATCCCCAAGGCTAACACAGTGCCTTGTGCATGTGGTTGTTCAGTCATTTCAGTCCTATCCTACTCTTCATGACCCTATTTGGGGTTTTCTTGGCTGAGATACTGGAGTGGTCTGCCATTTTCTTCTCCAGCTCATTTTACAGATGAGTAAACCAAGGCAAGCAGGGTTAAGTGACTTGCCCAAGGTCACACAGCTAGTAGGTATCTGAGGCCAGATTTGAACCCAGGAAGATGTCATCTTGACTCCAAGCCTAGCACTCTATGCACTGAGACACCACCTAACTGCCCCTGCCTTGTGCATAGAAGAGCTTAATGATTGAATTGAATTGAACTGAGTTTATATCCTGACCCTACCACTTACTAGTTAGCATCAAGTGATGCACTAGTGATTGTCAACATGTCAAAAAGCTTCTCTGGAACTCAGTTTTGTCATCTATAAAATGGGGGTCATAATGCTCTATCATCCACTTTAGAGGAGCTGTAGTGAAAAAAAGTCCATAGGATCATAGATTTAGTACTGGAGGGGACCTCAGAGGTTATTTTACAGAGAGGGAAACTGAGGTTAATCAGCTTGACCCTTTAATTACAACCCTGGACTATTACCACCATTTACTTCCTCAGCTCCTGGACACTGCTGTAGAATGAAGCAAAGGAAAATGTTGAAACCCTGGTGACTACAAATTTATGTAATCTTTCCTTCTACTCCTCCTTAATTGATTCTCTATTTGACTCACCATATTGGTTTTTCCAAATTTCTTCCTTCCTCAAGCTTATCTCCCAACCTCTTAGCTGAGGACCTTGACCCATATTTTACCAAGAAAACCAAGACTATTTAACATAAGATCCTTTTCATTTCAAAACCCCTTGACATCATCTCTAATTCTCCTTTACTCCAGTCTGCTGAAGAGCTAGTCCTTCCCCTTAAAAACATCAACCCTTTAAAATGTACCTTGATTTCATCTCCCACATCCTCACCAGCAGATTGCCCCCACCATTAGACCTACTCTAATATTCAACAACTACTTATTCCTTCTTTGTTGCCTACAAATCCACATCCTTAAAAAAACACACACACAACCCAGACCTCACTAGATTCCACCATGCTCACCAGCTGTCTTCCTATATCTCTTCTCTGTTGAACTCCTTGAGAAAGCTATCTCTAGTTAGTGCCTCGATTTCTTCTTTTATCACACCTAAATCCACTACAATTTGACTTGATTTTGTCATTCAATGAAAACTGCTCTCTTCAAAGTTATCAGTGATCTCTTAATTACCAAATCTTTGCCTCAGTTTTCTCATCTGTAAAATGAACTGGAGAAGGAGATGCCAAACATTCCAGTGTCTCTGCCAAGAAAACCCCCAATGGGGTCAGGAAGAGTCAGCATGACTGAAACGACCGAACAACACAATGAATGAATGAACACGTTTCACTTACTTATTATACCCAGAGGGTTCCACTGGGAGAGAGGCAAGTCATTGAGAAGTAATGATATAAAAATGGGGAAAAATTAATAAATCACTTAAAAAGGAAAAAAAAGAAACTCTGCCCCCATGAGATCTTCCAATCAGAATAATTCAGCCCAACACTTAGATTACCCCTAAAATTCAGCTTAGACACTCCACTCCATCCCAGGACTTACAAGGGGTAAAGAACCTTTGACAAGAGGATAGCACTCAGCTTGTCAGAAGGCTGAGGAGACAATGTGTGATGTTTCCAAGCCCCATAGAGAGTGTGTATTCATTCTGATTTCTCTCGGGGCTTCACCAAGAATCCTACTAGCAGCACCACCCTGGACAGGACTTTAAATGCTGCCAATTGCATCGTAGCCATAGTGGTGACCAGGTCCTCCAAGCCTCCCCACAATCCTTTCCTCTCCCCACCTCCCTCAGGCTTCCCCAACCCAAACAAGCTAACCTGGGAGGGGGAGGGAGCGTGCTGATGGAAAAATACACACTAGGGCTGGAAAAGGAGTTTTATTTGTGTGTGTTGAATTCTCTCAGCAGCTGAAGGATAAATAGCTAGTGCCCAGCCTTAGTTCAGTGACTGCCCACAAGGTGGGTGGTAAAGTCTGTTCTTATTTAGCTAGTTTAGGAGAGTGGAGGGGGAGGCAGTGAAGGGGGTGGGGCAGCTGGAGAGGGGAACTTAGAATCCACAGTGTTTATAAGATCAGTCATGGATGTCATCTTTCCTCTTTAATTAGGGACTTGAGAGACGAGAAACTTTTCCCTAGGCTAGGAAACCCTCAGTTTACAGTTTAAGGGTAGTAGAACCAATTGACTACTGAGGAGGGAGATGAAGCAATTTTCTGGAGCCTTCCTATGGTTATTCCCTCCCTTCCCCTACCTCCCATCCCACCCCAGGTAGGAGAACCAGTGGGTGCCTATATTGTTAGAGACTGGGAAAGGTCTTTTTAGAGGTGCTGGCTGGACAGCTCCAGGGTTCAGAGCCTAGGGATTGTTTAGTCTCAAGGCAGGGATGGAAGGTATGGCATGGGAAGGTTAACCCTTACCTCTCTCCTTGCTTTGCTACCCTTACTCCAACCCAATTCTCTGACCAGAAAGGGAAGGGCAAGGAAATAGGTCACCATCTTTTTGTTTGTTTTAGAATAAATGTTTAATGCTAAATTTTGCTTTTATATAATTTGCTTTTCCTCTCTTCCCTCTCAAAGTCATCTGGGAGAAAAAAAAAGAAAGATAAAGAAATCAACAAAATTAACCAATACATTGAAAAAGTATGACATCATATACCCCTCCCAAGCACATGCATACTTTCTCTTCTGCACTCTCACTTTGTAACTCTGACAGAATTTATCACATCTTGTTTTTTGTGTGTGTCTTATTATTCCTTTGAGACATTAAGCCAAGTGGCACAGAAGATAGGGTTGGAAAAATTCTGAGTTCAAATCCTGAGTGAATCACTTAACTTCTTGGTACCTTGGTCTCATCTGTAAAATGGGAATAATACCACTTATCTCCAAAGGTTGTTGTGAGGAGCAAATGATGTATTTGAAAAGTACTTTGCAAACCTTCTGTTATTAGTCATCTAAGTATTTCCTGAAAAAACTGTTAAACAGCAAATTTACATCAAGGAAGCAGAAAAATAGGAATAGAAAATCAAAATTGGTTTGGTGAGGATGTCTATCAATTGGAGAATGACTGAAAAAGTTATGGTATGTTATTGTGATTGAATACTATCACACTATAAGAAATGATGAGCAAGATGGTTCCAGAAAAAACTGGGAAGAACTATATGAACTGATGCAGAATGTAGGGAGAACCAGAACATTATACACAAGTAGCGGCAATATTGTATAATGATCAACTGTGAATGACTTAGCTATTCTGATAAATACAATGATCTAAGACAATTGGGAGGGATTCATGATGAAAAATGCTAACTCCAGAAAGAGAACTGACAAAGTCTGAGTACAAATTGAAGCATTTTTTTCACTTTTTCTTTTTTTGCAACATGGCTAACATGTAATTGTTTTGCATGATTTTACATGAATAATTGATAGCACATTGCTTACCTTCTTAATGGGTAGGAAAGGGATGAAAAGGGGAGAACTTGGAACTCAAAAATTTTTTTAAATGAATGCTAAAAATGTAAAATTTTTTTAAAAATTGGTTTTACTCTAGCATCCCTTTCAGGTGTCCAAAACAAAACCTCTGAGTAAAGGGTTACCTACTTCTATATATTTATATTCCAGTCCAGAGGGGTCAAGGCCACATGCTAGCCTACAACATTCCCTTGCCAACCAGATTATAATGTAATTGGAAAATATTTTAAAAAATAAAATAAAAATACAATAGAACATGTTAATGTGTTTTTTTTAAGTCAAGGGATCCTTATCATTGAGTTCCATACCATTGCTCTAGTCAATCCTAGTCCAAAGCAACAAAACGAATTGTTATTTTGGTGGTGAAAAAAAAATCAGTCCATTCAGCAAATTCTGAAACATGTACCTTAAGCTGATTCCATGATAGTTTGCTCTGATTGATCTTATGGGGCAACAGCATAACTGTTTCAAAGTATTTTCATTTGTATTTTGAATTTATCACTTTTATTCAGTTGTTTTCAGTCCTGTATAGCTCATTATGACCCCATTTGGGATTTTCTTGGCAGAGAGTGGAATGGTTTGCCATTTCTTTCTCCAGCTCATTTTAGAGATGAGGAAACTAATGCTAACAGGGCTAAGTGACTTGCCCAGGATCATACATAACTAGCAAGTGTCTGAACTTAGGAAGATGAGTCTACCTGACTAAGCCCAGTGCTCTGTGCACTCTGGCGCCACCTAGCTGAACTTATTACTAGCTATGCAAAAATCACTGAGAGCCTGAAGGGCAAATAAGGAAGAAAATGTTCTAGTATCACAATTCCCACATTGTGCTGGATTCCTGAAATCCCAGTGATAAATGAACTGTTTGCCACAGCAATCCTATACCTATGTCACAGTTTCCTTGATGATGGTGGGAAGAGAGTAAAATAGGAAGCAATGGTAACTAATTTAACCTTCTGATTATATATTCTCTTCCCCCAGCTCCCTCCCAAATACACACAACAGGGTAAACACAGGCCCAATGTTAAATGATTATTTATTTTTCAGGTTAAAAGGTTTCAAAATACATATGTACAAGATAAATATAACAAATTACATTCAGGGAATTAGTCTACTGCAGTATACATAAATATACAAGGCCTGTTTTATAAGGAAAATACCACTGCACTATCATCAAAGACCAAGAAAAACATTCAAACAGAGGAGGCACGATCAGAAGCCTTGACAGAAGTGGGGCTCCCTAAGCATCAGGACAAAGTCTCTTCTCCGGCCCCCCCAGCTTGGGGCCTTTTCTTTTCTGTGGCACTACTACAACTTTGGGGTCACTGAGTTCTGGCCGATTCTCCACCTCCTCATTCTCTTCAGCCTGAGAAAAAGCACAGGAGGGGTAGAGGAAAAACGAGCAGCAACACTGGGTAAAGAAGGAGCAGAGTGGCCTGACTTGGGCTACCTTCTTCTCCTTGCTTTCCTTTCCCCTTCAAGACCACCCATGCCCTCTGCAGGCAGGCCTTAACTGCAAAAGACTCCCCTGCCATCAGGATGCTCCCTCCCCCCCCAAAGGGAGCAAGACCCCATCAGGGCCACCTGACTGTTTATACTACATGGATAAGATGGGAGCCACCATTTAAATGACATCCAGTGAGATGGAGATTACCAGGCTTAGTCATCTTCCCTGCCCCTGTGACCTGAAGCCTGTGGGTTCCTGTCACAGGACCTACTAATGTAATGGAAAGGTCCCTGAGCTTTGTCATCAAGCTTAGAGATGAATTCTTCTTTATGGGTAGTCTTATTCAAGTATTCCCAGTGCTTAGCACGGCGCTTGACACAGAGAAAAGGTTTTTTTTTTTTCATCTGTTCACTCATTCCCTAAAATCCCTGTAATTGATAAAAACCCCAGCAGCCCAAATGTATGTCCTGCTCTATGGCATACTTCCCTCACAACAAGCTTGTGAGGTAGGTCTAAAAACAGAGGCTATCATGAACTTTTATTCTGAAGGGCCCTGTAGCCCAGCAATTTGAATTTTGATTTGGTGAAAGAACTCTGTGGCTAATTGAAACCAATGGGGTGAAGTTAGAGGATTCTGCCAGGGGTTCCCTTCCCTCTTCTTTCATAAAAGGCCTCTTGGCTAAGCTCTCAGGCAGTCTATTCCCAAAGAAGCCATCTGTCAAGCCCAAAACAGCTCCCCTCCTCCACTGGTGTCGGGGAAACCGGAAGAAAGGCCTCCTTCCCCCACCCCCGACCCACCCCACACAAGGCGTTTGGTAAGCAGAGAAAGCCTGCCCTCTAGTGTTGTCAGCGGAGTGTGGCTGGCAGGGACCAGCCAGGAAAGGGAAGGACAAAGGGCTCAAGAGCTCACGATTAGGTAAAAGACTGCTAGAGAAAAGGCCATCTGGTCATTTTAGAGAGGGCGCTGTGGTGAGAAATCCATGAACCACGTCCACTACTGGGAGGGGGCTCTTCCTCTTCACTGACTCCCTAATCCTGCCCCCTTCCACTAAACACACATGCGCACACCTTTGCCTGAGGCATTCTGATGCCGTGTTCCTCTTCCACCAGCTACAGGACATAACATTGTGTTCGGAAGCCAGAAGACCTGGGCTCAGGCACTTAACAGCTAGCTGTGTGACTCTGGACAAGCCATTCTGTGCCTCAGTGTCCTGATGTGTAAAATGAGGACGCCCTTCCAGCTTTAAATCTATGATTTTATCAAACTTGCATTTTCACCATGGGTCAAGACAGGAGTGAGGACTAGGTCACATACACGTCTTCCGTGGGCCAGTGGAGAGCGTAATGGGCAATGTGCCTTGGTCAATAGAGGGACCCTCTCATTATTCCCCAAGGTTGTTGCCATTTGTCCTTTGTTCTTGAACTGGACCACGACACCAGGAAGGATACACAATGGGTATGAGGACTGTAGTCTTTAAGGTAAGGGATCCTTTCTCCCCTCTTACTTTGGGTGAGGGGAAAAATGGAGAAAATGGGAGAAAAGCCACATGTTTCACAAGCACAATTTGCACTTGTCAGTTGAGATAAATCCATTGTGGAAAGAAACAGAGCAGGCCATTCAGAGAATTACCTCTTGCCTCTGACGAGCATGCTTCTCCGTCCACTCTCTGGCATTCTTGAGGAAGGTTGGTTTGTTGTACTTAAACTCTGAAGACTAGGAAGGAAGCAAAGAAGATGATGTAGGGGAGTGTCCTATCTGAAGTTGGGTGCTGCAGCTTTGGGATGAGGTTGGGATGCACCAGAGACAAGAGACACTTACTATGTCAGCCATGAGAGGGTCATCAGGATTGGGCTCTGACATGAGCAGCTGGATGGAGGTCAATATGGTGGAAATGTTCAGGGACGGCCTCCAAGCGCCCTATACGGAGATGCAGAAGAAAGCATATTTCTATTACAAGGTCTCTGATATAAAAGTAGGTGCTTCCTATAGAGCCCTCACTTACTTTTGGTGGCAGTTTGAGGACATCCAGACAGATCCTCCCTGCAGAGTCAATGTTAGGATGATAGATGGGAGTCAAAAAGCGTATCTTTGGAGGCTCAAATGGGTACCTTTGAAAGCACAGGACAGAAAGTTCAGTTACTTCCTGCTGCTGTGATTAATAGCATCATGCACAGCTTTCACATCAACACCATCCCAACATGAGAGGACCATGGGCCCTCTGACATCCCACAGTTTAACCCGCTCAGTTTTACAGACGTGTTGAATCCTGCAGAGGGAGAGTGACTTTTGCCCAAATTAACACTGCTCTATAGAAGGGTCAGCATTTAATTCTGACCCATAGGAACTTCTGGAAAACAGTCTTCCAAATAGAATCGACACACAGCTTTGCTTCTTAGCCTACAGTCTTATGAACACATATCATGTGGTGAATCTCTTCTTCTCGGGATATCAGTCAGAGTTTGCAAGGCCTAGCTTGGTGAGATCTAGAATAACCACTGGGATACTCAGAACCTCCCTCATCCTGAATGCAAGGACCACAACTATTATTGTTTACCTGATTTGGTACTTAGGAGACTCACAGAGTCGGAATGAGCCTTGCAGATGATCTGTTCTAATCTCATTTTAAAGAGGAAGAAATGAGACCCAAAGAAATTATGACTTTCTGAAGCCACATAGAGAATTAGTAGCAAGACAGAGGCTAGAATTCATTTCTCCTGGCCCCCAGTCAAATGCCCTGCCACTACACTCAGATGCCTTCCCAAAGGGCTCCTTACCCTGCCAGCTTAGAATCAAATTTGCACTGACCTCTCAGGAATGGAGATTTCCAGCTTGAAAATACCCTTTTCATAGGGTGTGTTGGTCCCTCCCAAAATCTCTTAAAAGGAAAAGAAATGAGCTATATTGTTATAGTGCCACTCAACACCATATTCTAAAGTCTCAAGAGTAAAGAAACTAGGCCTGGGCTTGCAACTCTCTTCCCAAGGTCTTAAAACCAGCCCCTCCCTCAAAGTCTTCTTGCCATCCAATATGGTCATGCTATATTCAAAAGTCTTTTTAGAAGGGATGTTAAAAAGCTTATAAGATCATAGATTCAGAAAGGGACCTCGGAGGCCATTGTGATCACCCTCCTCATTTTATAGATAAGGAACCCAAGGTACAGTCATATAGTAAATGAATGAGGATTTGAGCTCCCTTTTCCTGACTCTGGGTTCAGTGACCTCTCTGCCACACTAAGCAGTCTCTCAATCAATTTGTGCCACAGAGCTGATGCCCAGCTGTTTTTGTTAACGTCCTATCAACAAAGGGATATGGGCAAAAGTTGCTGCTCTCAAACCTGGAAGAATAGGAAGGAATATGGCATCTTTTTTTATGAAAACAAACCCTTGGGCTGGAAGGGGACTAAGATGCTTGGTCTTTCTCCCTAAATTTTAAGAGAAGAGACCAACTCCTGAAATTCAGCCTGGCCTCCTCAAGGCTCATACAGTGGGCGGGCATACTCACGAGCTCGGAGATCATCTATTTGGTTTGTGTTCTGCCAGCAAGTGATGCCTGGCGGTGGCTCTGTGGCTAACAGGTGCAGCTCCCGCTTTAGGCGTGAGGCTCTCTGCATGCTCTTCTGAAGAAGCTGGCACACCTTACAACGGAAATGTTGAGACACGCTAAGGGGAGGGAACAAGAAAGAGTCAACAATCATTCCTGCAGGGTCTCAAGCATAAGATCTCATGGTACCAGATTCTCTAATCCAACAAGTGTTCGTTAAATGCCTGTTGCTATACCAGGCACCCTGCTGAATGCCAGGGGCACAAAGACAAATGAAAATGCTGCCTGTCCTCAAAGAGTTTACAGACAATTGGAGGGAAAGAGCATGCACAGAAATAACTAAATACAAAATGAATATGAAACAATTTCAGGGGAAGGGAATACTCCTACTAATTAGGGGAATCTGGAAAGGGTTCATGGAGGAGCTAAGCCTTGTAGGGAGATTGGGAGGCAGACTGGGTGAGGAGGGAGGGCATTTCAGGAATAGAAGCTTGGAGGTGGGAGAACAAATGACGTATACAGGGAACAGCAAGTGGGCTAGTGTGACTGAAAAGTAGATTGTATAAGAGGGTCTAATGTAAAAAACAAAAAAAAAAGATCTGAAAGAGAGATTGAAGCTCAATTGTTAGGGCTTTAAATATCAACTGAGTCTGAATTTAATCCTGGAGGCAATAGGGAGTCACTGAAGCTTTTAAAGTAAGGGAGTGACAGTCCCATCTGTGCTTCAGGAACAATTTGGCAGTAGTGTGAAGGATGGAGTGGGAAGGGAAGAGAAGGAGTCAGGGAGCCAGTGGATACTCCAGGGAGTTGCCATGGAAGTAGAGAGAGGGAGATGGATGGGAAACCAACAAGAGTTGTCAAGTGATGAGATGGGCAGAAGGGAAGAAGTGAGAGTGAGGAGTCGAGGAGGCCTCGTAGGTTGTAAACCTGGGTGACTGGAAGCAGGATGACTTTTGTGGGAAAGATAATGGGCTTCATTTCAGAGATGGTGAGTCTGAGATGCTTATGAGACATCCCGGTGAGGGGTCTAGCAGGCAGCAGGCAATGCTGGGCTGGAACCTGGGAGAGAGGAACTCTAGACACAGAGACCTGGGGGATCAGCTGTGTAGAGTGGACAAGTGAATACGAGGGAACTGATGAAACAATAGAGGGAGAGACAGAGGAGAGAGTGGGGGGAAAAAGGTGGGGGAGGGGGGAGAGAAAGAGGGTGGGGAAGGCAGGGGGAGGGAATAGGAAGAAGAGGAGACAGAAAGAAGGCCCCAGATAATTATTCTCACTATTCTAAAGGAGACAGAAGTTTTTTTCACATCTGTACGAGTTCATCAATGACTTAACAAAGCATCCCTTTAATCCTTCAAAGGACCAGCAATTTCATCAGTGCAGATATCTCCTCTGCAGATACAGATGGTAGTCCCTGCATACCCTGGTAGATGCAAAGTGATCCTGAAGAAAGTCACAAAATTGGGCTGATTTTATCCACTAAAACTTTATGGCATACAATCTCACCTGAATCCTCCTCATTCAGTCATCTCAATAATTTTTTTCCCTTGTTTCTCTTCTTACCCCAGCAATCCTAATGTTCCCCACTTCCAACAGATGGTCTAGCCTTCTAATACTCTAAGACCACCTAGCCAATGCACGGAGAATGTAAGCCCCTTGAAGGCAAGGACCCATTTTGGTTTTTGCCTCTGTAGTTCCTCCACCTAGCAGTGCTTTGCACACAGTGGAATGTTGAATGGATTTTTGTCATTCAGTCATTCGTAATGTCCAACTTTTCATCATCCTATGGGGGGCTTTCTTAGCAAAGATACTGGAGTGATCTGCCATTTCCTTCTCCAAAGGAATGGAATATTGAATGAATTCCCTCCTCCACCATGCCAGGTCCAGGGCTAGGGATACAAAAAACTAAAATAAAACAGTCCCTGCCCCCAAGGAACTTACCTTCTACCTAATTTATTGCCATTTTCATCAGTTTCTGGAGTGGAAGTGAAACTTCAGAGTTGTTTAATTTGCACCTTTCATTAGTTACATGTAGCAATCTCTCATAGTCTGTATTTTTCCTTCTGGGAACTGTTTATTCATATCCTCACAACTAGAAAATGGATCTTGGCATAATATATTTGTGTTTTGTTAATTCCCTATATATATTAAATATCAGATCCTTATTAGATATTTTGTTAAGTTGTTTTTCAGTCATGTCCAACTTTCTGTGATCTTGGCAGACACTGGAGTGGTTTGTTATTTTCTTCTCCAACTCATTTTACAGATGTGGAACTGAGGCAAACAGGGTTAATAGACTTACCCACAGTCACATAGCTAGTAAGCTTCTGAAGCTAGATTCGAATTCAGGTCCTTTTGAATCCAGACCCAACACTCTATCCACTGAGTCACTTGGCTGCCCCCCTTATTAAATATAGTTGATACAAATATTGTTTTCCAAAAAAAGCAGTTTCCATTCCTATCTTAGCTACATTGATTTTATTTGTGCAAAAAGACTTTTTACTTGTGTAGCTGAAATTATCTATTTTATATTTTGCAATCGCTTGATCACTTATTTCGCTACAAATTCTCCCCTTGTGAAAGGAACATGATCCTGATCGCAGAATTTAAAAAAAAATGTTGTGTCCTTTGATATTCATGTTGAATATCCATTTGAGCCCATTATGCCATATAGTATAAAGTGTTGGGCTAACCCCAATTTCTGATAAATTAGGCCTGTGATCAAGTTTTCCCAGTATTTCTTAACTAAAAGGAGTCCTTGCCCTGGCAGTTTATGCTTCTGGGATTTGTTAAGCATTGATCCCGTTTTCCACCAGTTATCTAATCCAAGCGCTCTCCCCCACAGCCTTCACCCTTCTTGACCTCTCTATAGTGCTGACCCTTCTTCCCTCAGATCCCACTTCTCCTCGGGCCTATGAGTGTTCCTTCATTGACTTCTCATTCTCTCCACTATCCTTTGATAGTGAAGGTCCACGAGGTTTTCCTCAGCCCCCTCCCAGTCTCTATACTTTCTTTTTCAGCAGTCTCATTCACTCCTATTGCTTTGGCTACTTCCCTTCTCTTAACAATTCTTACCCTGATCTTCTAAGGTCCAAGTCAGGGGGTCTTAACCATTTTCTGAGTTATTGGATTCTTTGGTGGTCTAGTAAAGCTTACAGACTCTTCAGAATAATGTTTTTAAATTCACAAAATAAAACATATTTGATTATAAAATAAATGAATTATATTGAAATGAAATACATACAATTACAAAGGAAACAAATTATATTGAAATAGTTATAATTTAAAAAAATTCACAGATCACAGGTTAAGAGTAGGAGTTCACTTGGCTGTTCCACTCCCACCTAACATTGAACATGCCTAAGATGGAATTCTTCATCGTTCCCCATAAGTCTGTTTCTCCTTCTGCCTTTATGATTTCTGTCAATGGGCACCCAGTCTTCCACATTTGTAACCCTCCCACGTCATATGTAGTCAGCAGGGCTTGGCAATCTTGTTTCTAACACCTTCTGTATCCAGCCCTATCTATTCCCACCACAAGCACCTAAGTACAAGCCTCATTCCCAGCCACCTTGGCTCCTTTGAGGTCGTCCTACTTCTCCTCTCCTCCCTCCCCATGCTGCCACCAGAGTAATCTTTCACACCCACAGATCGGGGCATGGCACTCTTCCGCTCAGAAGTCTTGAGAGACTGCTGCTGCCATGATCTTCATGTTGAAATCCCTCTGCGGGCATTCTAGCACCTCCACAACCTTTCCAGCCCAATCTCATATTACTACTCCTGTCTGCACCCTCAATGTGCTAGTCCAACCAGATGATTCTCAGGTTTCTTCTCCCCACCCCCAACCCCAACAAGTAATGAATGAGCCTTCCTGCCTCCAATCCTTTGGCCTCAGTCTTTTCTTCAGGGTTGGAATGTTCTCCCTCCCCATTTTTCGCACTGGACAGAATCCTATCTATCCTTTACAGCATGACTCAGAAGCAGCCTACCCCAGGATGTGTTCCTTTGGTCATTAGTTTGGTAGTGCTCTACTTCACACATCATGCCATACCATGCATTACAGGCATCTTTGTTGATGTTACCTCCCACTAGCCTGCAAATTCCTTGGAGCCAGGAACTACGTCTCATCTAAATGTTAACTCTCTTGGAGCTTACCACAGGGTTCTGTCCATGTAGTCCCTTAACAAATACACTATATCATCTAATTTTATTGTCTTCCATTTGAGTCTGACCCTTCTGAAATCATCACCTGGTAGAATCAACCTTTCTAAACTCAGTTATGCTGATACCCATTGTCCCTGAACCCATACTCAGACTCTGACAGGTTCCATAAGATTGAAGTAATCTATACTTCAAGAATGCATGATCACGGGTGGCCAGGTGGCACAGTGAGTAAGAGCATCAGCCCCAGACTTGGGAGACCTGGGATTGGTTCCGGCCTCAGATACTTAACACCCACACAAAATAACCGGCCGTGTAACCTTGAGCAAGTTACTTAACCCCAATTGCTTAAAAAAAAAAAAAAAAAGAATGCTTGATCACATTATTGGTGGGTATTTGCTCCACCTGCAAAGAATCATCTACACTGGCTGTGTCCATACCCTCATCACCCATGGCTCTACCACTCAAATTTTCTCCCAGGATACCACTGATAGTTTAACTGTTAAATCCAACAGCCTTTTCTAAGTCTTGATTCTCCTTGACCTTTCTGAAGCTTCTGACACTACTGAACATCTCCACTTCCTGGAAACTCACTTTTGCCTTTGTTTTCCTGACACTACTTTCTCCTAATGATTCTCCTACCTGTTTACTCTTTTAAAATCTCCTTTGCTGATCATCATAATTTCCAGAACCCCTAGCCTAGGCATTCCTAGGAGAACTGTTCTGATCTCTTCTCTCTTCCCATTCTACATAGGTTCTTACACAAATTTCATCAACTTTCAAGTACCATCTCTATGCAGATGACTTTCAAATCTATTTATCCAGTTCTAATCTTGCTAGATCTTGCCTTAAGGACATCTCAAATTCAATGTGTCCAAAACTGAACTGTCTCCTCCTACCCCCAAACCTGACACTTGTCAAAACTCTCCTATTCCTGTGGAAGGAACTATTCTCTTACCCAAATCTATAGCCTTTGGGTCATCCTTGGCATTCCTCTCCCTCACTGTCTACATTTAATTCAGTTACCAGGTCTGATCAGCTCTCCCTGTACATCTTTCCTTTCAGCCTCCTTTTGTCTGTTTGCAAAGTGACACTGGACGTGAGGCCTTCAACAACTCTTGCCTGGACAGCCTTCTGATCTGTTTTTGGCTTCCAGCCTCTGCATCCTCCGCACAGCTGCCAAAACAAACTACATGTCACTCTCTGATTCAAAAACCTTCATATTAGCCATATGCAGGATGCTAGGGGTACAAAAGCAACCACCCTCTAAATCCCAGGAGTCCTTGTGACCTTGGAGCTTCCATTCTACTGGAGAAAATGTGAGCAGCTAAGTGTATCTTATACCTACAGGCATACATGTAATCTATATATGTAGAACAAATATTACACAAATTGGGAACGCAGCAGAATACTAAGAACTTGGAAGATCATACAGGAGGAAGTACTTAAGCTATGCTTTTAAGGAAACCAGGGATTCTGAGAGGTGGCAGCCAGGGGAGACAAGGAGGTGGAGATGGAAGCAGAGCAGGCTGGGACGTAGAGCCTGTGAGAACTGGAAGATGTGAGATAAGTCTGGAGGGGCAGTTTGAAGTCAGATCGTGAAAGGCTTTAAATGCCAAGCAAAACAGTGTTTTATCTTAGGGGCAATAGGGAGCAACGATGCTTCTTGGACAGGCGAGTGACGCGGTCAGATCCGCATGTTAAGGTCAGTTTCTGCTGCTCTCCATTGCTTAGAGCAAAGTCGCAAAAGGTCCTGAGGCTCTTTTAATTAATACCAGGAAAAAAGTGCATAATGGTGGAAAAAAGGAAAATTATCCCTAAAGCTGTAAGTGCTAAGTAATATACAAATATGGAAATAAAAACAGAGATCCAGGGTGGGAGGACAAACAGGGAGGTCTTAGTTTCCGGGAGAACCCGGAGTTTGCAGACAGATGCAAATAAATGCAAACAGAACGGACTGGAAAGAGAAAACCACCAGAGACCGCCCTTTTCATTCCCCCGTTTTCCAGCTCTGAACCCTAAGAACCTATGAATTTCACGGCCACCCGCGGAGAGCCGGAGGCACGTCACTGATTGGTAGAAGCCATTGATTGACAACTTCCCCAGCCAATAAAGGCTTTCCTGAGACAATTCAAAAGGAACAACTACAAATTCAGAGCGATAACTTTTCCCTGGGCCCGCCCCCTCCGCGAAAGAACTCAAACTCCCCAGAAAAAAAGGCAGAAACAGTACTGCGGGCGGGCAAAAGAGGAGGACGCCCCCGCCTGCCTCCATCCTCCACAGTAGCCTCTTCCAGAGCTGATTCTCACAAGGCTCGGAGGAGTAAGAATGATCCATTCGTAGGGGTTCGAGAAAAATCGGTCTTTCTCACCTGAACTAGCCGTCAGAGTGACTCGAGCTCTTCAGGCAGGCGGGGCGGGGCTCCAAGAGGGCGCTAATTTGTAAAGCCAAGAGCGCCTCCCGGATTGGTCCTCCCTGAGCCGCCTCGGAGAGGAGCGCGGCTGGCTATTGGTCCGCGTTTCTGAACCCGCCGTTTGCGCAGCTGCAGTGAGAAACGGCACGCGCTGGAGGCGGGGGGATGAGCTCGAGGAAACCGGAGGAAGGGGCGGGGCTTCCGAAGGCGGTTACTATGGTTTCGCTCTAGCCCATTCCCGGTGGCCCAGCCGGGTTAGGCGGGGTAAAGTCCAGTAGGTGGGTTGTGCTGCCTCACTTGTAGGGTATGGCAGACGGACTACCCACTTAATGCTGGATCCAGGTCTTTGGACCTTCAGTAAAACCCGTGGTCTCTGTTTTTGCACACGTGCACCGAGTATGGTTACTTGACGAAGCGAACGTGAGATGCTGTTGCAAGGCTGCAGCGTGACCTCATTATGACCTCGTTTGAAGGGGTTCATAATTATTAGAATATGGTTAAAGATATAGGGGGGAGAAATGGAGGTGTATTGGAGTAGCATTGTACGTTAAGATGTGTTCATATAAATAAATGCAGGAATTGGTGAGAACAGTGGAGAGCATCTGGGTGAAGGAAAAGAAGGGAAGAATGGAAGTGATATTGACCAGCTAGGTGAGGGCACTGAACAGAGCACTGGACCTGGACTCTGGAAGAGCTGAGTTCAAATCCTGACTTAGAAATTTATTGGCTGTGTGACCTTGGGCAAGTCACTTAATTGCTATCTGCCTCAATTTCCTCACCTGTAAAAGGAGGATAGTAGTAGCACCTACGTCTCTGGGTTGTAAGATTCAATTGAAATATTTATAAAGCACTTAGCATAGTGCCTGGAACATACTAGGCACTTAAAAAATGTCCTTCAACTCAAAATGTTTTAAATGAATGTTAAAAATTGTCTTTACATGTAAGTTGGGGAAAATAAAATATTTTTTTAAAAAGAAAAAATAATATCAAAATTTACTCTCCCTCAAAGAGTAGAAAATGTCTTTCCCCAGGAAAAAAAAAGTCCTTTCTTCCCTTCCTTCCTCTCTCCCTCCCTCTTTTCCTTCCTTCCTTTTTCTCTTTCTTTTTTTCCTCCCTCCTTTTTTTTTCCTTCCTTCCTTCCTTCCTTCCTTCCTTCCTTCCTTC
>NW_027187372.1:27676252-27683328 GCF_028583685.1 Petaurus breviceps papuanus
CCTTCCTTCCTTCCTTCCTTCCTTCCTTCCTTCCTTCCTTCCTTCCTGGGAGGTCTCTAGTAGAGTGTTTCCACAGATCTCTCCTTTACCCCACATTTTACATTTTTTATCAAAGACTCGGAGAAAGGCATAGATGAATTGCTTATTGGATTTTTGAGACAGCACAAAGTGAGGAGGCATAACATATTAAATGACAGAGTCCAGATCCCGAAAGAACTGGAAAAGCTTTAAAAAATGATCAGGGCAGCTAGGTGGGATAGTAGACAGAGTACTGGCCCAGAAACCAAGAAGACCTAAACTCAAATCCAGCCTCAGACATGCACTAGCTGTGTGACCTTGGGCAAGTCACTTAATCCCATTGCCTCAGAAAATAAAAAAAAAAGATGAGCCAAGTCTAATTAAATCAAATTTAATAGATTTAAATGCAAAATTCTTTACTTGGGTTAAAAATGTTAATGTCTCCAAGGACAAGGTGGGGAAAATGCTTAGTCTCAACTGGGCTCTTATAACAAAGCAATCCATTTCTCCTCCTTAATCTCTTCCTACAGAAGCTATTCCAACCATCTCTCCTCAAGCTTTCTCTTTCCTCTTCACTGAGGAAATTTCTAAGAAAATAGAGAGCATTTACTGAGTTCCATTCTCTGTGCTCCTCAAAATCCTTTAACATCATCTCTAATTTTCTTTTCTTTCAATTCAGTCTCTGAATAAGAGGTGATTCTTTTCTTCTAGAGGTCCAGCCTTTCTCCAGGTACCCTTGATTCCATACCTCACATCTCCAAGCAATTTGTTCCGAAAGTTACCAACCACTTTCCCACTCTAATTGTCAGTCTCTCCCTATTTTTTAGCTCCTCTGCTGTCAACAAAAACATGCCCATCTCCATTATTTATTGTTTTAAATCCTCACCTTACCACCCTCTCAAGCTATGGCCCTGTATTTCTCCTTATTTTTACAGTCAAACTGTTAGGGAAAGATGCCTATGCCCATTGAGTCCCCTTCTCATTCTCAATTCTTTGTAATCTGGCTTTTAAACTCATAGCTTTACAAAAACTACTCTTTCCAGAGTTAGCATTGATCTTTTTTTAAAAAATTTTTATTCATATTTTTTGTTTTTAAATCATCCAGTTTCCTAGTGTGTCCTTCCCCTTGTCCCTCCTTGAGAGCTATGCCCTATAACAAAAAGAGAAAAGAAAAATAGCTTGGAAAAATGAACATATTGAATAAATCTGACATTTTATGTAATGTTCTACACCTAGTCTACCGCCTCTGTCAAAAGGTGGGAGAGATACCTTCTCATCTTTCTTCTGTGGGGCCAAACATGTACATTATCATTTTACATTATTTGGTTTTCATTGTTTTATTATTTTGTTATGCTTCCATACATTGGGTATATTATTTTCCTACTTGCTTTGCATCAGTTCACATGTTTTCCCATATTTCTTTGTATCTTATTCATTCTTTATAAAGACCAAGTAATATTCCATCACATTCACAGACCCCAACCTGGTTAACCTTTCCTCAATCACATTCTTCCCCCATTCTCAGTTTTTTGCTACTATAAAAAGGGTTGCTATAAGTGACTTGGTGTACCTGACCAATGAAGGATCTGTTAATCGCTCGTTCTAATGGCCCCTTCTCAATCCTTATCCTTCTCGGCTCCTTCGAAGCCTTTGACACTACAGAACAGCCTTTCTCCTCCCTGGTTGTTGGTGACATTGCTTTCTTTTTTGATTCTCCTCCTACTTGTTCACTCACTCCTCAATCTCTTTTTCTGGATCATTACACCCCTTAAATATGTACAAATATGTACGTACCCCGAGGTTCTGTCCCAGTCTCTTTTCTATTCACTTTTCAAACTCTTTCACTTGGGAACCTTGATAGCTCCTGTCGGTTTAATTAGCAAATCTGTGTAGATGACTGTATTTATCCTACATAGATAGGATATACATTTATATTGACTATATAAATTTATATATCCAGCTCTAATATTTCTCTGGAACTCCAATTCTGAATTTCGAACAGTCTATTGGATATTTCAAACCGGATGTCTAGCAGACCTCCCCAACTCAACCAGTACAGAACTGGATTCCCCCAAATCAAATCCTCCTCTGAATTTTTGTGGAGGGTGCCACCATCTTTCTCATAACTCAGGTTTGCAATCAGCTTTAATTCTTTTCTTTCTCTCACCAGATATATCCAACCAAATATCAATACTTGTCATTTCTACCTTCATAACATCTCTCTCATCCATTTCTGTCTTTCTTCCTGAATGTCTACCATCTTAGTTCTCTTGATATTTTCTTCTCTTGGGGATTTTGGGGGACATGGCTGTTAGTTCTTCTATCTGTGGCACTGTCTTATACCTACTTCTTAGCCTCTTTTTGCTTGATCCTTATTCAGGCTTCTCTCTGGGAAAGCCTCCTCAAGGCTCTGCCCTGGGCCATTTTTTCTTCTCCTTCCATACTATTTTATTTGGTGATTTCATCAGCTCCCACAGATTCAATTATCATTTCTGTACAACTGTTTCTTAGATCTATTTATCCAGCCCTAAACTCTCTCCTCGTTTATAATCTCACATCTCCAAACTATCTATTAAACATCTCAAACTCTATGTCCCATAAACATTTTGAATTCATTATCTCTTCCCTCTCTTCTCTTATTGAATGACTGATGAAATTATAGAGAGATGAATTTCATTAAAATATAAGGGAGAAAATTTTCCCAGTTCAAGCTATCCAATAATGGAAAAGGTAAGCAGAATCCAATCATTTTTTAGTCATGACCAACTCTTTGTGCCTCTGTTTGGGGTTTTCTTGGCAAAGATACCAGAGTGGTTTACCATTTCCTTCTCCAGCTCATTTTACAGATGAGGAAACTGAGGCAAACAGGATGAAGTGACTTGCCCAGGGTCACACAGCTTTTAGGTGACTGAGATTGGATTTGAACTTACAAAGATGAGTCATCCTGACTGGCACACTATCCACAGAGCCACCTAGCAACACAATGGAATGGGTACCTTACAAGAAGAGAGAATCTCTGTTGTTAAAAGGGTTCTGACAAAGGTTAGATGAGAATTGGGCAGGTGTGCTTATTGTAGAGGGGATTTTACATTAGGTAGAAGTTGCAGAAAGGTCTTTTCATCTTTGAGGTTCTCTAGGCATTTTTTTCCTTATCTTAAAATTATAGATTAGACTAAGGTCCTTTCCAGCTCTAACGCTGATTCTTCTGATACCCGAGGTGATTCAGCTGGATCTTTTACAGGCATTGTTGCTAGAGGAGAATACTCCAAAAGACAGCTCAGGGCAAGATCAGTACCGACCTAAGCAAAAATGATCTGGGCTGGCTTTTGGAAATTCAGTGGACACATTACCACCCTTTGAGATTCATTCCGCATGTCTGCATCATCTGATCCAAATTCTTGTTGCTGTAATCTATTGGCCTCAGGTCACTTTCCCTCTTTCTTAAGGAGGGCAGTGTTTGATCCATAGTAACTTTCCAGCCCAACTCCTATCCTCATTCTTGAGGACCTCGATATCCTGATTATGCCCTCAGACATTCCGAACTCCTGATTCATCCACCTCAGTGCCTTGTGACTGCAGCCACCTTCAGCATCAGCCTGCTAAGGGATGGTGGCTAGATCTCGTCCTTACTCAGGGCTAGAATCCCCTCTGGTCCCTCTATCTTGGTCTCCCATCTCTCCCTCTGCCTGATTCTAAACCTGTTTTTTTATCTAGTCCTTCCATCTTTTGTTCTCTCAGTTCATCACTTCTATTCTGACTTCACTTTCATCTTTCCAGAGTCCTGATCCTACAGTTGGCCAGCTCAACCATATACTCTTTCATCCTTGGCTACCTTATCCCCTTGATCTCCTGCCAGTCAAACCATGATGGTCCTCAACCTTGGGTCACAGCTACTACCTACCTTCTTTAGTCATATTCCTGCACACCTGAACATCTCTGGAGGCCACAGTATCACTGTACTCTGTGAATTCACTAAAGATTCATGCTATTTAATCTCAGCTGGACTCTCACTGCCACACAGAAAACCTTTTCTTCTTCTTTGACTCCATTCCATTTCCTTCTGCAGCTTTTCCAGACTTTTTATTCTCTCCCCAAAACCCCTGTGCCCTTTTCTCTACTTCCACTTTATCTCAGTAGATGTCTTTGGTACCTATGATTCATCTACTTATACCCCTATTTCATACTTCATAACCCTTGTCCATCTTCGCTCATCTCCTTTAAAGCTCTGAGGAAGAGGTGGCCTTTCTTCTTGCCAAGGCCACCTTCCCTTCTGCTCCCATCTCCAGGAATTTGCTCTGATAATCATTTCCTCTTTCATCTTTCATCTCTCCTTATCTATGCCTCCTTCTTCCTGGCCTACAAACTTGATCAGGCCCTCTCCATCTTTAACAAACACCACCTTAATCTTGAGCAACCACCCTCTGTCATTCTCCCTTTCACTTCCAAACTTCTTGGATGGGGGGAAATGTATGTACTGCTGTTTCTACTCTATCACCCTCTCCCCTCTAAATCTTTTACAATCTAGCTTTAGGCCCTACTGAAACTTCTACTCCAGCATTGTCGCCTGTTAAACCCGTGGGCTTTTTCTCAGTCTTCATCCTCCTTGACCCCTGTCACATCTTTTTGTTGTTTTCCCACCTGCCTGACTGCTTCTTTTCAGTATCCTGCGTCACCATTCCTTTCCTGCTTGGAACGCCCATCTTCTTCATCTCTGTTTCTCAGAATCCTTGTCTTCCTTAAAGGCCCAACTTTAACGCTGAGTCCTCTGTGAAGTCTTCCTGGATGCCATCTGTTCTTAGCGCTCTCTTCCTATATTTATGTTGTACCCCCCCAGTAGACTATAAGCTCTTTAAAGAAAAGGACTTTTTGCTTCTATTGCCTTAAGGTCCAGCACAGTGCTTTGTCCCATAGTAGGCATTTAACGAATAGTTATTAAATTAAATTAAATTGAAATCAGTTCATAGTGATATATCCTGGGAAAGAAAAATATTGGAGGAGTATAAATGCAGGCAGGCTTTTCTTTTTCCAAGCTAGAAAAAGGATACCATGCTGGCTAGTACAGGGGTGACAACACAGAGTTCCAGTCCTGCTCCTTTGTTTCTCTCCCAGCTGTGTTTCTGACTCGACAGACTTTTCCACCATGACTTGTCTGTACTCTCACCCTGGAACTTTTCTCAGTGCCTGAGACCTTGTCCCCCTGCAATATCCCTCCACTTTCCTGACCCCCTTCCTCCACTTTTGGAGCCTTCATTTTGGGGGTGGACCCAGGCCTGCCATGTTTCATTCCCCTGAGGGCTATACTTCTGACTCTCAGGACTTGGCCACATGCCTGCCAAGTATGTAACCCTTAGCAATACCCAGCTCCCTGTATGGGTTGTCTTCCCCCTTAGAATGTAAGCTCCTTGAGGACAGGTATTGTCTTTCTTGTTGCCTTTTTGTGTATGCCCAGCACTTAACACAGGGTCTGGCACATATTAATTGCTTAATAAATGCTTGTTGCCTACCTGCCTGTTGACTTTAGGTAGCAATAAGTTGCCTATGATCTCTGCCTCATGCAGAACTGCATTATTCCTGCCTAATCTTCTTCTTAGAGGGGTGTGTTCTCCTTAGGACTGTGCCCAGTGCTCCAAGATGGAGTACCTGTTAATCATCACTGGCAAAAAGGTGGGTCAACCAAGTAGGGCAGAGAGGGAATTTCAGCCAGGAAGAAGTCCTGCACCTGGCTAAAAGTCTTCTCAACACTTGTGGTATGTATGCTTTTGTCAGCATTTAGCCATCTGTGTTGAAATGTTTCCAGTTTATAGAAATTTGCTTCTGATCTCACATATGATTTTCTCATTGTCTTACACCTACAATCCCTGTCTCTCTCATATCTTCTCTTTAGTCTTTTTGTAATTAAACAGTTTTGCTTCAGAAAGGGAATTGATCTTAACTGTGTGCTAGCACACTGCATTGTAAAGTTTATTACTTCCTTCTGAAGCTGCAAGGAATGTATACAATTTGTCTGAAAACAAAGGTGTGACCATAGACCTTGCATACTCCTTAGTGGCAACTAGGCCAATGGGATGGCAGAAATATCTATAAATTAATAAATTGCATGTCAAGTCTCCATTTGTCCACCAGAGGGAGGCAGTTACATATTGTGAATTAAGCAGTAGGGATTGACAAGCCTGGCAGAAAAAGCATGGCTGGGAACTATCTTTCATTCATTTATCAGTCATTTATCCCTTCTTCCCTTTTGCCTTCACTGTTCATGTGCTGCTTATGGTTAGCCCTGGGACATCCCAACAATCTGTTTCTTCTGCTCTTACTCTCAATTGGGGGAAGATGTGAAACCACCTAGACTACCTTATAAATTCATGTTATTTAACCACAATTGGACCCTCACAGCTATATATCATCTCATTATTTACCTAGGGTTGACCTCGTCACACTCTCCACAGCACCTATTCTCTCCTCAAGGTCCTATTTTTACCCAGACTCTCTTTCCCCCCCTTTATCAACTGATGAGCTTGCCTGAAAAGGTAAGCTCCCTCATCTCCTGTTTTCTCTCCAGCTTCAGTCTTCTCTTCTTTTGCTCCACTCTCAGAAGACAAACAGTTTGTTTTCCTTGTCAGGGGTAGCCTTTTCAATCATTTCTTTGATCTTGGTCCCTTCTGAAATCTTGTCCCCTTGTTTGGCTTCATCTTCAGTTTCTTCTTCTGGGCCAGCACAATCCACTACACCTAAAAACATTCCAGATTACCATGGGACATTGCCATCTATCCAAGTTATTGTCATCTCTGTATTTTGTGTAGTGAAGAGAGCACTGGATTTGGAGTTAGAGGACCTACCGTGGTTCCCCGATAATAAGACACTGTCTTATTAAATTTTTTTTGGACAGAAAAACACCAGAGGGCTTATTTTCAGGGGAGGGCTTATTTTAATGAACATTGACAGCAATTTTAATAAACAGGTAAATGTGAACAAAAAAATGTACCTTTATTCAATAAGCAAATCACTGGGGAAGAGCAGAATGACGTGCTCACTGCTGCAGCTCTGATTGGATGCAGCTCAGA
>NW_027187372.1:27683428-27708430 GCF_028583685.1 Petaurus breviceps papuanus
GGGGGGGGGGGGGGGGGGGGGGGGGGCGTGATAATGTAGCGTGTAGCGCAGGGGATCACCTTCACTACAGCAGCAATCTCAATAGGGATTATTTTCGGGGGAGGGCTTATTTTAGAGGAATCTTACACAGTAAGGGGAGGGCTTATTTTCGGGATAGGTCTTATTATCGGGGAAACACGGTATGTTCAAATACCACCTCTGCCATTTAATATCTGTGTGACCTTGGGAAAATCCTTTAAGCTCTCTGTGTCTTAACAGTTTCCCCATTTGTAACATGTGGGGTTTGGACTAGAGCTTTAAATCCATGAACTGCTAAACTTATAGGAAAAAAAAGACTTTTTTCCACGGCTTCTGTTTCCTCCCCACCCATTTTTCAACTCTTTTCAGCTGGCTTCTGACCCATTCATTCTATTGAAACTGGTCTCTAAATAGTACCCAGTGACCTCCCGATTGCTAAATACAACTATCTGTTCTTAGCCTTTATTCTCCTTGATCTTTTGGCAGCATTTGATACCACTTTCTCATCCTGAATGTTCTCCTTCCTTGAGCTCTGTGATCTTGCTTTGACTCAGTTCTTTTCTTATCTACCACTCTTGCCATTTCCTCCGCCTTTTCTTGCTCCTTACTAAGTGTGGGTGTCCCTCAAAACTCCATTTTATCTCTTTTTACTCGCTGTCTCTCTATGATCTCACTTCCTTATTTCTGTTGCTGGTGCCAATATTTTTTTTTGCCTTTTGGAGGGCAATTGGGGTTAAGTAACTTGCCCAAGTTTACATGGCTAGTTTTTTTGTGCGGGTGTTAAGTGTCTGAGGCTGGAACCGAACTCAGGTCCTCCTGACTCCAGGACGGCACTTTACTCACTATGTCACCTAGCCTCCCCCAATATTTTCTTAGTCTTAAAAACACCAGTTTAAAATCTTAGGGTAACTTTGATTCTTCCTGCTCCCTCATTTACCAAGCCCAGTTGATTCTATGTCCATGGTTTGAGTTGTTTCATTCTCCTACTCTCTGCTCATAACACCATGATAGTCGTTCAATCCTTTCTTTGTCTCCTTCCTGTTGAAGCTATTATAACAACTGCCTAGCTGATGTATACATCATAAAATCATGGAGCTAGGAGACACCCTCAATGCCCACGTTGTCTTATCCACTTCGGAATAGGAATCTCTCACACAGGGATAGATGTAAGTGGCTGTCCTGTTTCCCTTGAAGACCTGAGACAGCCCATTTTGCTTTTGGATTTTGCTTTTATTGTTGACAAGATTTCCTAAAAAATTAATCTCAGAGCTACTTCCCTGCAACTTTCACTTACTAGGACAAGATCTTTCCCTGGGGACTCAGCAAAACAAGTCTAATCCCTTTTCTGTATGAAAGCCTTTCAGTATTCTTGATGATAGCTATCATGAACTTTCTAAGTTTCATGTCTCATTCATTTAACCCCTATGGCATGTTTGTTATTGTCCTCTCCAATCCAACTTTTAAACAATTGCCAAAATAATCTTTATACTACCAGATCTAAGAATTTGCAAAATAAACACATTAGGAGATTATTATTTGCTTCATAAAAGAGTTTTGCAGTTTAGAAAAGGACTAATAGTTTCTTTTGAAAGATCCAGATTCCAAAGTGTATTTAAAATGTTTTATTCTCAATTTGTTAGAATTTATACCTGTTATGTAAATAAAGAAAACAATGATACTTTCCTGAGGAGGAGTTTTCAGTTAAGGGAATTTTAGCTAATGTAATTACTTAATGTACCAACAATATGCTTTTTAAAAAATAACTTTTTACTGATGTCATCTATTTCTTATATCCTTATAGTTACCCTTTGCCTTTCCAGAGAGACATCCTAAATAACAAATAGTATTTTTAAGAGGAAAAAAATTACAACTAATGACATATTGAAAAAGTATGAAAGTATAACACCTATGGACTTTCCACCTCCACAAAGGAGTGGGTTGGGGGTGTCTTCTTGTATCTTTTTATTTGAGTCATGCCTAATCTTTATAATTTTGTTAATTTACTTTTGATTTTTTTTGGGGGGGGTGTGGTGGTTCTTTCCATTTACATTGTTGTAGACATTGCAGATATAATTTACTTCACTCTGCGGCATCAGTTTGTATAGTTCTTTTTATGCTTCTCTGTTTTCATCACACACATCACTTCTTATAGTACAGTGATAGTCTATCACATTCATATAGCATTATGTTAATGTTTACTTTAGCCATTCCCCAGACAATGGGCATCTACTTTGTTTCCAATTCTTTGCTATCACGAAAAGTACTGCTAGAAATATTTTGGTGAATATGGGGACTTTATTCTTATTGATGGCTTCCTTGGAGTACAAGCCCAGCAATGGAGTCTCTGGTTCAAGGTAGTGGGCATCTTATAAGGATATGTTTTTTTTTTTTTTACTCTCAGAGATCTTAGAGAGTTGGGACCATCAGAAGTGAACAAAATTCACATTTTTATAAAAGCCACTTTTCTTATGTGCTCTTTAAGTTTTTCATTTGTCTCATCTGTAAAATGAGGGGGTTAGACTCAATTAATTCCAAGATACTTTACAGCTATAAAACTCCAATCCTGCTGAAAGTGAGAGGGGGTTGCTCCATTCGGCATGGTGTGGGGGTTGGGACTTTGGTCTTGTCCCTGATTACTGGGCTTGGCTAATTGTCAAGTTGGAAGAGAACCTGAGAGATCATATTGGGGGGAAGGAGGAGAGTGCCTACTGTGTTAGTCAATATGTTAAGTACTTTACAAATATCTGATTTGATTCTCACAACAACCCTGCGGAAGTAGGTGCTGCTATTATCCCTGTTTTATAGTTGAAGCAAACAAAGACTTAAGTGACTTGCTTATGGCCACACAGCTAATGAGTGTTTGGATTTGAACTCAGGTCTTCCTGACGCCAGGGCCCATATTCTGTCCACTACATCACCTACCTGCCTCAGTGTAGTCTAATCTCTAGGCAAGTCTACATCCAAATCATCTTTTAATGATTATCCAAATATAATAAAATGAAATATAGTAGGAATAAATATAAAGTCTTACATTTGGGATAAAAAAAAAAACTTTGCTGGTAAAGAATGGGATGGAAATTGGGAGGAATTACAACTAGAAACGGTTCCTGTAGAAAAGATCTGCGATGGCTGGGTGGCAAAAGGAGACAGTTAGACTTGGAGTCAGGAAGACCTGAGTTCAAATCCAGCCTCATTCAATTACTAGCTATACAACCATGGGTAGGTCATTTAACTTCTCTAGGTATCATTTTCCTCATCTGTAAAATGGGGATAACGATAACCTATAGGAACTACTTCACAAGGTTGTTGTGAAGTTAAAATGAGATAATGTGTGTAAAGAGCTTTGCAACTTTTAAAGAGCTATATAGATGTCAGTTATTATGATTAAGGCTCCGGGAACACAGCAACACTCTTTATATATTTGAAGGCTATCATAGGAAGAGTTAACAGGCTTTCCCTGCTTCACACCCATGGACAAAACCAGGAGCATTGGCAGTAGTTGTGGAGAAGCAGATCCACATTTGATGGAATTTCACATTTCCTAATCCTTTTGAGTGGCTCCCCAAATGGAAAGGACTGCCTTGGGAAGAGGTGGTACATTCCTCATCACGGGAGGTCCTTGAGCAAAGGCTGGGTGGTCACTTTGTGGAGTCACTGTAGAAGAGGTTCTTGATCTCTTCTTGGCTCTCCAGGCAAGAAGAATGACCAGCAAGGGCTCCCTTCCCCCTTGCTTCTCCTTCATCCAGGGAATGGATGAAGTCATTGCTGAACTTCAAGAGCTTAAGAGCTGGCTGTTAAAATTTCAGTGTGAGCTTTTACAGCAGAAATCAGTGAAGGCTGCAAACCCGGGTCTGATGTTTTGTTTATTGTGTAGATTTGAGAAAGTGATGGAGAAGACATTAATACTGCAGTTAAAACCTAAAAGTGTGTTGTATGACCAGTTTAGTAGCTGGTCATATAACAGCTACCTCTCGAGACCTTGAGACCTTTTATGACCACTTAGCTGCTAATGCTTTAAAGTTCCCTTTTGAGGTTTCCTTCTATTTATTCTGTATTTATCTTCTATGTGTGTACACACACACATTGACTACAATAATGTACTATGCACCAAATCCAATTATATAATGGACTCTAAGAGACTTGCTCTTAGACCTTCTTAGTGTATATGCCCAGTAATGGGATTACCGGATCAATCTTGTCTTATTTTAAAATCATCAGAACAAAGATTAAGGATAAGACATAATCACATAATTAAAATTTCTTATAAAAATATCTATTTTTAGAAGCATCTCTCCCTCCCATTTCCCTGCTACCATTTGAACAGTTTTAAAAAACTGGGGGAAAAAGTCTTATAACAAATATATATATGCTGGCAAGACAAATTCCCCATTGGCTGGGTCCAAAAATATGTCTCTTTCTGCATTCCATTATCTCTTTGGCAAGAGGTGGGTGGTATGATTGGTCTTCAGTATTCATGACTCATGGTTTAACATTATATTAATCAGAGTTCGAAAGCCTTTCAAAATTTTTTTTCTTCTTTATGGTGTTAAATGTATAAATAATTCTAGTTCTGTTCAGTTCACTCCTTTTCAGTTCACTGAGGATTTTCCAATTTCTTCTAAAACTGTTCGTTTCATCATTTCTTATGTAACAATAAATTCTATTACATTCATCTACCACAATTAATTTATCCATTCTCCAATAGAAGGGCACCCCCATAGTTTCCAACTTGGGGCTACTCTGAAAAGAGCTCTTACAAATATTTTTGTACATATAGGTCCTTTTCGTCTTTCTTCAAGCTCGGGGCATAAGCCAAGAGTGGTAGAGTAAATGGACATGAACAGTTTGAGGGCAAAGTTTCAAATTGCTTTCCAAATGATGTGACCAATTCACAGCTCTACCAATAGTGCACAAGTGTTCCTGTTTTCTTGTAACCCCTCCAACATTCGCCATTTTCCATTCTTATAATCTTGTCAAGCTGATGGATGTGAGATAGAACTTCAGAGTTGCTTTAATTTGCATTTTTCTATCAATGCTTTGGAGCATTTTTGCTCATAGTTCTTGATAGCTTGGATTTCTTCTTTTGAAAACTGCTTGTTCAAGTCCTTTGACCATTTATCTATTGTGGAATGGCTTTTAATCTTCTAAATTTTAATTAGTTCTTTGTATATCTTGGATATATCACTTTATCAGAGAAATTTACTGCAAATTTTTTCCCCAAAGGAATAAATTTTTTTTAAGTAGAAAAGAAGGGAGACAAGTAGTATTAGATATGGTACAAAGCAGTTATTGTTAAAACAATTTAGTACTCATTAAAGAGCAGAGAAGTTGATCAGTGGAAGATACAGAAATAAAACTACAGACCACAACTACTGAGTCAAGGACTCACCATTTGAAAAAATCTTCTGGAAAAACTGGAAAGCAATCCAGCACAAATTAGGTTTATATCAACATCTTACACAATATACCATGATAAATTTCAAATGGATGGCTTAGTTATGAAAGCTCTTATCATAAAACAAATTAGAGGAGTAAGGAAGTATATACCTATTGCTACTAGGGATAAGAGAAGAATTCATAACCAAGCATGGATAAGAGGATCTTTCTTTAAACTCTTTGGGGGGGGGGTATAGTTCTAGCAGTAAAGTATACTTGGGTCAAAGGGTATGAATAGCTTAGTCACTTTTCGGGTATTGTTTCAAATTGCTTTCCAGAATGGTTGGACAAATTCACAATTCTACCAATAGTGTACAAATCTGCCTCTTTTCCCATAGCCCTTCTAGCATTTGTTATTTTTCTTTTTTGGTCATCTTCACCAATCTGAAGGGTATGAGGTAGAACCCCAGAGTTGCTTTAATTTGCATTTCTCTAATAATTTGTGATTTGGAGCATTTTTCATATGGCTTTTTTTTTGGAGGGCAATTGGGGTTAAGTGACTTGCCCAAGGTCACATGGCTAGTTAAGTGTCTGAGGCCGGATTTGAACTCAGGTCCCCCTGACTCCAGGGCAGGTGCTCACTGCACCACCTAGCCGCCCCTCATATAGCTTTTTAAAGAAGTTTTTATTGACATTTTCTGTTTCTCACCTCTCCATAGAATCCCAGACATCCATCTTTTCCCACTCCTAGGGAGCCATTCCATATTACAATATTTTTTCAAATAGGATGAAAAAAATCAGCACAATTGATTGATATATTGAAAAACTCTAAAAACATGTGCAATACCTGTGGATCTTCCACTTCCATGAAGTGGTGAGTTAGGGCTATCTTCTCATATCTCTCTGAGTCCTATTTCATCTTCATAATTTTGTTACATTTACTTTTGATTATTTGGAGTGTTGCTCTTTCCATTGACATTGTTGTAGTTACTTGTGTATATTGTTTTCCTGTCTCTGCTTACTTTGCTCTGCATCAGTTCATATAGGTCTTTCCATGCTTTTCATTCATCACAAACATCACTTTTTATGGCACAATAATATTCTATTACATTCATATACCACATTTTTTTTAGCTGTTCCCCAAACAATGGGCATCTACTTTGTTTCCAATTCTTAGCTATCACAAAAAGTGCTGCTATAGATATTTTGGAATCTATGGAGATCTTTTTTTCTTTTTGATGGCTTCCTTGAGCTCCTGGTTCAAAAGGTACAGACATTTAGTGACTTTATTTGGATAGTTCCAAACTTCTTTCCAAAATGGTTGTACCATTTCGCAGTTCCAACAGCAATGTATTAGCATGCCTATTTTTCCACCACCCCTCCAATACTGACTTGTTATTTTTTTGTCATTTTTGCCAACTTGCAATGTATATGATGAAACCTCAAGGTTCTTTTAATTTTCATTTTTCTTAATTATTAGTGATTTGAATCTTTTTTATGTGGTTGTGAATATTTTGCATTTTTTGGAACTGTTTGTTCATATCAGAACAGGGAGTTTTTTCCTAGAAAATTTATGTTTTCCACTTCATCAAATACTGCTTATTGAATCCTATTGTTTCTCAGTCTCTCTTGTCTAGGCTATTCTATTGATTGTTCTCTCTAATATTTAGCCAATTTTAATAACTTCTACTTTATAATATTTTGTTTATGGTCTGGAAGTGCTTTTCCACCTTTATCCTTAAGTTCTTTTAAAAATTTCCTTTGATATTTTAAATCCTTTGTTTTTTCCAAATGAACTTTGTATTATTTTATCAAGTTTTGTAAAACATCCTCTTGGTAATTTGATTGGCATAACCATATAGCTGTTGATAGCTTGGCTTTCTTCCTTTGAAACTGCCCATTCATATTCTTTGACCAGTTGGCTACTGGGAGAAGGGCTCATATATTTAAATTCCACAAAATTAATATATTTCTTTACAAATTTTTCCAATTTAATTATATTTCATACATCCATTTAGTAATACCTACTTGTAAAGTATATGTACAGGGTATAATGTGCACAAGATGAAGAAAATACTGATATAGAAAATCAATAATTAGGGGAGTATCAAAAAGGCTTTAAGGGCTGGAAGAATTGCCTTGACAACTTGTAAAATTATGTTACAATGATAGTACTGGAGAATATTTTATTCAATTTGCTGTGTGGCTTTCATTTAAGAACTATCTGTAGGAAATAAACGATTAGAAAGAAACAAACTGACCATTTCTGTACATTTACAAGCATATAATCCTGTGTTTGTGAATCTGCAATATATTAAAATATGACATGGACATTGAGAGATAGCATGCTGTAGTGGATAGAGGATTGCCCCTGTTTAGAACTTCAAGGCATCTTAGAGGCTACTGAATTTAGCTCCCCTCTTTTTCTTTACAGATGAGAGAACAGGACAGAGAGATTCAGTGACTTGTTCACAGTCACACAGCTAGTGTTATTTGTTCAAGTATGCTTCCTTTTAAAGATCACTTAATTTACATTGTTGTAGTCATTCTGTATGTTGTTTTTCTTATTTCGTTTTGCATCATCAGTTCATAAAGATTTTTTAATGTTTTTCAAAATTCCTCGCATTCAAAATTTCTTATTATATTATTCCCTTACAATAATTAGAATATAATACAATGACAATAATATACAATACAATAATATCCTATTACATTCATATACCAAATTCCATGACATTCATTACATTCTGTCATATTCATATACCACATTTTATTCAGCTATTTCCCAATTGATGGATACCCACTTTATTTCTTTATTTAATATCACAAAAGTATAGTTATTAATATCTTTGTTTATTTTGAAATCGTTTCTGTCTTTGATCTCCTTGGGATATATTGGGCTTATATCTTTAAAGTATTTTTTTTTATTTTGAACCTAAGAAACATGAACATTTCCATAAATAGAGAGCAGAAAAAGACTGTAAATGAAACCACAAGTCTCTATTATGTGCATCTCATATTTTTAGAAAGTAGACAATAAATTCAACATGGTTTCAAAGCTGATCTTGTTGTCTGTGTCTCCCTCTGAACTTCTTTCTATTCATTTCAAAATACTTCAATGATATTCTTTTCTTCCTCTTAGAAACTATTGTTCTTTAAAGCTGGAAATTCTGCTTAGGTTCTTCTGGAGAAGAACATTCCAATGAATCAGAGGTATAAAAAAGTGGAATGTGCTGTGTCTTGGAGGCAGTGGGTCTCCCTCAATAGAAGTCTTTAAGCTAAGGCTGGATAATGACTTCTGAGCTATCCTGTGGATGGGATTCCTGTTCAAGAATGGGTTGGACTAGAAGGCCTCTGAGTTCCCTTCCAATTCTGAGATTTTATGTTTCTGTGACAATTTAATCACTAGTAAGATGCTGAGGTAGAATGATAGGAGGTTCTGTGTTGACAAAGTTATAAGGTAAGTGTTATAAAGAATTTTAATTATAATAATTAACTGACATGACACACAAAGCAATATATACAACAGGGAGATGCAAGGCTATGTAAAATGTATCTATAATAATATATGCTCCTCATACTGATTATTATGCATATTTTTATTGATACTTGACCAAGATGCTGTAAAGGTTAATTAGTGTTTGTGAAGTAATAAAAATACCCATGATATGCACTTTGTAGACAGGCACATTATTAGATAAAATTATCATTTTGCATTCATATTATTACTTTTCAAGTGAGATCTTCATTTGATAATTCATTTAATGTGTGTGTGTGTGTGTGTATGTGAGAGAGAAAGAAAGAGAGACACAGAGAGAGAGACAGAGATTGAATTAGGTTATTACTTTATATTAGGGATAACTGAGTCATAAGTTTGGCTTGTGAAAGGCCACATATCAAGTGAACAATAAAGTCAAGAAAAGTCTTCTTTACTATCTGTCCAATGCTCTAATCATTAGATGCTCTCTACCTCTATGAAAAACATTTAACTATATTTAATAAAAGGACTAGGGCCTTGGGGGCACTGTGTTTTAAATAAATGAAATATACATAGACTTTCCATTTGTATAATATACTTTGTAACTAACACAATATCCACCTGAAAATAGCCTTCCTGTTGATTCAGAATGCTTATTTTGCCACGTATCCCCCACAGACTCTTAAAATATACTAAAGAATGTTATGTGTCCTCTGCTGTCTCGTTTCCAATGTTTTTTTTTAAAGAACACCTACCATTGTATTGAAAATATAAGTTTATGTGTTATGATAAATGGATGAATGAATGGATGGATAGCTAGGTAGACAGATAGCATGAGTGGCAGTGTGCTCTCTCTGAGGGAAGCTGGGAAGACCTGGGTTCTGATTCGGTCTACATACTGGTTATGTGAACCTGGATCAAAGTCATCTGACCTCTCTGGGACACAGGAAATCCTACAAGATTGTGAATTGCAGAGACGGGGCTGACCTGCTTTGGTAGAGGGAGCCTCCTCATCCAGAAGTGCCCTAGGTCAGTGTAATTACAGGCTGTATCCCTAAACACCGCCCCATCCCGCCCCCCTCCACTTTACTATGATGTTTGTTGAATAATGTTAAAACATTAGTCCGGACACCTATATTCTTTCGCGTATTTCATGCCTTACTTTCCCATTCCTGGATAAAGGGGCAAATGATTGCTTCTTTCCCACTTCCAAGAGAGAACGGAAAAGTGATAGGACTGGTAGTAAAACAACACTCATAATAAACTACAACTCCCAAAACACCCCGAGGAAAAGCCTGACACCTTCCCGCCCTCCTCTCCACCTCCCCATCAGTCCCAGAGATGGTTGGAGTATTTGGAACACTTCAGGGCAGAGGTGACCCTGTTGGGTACCGCGGCTAGGAAAGAAGCCAACTGGTTACCGCCTCTTCTGCGATGCATGCTGGGACTTGTAGTTTCCCGTCGAACTGCAAGAGTTTCGTAGGTCAACAGGGAATACTACATATTCCATGAGGACCCGCGGTCCGGGCAGCGCCTGCGTATTGAAGCTGGGGGGGTAGAGCGGGCGGTGCTGGCGGCGGGAGGAGTAAAGATGGCTGCGCGGGGGTCTCCGCCTTCTGCTCCCGGTTGAATCGCTGGGAGGGCGGCGGCGATCAGGCTAGCAGCAGCGGCGGCAGTCGGGGCCGGGGCCATGGCGGAACTGGAGCACCTGGGTGGGAAGCGGGCCGAGTCGGCGCGGGTGCGGCGGGCCGAGCAGCTGCGGCGCTGGCGGGGCTCGCTGACCGAGCAGGAGTCGGCGGAGCGGCGGGGCTCCGGGCGGCAGCTGCAGTCGTCCCGCCGCGGGGGGCCTCGGGTCCGCTTTGAGGACGGGGCCGTCTTCCTGGCAGCCTGCTCGAGCGGGGACACGGACGAAGTGAAGCGGCTGCTCGCCCGGGGTGCGGACATCAACACGGTCAACGTCGACGGGCTGACAGCTCTGCACCAGGTAACCCCGGGCACCTGCGAGCCGCCCTCCGGCCTCCGCCTCCGGGGCTCGCGCCACCGTCCCACGGGGCAGGGAGAAGGGTCCCCTTGGGACTGCTCCGGCTGTCTCACCTTTGAGCAGCCGCCTCTTGCCAACCGAGGACCTCCCCAGCTCCCCGTCCCCCACCCTTGGGACCAGTGTCATTCACTGCTCAGGTGTGTCTCGTCCTTGCTGGCTGCCCCGCGCCCCTCGGCGCTCCCCTCCTCCCAGCTCCCAGGTTGTCAGGGGCACCCTTGCTCCTGCCCGTGGCGCCACCCTTTTCGTGGTTCAATTTCACTTCTGTTTGGTTACTGCCCCAAGGAGCTTTGTCACATAGGTGTCTAGTCAATGTCACTTGTGATGCCCATTATAGAAAAGCTTCCTGTCTGTGCTGCCCCCTATAGAATAGTTGAGATCATTTCAGAGTAAGTCCCTCAGGACAGCCTTACCTGCCAGCAGCTCTGTGGAAGCCTCTCTTGTTTTGCTGACTCGTATCGGGGTCAGCCGTGCTGTGCTACCAGATTAGTAGCTCCTAGAATATTGCTGGGATTCATAAGCCCCCCTTACACATTATCACCATACTTTATCTTGCATTGAACCCTCTCTTTTCATCCCTTATCAATGTTATCAATGCTCTGTTTCCTCTATAGCACAACCAGGGTGTGACCTGGGTGCTGTCCATCATGGAGATCTTACTCTGTCACTTGTGTCCTTTGTCACATATAAAATGACCTCTCTGCTTCTCATTTTACGAGCCCCAGCTTTCATAATATTGTATAAGGCCTATTGTAGAAACACTGTGATCTCTATCTAGTTCTAGTTATGTGGAGTTTGAATGCACTGACAGTTTGCTCCTTGGTAATAATAACATTTTTTCATACCCCTGATTATGCAGTGTTTCTTTATAATGCTAAGGATAACTAATTCCACCTTTCTAAATGTTACTTAACCAGTCAATTTGGTGAGCCAGTAGCTCACCCATTATGTCTTTCTCATTTCTCTTCCTCCCACCATCATCCACAGTCTGGGCAAAGTGAATGTGGTTATCGTGCATGTCTACTTACACATGATTCAACAAGTATTTATTATGATAATAGTGCTTTATATCACAATTCCCTAAATAATACTATCCACTCGCTTAAGTTCCTTGGTACTATCTTTTACCATGTATATAGTTGTCATAGATTGATTAGAAGAATATGCTTTCACTTGTATTTATACCTAGTCTGTATATGAGAGAATTAGAAAATTAGTACCACTATACCAGTGACCTGTGAAATTTGAGATAGGAACTCAGATCAGCAACTAAGCTTTAGTTTCACTTCTCTTTGGAACTCCTTGGGAGATATTTGGTATCCAGGAGGATTCTTGTTTTGTAGATGTATTGGGGATGGGAAGGAGAGATATCTAGACATATCTAGTGGAATGATTCATGTAGTGAGTCCTTGTGGAAAGAGAAACCTTTCTAATTTCCTTTTCAGCACATAATTGATTGAATCACTGTCACAGAAAGTTTGCTCAGTGTAATTTATTGCTTTTTGTAAAGTGACTACTAGTCTCATTGTCCCATACATACACTATGCTTCATTTTATAATAATACACTAGGAATGGCCATCTTACTCATTGCTTGTTACCCCTTCCATAGCATGTTGTCTTTGCCTGATAACTGCCCTATGATTGCATTCTTACTTCTTTATAACCTCTGACTGTACACTCTGAAGTATAGTTCTGCTCAGCATTGACAGAGAGCTTTTAAAATTTAGTATCCTCTGGAAGTGTGACTATATGAAAGATGTGGGATTCTGTTTTCTTCACATCTGCTAATCCCCAAGTGGGAATTTCTTGCATCATCAACAAGGCCAACAGTGAGCCCATCTAAGTAGGTGGTAGCACCGATTCATACTGGAAAGAGCTCAGCCAATAAGGTAGGGTGGCTCAAGGCTTTGAGGTCAAAACAGTCTTCTATTGAAGAGGCCTTCTCTTTGTTAACATCTAGACAAGGGGCCTTTATTGGCACAGGAACCCATTTGTAAGTCAGTTTCCGGCACAGTAACATTGTGTCTCTCCATGGTCTGAATCACTCTCAAGGTAAATAGAAGATTATTTTCAAAATACAGGTCAAGGGCAGCCAGAAATTGAACACCTTGCTTTACAGACTGATCCTTTTCTGATAAAGTGGAGAATGGTGATAATTATCAGGATAAATCAGTTTTTAAAAGTACTGTTTATTCATTGGTTATGCAGCAGATTTGACCTTAATTATCTAGATAATTGCTCCCCTTTGGACTTTTTTTTTGCCTTAGAGGTCCAGTCAAATATAGCAGCATCTGTACCCTCTCATCTTAGTGTATTAGAAGGAAGGCACCTTAAAGAATTGCTCTACTTTCAAATTTCTTCGCTGTGTTTCCTCCTTGTCCCACAAGGTCACAGCAGGCTTTTTCATTCTAAGTGCTAGTAGTTTTTTTGTAGGTGTTGTCTTGGTACTTCTGACTTACTCTTCTTGGCAATCTTTACTAAGGCCACAAGGTGCCCGAGTCCAAGATAACAAGCACTAGGGAAACTATTACTATAACTTGAAATGGGTGGGAACAGAAAACACCTCAAAAGTTAAATATATTGTTATCAAAGCCTAGAAGCTCAATGCTTTACCTAAGATGGTATGAATTGTCACTTATCTTTGTATCTATAAAGGGTCTTTTTAAAAATAGGGTTAAGAACCTGATTGCATACATTTCAAATAAGCACTTGCCCAAGTTAAGCAAATACTTCATTTTAGGTATATGCAAAAGAGTGTCTTTTTCATTAGTTAAATTACTTTTGTGCTTCTTGGGAGATATTGGGCTTATGATTTTTTGTGGGTTGGTAAATTTTGGATATTTTTTTTTGCAAGACTAAAATATGCATCCTGTGTGGAAAACCTTCACATTGTGGCTCTTGGAGATAGGGGTTTTGGAGTATTGGGATAAAGTCCCTTGGAGACAGTATCTACTAAATTATCAGTCTGCTGTGACTGGGTAGGTAATTATACTGGGAAAATAGATAATAAATTCTGTTGAATGCTAGACTAAGGTAAAGGTCAGAGTGCTTTCCTATTTCTAGAAGTGCTGGACCCGAGGGGAGTAGTTGGCTATCTGCAATAACCCAACCCCACCTGTAGAACTGCCAGAAGATTCAAGATACATTTTTTTTCCCTTAAAGGGCAGGTCTAGCCACATGACTCCTTTACTCAGTTCCCAATAACTCCCTATTTCTTCTGGGATCAAATATAAAATCTTATGGCTTTCAGAACCCTCACAGTCTAGCCTTAGCCTATTTTTTAGTGTCATTGTGCATTATCTCCTTTTAGCACTTCTTACACTGACCTTCTTACTAGACTTCACTCATATACACCATTCCATCTGCTTTCTCTAAGCCTTTGCACTAGCTAGCTCCCTTTCCTGGAATGCAGTCTCTTCTCACCTTCACCTCTTAGAATTCCTCTTTCTTTCCAAACTGTGCTGAAGTGCCACCATTTACATGAAGTCTTTCCTGATCTTCCAATTGCTAGTGCCCCACCCCTATAACCTTGTGTTTATTTTGTGTATATTCTTTATATACTTATAGTTGTGAATGTTAGAACCCATTAGACTATAAGCTCCCTGAGGGCAGAGACAGTTTCTTTCTTTCTCTTACCCTCCCTCCTTCCTTCCTTCTTTCCTTCTTTCTTTCTACCCCTAGCACTCAGTACAGTGTTGGTACATAGTAAACACTTGTTAAGTGCCTGCTGTTTCATTGATTTTTGCATTAACTCACTTTCAGATTGTTTCTAGTGGTTCTAGCTTTCTGTTTTGGATTGAAATAAACAGGCCTTCAGTCAGCCCCACCTTCAAACAGACCCAGTTCCCTTATCCATGCTTGTTGTATTAGACTTGTTCTAATTTGAGCCCACAGCCCCCAGGTTCGTGGGATTGTTGATTTAGAGCTGAGAAAGACCTTAGAGATCATCAAATACACATCCTCTTTCTAGTTATTTATTTTGTTTTATTAATGCCTTTTGATTTTATACCACAGTCATGCCCTGAAAACTCTCCACTCCCCGTTGACCTCTTTATTGACATAAATAAAAGCAGTTCAGTTCAACTGACCAGCACAGAGCTGTCTGGTCACAGGTACAGCATTCTTAGCCTCTACCTTTTTATCTAGAATAGGGAAGTGAACTTCATCATCTGGCCTCTAGCACTAAGATTGATCATTATATCTAATCTGAGGTCAGCTGTCTTTAAAGTTGTTTTCACTTACATTATTTTAGTCATTGTGCATATTACTCTTTTTAGTCCACAAGCAGTGAAGAACTTATGCTATGCATGACACTAAAGAAAGACAGTTCTTGCCCTCAAGGAGCTTACATTCTCACAGGGGAAACCAACACATAAAAGACCTGATGATTGGTTGTGGCGGGAAAGGAGGTACCGTTGGTATTGGGACATGTTAGTTGTTTGGATAATGAGAGATGGCTGGTCTAGGGCCCTTCCCCAAAATGGAGACTCCCGGAAAAATTCATCTTTGGAGGAAGGGGTTCCACAAGAATGGAGGCAGAAGGCAAGTTATGTATGGCAGCACAGTCTGGAGAACATTTAATTTGATAACATCTAGAAACTTGGTTATTCTCTTTTCTGGCATGTATAGGGTCTTTTCTTTATCTGAACTTCATCTTTTTTTTTTTTTCTGGGAATGCAAGCCAGAGCCTTCTTATTTCCTTTTTTTCAGGACTGCATCCATACCTTAGTTCACATATGCAGTTCAGACCTGCGTTACTCTAAACCCCTCATATTTGTCATTTACAATGTCACTTCTATTGCATTCACATACTAGCTTGCCTGGCCATTCTACAGTTGATGAACACTCCCTTTTGTTTCCAGTTTTTGCTATTGCAGGAGTGCTGCTATGAATATTCTGAGACTCTCTCTCTCTCTCTTTCTCTCTCTCTCTCTGTCTCTCTCTTTCTCTCTCACACACACATTCCTAGTAGTGGGATTGCTGGATTAAACAGTATTTACATTTTTATTTTTCATTTTCAAATGATTTTTCCAGAAGGTTGGATATTACTATATATTAATCTTTCTTTTTTTTTTTTTTATATTTTTAAGCAATCGGGGTTAAGTAACTTGCTCAAGGTTACACGGCCAGGTGTTTCTAGGTGGGTGCTAAGTGTCTGAGCCTGGGATTCGATCTCCAGGTCTTCTCAACACTGGAGCCGGTGCTCTTACTTGCTGTGCTACCTGGCTGCCCCTATATTAATCTTTCTATAGACCAGGGATCCTTAACCTTTTTTTGCATTATAGACCTCTTTGGCAGTCTGATGAAGCCTCTGGCCCCTTTTCAGAACAATGTTTTTAAATGCATAACACAAAATACCTAAGATTACAAAAGAAATAAATTATATCAAAATACAATTACCAAAGTATTTTCAAAAACAAGTTCATTGACCACAGGTTAAGAATCACTAGGTCTGTAGGATCTTCCAGCATAAACAGTTTCTGTCTTTTATCATTGCCAATTTGATGAATATGGAGAAAAAGGAAATTGTATGAATTTAAATTTTTCTTATTAGGGATTTGTGGGCATTTTTACATAGTTATTGTTAGCATTTCTTCTTTTGAAAATGGTTTATATTCTTTGACCATTCATATATTGGGAAATGATCCTCCTTATGCAAATGAGGAAATTTAGGCCAAGAGAGATTTAAGTGACTGCTTAATGTCAATGTCATATAGCTAGTGAATGTCAGAGCCAGTATTTGAACTCAGGACTCTTTTCATTTCACACCAAACTACCCCTTATTAATCTGAAACTGTATTGACCCTTGGCAGTAGAAGGGAGATGAGCAAATAGCCACACAAAATTGCAGTTTCTGGACCCAGAGTCAGGAAGACCTGAATTTAAATCTAACCTCAGACACTACCCAGCAGACAATAATCCTGGGCCAGTTATTTATGCTCTGTTTGCCTCAATTTCCTCAGCTGTAAAATGGGAATAATATCATTACCTTTCTCCCAGGGTTGTTGTGAGAATCAAATGAGATAATATTTGTAAAGCACCTAATAAAGTGCCTGGCACATAGTAGGCACTATCTAAATGCTTATTCTCTTCCCTGTCTCCCAGCGGGGTCAAAGTCACTAAATACTTGAAGACCATCATGACTGTGTTCATTTAAGTACAAGAGAGGTAACTTGTATGTCAAAATGAAAATGTTTATTTCTATTTTTTCTTCAATGCCACTGTTAACACTTTATAGTTTACATGTTTCTTTTCTTCACATTAATTGTTAACTAGTGCAGATATTATCTCCATTTTACATGTAAGGTTTGAGACTCTAAGAGTTAAGTGGCTTGCCCCAGTCACCTAGCTAAATAAGTGACGGAGGAGAGATTTAAACTCAGGTCCTCGGATACCCTTTAAAAAAATTCAATGTTATTTTATTTTCAGTTTTAAATTTTCTCCCACTTCTTTCTCCCTATGCTGAGAAAGCAAGAAAATTAAAACCCATTTAAAACATGTATAGTCAAGCAAAACAAATTCCTTCACTAGCCATGTCTGGTATCCTTTCTACTATACCATGTTTCCATCTTGTAACCATATAATTGTAACTATGGTCAATTTTGCCTCCCTGTGGCATTTTTTCTTAGTGTCAGGTACAGGGAAAGTAGTCTGAGTAGAGATCCTTTTGGCTTCTTTTTTATGGTGGGGCCAGAAAAGCCATTAATTCAACATATTTTCTCCTCTTTGGTTTTTATGATTTTTTTTGTAGCATATTGGGCATCTGACTCCTTTTTTATTTGATGACTAAACCCCATGTTTCCAGCTTTTGGATTTTAGAGGAGAGCTAACATTAGATATAGGGCATTTTGTTTTTGAGAAGGTAACTATGAGTGACTCTCTATGCCTGCATCTTCTTTCTAGCCATATTTTGCTCTCTATTAGTAAAATTCTGCCAAATAGCTGTATATTGTGGAATTTTCTTTTTGAGGTTTTTAAGAATAGTCAACATGTTATTTTTTGGTAGCAACTATAATTCTGATAGGGGATTGGGCTAGAATCAGGGCTTCTTAAACTTTTTCCTCTCTGACCCCTTTTTGCCTTTTGGCAGCTTTTATTGGTATTGGATGGCATGAAGGCATGTGCAGTATAAAGTACACGTACTTTGTGTTTAGAACCAAGGCTGTAGTGAAGTTGCTCGATGCAAAAAGCGCTGCCAGAAACATCCCGGGTTCATCACCCATTTGATTTTGAACTCATGTCCTCCTGACTCCAGGGCTGGTGCTCTATTCACTGCGACACCTAGCTGCCCCACACCCATTTGATTCTGAATTCATTTTTGGTCACAGCATGTTCAGAAACCTTTTACTGTCATCACAGTTTAAGAAGTGCTGCACTAGATGACTTTGTCAGGTTCCTTTTAGTGGTTTCAGGTTTTACCTGGGAACAACTTTTCTTATTGAATCCTTAACAATAGAAATGAGATATTAGTTGTTTTTTATGTTATTTAAAGTATATTTAATAATTGCTGTTGACTCTCTAATGATAAACTCTGGGTCCAGTTCAAATACTTCCTTTCAGGTTTTTTCCTTTTGTTCATCTTCCCTAATGACACCACAGTTTCATTGTCTTCCTGTTTCAGTCAGCCAGTCAGTCAATGAACATGTATTAAGGAGGAGGTGTGAGTTTCAGAGTTGTTGTGATATTGCTGGAAAATTAGTTTCTAAAGACAGTAATGGGGTCCAGGAGCGCACCCAGATGGGGGGACATGATGCTGTTTGAGTTGCTTTCCCAATTGTAACGATATTCTTTCATCCAGCCCCCTGTGTGACTAGTGCCACATAACGACCAGACTGATCAGTACTTTTGGAATAGAATAAAGCTAACTGTCTGGGGATTGTTGAACAGCCACGAACTTCTGTGCTTGCTGCAGGGCTGTGAATCTAGATTGTTGTTAAAGACTGTGCTATGATGCTTCCAGACTATTTTTTATTTTGAATCTTCATTCCTCTTTTATTTCAATTGACCATTTTTTCAACAAAGGATTATTAAATACCTGCCTTGTGTACTTTACTTAGTGGTTGGTGCCTGTCCAGAAAAGATAAGAAATGTCTTGGGAATCAAACCTTCTGGATTGTGAGTTACTTGAGATTTATGGCCTGGGTTTGATTCAAAGATGTGGAAATGTCTCTCTTTTCATATCCTATAGCAAGTCACCATTACTTAAGAAGTGATAAAGTAGTGTTTATAGTCCATAATCAAACAAACTTCTACTATGTGTCCAAAAGGGTGCTGGATACTTTGAGGTTAGAAAATAAATACTTACATGGAGAAATCTTTGTTCTCACAAAACTTGCAATATAAAAAAAAGTGTGGTGTGTGTGTGTGTGTGTGTGTGTGTGTGTGTGTGTGTGTGTGTGTGTATGTAGAGAAAGAAAGAAAGAGAAGAATTAGATGTTCATAACGAAGGACAATGAACCACAACAATTGCGAGGTTAAACCATAGTCCTGGAAGGATCCATAATGAACCCTTAGTGTTTTAATAGTGATAAGTGATACAGGAAAAAAGATATGATGATGTATTAACTTTTAATTTAAGAAATAGAATTGAGAGTGAATCAAAAGGATACTTATTTTATTTACTTTTGGCTATAAATATGGTTTGTTTTATTTTCTTTGCTTTTTAAAATATTTCTTTGTTTCTTAGATTAGAAGCAATTTGATCAATAGTAAATGGAAGGTTTATGGAGTCTTACATTTTATTTTTTGCTATTTGGAGTTTAAACAGGAATTTATGGTTTGTTTTTAGTTTTGTGAAGCATTAGACTAAAATTCTTCAACATTTTAATTCTAACCATTTAAAATTGATATGTATGTTGACTTATGTTACTTACAGGTGGTTGTGGGATAAGGATGTGCAAAATTTTGATGATAGTTGTATTCTTGTTAGTAAGTTACATTTAAATGCAAAATATTAGAATCTCATAATTTAGGTTTGAGGAAATACCAGTAACAATACCTTACATTTGCATATTGCATAACAGTTTTCACATCAGTCAATCAATAAACATTTATTAAATGCCTGCTATTAAATGCCTGTACTAAGTGCTGTGGATATAAAAAGAGACAAAAGACAACCCCTGTTTTTAAGGGCCTTGCAGTCTAATAGGGGTGACAATGTGCAAACAAATATATACAGAGCAAGCTATATATAGGATAAATAGGAAACATTTAGTAGATGGAAAATGCTAGAATTAAGTAGGGTTGGGAAAGGTTTCCTGTAAAAGACATGGGATCATATCATATCACTCAATCTGAACACTGACTCTGAGATAGAGGAGGTATTGTTATCAACATTATGCAGAAGAGGAAACTGAGGCTTAGAGAGATTTTTAACTTGCCTGAGTATGTATGTATGTATATATGTGTATATATATATAATATTTAAAGGAAAAAGCATTGTTTTAAATATCAAATTTGAACCGTTTAAGAATTGCCACCACTGTTAAGACTTATATGTGAGATAAAATAATCTTATTACCAGTATTTTGATTGTCATTTTAAGCATTTTAAATTATGTTTCTTATACAGTATCATGCTTAATGTTCAAGCTGGAAGGTCTTTAGTTACATTCAACATTTTTATCAGTGACTTAGATGAAGACGTAATTGGCATTTATGCATGACATAAAGTTGGAAGGAGTGGCCAATATATTGAATGACAGAATCAGCGTCCAGAAAGATTTTGACATGCCGAGTCTGATGGGAGAAAACTCTGTGTGTGTGTGTGTGTGTGTGTGTGTGTGTGTGAGTGTTTACATGTGTATGCATCTGTCTGTCCCTAGCAATAAAATTGTTGACTTCTGATGTTTATATTTAAATGCACAAAATATTTCTAATGAGATGAAATAAAGCAGTGCCCTATAAGCAGTGTAGAGCAGTGGGAAAAATTCTGACCTTTGATTTAGAAAAACTGGGACTAGATTGTACTTTTGGCACTCAGTACCTGTATGGCCTTGGGCAAATCTCTTAAGCTCTCCAGATCTCAGTTTCCTAGCTTTAAAATGAGGAGATGGACTTGAAGACCTCTGAGGTCCCTTCTAGGTCTAGATGTGTGATCTTGTGACAATCAGTGTGGGTAGCTATAGTAACAAGGCAACAAGATGCAGTCAGTCCTCATTGTCTGAGTCATCCAGATGGGCTCCCAGACTGACTCCCTTTCTGGGGCTACTTTTCTAGACTAGGTGTTTGTGGTACAAAGGAGTAAGGAGGAGGTGTAATGTTTTGGTTCCTCTGAGGACTTTAATTACAATCACTTGGGCATGGTCTAACATACAATACACCCTAGATTTTTGAAAGAGCAGATTCCACAGGGTTCAAAGAGAGGATAGGTAGGATCTAGTGGCCTAAAATTCTACAGAGAAGAGCAGCCCATAAAGAATAGGAAGAATGAAACTTTGAAATAACAACAATTTGTATGGAAAAGAGACCAATGTCAATGAACAGGGACCTCACCAAAATATCTCAGATTGAAGGTAACAGAAGATGTATTAAAAAATCTGATATATTGCTGTAAGAATATAATCAAGGATTCCAAAAGCATGCTGAAGTTCAAAATTCAATGAGGGCTTTGGAAGCTGATGGCAGCAAAAAGTATTTTTCAATTTTTGTTGTTCTGGACATGTAATTTCATTAGTATAAGGAACTGAATTCAGTGAGTAAACTCCTACCAATGCAGATTAAACCTATCTTTTAACTTTAAAGTCTTTGTTGCCCTGGAGGTGCTAAGAAATGGTGACTGGCCCAGGTTCACACAGAGGTTATGTGTCAGGGACAGAACTTGAACCCAGTTCTTGTCTCCAAGTCATCTTTTAAAGCTATTTTGGGGAAAAGATAGGATGGGAGTGCAGTTTTTTCCTAAGGAATGATGATGATAATGAATAGTGGAGAAAAGGTGGAACTATACAACTGTAGTTTTGCTTCTTTTTTACTCTGTCAAAGGAAATAATCTTTGGAGAGAACAAAAATGTTTAGTAAAAAGTTGAAAGTCATGATAAGTAAGGAACCAGAAAGAGAATACTAAGTAAGCTGTCTTCAGTAAGTTTTCCCCTTGGCCCACGCAGACTCCATCCCAGTGTCCTGATGGGTGAGATGGCTGAGCCACTGTCAGCCATTTTTCAAAGATCATGAAGAATGAGATAGAATACCAAAGAAATGAATTAGGGTAAATGTCCTAGTCTTCAAAAAAAAAAAGGGAAGAGAATGGAAGCTACAAAGTATAGCCCAATAAACTTGACTTTAATTCCTGGTAAAACTGCAGAATGTATCATTCTAAGTATGGTTTGCAGATATGTAGGAAAGGAGATAGGGACCACAAACGTGTCATCTAGAGCAGGGCATATTAGGCTGTCCTTATTTTCTTTTTAGATCGGATTGCTGTACTGATGGATCAGGGGAATGTTGTAGACATAGTTTATGTTGGTTTTAGGAAAGCAGTTTACAAAGTCATGCTCATTTTGTAGGTGAGAGAGATGTCAGTTAGATGCTAGTACAATTTAAGTAGGTACTGAGCTGCTTGAACAGCTGAGACTAAAGAATAGTCATTAATGAATTGGTATCAATGTGTGGGGAACTCTCTAGTGGAATGCTCTCGGGAGCTGTCCTTGGCTTTGTGCTGTTTTTTTTATTATTATTATATATTTTTTATTATTGTATTTTTATTAGTTGATTTGGATGAAGGCATAGAAGGCATGCTTGTCAAATTTACAGTTGATAAAAGGCTAGAAGGGAAAGCCAATGTGTTGGATTACAGAGTCAGGATGCAAAAAAATATTGATAGATTAAAATGATTTACTTAGCCTAATAATGATAAATGTAATAGGACTAAAGGCAAACTTCTGCAGTTGTGTTCAGAAATGAATCAACTTCTCTAGTATAACAGGGAAGGCATAACTAGGACAAGTTTATGTGAAAAAGAAATGGGGGTTTTAGTGGATGGTGAAGATTGGAGTCAGCAGTGTAATTTTACAGCCAAAAAAGTCAGTGACATCTTAGACTGCTTTAAGAGAGAGGCATAGTGTCCAAGTTCTCTTGATATTCCCTGATCAAGTCACATACAGGGTGTTGTGTTCAGATTAGAGAATCACATTTTGGGAAGGATGGGTTTGACTAGAGTGTGTTTTGAAGAGGGTGACTAGAAATTGAAGGGCCTTGAGACTATTCCATATTCTGGACTGGTGAAGGAACTAGAGAGTACTTGAGGGTGAAAGACAAGGTAGCTTAACAGCCTTCAAGTATTCTTGTTCTATTTGGGGAAGGAGAAAGGGGAAGTGAATAAGTCATTTATATGGCACTTACTATGTGCCAGACACTGTACTAAATGCTTTACAGATATCTCATTTGATCTCACCCCAAGTTTGTGAAAGTAGCTGTTGTTATTATCCCCATTTTGTAGTTGAGGAAACTGAGGCAAGCAGGGGTTTAGTGACTTGTCTAAGGTCACCTAGCTAGTGAGTTTCTAAGGATTTGGACTCAGGTTTTCTTGACTCTATTCCCAGTGTCTTATCCATTGTACCACCTCGCTGAGGAAAGAACTAGCAACTAGAGCCAGTGGGTAAAAGTAGAGAAGTTTTAAAAAATTTGAGTTTATTCAAAAGTCTCCTTAAATCAAGTAAAGCCATTCTGAAGAAGAATGGGCTGCTTTTGGGGTCAATGGGTTCCTCCTCACCAAAGGTCTTCCAGTGAAGACTGGTTGATTGAGGGTGGATATCATAGCAGAATTATTATTTGTTAATGGAATTTTAGCTAGATGGACCCTGAGATCCCTTTCAGTTCTGAGATTCTGCAGTGCTATAATAATGATACATGTGAAGTCTTATGGTGTCAAAAGCCTCACAGCAGTTTATGTGAAAAAGACCCTAGGGCCTTTAGTTGACTTACAGCTTAATATGAGAATATTGGTCACAGTTTAGTTGCCAAAAAGCTAATGTAAACTTCCTTTATGAAAATATCTGGCATTTACATAGCACTTTAAGGTTTGCAAAATGATTTATATGTCTTATTTCATTTGATGCTCACTGTGAGGTAGGTGCTATTATTGTTCCCATTTTAAATGTAAGGAAACTGAGAGTCTAAGAAAGCGTAAATGGCTTGCCTATTTAACTAGTAAGTGTCTGAATCAGGATTTGAACAAAGGTCTTTTAAACTCCAAGCCCCAGACTCTGCTGCCAGCTGCCTCACTGTGCTTCTAGAACTAGAGCATCAGGACAAAGGGTGGTAGACCTGCTGAAGACTTGAGGCTAGTCAGGTCCCAGTGGTTCTGAGCACCATATTTTGGGAAGCTCATGGACAAACAAGGGCATTTCAGTTGGCCTCTAAGGGATCCTGGGGATACTGAGTATTGTGTAACATGCAGAATGGTTTAAAGAACTTGAAATATTTAGGCTCGAGAAAGCTTAGAGGGAACATAGTCACTGGCTTCAAATATTTAAAGGTCTATTCTGTGAAAGGAAAATTTGACTTTTTCTGTGTGTCTTGAGAGAGAACAGCACTAATGGCTAAAATTTACAGGGAGACATATTTCAGCTCAACCTGAGGAAAAGCTTCTTTATAATTAATGCTATACAAAAATGGACTGTCACATGAAACAGTCACTCTCTCAATACAAATTAATAGTTGTGAAGGTTATTCAAGAGGTAGTCATACTTTGAATAGTAGTTGGCTGAGATTACCTTTAAGGTGGTTATCTAACTTTAAGGTTCTATGAGTGTTGCTGATGTTTTAACTTTCCTTATTTGTTTTATCAGAATTTTATCAAAATGCAATTTAAAAATGATTTTTATTGGGGCGTCTAGGTGGCACAGTGAGTAAAGTGCTGGCCCCAGAGGCAGGAGGACCTGAGTTCGATTCCAACCTCAGACACTTCACACACACACACACACACACACACACACACACACTCACTCTCTCTCTCTCTCTCTCTCTCTGTCTCTCTGTCTCTGTCTGTCTCTCTGTCTCTGTCTGTCTCTGTCTCTCTCTCTCTGTCTCTCTCTCTCTCTCTGTCTCTGTCTCTGTCTGTCTCTCTGTCTTTCTCTCTCTCTCTCTCTCTCTCTCT
>NW_027187372.1:27708530-27725470 GCF_028583685.1 Petaurus breviceps papuanus
GAATGTGTCTCTCTCTCTCTCTCTCTCTCTCTCTCTCTCTCTCTCTCTCTCTCTCTCTCCCCAGGCAAGTTACTTAACCCCAATTGCCCTCCAAAAGGCAAAAAAAAAAAAGGATTTTTATTACATTTCAGAGATAGTTCTTTCCTCAGTGGAACATTGATACATATTTGTAATAGAAAATAATAGAAAGCCCAAGTTGATCTTTTCAGTTTGAAATTCATCTGGAAGCCCTGTTAAGCATCTCAGATTCAGCATACTCAAAACAACTCTTTCTCAGACATAACCTATTTTTATTGACGGAAGCACCAGTCCTTCCAGGTATCCAAATTTGTAACTTTGGAGTAGTTTTTGACTCTTTCTTCTTCATCCCTTCTTTCCCCCATGTTCAATTAATTGCAAAGGTTTGTTGATTCTGTCTTTACTCATCTTTCAAATCCCTGTTCACCTGATGACCACCCCAGTTCAAGGTCTTATCAACTCTTACCTGGACAGTAGCCTTCCAAATGAACTCCCAAGCCTCCCCTCCTTTCCAGCCTATCATCTTCACTGCCACAAAAATTTGACTTTCCTAAAGTATGAGTCTTACCATATCATTCCCCTACTTAAGAACCTTTAGAAGTCCTCTATTGCCTTTAAGATAAGATACAAACTCTTCAGCTTAGCGTGTAAATCCCTTCACAATTTGGCATTTGGCACTGACCTACTTTTGTAGATTTATTTCCTACTGTTCCCTCCCCCCCCCCCCTCTGCCACACATACACCTTCATCCAAATTGGCCTACTTCCTGTTCCCCAAACTGCCGATTTCATCTCCCCTTGTCTCTTTGCATAAGCGGCTATCTTTGCCTTGAATGTGCTCACTCCTCACCTTCTGTTAATTTTCTACTATCTCTTACTACAAACCTTTCCTGAAGCTTCTAGAAGTGACAGCTCGCGCGCTCTCTCTCTCTCTCCTCAGAAGATCTAGTACCTACATATTGTATCCTAGGGTAGAACTGAAGTTCCTTTGGAACAGGGGATGTTTTTCCACTTTTGTCTTTGTTTTCTTGGTTGCTGCCAAAGTGATTTCCCTAAAACACAGGTCTGTCGACATCATCCCCTTATTCTATGACTCCTGATTCCCTCTTAGTTCTAGGATCAAATATAAAACCCTCTGTCATTTAAAATTCTTTACAACCTGACCCGTTCTCTTACCTTTCTAGTCTTTTTACACTTTGGTCCCTTCCTTGTACTTTATGATCTAGCAGCACTGGCCTTCTTGCTGTTCCCAACTCTTTGTTTCTGTCTTTTCTCTAGCTGTCCTCCATGCTTGGTATTCCACTATCCCCTTCACCTGCTCTCCCTCATCCCCTCCTGGATTCACAGGCTTCCTTTAAAATTCATCTCAAAACTTCCCAGTGCTGCACATCCCAACCTCCTTGCCCATTTACACTATCTCTGTGTGTGTGTATATATGTAATATACATATACACTTGTATGTATATATACACATACACACACATATGAACGTGAACTTCTTAAAGGCAGCCTAAGGACTTAATAAATGTTTATTGACTGATTGACCTGAACAATTCCTTGCACTTCATAGGCAAATACTAAATATTCATTGAAGTGAAGTAAATTTAACTGAATTATCTCACTAAAATAAACCATAGTGGAATGGTTTTGTTGTATTGAGTGGAAGATACCAGAAAATTAAATAGTTCTAAGTTCTAACTAGGAGCTCACTTATTTTGAGCAATATTTTTGTACAATGAAATTGTAGTTCTTTTAACTAGTTGGACACCATTTTGAGCTTTATTTTTCTTTATTTGAATTTCAAAGGAAAGAATTAAAAGAAAATAGAAATAATGAAAAGTGAAGATAAATTTGGTGTCTTTCAAAAAATCGCTATGTAAGAAAACAGGCAGAATTGATTCATAGGGTTTACCTCTTTGAAGGAGGGTAGAACTAGAGAAGAAAGACAGCTAGGTGTCAAAGTGGTTAGGGTTCCCAGCCTGCAGTTAGGAAGATTCATCTTCCTGAATTCAAATTTGGCCTCAGACACTTATTATCTGTGTGACCCTGAGCAAGTCACTTAACTGTGTTTGCCCTCAGTTCCTCATCTGTAAAATGAACCAGAGAAGAAAATGGCAAACCACTCTAGTATCCTTGCCAAGAAAACCCCAAATGGGGTCATGAAGAGTTGGACACAACTGAAAAATGATTGAAGAACAACAAAGAAAGAAGAGTGTCCATTCCTTAGTGTAACAGTGAGGTATGGGTAAGAATGGAAGAGACATTTGGAACACTCAAATGGAGACTGGATTGGCCTGCTATTGGCCGAACTTCAAGGCTCTGGAGAGGTCTGCCTTTCTGTTCACTGTGGATTTCAATTTCACAACAGGAATGTAGGTTTTATGAATTGTAGATTTTTTACATGAGAACATTGGGAAAAGGCTCACTCTTCACTTTGCTCCTGGACCACATTTTGCTAATCCTTTTTTCTCTCCTTTTGGATGGTTAGCATAACTTATATGATATGACTGTAAAATAATGAAATTATTTTTGTACAACATTTGGAAATAGTTCTATTATTTTATAGTCACTTCTCATTTCTTTCTTTCATGTGTTCAGATTGTCCTATTTGACATTTACATAACATCATCAAATGTGAACTTCGAAGAAAGTGACTTACTTTAAGGAACATTGAGTTGTGTGTTTGAATCAATGAGTTGAACTCCATAGCCCAGAGACATCTTACCAGCATGCGGTCCTAGGCAGTTTGTGAACACATTTCATGCTTTACCAGATACCATAGTATGGCAGTGTCAGAATTTTCAGGTAGCAATGTCCAATAAGCAGTTGTGATGCAGGACTAGAGTTCAGGAAAGAGAATTAGGAAAAAGAACCTTGGAATCCTTCTGTCTGGGAGGTAGCCCATCTCACTTTTGGATAGCTCTGATTGTTAGTAAGTTTTTCTTTATATCAAGTCCAAAGCTAGCTGCTTGTAACTTTCTCCTTAATTCTAATTGCTCCTTAATTGGTCCTAAATGTTAAAGCTCCTAATGCTTTCCAGTGCTGGCTTCACTTCTACTCCTTTCTCACTCCACCCCTCACCACTCCTCCACTGGTAGAGACAATTGTTCCCCATTGTTTCTTGCTCCCCATTACCATTTCCAGGTTCTTCCTCTGCCACTATCACTCAGTAACCTCTCTTTTTAGGTTCATTCACTCTATATCTGCTACCCAGTCAAAGTCTGATAGCTATTGTCTACTGATGTCCCTAACACTCCTTATTTCCTCAATGAGTTCAGAACCAGGCTTTATGTCCTCCTCAACTCCTATTCTCATAGTAGAAGACTTTACTGATACTCCCTCAAGCACCCTAATCTCACAGTTCCTCACCTTACACATTTCACATGACCTGTTCCTCCAGTCCACCTTAGGCACACACACACAAAAATGGTCATACCTTTGATTTTACATCAACCATAAATGCACCACTTCCATGTTTGTGGATTCTGAAATTCCCTCATTGGATCATAGTCTCTTGTCGCTCCACCTCTCCTCCTACCTTGCAACCTCAAACCCTATTCTTCATCCACATTGTGACCTCTAATCCTTCTACCCTTCAGTTCTTTTTTAGCCCTAGCTACATTTCTTTCTTCCCCATCTTGACCCCTTGGTGAATCAGTTCAACACTACATTTTTCTGGAGTCCCTTGCTCCCTTATCTAATATTTAATCTTGCCAGAGCAAGTCTCAGCCTTGTATCACTCCCACCATCCCTTGCCTTTCCTCCTATATACATGCTACTGAATGAAGCTGGAGAAAAGCATGAAACTGTGCTGATTGGGCCTACTACAAATTTGTTACATAATTTTAACTGGTCTTTCCCTGCTGCAAAGCAATCCTTTTCCACCTTCCTAATTAACTTACCATCCCACTCACCAAGGTGGCTCTTATAAGCCTTTTCCTTTCTCCTCAAACCTCCCATTTCCTCCTTTCCTCTACCTTCTGACTGAGAACCTTGCCTCATGTTTTGCTAAAGAAGTTTAATCCATTCAGTGAGAGCTTCCTCTTTTCTTCTCCTCATCTCCTATCTCCCAGATGCTCTCCGCCACTGTCTCCTTCACTTGTGTCTCACTAATGAGGTAGGTGGTCTTTCTCTTTGCCATTGAAAATCACTCTACATGCTTAAGTGATCTCATTCCATTCTATCTTCAAAGAAAGATTGCCCCTTCTATTGTCCCCGCTCTCTTGATTATCTTCAATTTCTCAAAGTTATCAACTGACTGCTTTGCTACTTACAAATGTGCTCTTTGTCTTCCCAGTGCGAAAACCTTCAGTTGGCCCATCCGTCTCTATTAGCTATTGTGCCATATCTCCCCTCCCTTTTGTGACAATTGTTTGAGAAGCCTGTTTACAATAGGTACCTCCTCTTCTTTCCTCTCACTTTCTTTTTAACTTATCATTCAACCAAACTTGTTTCCTCCAAATTACTCATCATCTTTTAATTGCAAATCTAATAGCCTTTCTCAGTCCTTACTTATCCTTCTTGCCCTTTGACATTGTTGATCACCCTTCTCCTTGATACTCTTTTCTCTCTAGGTTTTCATGACACTACTTTTTCCTAGTTCTAGTTGTCTGACAACTCCTCAGTCTCCTTTGCTGGCTCTTCATCCAGGTTACATCCATCAATTGTGTGTTTTCAACAGGGCACTCTCTCTTGATCCCTCTTCTCTTTAGCCTATCTCCTATTTTCCTTTGTGATCTCATCAGCTCCCATGGATTTAATTATCTGTGCTGATGATTCTCAGACCTACTTATGCAGCCCTTACCTCTCTGCTGACCTTCAGTCTCCCATCTCCAGCTGCCTATTGGATATCTTGAATTGTATGTTCCATAGACATCTTAAGGTCAATATCTTAAGGTCCAAAACTGAACTCATTATCTTTTCACCAAAATCTTTTCCCCTTCTTAACTTCTCTTGTACCATTGAGGGCATTTTCCTCCTCCTAATACCCCAGGCTTGCCACCTAGGTGTCATCCTTGACTCCTCACTCTCTTTCAACCCTCCCCACCCCCTTCATCAATTCTCAAAGCCTGTTGATTTTACCTTCACAACATTTCTCATATATATCTCCTTTTCTTGTCTGATGCTGCCATCACTCTGTTCAAGCCCTGGTCACCTCATGCCTGGACTATTACAATAGCCCATTGGTCTGCCTGCCACAAGTCTCTCCCCACTTCTATCTAACCTCCACTCAGCTGTTAAAGATCTTAAAATTTAGTTCTGACCCTGTTCTCCACCCCCACCTATTTAGTAAATTCCAGTGACTCCCTATCACTTCCAGCATGAAATATAAAATCCTCTATTTGGCATTCAAAGCCCTTCATAACCTTCTCCCTCCTCCCACTTCTAGTCTTCCCTCTCTTCCTCCCCCATCTCCACCAATGACCCACTGATGTTGGTTTCCTCATTGTTCCTTGCACAAGACACTCTATATCTTGATTCTGGGCATTTTCACTGAATGTCTCACGTAGCTGGAATGCTCTCCCTCTTGCTTTTCCTGACTTCCCTAAGTCCCAGCCAAAATCCCATCTTCTATAGGAAGTCTTTCTTGATCCTCCTTAATTCCAGTGCCTTGCCTCTTTATTTCTGTTCTATCCTTTGTGTATATGGTTTGTTCAAAGTTGTCTCCCTTCTTAGACTGTAAGCTCTTTGAGGGCAGGGATTGTATTTGCATCTCTAAGACTCAGTGCAGTACCTGGTACATCCATAGTATGTACTTGATGAATGTTTATTAACTGACTGCCATCTAAGGTCAAGGAGTGAAAATCTAATCCTTCTTTCATGTGACAGCCTTTTGTAAATACTTGAAGATAGCCCTGGTCTTCCCCGTAGTGAGAGACAGAGCTTCACTCTCCAGGTTAATCATTCTCAGCTCCTTTAATAGATTGTCATATATTATTAGCTATTCTGTTTTTGGCAGTAAAAGAAATCTAAGTTCCTTTTTAGATTCTTACCCTTAACCCCGGATGTTGCTGTGGGTTGGTTTTGAAGGTCTAAAGCCTGAGATATTAAGGCAGCACATATTCTTTCTAGAAACAAGAACAAGTCATAGAGACATAGGGTTCAGAGCTGGAACTGTCCTTAGAGACCATGTAGATCAGTCCTTTCATTTTTCATATGAGGAAACTAAGGTCAGGGTGGTGAAGAGACATGGTGGAGATCACAAGGCAGTCAGAGCTGGGGTTCACACTCAGTTTCTCTGACTGAAATCCTTGAATAATCACTTATTGGACACAGTGTTTTATAAAGGAGAGTTTTGGTCAGGTTTGGTTTGAACTCAAGGGTTTCTGAAATCCCTTATATTATTGTGATTCTATGAGAATTCATTGATTTTATTCTTCTCCTTCCAGACAAGATAGCACCTGAATAATTTCAGAGTCTTCTCTTTTGCTCATTATCTGGGGAAAAAAGAAATTCCTAGTGTGTCTTGGTAATGCTTTTAAGTGTTTTAAACCCTGTTAATGAGGAAGTTCTTCATAATGTGTTACCCAGAATTCCCTTTTGCAAGTTAATTTCATTCTCTTTTGTTCTGTCTTCAGCAGAAATGGAAAAAAAAGGTATTGACTGTCAGTTTTATAATTTCTGTTTAAGTATTCTATTTATGGATTTTATGTTTACTTCAAAATGAGTATTTGCCCTCAACCTTTCCTTTTCCAGATTAAATTGATAATGTTCCTTTAACCTGGTATAAAGCCAATGAACTTTTCTGAATTTCAAGTTTTCCAGCTAGGAAGGCTATGTTATAGATCTAAAATCTGGACACAGTTCTGACCAATGTTGAGTAGACTAGTAAGACTACTTTATAGCTGCTTTTTTATGCCTTAATACATGGTTTTTAATACTATGTTTAAGATACTCTGCTAGGTATTGGCTATTTCAAAGATGAAGTAAAACCATTCCAGTTCTCAAGAAGTTTATGTTTTAGTAGACAGAAAGAAACATGAACTTAAATAAGCAGAGTACAAATTAGAATGTGAATAAAATGGAAGATGTACAGTGCTATAAGACACAAGAGGAGGGAAGAGATCACTTCTAACTGGGTGAGAGATAGAGTGAATACACACAGAAAGAGAGCTGCACTTAAGACAACTTAGGGAAACCTTCAGAGAAAAAGCAGCACCTGAGCTGAGCCTGAAAGGAAGGGTAAGATTTCAGTAGGTAAAGATTGGGAGTTGTGGGGTTGTTGGGGTTGTGGAGTAAGTTGTGGCTACTTAGCACAGTCTTTAGTTTGGAGTAGCACCAGTTGGGTTAAATAATGCCTTTTGATTAATTGACTGTCCCTATAGGCTTAAGGCTCAGTAAGAAAGGGCAGAGTAACAAATGTTTGTTTATTCCTGGAATTGGATCTGGAAGAGACTTTAGAGATGTTATTTTTTTTAAAGGACAGGAAAGCTTGGGTTGTCTGACTCATACCCTAGATTTTGAGAGGGTAGGGTTCAGAGATCCCCGAGAAGGGGCTGGTAAGAACTTCATGGCCTTACAATCCATGAGGTCGTATTCTGAAGATAAATAAGATATCTTCAAGACTAAGATTTTAGCCATACAAATACAAATAATTCTGAAGAAAAAGGAGGGAGAAAATCCAGTTACATAGAAACCTTATCAGCCAACTTAGTGGGTTTTTTTTTCTACCTCCTATTTAACAGGTAGAAAGAAGGATAGATAACTGAGCAGGGAACAAGCCTTAGACCAACTGTTCACACCTGGTGATAAGGGGGCATGGTGAGAATGATGGCATCTTTTGAAAAACCTGCTGATGGGATCTCTGGGGTTATCCCCCCTCCTCTCTCTCTCTCTTTTTTTGTTGTTGTCATTGTCATTCTCTTGATAAACCCTTGTGAGAGAATAAAACTTCCAACATCACAGGTCTGCTGTCCACTGGAAGGGCCCAACTTTGATGGTACATGGGAAGAATGCTATTTTGACACAGTAGGGATAACTGCTCTCTGTCTTCCTACATGGATCACTACCCTGTCCCCTACCCTTGATTACTGTTAGTGTAAGTGTATATATATACCCCACTGCACCACTGGACTGCTCAGTCATTCCCACTCCTTTCTTCCCTTATATGGCCAATAAACCATTGAAGTGGTCGGTATTTCCAGGTGTCTCTCCTTCTTTTGGAATCTGAACCCATTAGCTAGTTTAGCCAGACCTGTAACTAAAGACTGATACAAAGGAGTGGTGATGTCCCGTACAAATAGTTTTAGGAGAGCTAATGATCAGAAGGAATTGGGGTTGGTGTTGAATGCTAATAGGGAAAAACAAAGTTTTTTAAAAAAGTTATTTAGGAGCAAGAAAAAGATCAGAAAAGGGGTGACATTCGAAGATGATAACACTAGTATGGTAATCAATGACAGAGTAGGACTGAATTCTTGTTTTTGCTTCTGTTGTCTCTACTAAAGAGAACTATCCTGGAAGTATAGAAGAAAATGGCTAAGTCAAAGTTGAAAGTCAAAATAAATTTAGATGGTAAGGGAGTACATAACTTCTCAGTGAGCTCAGGTGAATTAATATCACCCTAGGTTACCGTGAGAACTAGTGATAGTGATTGCTGAGCTTCTGAAAAGCCAGGGAGGATAATATTGATGCTGTATGACTGGAGTGGGCAAATGTCCTAAGTTTATAAAAAATGGAAAACAGATTTTTTTTTAAACAAACCGGTGAGTTTGACCCCATTACCTTGTATTTATTTTTTATGTGCTTATATATTTACATGTTCTCCTCAGATACAACTGGGATTTTTTGAGTGGTTTCATTTTTGTCATTATATCTTGAGAGACCAGCACATTTCCGAGCAAATAATATGTGCTAAATGAATGCTTTTTGTTTGATTGATTTATAAAGGGGGAGATATATAAAGGAGAAATTTAAAAAAAATAGAGAAGATGCACGATGGGGGGTAGGAGGGAATGACACGCTAGTGGGAGCTCTTGAGTGATATCAGAAGAAAATACCTCTCCCTTTCCCTCTTCCCCTTTCTCTTCTTTCCCCTACCCTGCCAGACCCTCAGGGTTGCCTAGAGCCCTGAGGGGAGAATCAGTCATCTTCTCAGGACCAATCTAGCAGTACCAATTGAAGGTTGAGAGAGTAACTCCAGGGCTGCATTGGCAAACTCCACTATGGTATTTCAGGCAGAGCCTTCTTTGCAGACATTTTAAAAAGTGGAAATCCAAGATGAAGTACCAAATGGTGTTAGGGACATTTATCTCAGAGTTATTTTAAGCCAGATGTCATAACAGACACTTCTTTGTCTCTTTAGATGCCTTTGTCCCTTTCCTCTTCTTGTATTAGGGAGGTCTGAGGTTGGCATGTAGAAATACACTTGCTAAGCACAGAACTTGTGTTGAGATGAACTTTACCTGGCAAGTATGAGGGATGAGGGCTGAGGGACCAATGCTGAAGCTAAGTGTTACTGGATCTCTGCTGATATCCTTTTATGCTCTAGCTCTCCTGGCAAGAACGAATTTAAGAGGTATTTCCTCAAGGCTTGATGATATGGACAAAAATTAGACAAGAAGCAACAGTAGTAAAATATACTACTTTTTATCAGCCAGCAGTGTGAATGGTAATGTCTTTGCACTGGCCTTGGTCTCTTCCCCCTTGACTAGAGGGGCATCAGTAGCACCCGGTAGGATTGGATTGGTATTCCTCAAACAGAAGCAACTTTCAGTCAAAAACCAAAACAAGTTTTTAGTCAAAAAGAATTTATTAAATGTTTACTATGTGCTAGGCATTGTAATATAGAGAAAGGCTAAAAATAATCCTGCCCTGAAGAAGCATATATTCTAGTGGAGGAGACAGTTTGACTGTAATATGTGAAGAGGAGAATATAATGTATAAATGTATATATATCATGTATAAAAACCCTGGAAAGATAGGTTAGAGACAGGTTTTTGAAGGACTTTAAATGCCCAACAAGAATTTGTATTTGATCCTAAACTTAATAGGGAGCCATTGACATTTATTGAGAAGGGCAGTCACATGGCCAGACTTCTGCTTACAAACATCACTTTGGCAGCTGTGTAGAATGGGGAATTAATTGACTGCAAGGGGACCCATTAGGGAGGTTATTGCAGTAATCCATTGGAGAAATGATGAAGGCTCAAACTAGAGTTGGGGCTGTGTGGAGATAAAGGGGTTGATGAGAGAGGTGTTATAATCCTAAAAAGCAATATGAGAAAATTATGCCTTGTAGGAAAGGTATGAATTGCTATATGAGGAATTCTGGGATTAAAATTTTTATTACTCTCACAGTGTTGATGTGGGACTCAAATAAGATAATATGTATAGCGCTTGTAAACCTAAGGTGCTGTTACTCTGAATCACTGGAACAAAGAATGCCAGGGAAGGTGGGTCACGAGGCATGGGGACAGAAGTAAAGTACAAGAAAACTGGAAAGGTAAGAAGAGACCAGGTTACTTGTCAAATAGAGGAGTTTACTTTTAATCTTGGAGATGAAAGAGGGTCACTGGAGCTCCTTGACTAAGGGGTGCCATAGTCAGACCTATGGTTCCTACTTTGGCAGTATTCCAGGTGAGAGATAATGAAGATATGAACTAGGATGGTGGTTGTGTGAATGGGGAGAAGTGGATATAAAAGAGACAAACAACAAGATTTGGCAACAGATGGGATCTGTGAGGTAAGTGAGAGCTCGGATGACACTGAGCTTGTGGACCTGGGTTCCTGTGAGGATGGTGGAGCCCTGAGCCAGTCATAGGGAAATTTGGGGAGAAATATGATGAGTTCTGTTTTGGATATATTGAGTTTGAGATGCCCAGTTTGAGTTTTCCAAAATGTAGTTGATGATGTATGACTCTAGCCCAGGAAGGAGACAGTGGTTGGGTTTCGATATACTCAGGTTGGGAATCGGCATAGAGATAATTGAACCCGTGTTTCAGGAGTGGGCCTGATGTCTGTCCCCATTAGTTTAGATTCGATATTGAGAAGAAATGAAACATATATAGGTCATTCAATATTTAACAAAAAGGATTTTCTTAGCTAGAGCATAAAAGGATATTAGCAGGGATTCAATAACACTTAGCTTTAGTGTTGGTCCCTCTCTTGTGAAAATTTGCTGGTCTCTGGGGTATGGTGATTTATATGGCCTTGAAACACGCATCAAGTCTGAGAGGCCTGGACTCTAGGTCGGTGGGCCTTTTTTTTCCCTCCTTAGATGACCAGGAAGCTGTGTCAAAGGAAGCCGAGGCCAGTCAGGTCTGGGCAACATCTTTTCTTTTTAGAGAAAGCTAATCCTTGTTGAGGAAGGAATGGAGGTGGGAGAAAGGAAAGGCATGGGCCTCACCAGTTTTGTGGAGAAGCTTTTGTAGATATCAATCTTATCACACCATGGAAGTTGATGAGATCACCAAGGGACATATGATAGAAAGAAAAGAGGACTCAGAACAGAGCCTTGGAGAACATCTGTGGTTAGTGGGCATGACATGGATAATGGTCCAGCAAAGGATACTGATGAATGGTCAGAAAGATATGAGAAAATACAGTGTCACAAAAACCTAGAGAGAAGAGAGTGTCCAGAAGAAGAAGGTGATCACCTGTGTAAGAGTCTACAGAGAGGTCAAGAAAGAAGAGGATTCAGGAAAGGCCATTAGATTTGGCAAGTAGGAGATCACTGATAACTTTGGAAAGAATAATTTTGGTTAAATTATGTCGGAGGCTTGATTGCCAAAGGATTTAGAAGAGATGGTGAAAAGAAAAAGTGGAAAAAAAAACTCTAAACGAGGGTTCAGAATCATAATAAGCCTTGGGCACACAAAGCTAATGGTGGTGGTGGTGGTGGTGGTGGTGGTGGTGGTGGTGGTGGTGGTGTTGTGTGTGTGTGTGTGTGTGTGTGTGTGTGTGTGTGTGTGTGTGTGTGTGCTGGGCAGACAGCAGTTTTATATTTTTGCCTTGGTAAATTAACAAAAGTACCTCATTGTTACAACAAAAAAATGCTACTACAATTATTTTTGGTGTTTGTGTGAACCTTTTGTTCTGTCCTTGACCTCCTATAGGCATATGCCTAGCAATGGACTCTTTTGGTCAAAGGGTATGACATTTTAGCCACACCTTTTTGTTAGCATAATTTTCCAAATAGCTTTCTTGAATGGTTGGAATAATTTAGTCCCATCAATAATATAATTTATCAGGTCTGTCTGTCCACATTAACTTCAACATTGTCTCTGACCATTTTTTAAAAATCACCTTTGCCATTTTTGGGGGAGTGAAGTGAAATATGAGATTTGTTTTAATTAGTATTTTTCTAGGTAGGGATTTGGAGAAGTTTTAATAGTTATTTGTAATTTTTCTTTTGAGAGCCGTTTGTTCATATTCTTTGGTCATTTATCTGTTGGAAAATGACTTATGAACTTGTTTTTTTATTTACCTATGTATTTTGAATATCAGACCATTATCTAGAGATATTTAATTCAAATATTTTCCCACCAATAGGCAATTTCCCTTTGTGCCCTTATATAGATTTTTATTTTTGCAAAAGCTTTTTAATTTCATGTAATCAAAATTAACTAATTTATTTCTGTGATCATGTCTTGTTTGATTAAGAACTCTTCCCCTATAATGTGAAGGCTCTGAAAGATATTTGATCTGATGCTCTTTTAATTTTTTTTGTTATAAACCTTAATATGCAGGTTATGTGTCCATTCTGAATTTATTATGGTATATGGTTTAAGATGTTGGTCTAAAACTATTTTTTCTCAAGCTGCTTCCTAATTTCCCAACAGTTCTTTTTAAGCACTGAGTTCTTTCTCCAGTAATTTGTGTTCTCGGTTTTATTGAATACTCAATTATTGAGTTCAGTTGTTTCTTATTTTTTCTTACCTACTCTGTTCCACTGTTGTATTTTTCTATTTTTTTAAAACAAGAATTACAAAGTTTTGATTATTACTGGTTTATGGCATAATTTGGGACCCAGAAGTAAAAGTGTCCATTTAGTCCTACTTTGAAAAAGAATGAATTCTATTTAGATTTTAAACTTTTTGTTCTTCTAAGGAATTTTTCTTTAGATTGATAAGACATCCCTTTGGTAATTTGTTTAGGATAGCACTAAATTACTAGGTTATTTTAGGTAATATCATCATTTTTATTTTTATTTTACTGGTGAGACCTGTAGCAGCAAGTACCCCAAGCGTCCTCAGGGTTTGCTGCCAGCACAGGTTCTTGGATCTGCATTGATAAAGGAAAGCAACTCAAAATGGGTTAACAAGCTTACTTTAATCAGTCAGACCATATATCGTTTACCTTGTTCAGGGGAAAAAGGTCAGCACCCTGAACTTCAAAGTATACAGGCAGAATTATCAAGACAGAAACAGATCAAGTAGACAGATTTCCAAACTGTCCAACCATTACATCCGTACCTAGTCAACATCTGGGTTTCCACATCTGGGTTTTTCCAAGGGGGGGGGGGGGGGCTCCAGACAACGGCTTCCCAGAATCCATATCAAATCACAGAACACTTCTCAAAGTGAGCCCCCAAACAAAGCTACACATCAGGGCTTATATAGCCTTCTCCTGGCTCAGACAATGTAACAACCATATTGACCGCACTGGCCAATCAAAAAGTATCTACTTTAGCCTCCCACCCCAGGTTTCAGGTGCACTTTGGCCTAGGGGCAGGGAAGATCTTCCAAATTTGCATTCCCATTACAGGACCCAACAATGAGCAATAGGTTTTTCTTCAATTATTTGTCATTCTTTATTTCTTTAAAGAATATTTTGTAATTACAGTTTTATAAACCTTGAATGTACCTTGGTATACCACTAAGTTTAAACTTTTGAATTGTATGAACTAATTTATGTAACTTTTTAGAAACATGTTTGTTTTGCATCTTTTAAAATACATTTATTGTATAACATTGTACATTGTGATTATTTCTATGTGTGTCTTATCCTTCTGTTAGACTCAGTAAACTCCATGGTAGAAACATGTCTTATCTCCACTTGGCCTTTCCCCCAGTGACTAGCTAGCACAAGACTCAGCTCACAGTAAGTGCTTAATAAGTATTTGTTGAATGAAAAGAATGAATCCATAAAGCAAAACTTAAATTTTTTTCTGCTTCTACAATCTTAAGATCATGAATATCTTTACATTTTTAGCATCTGAGTTAGGAAGAAAAAAAGTAAGGTTTGAATTTAGAGTCTTTTATTCTTTTATATAGCAAAAAACAGTCAGCTAGCAAAAATTAGGATCATACTGTACCAGCAGTGGTTACATGGGATAAATATAAGTATGTGACTGTTGAGAAATATTTCCCTTTTTGTGTTGTTTGGCTTATTTTTTTCCTTTGATACTGAAAATACAAGATGATCAAACATTTTAAGTTGCTACCTTCCAGTCTTTGGTATCACAGAAAGACTGATTTTACATAAATGTCCATGTTCTTATAGGGAAGATTAATAATGCACGTTTATGTAGCACTTTAAGGTTTATAAATAACATTCCTCATAGCAGTATTGTGGAATAGGTGTTCAATAGGGACTGAACCTGTGATTTCATTGGTGTAGAGAAATTCCGGATAAGCAAGCTCCCTCTACCAAGACAGGCTGGCTCCTTCTCTGCAACTTAGTCTTTGCTCCCAGAGCACGTTGATTAAGTTGTCACTTGCCAAGTGTCAGAGGTGGGTCTTGAACCCATATCTTTCTGGCTCCAGGGCCAGTTCTCTATTCATTATACCACACTACCTTTCTACAGGAGACAGGTGGTACAGGTATTATCACCCCCATTTTATGAATAAAGACATTGCAACTCAAAGAGGTTACACATAGTTAAGTGGAGAGTGTACTGCAGGCAGAATAATTTGGAAAAAATCTCTTTCTCTCCCTAGTTCTTCATCTCTTTTATTTCTAGGGATGCTTGTTTTAATTCAAATATTTATCGAGTACTTCTGTGCAAGGCAGTGTACATGGCATTTTGAGGGATACAAGGATAAGAAAGGCATAGACCCTGCTCTCTAGGAGTTTACAGGGTAGTAGAGATGGTTAATAAGTACAAAAATAGCCATAATACAAGCCCTATATTTGGAGGACAGGTGATGGAAGTGACATTTTGAAAGTCAGTAATCTGTGATATTAAGGGAGACTATATCTAGCAAACTAGATGATGATAATCCCACAGAAATTGGATCTCAGTGGGTTTTTTTGGGGGGGGGGGTTTAGAGTTAGCTTAGTAAAGGATTTCTAGGCAAATTGCAAAGAACGCTGTTAAGTAGTATTTTGAGATTCCAACTATTTGTTCAGACCACTCCTTATTTCCCTTTTCTTTGCAGATTTGCAAAGTTTAAACTAGGCATTGTGGTATAGTAGTCTAGCACTGACTTGGAGAGTCGGAAAGACCTGGGTTCCAAGCCTTAACCCTTATCCTTATCAGCTGTGTAGCTTTGGGCAAGGGACTTAACTTTAATGAATATCAGTTTACTCATTTGTAAAAGGCAGATAATATTTGTACTACCTCATTTAGGTTGTATGTTTATGAACTCTAAAGTAGATGTGAGCCATTTTAATAACCTAACATAAATGATCATAACTACAAATAAATTCTCCTGTTTTAAAAATGCTTTTTCTGTTTTTAACTTTTTTTTTTCTAACCCTTATAGCCCCTTTCTTCTTTTCTCCCTCTTTTCCCCCTTTCATTCAAGCACTCAGATGAATTTTGTGAAGTGACCAAGGTGGTCTCAAGCGGGAGACAATAAACTATAATGGAAACAGCATTAAACTTGGAGTCAGAAAGCTTGGGTTGAGTCCTGGCTCTGCCATTCATGAGTGACCACGAGCAAGTCATTTAACTTCTCACTTTTCTTCATCCTAAAAATGGGGAAGGGAATGGTTGGAACTAGATTATTTCTTTAAAAAAAATTTTATTAGTGTTTTTGTTTTCACATCACCTTCATTTCTGAGTGTTCTTCCCCAACCCTGTCAGCAAGCTATCCTTTATAACTAGGAATAAAAAAGAATGAGTACAAAAAATAGTTCACCAAAATTAACTAAAACATCAACTGAATCTGATGATAAATGCAGTGTGATTTCACACCTCATAGTATTCCTCACTTCTCCCCCTCCTAAAGAAAGGAGGAGAGGATATATTTTTTTGTTATCTCTTTAGGATAAGGCTCTGCCATTTTTATTACACAGCATTCTGTTTTGTAATTTTCTTTCCTTTCCATTGTTGTAGTTATTGTGTACATTGCTTTCCTAGTTCTACTTACTTTAGTGTCCATAAGGCTCAATGATTTTCTCAGATGTCTTCCAGTTCTGACATTAAGTGACCATATAATAGGTGGGAAGATTTCAGGTAACATGGAATAAGCCTCATACTAAGTTGATCTACCTACAGAATTTATCAATAGCATATATATATGTACACACACATTTATACGTGTGTGTGTGTGTGTGTGTGTGTGAGAGAGAGAGAGACAGACAGAGAGACCACAAGAGAGTGCTGTTTCTGATTTATTGGATAGAGTACCCCTGCCATCCTTATTTCAACTTGAGGTTGTTTTGGAAGAGCGAAGCAGTGTGCGCTTGGTAAGCCTTGGTAACAAGTTTGATCCAATTACACCATTTCATTTGGTACTGTTTCTAGATGTTAAGGCCCTGGAGGAGGTTTATACTGAGGCAGACAAAGTGGTACTGTGTTTCCCTGTTAATAAGACACTGTCTTATTATTTTTTTTTGGACAGAAAAACACCATAGGGCTTATTTTCAGGGGAGGGCTTATTTTAATGAACATTGACAGCAATTTTAATAAACAGGTAAATGTGAACAAAAAAATGTACCTTTATTCAATAAGCAAATCACTGGGGAAGAACAGGATGACACGCTCACTGCTGCAGGTCTGATTGGATGCAGCTCGGAGTGTGGCGTGCGTTTCAC
>NW_027187372.1:27725570-27757903 GCF_028583685.1 Petaurus breviceps papuanus
CAGGGGATCACCTTCACTACAGTAGCAATCTCAATAGGGCTTATTTTCGGGGGAGGGCTTATTTTAGAGGAATCTTACACAGTAAGGGGAGGGCTTATTTTCGGGATAGGTCTTATTATCGGGGAAACACGGTATCTTAATCTAGGGTGAACAAATCTAAACACAAGGATTGGTAGAATTCCTTTGGAGGCAGATCTTGCCCACTCCTGGAAGTTTCTCAGTCACTCCATCTGTTTCTATTTTCATTGTTCTTTCCCCTCCTCCATCTCTATCTCATCTCCTTTGGGTGAAGTAACTATTCTAATTGGCATTCATCAACTCCGTGGTTCATAAATGTAAGTGGTCTTCCCACTTTAAGTCCTCTAGTACTTATTGTCTGTACTACTTATCATGTCCTTAGAATCTCAGAGTTAGAAGGGACCTCAGATGGTGATTTAGTTCATTCTGTACCTGAATAATATTAGCGATAAAAGCATACATTTAGATGGCAGTAGGAATCCCTTCTACAGCACCAAATGGTTATCAACTTCTGATTGAAGCTTTCTAGAGAGAGTGAATTTATTCCTTCTAGGGATAGCCCATTACAGAACTGGACAGATGGCTCTGATTGTTAGGGACACTTTCATCATAGCTGGTAGAAATCTGCTTCTTTTGCTTCCTGCTCTGTTTATATCCTTTGCATTGTGTTATTTTGTATCTTCATCTTCTATATCATATTATAAACGGGGAGCTAGGACTGAGCCTCATTCACTTGTGAGCCCCGACAACTGCATACGAAGTGGCTTGTACTTAAGTGGTGGCTGAGTAGACAGAACTCCGAACCAGTCAGAAGATCTAGTTCTGTACTTGATGGCAGCTACTGTAACCTGCCTGGTTACAGTATATATATATATATATATAAAGACTGATATATATATATAGATAGATATATATGTATCTATCTATCTATCTATATACACACACAAAGACTGATAAGTCTTTAGACTCTTGGAGCCTCAGTTTCCTCATGTCTAATGGGTTTGATAATACTTGTACTACTTCTCTCACAAGATTGTTGTGAGGATCCAATGAGATAATAGATATTAAAATACTTTGTGATGGTGAAACATTATCCCAGTGTACAAGACTATATAGCAGGTGTTCAGTAGCAACATACATTTTGTTGAATGAATATTAATTTTAAGAAAAAAGTACTTTGAAGTATTTTTTTGGAGATAAGCATTAGATTCAAGGTAGCATTACAAAATATATTTGGTTTTTGACTAAGGTTCTTCCCTCCTCTTTCTTATTTCTTCAAAACTAGTTCTAATCTGATAAAGTTTCTGTGAAGAAGTGACCATCTCAGAAACTCGAGCTAAGGAACAAAAAGTCCGGAGTGGTATTTATACTTCACAGATGAGCAAAGATGAAATTCTCCCATGTCTGTGTAAAGGTTGAAGGGATTAATAAGTGAAAAAGTATTCTGGAAAGCAGAGCTGAGTTATTCCACTGTAGCTCTCACCAAGGTTGCCTTTATGTGGAACAATGATGTATGTTGCGTAAGGAAAGAATGGTGGCAAAAGTGTAGGTGACCACTCTCCTTGATATTTTAGTGATAAGAAGAAGGTATTTTTAGTTTAATATCTATTTGTGATTATCCCAGGCTTCTTTTATATAGACATGCATTTTTCTTCTTTGATTTCTGATTCTCATTTGTGATTTTTCATTAGTTGTCTTTCAGCTTGCTGCATAGTATGAGATATTAGGGGTTGTATGGCATGCTCTTTTACTTTTAAAGAATAAGAAATCTAGAAAGAGAGAGAACCAGGATATAAGATATGACAGTATTTTAAGTTTTAGATCCTTGGCCCCAGAGAATATGGGTTGATGAGCACTCCAGTTATGAATAGTTTTCTTCCAGTGTTGAAGATTTTTACAGAATCCTTGAAGCTTGCTCTGTCACAAGTATTATAGGTTTTAAAGTAGCAAACTGTACTGCCACAAATGATAGAATTAGGTTGGAATTTAAATGATTCAATTTAAAATAAGCTAAGTTTAAGTATAGACAATGGGTTTACATGTAACATTTACCTTATACATAAGGACCAATGCTTTACTAAGTCATACAATACCAATTCCTTTTCTCTGCCCACCCCTGTTACTTAGTGTTCAAGGAATAAATGAGCTCAATCTTCTTTACCATTTGTCTGGCATAAATTATTATCTCGGTGGATTACTTTCTGAAAAGATGAAGAAAAGACTTAGAACTTTTCAATAGATCATAAATATTAAATAATATGATAATGGATAGGACTAGAGTCAGATGGGACTTGTTTTCTGTCCCTAAACTTGGTGCTTGTCCATCTTTTTGGTGCAAGGATAATAATCAAATACTCATTGAGTTCCTATTATTTGTTAGGTACAGATAATACAAAGAGCTCAAAGACATAGCCCCTGTGCCCAGGGATCTTGCAGTCTACCTAGTGTCACATGATACATATATACGTGGACAAATTACTAATAATATAAATGCTGAATGAATAGAATATATAGTAAAAGAATTCTGAAATGGAAGGGAGAGAACAATCCTTTCATTAGAGAGAAGATAGGAATTAGGAAGGGATTAATAAAAGAAATAGGATCTGAGTTGACCTTGAAAGATGTGTAGGATTTAGCTGATGGAAAGGAAAAGTATATTTTGGGGAGAAGGCTCAGCATGGCTGATTGACATAGAACATTAAGGTTTGCTGAGTACTTTCTTCATAACCCCAGGAGGTAGTACAAGTATTATTATCTCCATTTTGCAGATGAGGAAACAGAGGTTCTGAAGGGTTAAATACTTGCCTCTAGGCCTACAGACATTAAATGTCTAAGGCAAGATTTGAATCCAAGGCTCCTGACTCTTAAGTCCAGCATACTTTCTGCCAAGCCATACCAAGTAATGACTCAGTAAGACTGTAAATATTGTTCATGTTGTAGAGATAAGGGTGGTAGGGTTGGGGCAAGTTTGTGTGGGGCCCTGAATGATAGGCTGAAGAATTTGGACTTTATTTGATGGGCATTTAGGAGGCACTAAACATTTTTGAGAATGATGAAAATGTTCTTTTCAAAAGAAATCTACTTGGGGTGATTAGGTGGTACAGTGAGTAGAGCATCAGCCCTGGAGTCAGGAGGACCTGAGTTCAAATATGACCTCAGACACTTAACACAAAAAACTAGCCATGTGACCTTGGGCAAGTCACTTAATTCCAATTGCCCTCCCCAAAAAAGCAAAAAAAAAAAAAAAAGAAATCTACTGGAAGTGTACTGGATAGATTGAAGGGAAAAACATTTGTAGAAAGGGAACCAATGATTTACTTTTACAGTAAGCTAGGTATGAGGTAATGAGGGCCTGACCTAAGATGGTGACAGAATTTGAAAGGAAAGAATGGATGCTAGAGGAAGTATGAAGGAAGAGTCTCCAGGACTTGGTAACTTACTATGCAGAAGAAAAGTGAAGGGGGAGTCAAAGAAAACTCTGACTGGGAGAATGGGGATACCACAAATATATATGGAGACAGAGAAAGAATTGTTTTGGGGGTAGTTAATAAACTAGTTTGTTGAGTTTTAAGTGACAGATAGCCAAATGCAAGTGTCTGGCTCAGGCAGAACTCTAGTTTGGGACAAAAGTTGGAGCTTGAGGTATAGAATGGGTAGTCATTCACATTGATATCTGAATGCATGAGATCTCAAAGGAAGAGAAGAATGAAGGGTTGCGAACAGAACCTTAAGGAATGCCCACATTTAGGGAGAAGGAGGAAGACAAAGAGCAATGATTACGAAGCTAGGAGGACAGCCAGAGCAATATATCATTACTTGAACACTAAAAGTGGAAAACACTTTAAGCATGATAGGATAATTAACAGTATCAAATGCAGAGAATTTGGAAACACATCTCTAAAATATAAGAAAGAAAATCAAAACTCTTAAATGACAACAAAAAAAATCACCTCTTCATTTCACAGAAAGGTCTTGAATATAAATTTCTTTCTACTCTTTGCTGGTGAGGTAGTCTTAATTTTTTTTTTTTTTTTGCTTTTTTGGAGGGGAGAATGCAGGGCAATTGGGGTTAAGCGACTTGCCCAAGGTCACACAGCTACTAAGTGCTAAGTATCTGAGGCCAGATTTGAACTCAGGTCCTTCTGACTCCAGGCCTGGTGCTCTATTCATTGTACCACCTAGCTGCCTCTAGCCCTGTCTTTTGAAAAAGAGGAGCCTTAAAAGGAAAATTATAAATGCTGGAGAGGATGTGTAAAAATTGGAATACTGATGCATTGTTGGTAGAGTTGTGACCTGATCCAGCTATTCTGGAGAGCAATTTGGAACTATGCTCAAAGGGCTATAAAAATGTGCATACCCTTTGACCCAGCAATACCACTTCTAGGGCTGTATTCCAAAGAGCTCATAAAAATGGGAGGAGGACCTGTATGTACAAAAATTTTTATAAGAGCTCTTTTTGTGGTGGCAAAGAATTAGAAATCAAAGGGATGCCCATCAATTGGGGAATGGCTTTACAAGTTGTGCTATATGAAGGTAATGGAATACTATTGTGCTATTAGAAATGAGGAATAGATGGACTTCATACTAATCTGGAGAGACTTATAGAAACTGCTGCTGAGGGGGCAGCTAGATGGCGCAGTGAGTAGAGTGCTGGCCCTGGAGTCAGGAGGACCTGAGTTTCGGATACAGCCTCAGACACTTAACACACACAAACAAAAAACCTAGCTGTATGACCTTGGGCAAGTTACTTAAATCCAATTGCCCTCCAAAAAGCAAAAAACAAAACAAAACAAAAAAAGAAACTGCTGCTGAGTGAGGGGAGCAGAGCCAGGAGAACATTGTACAAAATTATAGACACATCATATCTGTGATGACTTAACTTAGATAGACTGGGCTGTTCTCAGCAAGGCAAGGCTATAAGACAACTCCAAAAGCCTCATACGGAAAAGGCCATCCACATCCAGAGAAAGAATTACTGAGTCCTAATGCAGATTGAAGCAAACTACTTGCTCCCTCTCTTTTGTTTTATTTCTTCTTTCTCATTCATTCCATTGGTTATGATTCTTCTTTACAACTTGATTACTGTTTAATGTGAAGGTATATGTAAAACCTGTATCGGATTGCATGCTGACTTGGGGGGGAAAGAGAAGGGGAGAAAATTTGAAACTCAAAAACTTGTAGAACGAATGTTGCAAACTAAAAGTAAATAAATTTGAAAGAAAAAAAAGAAAAAGAAAAAGAGGAGCCTTGAAGGATTTAATCACCATCTCAAGGTATCCAGAGGACTCTTACAAAGAGGAAGAGCAACAAAGTTCCTTTCTAGAACCATTAAAGATTTTAATTTGAATAATATTTTAAGTTAAATATATTGGAGTTGGATTAGATCAGAGTCTAGGGGAATGGTCTGGGGATTCCTGAGGGTCTCTAAAACCCTTTTGGGGTGGGGGTCTGTGAGGTTAAAACTATTTTCTTAATAACACTAAGATTTTAATTTCTAATATGGTAAATAGAATTATATGTAATCCACATCAATAAAAGCTCTTGGGGGGAAGGGGTCCTTCATAATTTTTAAGAGAGTAAAGGGATACTTTGATAACTGCTAGACTAAACTAAATCTAAAGTCTCTTCTGGCTCTAAATCCTAGTTTATGGAAGCCCTGATAGAATTTCTTCTTGTTGTTTGTTGTTATTGTTGCTGGGTAAGGGTAGGGCTTCCCATGTCTCTCATTAATTCTTCTCTTAATGAGTTACCAGTAGTGCCTTTAGCTGACTCAAATTTTGCATATGCTCAACTTCATGTGGAGGGGGTTTTATGTTTACCCTTGGTTGGCAAAGAGGGAATGATTTATTACTTAGTTTGCGGCTTTTCCGGATCTCATTTGTTTTGATACAGCTGAAAGACTATGTTTTAAATATGGAGGAGTAGGGGTAGGGTGGGGGTTTGAGAGAAGATGCAGTTCAAGTTGTCAGCTTTGGCATTCAGTAGTTTTAATTATTATAAATTATTTTAAATTTCCAGCAAACCAGGATTGAGTTCTGGAGGCAAATGGAGCCCTTCAGCTCTGCAGGCTATTCGTCAGATATTTAGGAAGCCACATAGAAGGCTTTGAAGGGAGAGGGGGGCTCGCATTATTTAACTGCATCGTCTTAAGCCTAGGACTTCTTCCCTAGTGGAAACATTAATCTGTCAGGGTTTATCTTGTACGTGGGAAGTAGGTTCTAAAGGAGTTTATTGAACATGATTTGAGGTTTGGATAATCACAGTTACCTTTCCTCTCTCCTGTGAGTTAGCTTAGCAGTGGTGCTCTGGCTCCAGCTCTTCACTATCCCTGGGACCTTCCTAGGGAATACCCATTGCCTGCTTTAGTTGCCCCACAGGACTCTCTTGCCTTCGGTGTACCCCCAAAGCTCCGTTATTGAGGACTTCTTCCTTTTTCAGAGAAATATTGGCATTTGTGTGTATAACATTCGTGGATCCCTTGGGCAAGAGTTGAATGCTGTTAACAGTATCACTTTGATTCATCCTTTGCTCTTAGCAACTTGAGGGATAAGGCCACAGATATCTAGAATATAGTCTTTGAAACCCAGTCTTATCTTTTGTCAGAGCACACACTTTCTTACTGTTGAATTGAATGACACTCTTGGAATTTGTTGAGTAATAAACTTATTTTATTAACTGAAGGGACATTGAAAATAGAGAGTGGGATGATAGTGGGAGCAGTCTTATAGAGAAAATGGGAGGAGATGGGATCAAAGGGGCAATTTAGATTGACTTTGGCAAATAGAAAGGCCATTTTTTTTAATCAGACAGCGACATGAAGGGGTGAGAGGGGGAAGATGTCTGAGTAATGTGAGATGGATAAGGAGGAGGGGAGAAAATGGAGCTTTTGGTAAATGGTTTAATTTTTTGGTGAAGTCAGTGGTGATGTCCTCAGTGGAGAGGGTGGGGCATGACTGTGCTGTGGAATGCTTGAGAAGCTATTTAAACATTTCATGAGGGGTAACATGGTATGGATAAATAACTAGCCTTAGAATCAAGAACATGTGGCTTTAAGTCCTGGCTCTGACAGGTGGCTATGTACTAGAATGTTCTCCTTTCTCTTCTCTGCCTCTTGGCTTCTCCAGCTTTCCATGTCCCCAACTAAAATCACACCTTCTACCAGAAGCCTTCTGCAACCCCTCTTAGTTCTAGTTCTTCCCTCCCTTAATTATTTCCTATTTACCCTGTTTATAGATTGTACATAGTTATTTGCATATCATCTCCCTCATTAGACTGTGCATTCCTCAGGGCTAAGGCTGCCTTCTCCCTATCTTTGTATCCCCTGTACTTAACATGCTACCTATTACACAGAAGGTGTTTAATAAATATTTATTGACTGACCCTGAATGAGTTACTTAACCTCTCAGTATTCTAGTCAATTCTCTGAGATTGTAAGTTTTTCTTTAAGAATTATTTTCATTATTTCAGCCAACAGATATTTATGTTCTCACTGAAAAAAGAAAAATGAAACCCTTGTAGCAAATATGCATAGTCAAGCAAAACAATGCCCACATTAGCCACATCCAAAAATGTATGTCTCATTCTGCACCTTCAGTTCATCGTCTCAGCCAGGAGGGGGACAGTGTTCTTCATTAGTTGTCCTCTGGAGTTAGGGTTGGCCATTACATTGATCAGAGCAGATTCCAGTCAGCATTGGTAGGGAACTCACAATGAGTTCCCTTTATCAATAAAATTAAAATGGTTTGCCAAGCACTCTCTTCAAAAAGAGCCTCTGAGGTGGGCACTACAACCATTATTATCATTTTGCAGAAGAGAAAGCTGAGGCCTAGAGAGATTAAGGGATATGCCTATGGTCCTGTAGGTAGTAAGGATAAGAGCTAGGACCACACTGGGCTCTAAGTCCAGCACTCCTTCTCCTGTATCATGTTGGGCAAGAGAGAGTCTTCAGCTGTAGCTACTACTGCAATTTTAATAGTCAGACTTTTAGAGTATTGAAAATTTGCTAGCTAGTCTGCTCCTGTTGCATTATCCAGCAGACTACTATTCAGTGATCTTGTATAACTAACCCTCTAAAACAAATAACTCTTTGGGCACTGAAGCTTCCTTGAAGTCTTGAAAAACTGGAAGCACAGGGAGTCATACTGATTTTTAGAACTTGTGCTTTCTCTAATAAACTGACCTTGTTGAGAAGTCTTAGGGAGAAGCAATCTCTCTAGGCTGTGGCTTCCTAGTCCTTAACCTTGGTTGTAAAGTTTCCAGCAATGTACAGTATGCAGAATGGCCACCTGCCCTGGCCAGCCTTTTGTATGTCATTGCCTTTTCAGGCCAAAACTAATGTTGGTTCTCTCTCTGTTCATACTCTTGAGATGTGACTGATCACTTACTGTCCATTTCCGGACTTTGACAGCAGGCTGGTGCTATTTATAAGGGACTGTTGACTGTGACTGTCTGGATTGCTTAATGCATGGCAGCAAAATCATGTTAGATTGGTTTGGACTATGTAATGGGATGGATGTAGAAAACGGAATGATTTAATTTTTGCCCTGATATGAAGTGGGCTACTATTTGGTTTCCTTGAGTTTTCAGAATCCAAGTCCAGTGCTCACAAAGGACTCTCTGGGCTGGATTCCTGGTTTGTCTCCTTGTTTCTGGTCAGCCTGTTAAGAAAACAAACCAGCGTCTTGGTGCTGGCAGGCAGTGGAGGTATTTTGTTTTGATTCTCTGAGAGGTGCAGATAGTTACACAATATCAACACTCTTAGGAAAAAAGACCGAACAAAATGTTTCCAACTATCCATTTGATGTACTTATCCTTCCTTCTTCCAACAGGTAAAGGAATAATAAATGTCCAAACAAGTAAGAAACACATCAAAACTTGAATCATTTGAATGGCTAGATCTCTCTCAAAGGACAGTCATTGACTTTTCTTAATTCTTGGGTCATTGGTAGTCTAGGAATTCATGTATTAAGTATTTACTGTGGGCAGAATTAGATACCATGAGAAGAAGCTAAGTTCCTGCTCCCTCAAGGACTTCATAATTAAATAGGAGAAACTAGACAAACTAGCAGATTTTATGTGCCAGTATCAATAGACATTGGAATAAATAATTTAAGCTTTAAACACAGTGTTGCACAATGATAATCACAGTGATGATTTTGTGGTGGTCTTTTTATCATTTAATCAAATTGATAAATATTAAGTAACTTCTCTGTGCTAGGATCTGGAGATACAAAGACAAATGTGAAGAAAAAAACCCCCACAACTCCTGCCTTTGAAGAACTGATAGTCTAGTGAGGAGAGATGTTGGATATATGTAGCACCAACAAGATATTCACAGTACCTATGGTGGCTATGAAAATGCCAGTGTAATTCTGAATCACAAAATAAAATAGACTCCACATGGAAGACAGAACCAAAACATTTATTCAAACACCAGAAAGCTGAATCCCCAAACCAGAAAGCCAAATCCGTCACAGCAACAAAGAAATCTTTACACAATAACTATTCAGGGGGCACCACTCTCCCCAAACCTTCCCCCTGTAGGGCCTTTGCACAAACAAACCCTCAAAGCTCACCTGCTTGCTTCTTCTCTTTCCCTCAGCTCTAACTATTCTGACCAACTCCCTCTCTAAGCTCTCCTCCAGCTCCACCTCTTCTTGTTCTGCCTTTCCTGCTCCACCCCTTCCTATTCCACCCTCTCTGCAGGCTCCTACCACCAACCACACACTCATGTGACTCAGGCTTCCATGTGATTCAAGCAGGGCACATATTAATGGATGGGAAAGATCTTCCCATTCCATTAACAATACATTAACAATACAGCATGTGAGTGGGTATATAGAATATTGCAGGGAAGGCACTGCTAGTAGCTGGGGGATCATGAAAAGCTTTGTGTGGAAGGTTATACTTCCACACAAAGAATTCTAAGAGGCAGATGTGAGGAGGGAGAGCATTCTAAGTGTGGGTGCAGCTGGTCCAAGGGCAGTTTGACTATACCAGTCTGTACATAGTGTGTATGAAGGGAAGACATACATAATCAGACTCGACAAGTAGGTTGTGATCCGGTTGTAAAGAGTTTTATATGCCAAACAGAGGACTTCATATTTGATCCTGCAAATTAGAGGATGTTGGTCAGTCAATGGAATTTATTATAATAGGGGAGGTGACCTGCACTTTTTGAAAATCATTTTGGCAGCTGTATAGAGGATGATTGGGGTGGTGAGAGACTTGAAGTACAATGACAAATTAAGAAGCAGTTTAGTTCATTTAAATGAGTGGTGATGAGGCGACTGAACTGGAATGGTGACCAAGTGAGGAGAATTGAAGGGAATGTATGTGTAGGATGTTTAGGTATAAATGACAAAATTTAGCAACTGATTGGATATCTGGGGTGACTGAGGGTGAAAAATCAAGCTTGTGAACCTGAGTAACTGGAAGATGGTGATGCCTTAGACATAAATTTGGAAGAGGGATCTGTTTGAGGGATAGGCTAGTGAGGTCTTTTGGACTTGTTGAATTAGAGATGCTTATAGGATATGCAATTTGAAATATCTAAAAGGTAGAGCATGCCTGGCTCTTCAGAGAATAGGGCTAGAGTTTAGATCTGACAGTTAGCATACCTTGGCTAAGTCTTTAACATCTCAGCTTCAGTTTTTTTCATCTGTAAAATGGGGGTTAACAATAGCACCTACCTCATGAAGTTGTTATGAAGATCAAGTTAGATAATGTGTAAAAACTTTTCAAACCTTAAAGTGAACACACAGAATTTGGTGGGGGGTTTTTTCAGGTTCAAATTAGCTACAAATGTATAAAAATCTCTTTTCTTTTCTGTGATTTGGAATCATAATCTTATTGACCTGAAAGTTAGGTGATAGGGAGGTGGCACAGTTTATAGCTAGGAAGGTCTTATAGTCTAACTCCCACTTCATTTTGCAAATAAGAAATTGACTCCTAGAAAGGGGAAATAAATTGTCCAAAGTTAAACTAATAATAAGTAACGGAACCAGGATTCACATCTGTGGTTCTTTCTCAGTACTCTCTGATCTGAGATGCTCCTGAAGAGCAAGGAGAAGGAAGGGGAGACCCCCACTCTAAAAATTCTTCATTCTACAGTTGTTTTTTAATCCAATTTTCAATAACTCAGATGTTGATTTATTCAGTTTGTGGATTATCCAAGTATTTGTTTTTCTTCCTATAACAATTTTGTCTTTCTGTATTGCTTCTCTCCAGATGAGACTTGTTGAGAGGCATCTGATTGCATGCTATTCTAGGTGCTATGCAAATTGAACTATAGATTCAATTGTACTCCACTGTTTTTCTAAGAAAACACTAAGGTACATAAGTAGAAAGAAAAACATCTGAATATACAGCTAGGTTACACTGTAGTGCACAGACCACTGGGCTAGGAATCAGGAAGACTCCTCTTTCTGAGTTTAAATCCACTCTCAGACATTTACTAGCTGTGTGGCCCTGGGCAAGTCACTTGACCTAGTTTGCTTCGGTTTCCTCATCTGTAAAATGAGCTGGAGAAGGTGATGGCAGATCACTCCATTATCTTTGCCAAGAAAAACCTAAAATAGGGTCAGGCACAATTGAAATGACTCAACAACAGTAACACAAGTAAACTCAAATATGACCCTTTGAGGTGTTGAATATATTTTTTTGTTTTTGTTTCTCAGTCTTGTCTTCTTTTGAAGCTGACTCTTATCTATTTTTTTTTGTTTGTTTCTGTTGAGGCTCAGGCATTATTTCCTTCTGTATTGTAAAGTGTTTTATAAAACTTTTCCAAGGGATCATTTTTACCTTTTTTCCTCAACACTCAATCCATCTTCAAAAACCAAATAGAATTTGAATATCCACAAAGAATTGCTACCTGTTTGACATAGTCAAACTGGCTTTGGCACCTTTAAATCATTGCCCTGAATAATTTAAATCTTCTGTATTGATTCCTTAATGCCTTGGCACAGTCAAGCAAATAGGTAAGGTATATTTATTTATCCTTTCTTAGAAGATATTTGTTTTTAATGACATGGTCACCTCCAGCATAACATTAGAAACCTCTCTTTCTATCAGCTAAATGTCTATTAAATAAATAGGATTTGAGTAGGTTCTAGACAACTTATAGTATTCTTTGTTCTTGCAATGGAAGAGATATTGGAAAATTAGGAATCTTGGGACTGGAGGGGTGGTCACTGAAGAGAATTTTAGGAGAACTGCATTTCAATTATATTTAAATGTCAAGTTTTTGACCCAAAAAGTAGTTAGGGTTCAGTATAATTTGTACATGACTTAATATGTAATTATTTCTTCATGCATATCCAGTTAGCTGCCAAATCTTATTGAGCTTATCTTCACATCTCTTATATCTGCCCCCTCTTTGCTGCTTACTTGCCTACCACTATAGTTCAGACTCTACACTTCTTGACCAGACTTTTGCTTCCTTCTTTCTCTCAACCCATCCCCTAAATCCCCCCCCCCCCCCCCCCTTTCCCCCCCCCCCCCCCCCCCCCAGTCCTAAATTAAGTTTCAAAAAATGGTTTGGCCACTTTCCTTTTCTTCTGGCCTTTCTTTCTGATTAAGTACCTTTATTAACCACAGTTATCTTAAATCTAATTGTTTAAATCTCAGAACTGCCTTAAACAGTCAATATTTACTAATAATGTAGATTTTACTGAAAAGGAAAGGCAAGTAATATGATTAGTTAAGTTTTCTTTGTGGTTCTGTTAGAAGTAAACCTTGGCCTGAGGGAATAGAATTAGGATATAATTAATTTAGTACTCAGGTAAAAGCCTTGGGGCCCTTTAAGCCTAGAGAATGAAATTTGAGTGTCTTTATTGCTATTTTAAGCCAGTTTCTGACCCACCTACCCCATTACAGTATTGGATCATGTAGGATGGCCTCTCAAAGTGTTAACCTGTAACACCAAAGCAGTTGAAACTTGTCTGCTATCTGGCTTGGCCTGGTTAATACTTCAGCTGTGCCGGGATTTTCTCTGACTCTCTCCTACCTAGAAAAGGATTCCTCAGTGATTTCTCTAAAGGTCAGTGGTTGTTAGGCTGTTAAAAAAAAAAACAAACCCACTTTGGATTCTTACTTCCCTGTCCATTTGGACTAGGTTTTTCTGTGATTCTGTGATAACAGAAGTTAGTGAAATATGGAACTTGAATCTTTGCTGATGTGATAAAGTTTCTTTCAAATATTTACTGTACAAAATGCTGTGCATGGTGTTTAATTGTACAAAGAGGAACAAGATCATGGATTTAGATCTTAGAGACCATCTATTCCAACATCCTCGTTTTAAAGATAAGGAAATTGAGGCCCCCAAAGGTTCACTGTGACTTGCCCAAGGTGACACAGTCAGTAAGCAATAGACCAAAGATTTTAACTCTGGCCTTTTGACTCTAAATGTATTGCTCTTTCTTCTGTTCATAGGGTCTTTCCCCATGTTTCTTCCCCTGAAAGAATTTATAATCTACAGGGTGGATAATACTTGTGTACAAATAATTGTACTACAAGACAAGATAGTAGCACCATGAAGAATATACAGAGTTCTGTGAGTAGAAGGGTTAGAAAACATTATGGAGGAGGTAGAATGTGCACTAGGTTATATAGAGTGTGGAACTTGGAGTCAGGAAGATGTGGGTTCATATCCACCATAAATAATTTCTAGCTGTGTGACCCTTGGCAGGTCATTGCTGTGTTTGAGCTTCCTCATCTGTAAAATGAGAATGATATAGTAGCCCTTGCTCAGATCAGGATTATGGTGATGATTAATTGAGATAGCTAATATATGTAAAATGCTTTTCGAACCTTAAAGCACTATATACATATTAGCTATGACAATGATGATGATAATTTTTGGACTGGTGATTTCATCATTGTGAGGAATCTTACTCTACCAGCAACGATAAGTATCTTTTCTGCAATTTATACAACTAGGTCCTATGAACTGTGTCACATTATTTGAATTTACATTATTCACAGTTATAATTATATATAAAATATGGTGATTGATTCCAGCCCAATGGAAATATGCAATGGAAAAAAAGTTTTAACAAAAATTTAATAATTGTACAGTAATAGTGGAGCTTTAAAAAGTAAAATTTTTAAAAATTACTATATGTCATATCCAAAGACAGCCTTGATACTGATGAAATGATGAAAATATTGCTGTGGTTTAAAATATTTTGGCAACAGAGATTGAATTGTCTTCTCTTTAAATCTTCATACATACTTTGGTAGTTGTGGAAAGCTTTATCCACATCTCTAAGAATTCACATAATTACATTCTCACATAATGAATTAAATGTAGTTGGATGACGTGGAGCATTATTTAAAATCAGTGATGCTTTAAACATACTATTGTTGCCTTGCAATTTGTTTCAATAGCTGGGCCAGAATAACCTGAAAACTTGTCCTCACAAACAGCTTTAATCACCAATGCTTTCTTATTTTGACTACCATACAACTGGAATTGATTGATGGTTGGGAGCCTCTCAGAGTGTTCTGATTTCAGGACTGATAAGCTATTGGTTTTAATTTAAATCTCAGTGTTAGATGATCCTTAGACACTTTAAATCCAAGTCTTTTTTTCTTTCTTAAAAACGTAAGTTCTGAAACATATCCTTTTCCAGAATAAACCTGTTTCATCCACATTAAATATCTGCTGATTGGTGTGTCCATTTTCTTTGATTGTTGTGTGTGTGCTGTGTTTCCTCAAAACATTAAAATATTTAACTATCACATCCTTATCTGTACTGGCTGCTAATTTTAACATTATGCAGTTGATCTCAATTTTTAAATCCATCAAACCAGCCAATGCTCACAATAAAAGTGTTTTTCACTATTCACTTCATTTCCATTTTCTGTTAACTGCTTTAAATACTTTGAATGACTGCTCTCCTAAGAAGAAATCATTTAAAAAAACAAATTTTTTGGCTTTTTTTTGGAGGGCAATTGGGGTTAAATGACTTGCCCAAAGTCACATGGCTAGTGAGTGTGTCAAGTGTCTGAGGCTGGATTTGAACTCAGGTCCTCCTGACTCCAGGGCCAGTGCTCTATTCACTGTACCACCCAGCCTCCCCAAAAGAAATCATTTTTAATTGCAGTCTTCAGCCCATCCAGCTGTTTCTGTCATTTTAACATGTCTGTTCCTTGTGGTTGTTTGTAAATCACAAAAAGTTGATGCAACCTTGCCTTTTTATTTTATTTTGCCTGCATGTTTCATAATAATCTGTTCTATAGATTCAGACATAATATCTTGTCCTTTTTTAGGATTACTATGACCTTGTTTATATATTCAGTTATAAAATTTTTGTTCTAATGTAATAACCTTCCTTTTTTTGTGTGGGCAGTGTTTATATCTGAAGTGTTCTTTCTTTTACCCATTTTGTTAAGGTTTTTCTTTTTAAAAAATTAACACAGTTGTTTATAATACAATTTGTAGCAGAACAGCACATTCACATGCCAAGACAGACAAGTGCAGATTGACTGGGTAGTACCCTTAGTTGTATTAAATTCAGCCTGGTATCATTTAGCAAATTTCACAACATTTGAACTTCCACACTAACTAGTCTAACAGAGTTGTCTGAAGCACTAGATAATTAAGTGGTTTGGGGAGGGACATTCATTTGCTCTTCATAATTACCTGGGAGGTCAGTGCTGTTATTATCCCCATTTTACAGATGAGGACCCTGAATCTGAGAGAGGCTAAGTGACATGCCCAGGGTCGCAGAGCTAGTCAGTGTCTGAGACTGGATATGAACTCAGGTCTTCTTGACTCGGAGCCCAGTGCCCCATCCACTACACTGCCTTATACTATTACTTCCGTCAATGTCCTCTGCTGATGGCTTATGGTAGTATAGAGGTGACTGCATTCTAGGAGATCGTGCTAGTGATGTGTAAGCTCTGGCAGACCCCACCAGGCTGGAAGATCTCAGGGTGGGGTCTGTGATGGTCTGTGTGTCTGTTGTCTGATGACTAACTTAGCTAAATTGGAAGAGGTTCATCTCCAGCTTGGCTGCCAGGAATGAGTATTTCTACTCCAGCATTTGGAAGATGATTTTCTGTGCTCTTGAAGGGCCAGGATCTTTGTGGATCCTGGAGGGTATATATCCAGTGGAGAGTGTGCAAGGCCTCAAAGTACTGAAGCAGGGATGGAGCATTGTCCTGCTAGGACCACTTTGGTGCAGAGCGGGCCTGCACAACATGTGGCCCGTGGGCCACTTGAGGCCTGCCAGAGAATTTCAGGCAGTCCATGAAAAATGTAAAGGGTATAAAAGAAAGTAGTTACTATGGTACCCATCATGTAACTTGGTTGGTGGGTTGTCACTGCACCCTCTCTCCTGTTGGTCACATGACCCACAACAGCCAAACACTGTCAGTCTCTCTAGTCTGAGAGGAGTGAGAGTAGTTATCTTTTTGCTGTATTTTTGGTTGTTATTGGTGTTGAGCACCAGTAAGCTTCTTTTAAGTTTTTCACCCACAAAGTGAGTGCAGCCATGTGCCAATGCAACTGATGCCCATGTATGAGGGGCAACAATGAGAGGGCTTCTTCCCCTCCCTCGTCCGTGTGGCCAGCCTCCAAGTTACATGAGTATCTGGTGCTCTCACCGAGGTCAGATACTCAGTTCAGTATTTCTTTGTATGTGAACAGTTGCTGTGGAGATTTTTTTGGTTCTAACATGAAAGATTTTGGGGGTGACTTTGTAAAATGGGTGATAAAAAGAAATTGAAGATCAAATCAGAATATAGAATGCTTAATCTGGAGTGGACAAGTAGATACTTGATTACTTACATGAGAGACAAAATATTGTGCCTTGTTTGCTAAGAAGTAATAGCTGTTCTGAAGGAATACGATCTTTGTCACCATTTTGAATCAAAACATCTTGATTTAAGCAAATCGGACACTAATGAAAAATTAAAGCATTCAAATTGTTGAAAAATCTCACTGGGGAACAGTGATTTTTCAAGAAAGTAAACTCAGAAAAGGATGTGGCTACTAAGGTTAGTTTTCAGATTTCTAAAGAAATCCGTTTCAAACATGATTCCGGAGTACCATAAACTGATTGCTGGCAAGAAGTATAATGCATCCCATTAACTAAACAGTAAGAAAACCTGAAAAATGTATTAAAGCTTGTGCTGCTTAGCAAAGTAATTTTTTAAAAATATTAATGTGATTTCATGATAAAAATCTTAAGTAATAAGTATAATTAATTGATATTAATTGAAATTTTCCCATTTAAAAATATGGTTTATTTGCAAATAGTTTAATTGTTAATTATACTTTTGCTTGGAAAGTGAGACACAAAAAACCTAAGTGCGACAGGTAGAAGTTTAGCCTGTTTTAATTTTGGCCCCTACCTACTGCAAAGTTGTGCAGGTCTGGTATAGAGCTTTCTGCTTTTTAAACTTAAGAGGTTGAAAAAACTAGGGAAGGCTTACATGAATTGATGCAAAATGAAATGAGCAGAACCAGGAGAACATTGTACACAGTGAAAGCAATATTGTACAGTGAACAACTGCAAATGACTTAACTATTCTCAGCAATACAGTGATCCAAGACAGTTTTAGAGGATTCATGACGAAAAATGCTATCCATTCCAGAGAAAGAACTGGAGTCTGAATGCAGACTAAAGCATCCTTTTTAAACTTTCTTTCTTTTTTAAAAAAAATTTTATCTTTGTTCTCTTTTGTAACATGGCAAATATGGAAATATGTTTTGCATGACTCTATATGTATAATCTATATCAAATTGCTTGCCTTTGCAAGGACAAGAGGAGGAAAGGAGGGAGGAATTTGGAATTTAAAAATTATAAAAAATAATGTTAAAAGCTGTTTTATATGTAATGAAAAAAAATAAAAATATTCTTAAAAAAGTAAACTTCAGGGACCTTTGAATTCCTTCTTGTAGCTACTACATCCTCTACCAACACTGATATTATCTTTTCCTGAAGGATAGAAATCAACTTTTGAAGAAGACAAGACAGAGTTTAAAAAAATCATAATACTGATATCATTATTTCCACAGCAGCCAATTCAGATTTGACAAATGTTTCTTAATCACTGGGCAAATAATAGATTTCTACTTCACCCTTACTTTTGTTACCTTATCATCCATGATTTAAGTTCTCACATAGGGTCATTTTGTCACTTTTACTGTGTGCCTGGAGAACTATGATCATTCATATATATATAATAGTTTGAAAAATCTTCACTCTGGAACTACTTTCAGCTGTTCTGAAAGGTTAACAGTTCCCTCTCCCTCCTTGTCCTCTCCCAGGACCCCACTGATTTTTTTGGTGGTGATGTGCCAGGCTCCAGTCAGCATAGCATTACTGGGTACAAGGATCCTTCTGTTAGCTGAGAAAATGTTGTATGTGGCATATTGTCAACTGGGCACGATGTCATAGATGGCCTTCAAAGTGTTCTTCGGAGGGGTAGAGCTCTATTGCCCTGCAGAGACTAGCAGTCCAAGAATGGTGAGGGCGGCTTATTGTGTTGCACAGATAACTCTAAATTGGCTAATTAAATTTCTGCCTTCCTGAGAAAACATTTCTCCCTATTGCCATTGGCTCAGGCAAATCCTCTTGATGCACTGATTCATGTTCCCTGGCGAGTATGGAAAGCTGAGTTAGACAAGGGCTTCTGTTTTGATTATTTTTTTTTTAAGCTTATGTTACATGACAACTCCATGTTTGTGCTTTTAATTTTATTCGTTAGTTTCTTATCCACAGACTCTTTGGTATGAACAGATCTCTGAAGGTGGCATGTGTACTTTTCAGGACTGGAGCTGTTTCAGTCCTTGTGGGCTTGGTTTCCTCTGGGTCAAGACAAGCCACTTCTCTGGAGAAGTCTGAAAGTGCTCACAAGTACTATTAACTCTGATGTTAGTACTAGAGGCAGCCTAGGAGTAGTGGGAGCGCACTGGATTAAGAGCCAGATGACCTGCATTGGGTCCTTGCCCTGATACTATCTCTGTGACCTTGGGTAAGTCATGTTACTTCCCTGAGAGCTTAGATTAGGTGAAGCCTAAGCTCCCTTATAGCTCTAAAGTTTGATGATTCAGTGGTATAATAATAGTATTTAAAAAATATTGTGGTGGGATAGGCTATAGAAATTTGCCATATAAGCTAAATATTTTTATGTCACATATTGCTAATTTAATGCCCTTAGTTCATGCTTGTGTTTTCAACTGATTCACACACACACACACACACACACACAGTGTTTTCAATTGATACTGGTTACAGTCATGTTAATATGAGAGAGAATACAAAACATGCACATATGAATCATGTTTCCTCAGATGGCAGCATGGAATAGCAGACGGGGCTTTTATGGGCTATGTGACCCTGTGCCAGCTCTTTCACCAACCTCGGTCTCTAAGCTCCAGGCTGCAGACTAGTTGCTGTTCTGCATTAACAAAGAGACTCCACCAGTGCCTTGTCTAAATGAAATCCTAACCTGGGTGAAAATAGAGATCTTCAGGATGTCGTTGTGATGTTGAAGGGGGCACAGGTGAGGCCTGCACTGGAGAAGATGAAGATCTCAAAGAGAAGAAATGCCTTTCAAGCTGAGGTTATCCAAGTGGTGCCTGTGCACCTGTGCGGCCTGATGCCCGCTCAGACGCACCTTCTCCTTCACTGCTGCCATGATGGCTAGGTTCTGGTACTGGCCTGTCACCTCTGACCCATGTGTAGAGCTGCTTGTGCCGGGGCGTGAGGCCTCACTACAGTAAGGCAGGAGAAGCCTCTCACAAGAACAAGGCAGCACAGACCCTTTCCTTATCCCTCAGTATCACTGTAGTGGTGTTTGAAATTCTCAGTCCTGTCACACTTCTCATCCTTATCATGCCTTTATGTGATTGATCATGTGCTTTACGTAGTTTATTTTTCATTGCAGACAGACATTCAACTTTGGAGGAGATAGGAGAATTTCTTATTTTCCTTTCAGGCTTTAGGAAAATGCCTTTACTGAATGGAAAACATCTAATCCTTTTTCAGGTAGACAGCTCTCCAACACCCAGTGGACATGAGGTCTCCACCTATTTGCTTCTCTGGCCAGGTCTTGGAGTTGCCTCTCCCTTTTGAAGCTTTCAGAAGCTTCCCTTGTGACCTAGGCAGTACCAGAAAGCTGGGCAAGGAGGGTGGTGCATGACTGTGTGGGAGATAGTAAATGCTACAGTCAGCAGTTTTTTATATTATCTGATGATTGGGATTATCTATACTGTTGCTCCTTTCTGTTAGCATTGATAATTGATCATTAGCTGTAAGTCTCATGGGTTGTTATATTGTGCTTTTGCCACTGAGCTCAGTGCCTGCAGAATGGTTTCTTGTTTTCATTTCTAAAACCTTCAGTGTACATACTAGCATCTTCATATTGAGTCCTAGGGTGATTTCAGAAGGGAAAGAATGATCTGAGAAGTAATCCTAGATTAACCAGACTTTTACTGCCAGAGGACTCTGTAAAACAAGATGATAAAGGTAAATTATTTCTGTAGTTCTTTACAATATTAAAAACATTTTTCACCTACATTTCCATCTGACATAGGTCATAGGCACGTAGAGACATTTGTTGAATTGATTTTAATCCTTAACAACCCAGTTAATCAGGAAAGAGATCATCTCCACTTTGCAGATGAAGAAACTGAGGCTTAGAACATTTTGTGACTTAGAGGACTTCAGAGGCTTTTAGAGCTTGCACTTCCTTTGACACTGACAAAGCAAGTGTAGAGCAATTCAGTGAAACCAGGCCTTTGCCAGGAAAGTCTATGCATGATTAGTGCTTTAAATGGAAATGGAACCGCCATCTTTGTAAGTGTTGGGTAGCCAGAGTCTTCAATGACAACTAACTTTGAGGTCTTGGCTAAGGCTGAGTCTTCTTAAACTAGCTTTAGGTCCTGGGCTGTGGCCTGATGGAGGAAAACACTTGACAGGGTTACATCACATGGTCCAAGATACTCAGACCTGATCCAGGGTTTTGCTCTAGGTGGTGATCACCTGGGAGGTAGGATGGTTGGCAGAGGCTAAAACTAAGATTATTGAATTCTGAAAGGGTGACAAGTTGTCTTTTATGCAGTCATGAGGCTGCTTTGATTTGAGTGAGATATATTACTTGTTCACCTAATTGATTGAAATTAGTTATGAACTTTTAGGAAACCACAGAGCTGAAAAGGCCTCCCAAGTAGATATTATGATTGCCATTAGGTTTCCTTTGATTGTTCTCCAAGATCTTTGGAAGAGCAAATTTGAAAAATTTCCATCAAATGAGGAAATCCATGGAGTTGAGAGAACTGGCTTTTGAGTTTTGGCTCACATGCTAACTTTTGTGACCCTGGACAAGTCCCTTAATCCCTCTGAAACTCAATTTCCTTTTCTGCAAAGTGGGGATGGTGATACTTTGTTATGAGAAAAGTGCTTTGTAAACTTTAAGGTGCTATAGAAATGTGAATTATTATTAAACACTTCTAGGTATGGCAAGAGATAAAAATCATGGTGCTATAGATAAATAACTAATACAAAATGTACCATAATTATATAACAGAGGTGCAGAATGCCATGAGATTTCCAAGAAGAGAGAGGTCACTTGTGATTTAGTAATCTGGGAAGGTTTCTTGGAAGAAGTGGTATTTAAGGTAGACCTTGAAGGACCAAAAGGCATATATCATTGGCTTGGGAGTAAGGGAGGAACTTTTAGACCGAAAGATAATATAAGAACAAAGACATAGAGGAAAAAAAAATTAGGATCTTCATATTGAGTCCTAGGGTCATTTCAGAAGGAAAAGAATGATCTGAGAAGTAATCCTAGATTAACCAGACTTTTACTGCCAGAGGACTCTGTAAAACAAGATGATAAAAGTAGGATGTATTTGGGCAATAGCAAATATAGTAATTGGATTTTACCTGAGTGTAAAGTATATGAAGAGAAGTTATTGAACTGGAAAAAAGAGACAGCTGGAGAACAAGTATCACTTAATAGACTCTTAACAGTAGTTGTAGTGAATAGAAGAAATGAGGGCCTGAACTGGTCTGGTGGCAGAAGCATTGAAAGGAGGGGCCAGCTATAAGGGTCAGTGGTATTCATAATACTTGGAGTCAGATGACACCAAAGTTACTGTCATGTGTGACTGGGAGAATAGTGATGCCATTATTTTGTTAAAAACAAAAATAAGGGAACAGAAGATGGAGTAGAGTATTATCACTGTATTTCATTTTAGATGAGGTGAATTTGATTTATAGGTAGCACAATTTAGGTGAAAATTCTTAATAGAGAGCTGTAAATATAGGACGAGACCTAGAGGTTAGGGTTGAGCTGTGTACAGTACTAGAAGCACACTAGGTACTCGAAAGTGCTTGTGATTTATTGAAATTTTTCAGATTAGAAAATATTTTGTAGATGGGGATTGATTATCCAACAGGATTCCTAAACCTTTTCCTCTTAGTAATATGAATCTGTGATAGACTCTGGCCTAAAGTCTGCTTTCATAGATTGCCTTCTCAATTCCTTACCACTGGATCATATAAATAAGCAATAGAAAAAAACCCATCTCTTGTCAAGTTGCTTTCTATTTTAGTGAGATTAGCTTACTTTCTTACCTTTCATGTGCCTCTTGATTTTTTATTATTGGGTCATTCCCAACACGTCCTGCTTTAAATTCCTACTTCTTCCCATATTGACTCAGTGAGAGTGTTATCATTCTGTATGGCTTATGTGCTTATATCCATAGTTTACACTATATTAAAATGATTCCATTTAAGTATTTTGTCAAAAAACCACCCTGGTACTTGTAAGGGATTGTGTGGAAAACAAAGTATAAGGCATTGAACCTGCCCTTATGCAACTTAAAATTTAGTAGAATAGATGAGAGGTGTACACAAATCACTATAACAAAAGATATGTGACAATGCAGTGAGAGAATCAAGTGCAAAGTTGTTCAGAGGAAGGAACCGGGAAGTCTTTCTGTAGTAGACAACCTTTCAGTTGGGCCTTCAAGGTTGACCAAGATTGACTAGGTGATGTGGGGGAAGGAAAGAGAAGTGTGAAAGACATTACAAGTATGAAGAAACAGTGAGAGCAAAGATGTACAAGTGGAAAAACTTGAAATATTTTTGCAAAAAGTAAATAATACAGTTTGGCTCTGCTACTCATCTCGTTTCATCAATGGAACTGTTTCCATCTACTGATAATTTTGTCTGGATTCATCTTTGAGTAGTTAGTAAACTTCTACTTCCTCTTCCTCTTCCTCTCTCGGTTCCTGTGATACTGAATCCCTAACTGCCAAACAGTAAATCTCTTCACCCTCCTTCTCATCTCCATCTTCTTCAGCTCTGCCCCCACAATGCCTTACTCCACATCTGCCTACTTCCATTAACTGTAATTCTCTGGAATTCGCTCTCCATAATTAACAAATATTCCTTCATTTTATACCTTTTCTTCTCATGCTCCTTTCACCTTCTGTCTCTCACTGGGGCCTGGCTTCCCTCTAATAATGCCAAATACCTGGCTATCCTTTTTCAGTGCTGTTTGCATATTCTCTCACACTCCCTAACTTATTGGCCCTGGGGGGTGATGGGCAGGTCCTTCCTCTCCACTTTGACTTCTAGGACATCCATCTTTCACTGTCACTCAGCAGCCTCTTCTTTAAAAACATTAAAAAATATATTAATTTAATATTCCATTACAATCAATTGATGGGTATCCTATCAATTTCCAGTTCTTTTCCACTACAAATATCTTTGTACAAATAGGTCCTTCCTCCCTTTTTTATTAATCTTTTTGCTATACAGACCTAGTAGTGATATTACTGGATCAGAGAGTATGCTTGGAAAAAGTTCTAAACTGCTCTGCAGAATGGTTGGATCAGTCACAAATCCACCAGCAGTACATGAGTGTCCTGATCTTCCCCACATCCACTCCAAAATTGATCATTTTCCTTTTCTGTCAGCCTTACCTTTTCTAAGGTTTACTTTATACCAATTAATCAACCAGTCCAATCCTAGTGTCTGTCTGTCATTCTCCTGTCTCTCTCAATGAATTTAGTGCGTGGCTCACAGTCTTCTTCATCCCTGTTCCTGACCTGATTCTAGGGGATCTCAACATACATATTGGTTTCCTCAAACATTTGTTTTAAGGTAACATTTAAAGTTGTTTAGAGGGGAATTGGGAGAGCCCAGGCAAGTCCTTGCTTTTCTCCACCATCTTGGCTCTGCCCCTGCAAGAGAACTTTCTTATGCTTCACTGCCCCAGTGGTGCCTCCTTTCTGAGATCACCTTCCATTTACACCATAGCCATTGTTTTCTGTTCTCAGAAACTCTGAGGGTCTCCTTGTCCCAGGCACTATGCTAAATGTTATTTATAATGTATAATAATAATAATAATTATTATTTATTGTATAATTATATATTATATGTAAGTGCTCCCAGGTACTTTATAAACATTATTTCACTTGATTTTCACAAGTATGGTTGGCAAGAAAGAGTCAGCCTTGGAGTCCCTGGAGAAATATCACAGGATAAAAATGTTAACAGAGTTTTGAGTAGACATTTGAAACATCACTGATTTAAGACATTATATGCCACTCTGTGAAAAAGATGAAGGGAAATATCTACTGTCCCTAAAGCTGGAGCGGTCTTTTCTGAGGTAGTCTTGGTATGTGCTAACTGGAAACAGAAATCCTAGTCATAGTGACGTTATCTGGGAAATTCTTTCCCCTCTGTGTATCTTTTGGCCCTCTCTTTCTCCTGTGCCTAGAGCCTGCCTGACCACTAAATATGTGATCAGACATAGTTCTTTCCATCTGGAAACCAAATGGCCTTTTTTTTCCTCTTCTCTGTGGACTCTCCAATCCAGCAGCCCTGGTCTTCCTGTGCCTCTCTTTTGGCTGTCCCTTGGGTCAGGAACATTCTCCTTCCTCCCTTCAGCCTCTTGGCTAACCTGACTGTGTCCAAAACTCAGCTCAGATACTACCTTTTGCTAGAGGACTTGCCCGTTCCCTCTTCCTCCTTTCCTCTGCCCCAACTGCTCTCCCCCCTCTACTTTTCATTTACACTGTATATATTTTGTATGCACAGTTTCATGAATGTTGCCTTTCTCAATAGAATGTGAGCTCTCTGAGGTTAGGGGCTGTGTTTTTACCTTTCTTTGTATCACTGGTGCTTAACACAGTGCCTTATACGTAGCGAAAACTTTAAAAAATGCTTGTTGATTGACTTATTGACTCACTTGCAGGGTGTTTGGTTGTGGTCATATAGCAGCCTATAGGTTTTTCAAGTGGGTAAGCCCTTGCCATCTGTGAGGTGGACTGATGTTATGTATGTGTCTCACTTAAGCTGTGGTTGCAGTATTTCACAACTTGAAGAGGGAGAGGTCAGCTTGGAAGGATCATGGCTGTAGGAGAGCAGCACATATGCTAACTTCTCTTAGACAATGAAAGCTCTTCAACTTGCTGGATTTATTGACTTAATACCTTTATTTTATCCATAGTTTTTCTCTCCTCCCCAAATCCTGCCCTTATAGAAGTCTCATTGCCTCACACCTGGACTGCTGCAGCAGCCTGCTGGTTGGTCTTCCTGCTTCAAGCCTCTCCCCATTCCAGTTCATTTTGCATTCAGCTGTCATAGAGATCTTCCTAAAGCTCAGACCGGATCATTCCCCCCACACCCAAACCCTGACCCCTGCTCCTCATTAAGCCTCCATTGTTCCCTATCTTCTCCAGGATCAAATGTAAAATTTTCTCTTTGGAATGCAAATTCTCCAGCCACCAGTCCCCCTTGTCTCTCTCCTGCCACCCTCTGTGATCCAGTGATACTTGGCTTTCCTGTCACAAGGCACTCCATCTTTTGACTAAGTATTTCTATTGACTCTCCCCCATACTTGAAATATCTCCCTCCTCATTTCTCTGTCCTGACTTCAAGTCCCAGCTAAAATCCTACATTCTATGCTAAGTTTTTCTTTTTCTCTCTTAATGCTATTGCCTTCCCTCTGTTGATTTTCTCTAATTTATCCTACACTTAGATTGTTTGTACATACTTGTTTGCTTGTTATCTCCTGTTAGACTGTGAACTCCTTGAGGGCAGGGACTGTCTTTTACCTTTCTTTGCATCTCTAGTGTTTAATACAGTACATGTTACATAGTAGGCACTTAATAAATGTTTAGCGACTGACAAATATACTTTGGGGGCAGGAAAAGTTCCTAGGCTTATGAAGAGTAGAGAATAGAATTTGTTAGAGGAGATTGGGTTCATCGGTATTAAGTTTCATAGCTTACTCTTCATCAATAAGAACATCCAATTTTAATTTTATTTTCTTTGTTGGGCCTTAGCCAGGGTGCCTTCATTGGGCCTTAGCCAGGGTGCCTTCAGAGAAGGACTTTTTTTTTTTTATTTCTTTTTTTTTTAAGGCAATTGGGGTTAAGTAACTTGCTCAAGGTTACACGGCCAGTTATTTCTGGGTGTGGTGCTGAGTATCTGAGGCCGGATTTGATCCAGGTCATCCCAACACTGGAGCTAGTGCTCTTACTCGCTGAGCCACCTGGCCGCCCCTTAGAGAAGGACTTTTTTGAAGAACCAAGATCAGGTTTTCCTAGAGGAGGAGTTCTTCACCTTTTTTTGTGTCATGGACATCTTTGGCAATCTGGTGAAACCTATGGGCCTCCTTCTCAGAAGTGCATGAAATAAAATACATAGTAGTACAGATGAAACTAATTATTTTTAAATTAATTATTAAAAAAAGAAACAAGTTCACAGATCTCATGTTGAGTGTCAGTTTTAGAGGAATTGTTGATTTCAGGATGCCATCCGGGCTTCAGTTTGGCCCAAAACTTCCTACATTTTTCTAGTAGAATTATAATCTCTTGATTGTCAATACCAGGAGTTGGCAGCCTTTTAAAAATGGTGTGCCAAGGTTCTGATCTCTTTCTGTTATAGCTGGGTAGGAGCGGGGAGAGTCAAGAAATGTGACGCTACCAACTTAGCTAGGAGGGTGTGGGATGCAAAAGCAGCAAACAGTGTTCCAATGAAAATCAAATTTGCTGTGGATTAATGACATCTGTTCTATGTTAATGCATGAGGTGGTGGTGGGGAAAAACATGGATCATATCAAACGGATAGAGTGCAAACACACAAAAATTCATGTTTACTTAGCCCCGGCCTCTGCATGTGCTATACTAATTGAATAGAAAGAACTTGGTTGAGCAGTATGGGCCACTGACAGAAAGTTCAAAATGCGCCTTACCTTAATTGGGCACTAGTCACCATTTTTGTGTTTGGTGGCCTGCTTAGTACCTGCTCACTATGTTGATTCTACCAACATGGCTCAGGAATTATGTGCCTGGCTAATGAACATTTGGATGAAAGAAATTTATGTTTTCTTCTTAGTTTATAAGTTTAGGATTGTGGTGATACCGTGAAACTTTTGAATTTTGCCAGAGTACAGGATGGAATAATGGAAAAACATGAGGAGAGTGACATGTTGTAGGAAGCATCACCTCTCAAGGCATTGTATCAGTATAATCTGTTGAAACTGAGACTGTTCTGAGCAGAGAAGTTAGAAGAAAGAAAATGCTGGTTTCCTTTTACATAAAGTCGTTACTGGCAATGTCTTAGCATCTTGGAGCAGTGACTGGTGGAGAGAGGAGACAGATTTTGTGACAGGAGCAGGTAGGACAAGCAGTGCCCTGAGACACAATGACAAGGTCAGCTTCTCAGGCTGGCACTTGGTGGTGGTGACAGTTGCAGGCTATTTTGAGAAAGTAGGAGGCTTTGTTCTGTGCAGACTTTTCCTCTGCACTCCTAGATTTAACCCTGGCACTGATTAGCTGTCAGCAGCTTTGCCTTTGGTTGTAGTAGAAGTGTGTACCAGGTACAGTTGATGGGACGTGATACTGATTCTGTGTGTAAAGCCAAAGTTTTTACTTGGAGAAAATACTTTCAGGTTATCATTGACAGGGAAATGTGTCATGTCAATTAGGAAGATTAAACTGTTACTTTGCTAATTTGAAGACCTACTACATGCAAGGTAGTGAATGCAGTACAAAGAGGAATAAAATATGATCACTGGAGCTGACAAGAAAGGACTCTTCCAACCTTGATGACTGGGAGGATTGTATTATTATTGGCAGAAATCAAAAACTCATAAGGTTTTGGGTTTGAGGGTAAAGACAATGAGTTCACTTTTAGATTAGATGACTTCAAGATGTTAGTGGAACAAATGATTGGTCGAGATATCCAATAAGTGGTTAGAAATGCTTTTTGGAAATCTAGAATGTGCAGGAGAGGGACTGGGGCTAGAAATACTAATTTGGGAATTATAGACAGCATTTCTCTGATTTAGCAAGCTCTTCAGGATTAGTGATTGAATTCTTCAAGGAACTTAAAGAAAATGAAAGGTAAAAGATTCATTTTCCAGGTGGCAGTATATCCTTAGGATGGCACAAAAACAGGAAATAGATTTAATCCTCAGCTGGAGGAATTTGGGTTAGATGTAAGGAAGAATTTTTTTCAATTTTAAATAGCGTACATGATAAGATGCTTAACTGGTAGTAGAAAGTTTGTTGAATCTCTTTTCCTCGAAATTGTTAATAATATAATACATCCATTTGTTTTTAATGGTGCAGTATAGCCTTGTATGATCATACCACGTGTCACAGGGCTGTCTTTTTCAGTCCATGATTTTGTAGATTGGGGTTGATTGGGCAAGTGTGCTTACTTTGCCATGCTTCAGTCAGCCGGTGAGTCAGCAGCACAGCTGTGCATAGAGTGGGTGTAAGGGCATCTAAATTTAGTAGTTATTCATCTGAGAAGGTTTTCAGGGAACCATTACATTCTCCCCAATGGCTTTAGTCATGTTCCTCTTTCTGGATACAGGAGAAACAGCAGGACAGTATATTCTCTATGGTATTTCATGAAAGCGTCATACAACTGTTTAATCTTTCTATTTTGATCTATTCCAGCTTAACCGTGACACACGTAGCCTGTAAATTCATTTGGAAAAACTAGAGAGGGAATTGCCTCAAAAATAAGCACCGAAAAACATACCAACACAAAGACATTTTGAACCCAGCTATCTTATTTCAGCAGAGATACGTAGGAAATTAAAAAATAAAATAAAATCAGTTGTCTCTGCTACTTGCCTGTACAAGAGGCTATTTGCAGAACTGTTGGAACTACCATAACCGGTTTCCTTTTAGTTTGTGGAGGGCATCTGAGTAGGTGGTAAAGCCTTTGGCCCTTCACTTTTTCCAAGATGAGTTCTCTCTCCATATAATATTGATATGCTGCCCATATAACATTCCCAGTGAACTCAGCATTTCTTAATTCCATTGCACAATACCTTCCTCACAAAAGGGGGGATGAGTAGGGGGATACTCAGAGAAGGAGTGAAAGAGGGAAAGGGAGAGTTGGGATGATATATTTTTTCTTTGTGTTATACTTGTACTGGTGGGGTATTATGTCTTATCTACTCTAAGCCTTGGGGAGCTGTCCTTTCCAGAGGGTAATAAAAATAAAGATCTTGATAGCATTACTTCCCAAAGGCCTGTCTGACATTATTGTGGCCATTTGAAACTAAGTATTTGAAACTCTCTGTTGAAAGCCAAGAAAGAAATTTTGTGACTGTGTCAGAGGCTAACAAATGGCAAGTGATGCCATTAATGACCATTCTGGCCTGCAATTACTTGGAAGGAGTTAGTACACTTGACCTCTGTGATCTTGGAGGAGTAGGATCATGGACAGAGAAAGTTTGCAAGTTTTACTTGTAACTTTCTCAGTTGCTCTTTCTTCTTTAATGGATATCCTTTTATAGACATAACTATTCTCACCTCAAAGTCTTCATTACTGATTTTGGCTTGGTTTTATGGAATAAGTCATAGAGTTACTCTTTTCTGTGAGTCTAAACAGAACATAAAGCAAGAATATAAAGCATATAGAATAGATAGTTAAATAACAAGTGAATAATAAGAAACAAATTAAATGAAAAGAAGTGTTTATGTTGCATAAAAGTAAAGGATGAATGTCCTTTGGGAGAATTAGATGTGCTTTTGGAGTGAGTGACATGTTTGGATGAAGGGGATAAAAAAGGGAGTTGATTAATTTTCTAAGAAATTTTCACGAAGGAATTGGGGTTTTGACAGTTATTTGAAAGAGAGCAAGATCTGCATCTTGGCTATGAGAAATCATTGAGAATGGATTGGTTAGTACTGAAGGAAAATATTGGACTAAATGCACAGTTGCTAATGAAAGGACTTTTAGCTCTTTTCAGTAAAGAGTGAAAGTGACACAAAAACTAGCTGGGTGACCTTGGGCAAGTCACTTAACCCCAATTGCCCTCCAAAAAAAACCCCCCAAAAAGAGTGAAAGTGAATGCTCACTATTCTCTAATCCATTTGTTACAGATAACTTTTGTGATTTGTGGTTCTTGGTTTAGCTCTGATCTTTACTGAAGGTTCATCATTCCTGTTTCCAGAAAGTACTTGCACTAAGTTGTCCCAAGATGGAACTTCCAGAAATCCTTATTATAATATGTCTCCTCTGTCTTTGACTCCTATGGTCAGTAAGGTCTTTTGGTGGGCTAACATGAATCTCTTCTATAGTATTTTTTAAAGTCAAAAACCATTTATTCAGCACTTATTTTGTGCCAGGCACTGGGCTAAGCACTGTGAATACCTATACAGGCAGAAAGACAGTTTCTGACCTCAGGGAGCTTACATTCTAACAGAGGAAGACAGCACATAAAAGGAAACTAAAAGGGAGAGGAAGAGATGAGGGTACTTGGCATAGGGACATTGTAGAAAGTCTGAGAGAGTCAGGTGTTCAGCCTGGAGAGAAATGAAGACATGATTAGCCCGGACATTCTGGGAGGGACTAGCCAATCAGAGAGAGGCCACAGGGCAGAGAATACTTACAATGTGTGACGTGCAGGGATAGAATGAGATTCCAGAGTAAAGAGTGAGTGGCTTGGTAGAGAAAGTTGGGTGAGACAGTTGTACAACTTGGAGAGGAATGAAGACATTTTTGTCTTTTTAATCTGTTTTTTTTTTTCTGGGAGAGTAGTGGGGAAGAGAACATTTGCTCATTATGACTGTAATGTTCCTTGGGTTACTTGAGATTTATTCAAGCATTCTTCTTTCCAGATTAACTAGTATTTTTCCTAGTTCTGTCTCTCTCTCTCTCTCTCTCTCTCTCTCTCTGTATATATATATGTGTGTGTGTGTGTGTGTGTGTGTGTGTACAAATACATACACACATATATTAGCATTTCTTAGGAAATGGAAAAATAAGATAGTGAGATTAAGAAGGGACAACACATTTCCCCAAATCATTGTAGTATTCCCCAAATCATCTCTGCCATGAGTGGGGAACCTGTGACTGCAAGGCACATGTGGCCCTCTAGGTCTTAAAGCGCAGCCCTTTGACTGAATCCAAACTTCACAGAAGGATTTGTTCTGTAAAACTTGGACCCAGTCAAAAGACTGCATGTAAGGCCTAGGCCACATGTGCCTTGAGGCCACAGGTTCCCCACTCCTGATTCTAAGCTTAGATGTCATTACCTATATCTGGGTAGATTTTTCAGAGCAAGTCTGTTTCTGTCCTCACCTTCTCTCTCCCCTCCACTTTATCTTCTCTCTTCTTCTTCCTTTCCTTCTCTCTTTCCTTTTTGTCTTCTCTCTCTTCTTCCTTCTTTCTCCCTATTTCTCCATATATAATTACCTGTATTTCAAAATAACAACTCTTTGTGCCACAACTTATGGAGGTGGGCTCCCAAGTGTACACTCATCACTGAAAAGATCAGTGCAAATTTTCAAACCATGTATTTTTTTTTCTTGTTCCCTCTATTCCATCCTTCTTTGAAGCTGTGGATATTCTCTCTCCCCTCAGATTTTTCCTTGTGGCTCTGGCCTATGGGAGACCTAGAACTATTATTTAGAAAATGTTTCTATCTGGGATTGCGGTTTGACGGGTTTTTATATTCATCTATGACTATAAACATATTTGGTTGTATAATTTGAGATCATGTTTCAGGGCATCCTTAAAATATTTCTTCTTCTCAAGATCTCTCCCATTTCAACTTAGCAATGGTTGCTTGGATAGTGTTTGGTTTTTAAAGAAACTTTTCACTGAGGAAATCTGTATTTGATTGTTTATGTATTTTCTCTTTCTTTTCTTTCTTTCTTCCTTCCTCCCTCCCTTCCTTCCTTTTTTCCTTCCTTTATTTCTTTCTTTTCCTTCCTTCCTTTCCTTCCTTCCTTTCTTTCTTCTTTCTTTCTTTCTTTCTTTCTTTCTTTCTTTCTTTCTTTCTTTCTTTCTTTCTTTCTTTCTTTC
>NW_027187372.1:27757913-27796433 GCF_028583685.1 Petaurus breviceps papuanus
TTCTTTCTTTCTTTCTTTCTTTCTTTCTTTCTTTCTTTCTTTCTTTCCCTTGCTTCTTTTTCCCTCTCCCTCCCTTCCTTCCTCCCTCCCTCCCTCCCTTCCTTCCTTCCTTCCTTCCTTCCTTCCTTCCTTCCTTCCTTCCTTCCTTCTTCTTCCTTTCTTAGTTTTTGTTCATTTTGAACTTAAATACAAAAAGACCAAAAAGAACCTTCCCATGTGTACAGCACAGCATAAAAAGAAGATTCAATATAAAACCATGAATTTCCATTTCACACTGTTTGCTTTTAAAAAAAAAAAACTATATAATAGACACATCATTTTCAAAGCTGTCCTGCTATTCTGTGCTATTTCTAAGTTTTATTTTGCTCTATTCTGTGCACATTTTTTTCCTCCCTCCCCACTTCACCCTAGAGAAGCTCACCTTTAGACACAAATATGTATATATGTGTAAAACCATGCTATACATACTTTTATTAATCAGTTGTTTCACTGAGGCGAATAGCATCTTCCTTCATATACCTTTTATAGTTGATTTGAATATGATACTCAAAATGAATTAGTATTTCAAAGTTGTTCTTATGACAATATTTCTGTTACTGTGTACAATGTTCTCTTGGTCCTGCTCATTTCATTTTTCATTATTTCATGTAAATCTTTCCATGTTTTTCTAAAATCAACCAGCTTATCATTTCTTATAGCACAGCACTTTTCCATCACAACTATATATCACAACTTGTTTAGCCATTCCCCAGTTGAAGGACATCCCTTCAATTTCCAGTTCTTTGCCACCACAAAGAGAGCTGCTGTAAATATTTTAGAACATACAAGTTCTTTTCCTTTTTCCCTAATCACCTTTGGAAACAAACCTAACAGTGGTATTTCTGGGTCAAAGGGTATACACAGTTTTATAACTCTTTGGGTGTAATTCTGGATTGCTCTCCAAAATGGATCCATTCACAGTTCGACTGACAGTGAATTAATGTTCAGTTTTGCACATCCCCTCCAGGATTTGTTGTTTTCCCCTTTTATCATTTTAACCAATTTGGTAGGTGTAAGATGATATCTCAAAGTTATTTTAAAAAATTTGCATTTTTCTAGTCAATAGTGATTTAGAGCATTTTTCCATATCTATATATAGTTTTGATTTCTTCACTGAAGAACTGCATGTTTATTGACAGTTTATCAATTGGGGAATGACTTGTATTCTTATAGACTTAACAAAGTTCTGTATGTATTTTCTTTGAAAAAAAAATCAGAACCCAGGTTTCAATGTCGGATAATTTTTGGAACAACAACAATAATACCTTGCATGTGCATAGCACTTGAAAAATTTCAAAACCTTTTCACACCTCTCATCTCAGGTTATTTCCACACAAACTCTGAGAACAGCATGTGGTATGCTTACTACTTTATAAACAAGAAACTGAGGCACAGAGAGATTAAATAAATTGCTTAAAGTTACACAGCTAGTTAGTGATAAGAGCTAGGATTAATAATAATTGCACCAGCATATACATTTATGGTGCTTTAAGGTCTGCAAAGCATGTTAGATACATTGTCTCATTTTATCCTCACAATAGCCCTTTGAGGTATGAGATGTAATCATCTGAGACTCAGAGAGGTTATAGGATTTACCTAGTTAGTATCTGAGGCGGGATAGAAGCCCAGTTCTCCTAACTTCAGGGCCAATACTCTTAAACCGAGTCTTGAAGATGATAAGATCAATCTTTCTCCCACAAACTCTGAATTCTGTTGACCATAATCCCAGCCTTGACAATATAGCACATCCTGAGTTCTGAAGTTTTTTTTTTTTTTTCAAATTTCATGTCCCTAGTTGAGTCATATTTCTGTGGCTTAATTCCTGGAACAGGTGGGAATTTATAGCCTGATCCTTCCCACCCCATCCCCACATTCATCCCACACAGATGGAAATGTGCGCAAGTACAAAATCAAGAGGGACCATCATTGTATGTCCCTCATCCCCCAATCCCCAGATGATTCCTAGTTTGGTCCCATTTTAAAACCTTTTGTGGAGTAGGTGCTAAGGTATGTTGTATTGAGCCGGATATTGAAATTAAGTTGCATTTTACCTTGGTAGGAGTCAATACTGGATGATTCTGTACCTCTGATGGAACAGCTATTGTTGATTCTTCATGAGGGAGTTTGGAAATTGTCATTCTGTGTTTTGCTGGGGGAAGCATGGGTTAGGAGAAAGTTTGAGATAATCATCAGTTAGGAGTGACTTGGGGGGCAGATCCCACTTTTGAAACTAACTTTGTAACTAAGGGCAAGTAAATCACTTAACCTCTCTAAGACGCAGTTTCTTTCTTTATAAAATGGGGATAATGCTACCTGTAATATCTCCCAGGATTATTGTGGAAGTCAATTGAGATAATGTTTTTAAAAAGCTCTATAAATCTTAAAGTGCTACTAATGTCAGTTATTATTACTAACTGGAAGTGTTTTATGGAATACAGATTACTTTTCATCTATAAAAATGATTTCATACTCACCAGAATTTACTCTACTTACCAGAATTTACATGGGCTTTTGGAGGAATCTGCAATGCAAGATGATGTGTTTATTCTTAGAAATGGAGTGGGGGTGAGTTAGATTGGTAGCATCTGAGGAGTAAGAGGGAGACAGAGATGAGCAAAGGGGGTGGGGGAAGGGAATTTTAGTATCTCTAGCAATATTTAGAAACCAAAATTGATTTTTTGGCTTTTTGACCTCTTTTCAGGCCTGTATTGATGAAAACTTGGACATGGTGAAGTTCCTAGTGGAGAACAGAGCCAATGTAAACCAGCAAGACAATGAGGGCTGGACTCCTCTTCATGCAGCAGCTTCCTGTGGCTATCTTAACATAGCAGAGTGAGTGAGTTTCAATGGGTCCTGGTTCTTTGCAGTAGTATGTACTATCTCCTTCTTATTCTGCTCCTGCTCCAGAACTTTAGAATCATTAATGGACTCAACCATTATAAATCCCGAATAGGCAAAAAAAGAGTTGCTGATGCTAAATCTAGAGAGAGCTAATGATTTCATGATTTTTCATTTGAAATATTTCCCCCATTAAAAATAGATTTTATTGATATCTTTTGTTTGTACATCACTCACATTTCCCCTTATATCCCTATTTATCTCTCCTCCTCATCTCTTCCAGAGAACCATTTTACATGTTCTAAAATATGGGAAAGTCTGACATTATATACAGCATTTCACTCTTGTAGACCCCTCACTTTTGCAAAGGACTAGGGAGAGGTGTTTTCACAAATCTCCTCTTTGGGATCATTGTCATCACAACTAGGTCAGCTAAATTTCACAGTGCTTAGAGATCTGAACTTGAAGTCAAGGAGACCTGAGTTCATATCCAGCCTTATATACTTAGTAAGTTTATGATGCAGCGCAGGTCACTTAACCTCTGTCTCCTTCACTTTCCTCAACTACAGAATAGGGATGATCACACCTGCCTTCCAGGGTTGTTGTAAGCATAAAATGAGGTAATAGTTGTAAAGTATTTTGCAAAACTTAAGGAATTATATAGATGCTGACTATCATTACCACGACTACTCATAAAACATTATTTCATTTTTATTTTTCTTAAACATTTAGTTTCAGTTGTTTTTGTTCTTTCCATTTACATTGCTATAATCATTGCATTTATATTGTTTTTCTTGTTCTCTTTACTTCACTTTGCCTCTGTGCACATGTGTCTTCTTATGCTTCTCTATATTAATCTGTCATTTCTTATAGCATCATACTTTTGTGCATGCTTGCACCACCTTCTTTTTGGCCATTCCCCAAGTGATGGGTATCTAATTTGTTCTAAATTTAATAAACACCCAAAAAACCAAAAAGACATTTCCATATACAGAGTAGAATGGAAAAAGAGAATTCATGAAACTACAAATCTCTTGTTACCTACTTACTTAAAAAAAAAGTTTATAGTAAATTTAGCACATTACTTTCAAAGCTGTCCTGCTTATCTGTGTTTCTCCTTGAATTCTCTTCTGTGTTATTAGCATTTAATTTATTTCTTGTTTTTGTCTGCCACCAAAAAAGTGCTGCTAAAAATATTTTGTGGTTTATGGACTTTCTTTTTACCATTGATTGTCCTTTTGGGGTGTATACCTAGCAAGGGGAACTCTGGGTCAAAGGGTATGGACATTTAAGATATATTCTTTGTATAACTCCAAATCACATTCCATAATGATTATATCAAGTCGGTTCTACCAACAATATATGACTATTCATGTCTCTCTACAGCCACTTCAACACTGACATTTCCTACCTTTTATCATCTTTGCCAGTTTGCTTCCCAGCCATATCCTAGTTGCCATTTGATGTTAGCTAAAAGGCTAAGTGACAGGACCAGTTTCACAATTACTTTTTATTTATTACACTTTATATCGAATTTGATCTGGTATTTTTGGTTCCAAAGATGCTGTATCTCTCTATTCCGTGTCTGTATTCACTTTGTAAACATTTACAGTTAGATACAAATGTCAGTAGGCCCAGAGATTTATTTGAACCCGTATTTTTAAATACTCAGAGGTATCAGTGATCACATTTGATGTAGTCATTCCCTTTAGTGATGTAGGTCTTAAACCTTCTATGCTTCCCTTCCTGGGAAACTCTTGTCCATGTTTTCTCATTAGTTCACCAAAGGTGGTCCCCCCAGTATCTTGGGACATTGCCTTGATCTCTCCTGACATTATGAGAATACCAGTGGAGGACACGGACATTGGTAATCTCTTGCTCTTGTCATGTGACCACTGGATTTTCTTTCTTTTTTTTTTTTTTTTTTTTGGGTACATGTCTTTGTCCTTTATACTGCTTTTCCATAATTCATTGTTTATAATGGGTTGCAGCTTGCTTAGCCCTGCTATGCAATTAGGTTGTTGAACTTTGAATACACTTCAATTTCATTTTTTTGGAGACTGTAATATTCTATGACTTTTAGTCATGTAAAAACAGAAAAATAGAAAAAGGAAAAAAAAAGAAAAATATTGAACCTTCATTTAAGGGAGAAACCTGGGGTCATAATTTTAGTCTGCGCTACTCATTTTGTTCTGTTCTGAGTCCAGTTCTTTGTCCATTTGTAACATCTGCTCAGTTTACATATACTGATAGATGAGCACTCTAGTTTTCCATTCAGTTATGTATTATAGATTAAACACAAGAAGTCTTCATCCTCTTAGTTTTTTATATGTGAATAGTAAGGACAAACTTTTTAGAGTGGTTATGGGTCTTGTTTAGGTGACTACAAATATCTGGGCCATCAACCAGTCAGTGTAATGAAATCTGTAAGTAAGAATACCAGCAGAACCTCACCAACTTTCAGAAATTCCTCATCTAATGTATGCTGGATTGAATCTGAGCACCCCTAGCAAGCATGTCTCTCTGTTTTATTCTTTAATATTAGTGATTAGAAGTTGAATATCTGCTGTGCAGAGAGTAACCTGTAATTTTGATATATACATGGGAGACACCTTGTTGGAGGAGAATGATTAAGATAGATAGTGTTGTGCTGTACCACATCAAAATGTTTTTTTAAATACTAAACAGACAAATACAGTGTGATCTTATATTTTCTCTATCATTCAACCTGATTATTTGTGACATGGGTAAGGTGGAATATCAATTGCCAAAGATAGCTTTTTCCCTTCTAATGCCCCCATCTAAGATGTCCTTGTAATAACCCATGTGTTGATTATTTTCATAAACATTTTAAATAGCTAGGAAAGTAACAATGGGTTGATAATTACTGATGATCTGTTGGTGAGCTTTTAAAAAGTAATGCTAAGGGCTAAGATTTCTGCCATACCTTTGGTATCTTACTTTCAGATATTCAAAATCAAAATTATGTTCAATCTAGCATGGAGCTTACAGAGGAAGCTCAAACACCACAGTCCTGAGATTGTTCCTATATACCCAGTACTACGATATTAGGGTCCAGATGTGGTGGCTTTACTTCCCTAAAAACTGAAGAATTTGTTGATGGTCTTCTCATCTCTTTTATTCTGTTGTCCCTTCTGGTTTTGTCCTTCAATGTCCTGCGGAGGACTTTGTTTTGTTATGATTCCTGTTGTGCTCTCTTTCAATTTACGTTTCTTTCCACCGTGTGTGTGTGTGTGTGTGTGTGTGTGTGTTTTATAAGACATTATGAGTTTGGCAGCTACTTGTAATTTTTCAACATCCTTTAGAAGATTTTATAAACTAGTTTGTATTCTAAACCAGTGTTGCCCATCTTCCTACTTGGTGAGCGAATTAAGTATTTGTGGGCAGAGTTGGCTTCTAGGCTCTTTTGATCTCCTTGTTACAGTAATGAATAGCAATCATTTTCATAGCACTTTAAGAATTGCAAAGTATTTTCAAAAATATCTCATTCTATCTTCAAAACAACTCTGAGAGGTAGGTGCTATTATTAGATACTACACAGATGAAGAAACTGAGGCTGGCAGAGGTTAAGGGACTTTCCCCAGAGTTACACTGTTAATGAGTGTCTGAGGACAGATTTTATACTTAGGTTTTCTTGACTCTATCAAGTGTAGTGCTCTATCCAGCATGCCACCTAACTGCCTCTGATTGGTAACATGCACTACAAAATGACATTAATCAGTATTGATTTTCTTTCTTACGTCCATTTTCTGTTTTTTAACGTCAATAAGTTGCTTAAGTAGCAGCTTGAAGATAATTAAATACTATAGCATTTTCTTGTTTTTGTTCTTCTTGCTGCAATTAATTTTGGTCTTTGCTCTAACAAGTCACAGTGATCTGACTTTACACAGGCAGCTGATTCAGGAATAACTCCCACATTAGTAATGAGTCATTTCCTGCCAGTTAAAATATAATCAATTTCTTTTTTTGTAATATTGCTTGGTGCTCATCATATCCAGAACTTTCTGTCTCACTTTTTTGATGATGTTTAAGAATGAGGATTCTTTACAGTATAAAAGCTTTTGACTCTTCTGTTTCTTAACCATGAACCATATTTTTCTCTACTCTCATCAGTTCTTACCTTTGCAATGAAGTTATTATGTATTAAAGTATATGTTGATTTAACTTGAAGGGTCTTCTTGAGTTTTAGTAGAATTTCTCCTACAGCCAATGTTGGTGCATAAATCCAGCTATTTTTGTGGTGATCTTTTTGCAAATGCTTATTTTGAGCACTGTAATACAAGATGATCAAATGTCCCATAAAATGTTTTTCTTGTTGCCTTTGGATGTACAGTAAAACCAGAGACTTTATTTACCTCTCCCAGGAGAACTTGTGACTGGTCCTTTTATTTAGCTGCAATTCTCTGCTGTTTTCTAGATAAAACTCCTTTCATCTTGTATGCCCACTCTTTGGTTATTGAACAAGGATCTCACAGAGTATCGAGAACTAAGTTAATATTTATAGATAGCCTGCAAACTGTGATTCTTGGAATTGTCTATTTCCTTTTCTCTTGCCCTTAACTACAGAAATAGAAGGGAATTATGCAGAGCTAATTATTTTTTTTTCATGGGTTGCCATGGCCCCCTCAAAATTATCACCAAGTGGCTAGCTTAGTTCATTATCTTGGTGATAAGCCCTCCCTGTAGTTAGCTAGACTGGTATTTTGCTTGAACTGCCTTTCTAGCAAGGTAGTAACTGGTGCTGGCATAATTTTCAAGAACCCAGGGATACCTCTAACCCACCATGAGACCTCAGAGTAGGACTTTGTGGAGATCAGCTTGAATAATTATGTTTTAAAGCAAAAGAAATAGACCTGAATATGGAAGGACAGCTGTCTACGTATCATAAAAGCAACTTTAGTCAGTATTACACGAAAAAGCCTAAACATAGTGAGCACAAAGCAGTGACATGTATTTTCCACGTTAGTCATGTAATTATGTTTCATAAAGCACAAGCAAAGACTTAACCTCTGAGATGTCCATCTCTCTTCCCTGAGACAAGGAGGCATCACCAGCAGAGTAGTTTTTTTTAAAGGGGAAGGACTGGGAGTTGAGAATCACCTTCAAAATAAGATGCTTGGAGGACATCTTCGATGAGCCTAAGTTCAGATTATGATCAGTTATGTTCTGTAACGAAAGGAGGATTGGAATGTTGAGACTGTCTAAAGTAAACTTGCTCATTGGACGTTCCTCCTAACGTGCTTAGGGCTTCATTGCACCTCTCTCATTCCACAGACAAGCAGGGAGAGGGCTCTTGACTACTGAGTGGAGACCAAGGGACTCCTTCCCACAGAGCCTGGTTGTCTTAGGTTTATCTGGTAGATCCTGTGGCCTTGGAGTCACTCCTGAGCCCTGCAGGGTTATTGTGATTCTTTGTGGGAGAAGTTGAACTAAGGAAAAATCAGGCAACAAAACATTGAGCTGTGGCATTGATGTTTGACTGGGCTCCTGGACTGTCCCCAAAGCAAACAGAAATGAACAGTATAGTTTTATTCACTCTTGGGTCCCTCTCTTTGTTTCAGTTTTGTGAAAAGTTGGCAACCTCTTCATCACTTAGACCACCTGCCCTTTTAGAGTCTCCCAGAGATGGCTCTGAATCTCCAGTGTGCTCAAGTATGCTAGCTTTTGGTGCTTAAGAGTTAAGGTGATTTCCTCTTGGTAGTTGCTTTAGTAAAAGTCTGATTAATTTGTGGGACATATAAATGCTCTTACTACTGGCATTTTAGTTTTGTTCAGTGACTACATCCATGATTTTTGAGCTACAGAAGAATCTCATTAAATTTAGCCCCGCTTTTTTTTTCCTTTCCAGAGATAGATGGATAGATAGAACATAGATTATGCACTTTGCCAGACACTCTACTAAAGTCTGAAGATACAAATATAAGCAAAAAAGACTGCTTCAGCACGCAAAGACTTTACACTCTAATGAGAGAAGATGACGTGTAAAAGCAAGCTGGAAGGGGAGAGTGGTGGGCAGGGAATGAATGATAAGCACTTGAGGAGGGCTGCTGAAGAGGAGGTAGAGAAATCTGGGGAGCCCAAAGTAGAGCAAGGAGTGAAGTGAGTGTGAATGGGCTTGGGCCGCTTATAAAGTGGCTGGCTGGGCCAAGAATTTCCTCATCAGAAGAGAGGACCACAGAGGCAGAGGTATCTGCAGACTGCTGAGGAGCCAGGAGCAGAACTAGAAAGAAGTGGCAAGTAGAGCACATGCCCTCAGTCACAACATGCCTCTCGATGTCCTCCATGGATTTCCCTCTTTTCTTCGTCTTTCCTTAGGAATCTGTGCACAGAGAATAATTTTAAATTAGATCTCCTGTTAAACACATTTGATCTCATATAAACCAATCACAGTGATTTCTTTAACTTAACATTTTGGGTAAATGCATTTGTGTCTTAGAAATAAGTATGAAACTTAAAAGTCTTTTTTTCCCTTCAGAAGAATTACCTGATGTGAAATGCATCACTTATTTACCATTTCTAGGATAAACCTGCAAGCCAGTGGATCTTTGTAAGACTGATTATGATGAACTGACTTCACACAAATCCTGCTTAGATAATTCTGTGGGGTTATGCTACAATTAATTTCTCATTAGGTTCATCCTTTTGAGAGGCTTTGAATTTCACTGTTATTATTCATTTCTATAGTACATGGGTTCATTTTTCAAAAATTGAAAAGTACTTTTCTAACAAGTTATGATTTAGCTCATAGACTCTTTCAGAGCTTGTCAGTTCTTAATTACTTGTATTCATTTAGTTCATAGACATTGTAGTCTTTTTGGAAAAGACATTGGTGAGCCGTTATTTTCGGGTGTTTTCAAAAATAGTGTCATTTTCCCCCGCCCCCAATTCATTGTAAAACAGTTTTCAATATTTGGTTTTAAAAATTTTGTCTCAAATTCTCCCCCTCTCCCTACCTGAGACAGTAAGCAATCTCATATATGTATACATGTGCAATCATGTAAAAACATATTTCCATATTAGTTATTTTGTGGAAGAAAACCTAAACCCCACCCCCCAAAAAAAGTGAAAAATAGTATGGTGAGCCCTTATTTTCAAGGGAGAAGAAAGTGAGAACCAATTTGGTTTTCTCTTTCCAGGAAGACCCTGTGTTCAGGCGCTTTCTATTTCAGGTTCATATCCGTTTTCGATGATGTACTCCCATCTCTCTTATCTTTACCCTGGATGGTAATATTAAAACACAAAGAGAGGTTTGGATAGGTTGTATTTCTTTTCTCTGTCCTTCATGTGCACTCTCTTCCCTCTGCTCCCCATATTTATTATGCTCCTAGGATGTGCCAGTGCTTTTAAATGTCCAGGTGCCTTAATGAGGATGGATCCTAGGGAGAACAAATTAGAACTAGGCAGGGATTCTTGAGCTTACATTAATTATGCTTAAGGAGAATAGAAGCTAAAGGGTTTTTTCCCCTCTTATAATGGTACTTTTGGAGGACAGTGCTAAACGAGAATATTTTCCTTTCATGGACTTCAGGTCATGTTTATAGGTTACTCCCCAGTATCCTAGGTCTGGGTGCATATTATATTGTTGAAGGAGAAAACAATAGATGCCTATACCTGAGTCCATTTGTGTGTGTGTGTGTGTGTGTTCATTCATTTAGCAAACATTTCTTAAGTGCCTTCTATATGTGCTAGGTACCATGCTATTCCAGGAAAGGATTGTGTGTAGTATAAATTGAATAGTCCTTTTTTGCTTTCAGATGTTTCTAAGTACTAAATTGCTAACTCTAGTTATTATTGGGCCTCTTACCGGTTGATAGTCTAAATTCATAAAGGCTAATTAAATTCCTCACAGACTTCAAATTACACAGTTACATATTATTGAAAAAAAAATCATTTATTATATGCCAAACACTGTGCTCAGTGCTGGGGATACAAATAGGAAAAATTATGGTCCCTGCTCTCAAAAAGTTCATACTCTAATTGGGGGAAATGAGACAATAAAATAGTTCAGCTGCGTGGTGGGTGAAAAGCCTGGGCATCCTAAGGGAGTGGTTCTGGGTTGTATGACAAGGCCCAGGGGTCTGGAGGGGAGAGTGGGTGCATGATAAGACCTGGTAATCTTCTGTCTGGTGACCCCCAACCCATCTAAGTGGTATGAAGTCATGCTGCTTTTTTGGCTCGCTGCCCCGGGGGGTGTTGGCAGCCTCAGGAGAAGGGAGACCCTTACAAGAGAAGGTGCTCCTCAGGTACTTCTTCCTGTCCAGCTATCCTGTGAATTCAGGGCATTTCCTCACAGGGTTCTTCCTGGAACATGTGGTTCTTCCCTCATGCAGTCCATAGGAGGCCATAGCATATTAATGATTTCTCTGATATAATAATTCTTTTCTGGAGTGAGGAGGGGACTGTGTAGATGACTGGTGGTGTGTATGTTTGTGCATGTGCGTGTCCATATTTGAATAGATGCCTTAAATATACATGCTTGAGACCACAAAACTATTTCATGCACCCAAATGTAGCCATTGGAAAAATCCTAGTGAAAGTCATTGCTCTATGTCTCTTCTGGCTTTTGTGTCAAAATGATTCCAAGACGTAACAAGGGATTTTCTTTTCAGAAACTTACATTTGGAGGGAACATGATCTTACTCCTTATGGTTTTCAGAAAGCTCATCCATCCATAAAGGTTGTTTTTTTTTTAAACATTCTCAGTGGTATTTGTGAAACATTTCCTGCTTGTTGCCATAGAAGAAAAGGAAGAAAAATTGAGCCTTAGTTATTGATGTATCTTAGAGAATATGGAACACCTTATTTGAGAGCTGTGTGGAATCCCAAACCGGACGCCTTTTTCTGTTAGTTTTTCAAGCTCCTCTCTAACCTTTGGTGTATGAGTGTAAATTGACCCCAGCCTGATACAGATAACATTACTCCTGGGTCTCATCTGCGCAGGTATTTCATTAACCATGGAGCCAGTGTTGCTGCAGTGAATAGTGAAGGTGAAGTCCCCTCTGACCTTGCAGAGGAAGCAGCAATGAAGGACCTGCTCCTGGAGCAAGTGAAGAAGCAAGGTAACTCGTTGGGGTGACTCTGGGGAGTCCAGTGCTCTCTCCTAGTGAGAGGCATGGGAGAAAGCAGCAGCTGCCACTGGAACACAGACACTTCAGAAATGATCCTTTCACCTTGTGAGCCTTTCATTAATGGGGGTGGGAGGGTGGGTTAGATCTGACTGTATAGCCTTAGTCACCAATTGCCAACATCCTGGATCCTCTTAATAACTCAGGAAAGGGAAGAACAAATGCCGCAAAGATGCATCAGTCTTTGTGTCGTTTCTTAAGGTTCTATTCAGACCTTGTTGCAGTGTGTAAGTGACTTATTCTTTGATAAGGGAGATCCAACTGATACAAGTTAGGAAGACTTGGGAATAAACTGGGCAAGCCATTTATTTATAAGCTCTGAAGTGATCTTGAAAGTCACGCTTATCAGGTCAGTTTGCTTAGAAACATGAAAACATAAGACAGCAGACTGAAGAAGCAGAGAATAAACTTTCCTGCTTCATCCTCATTTTAGATTTTCAGAAAAGCCAGCATCTGAAGATAATTCTGCTCTAGGCAGACAGAGGAGCCCTGAATTGGGTGTAGGTGGAACTTGAGTCTGGTTTTATCTCTGACTGTCTGACTTTGGGCAACTCATTCAACTTCTCTGGGCTTCAGTTTCCTCATCTGTAAAATGAGGGGGTTGGACTAGGTGATCTCAAAGGTCCTTAGCCACTGAAGGTATAGTAATCCTAAGTCATTTAGCTTTTTAAACCAAGTTTTATGGAAGCAACAAGGGGATGGATAGCCTTGAGAAAGGGGGGTGGGACTATTGCTAATTCCTTGTAGTTTATGTATATAGTAGTGTTGAAATGCTTCAACTAGGCTGTGTCCGTTCTGTGGCCAGCAGTGCAACTCAACAAATGGACCCTGTTACTATTTACTAGTCAGATCCTAAATTGATTCTGTGCCTATCTTAATGCACAGACTCACACAGTTTTGCCTATTGAGACATGCTTTGCCTTATTTAATGAAAAAGAGTATTTTTTTCATTCATCCAATAAGTAGTCATTCAGCAATTATTGAGGAACAGCAGGGTATAGCCACTTCTGAAGTTAGGAAGACCTAGATTCAAGTCCTGTTCCCAATATCTGCTAGCTATGTGACGATGGACAAGTCCCTTAACTTCTCAGTACCCTAGACAGTTCTCTAACGCTGTAAATTACAGTGAATTTCTGGACAGCATTGGTGAAGGGTGTTTCCAAACAAGGACTTACCTACACATACATCTTAGGTCCATACTGAAAATAAATTGTGTACAAAGTCTCGGGTTATGAGTAGTGGATGTAGAAACAAAGATAAAACCAATTCTTTCATTCAGGGAACTTGCATCCTGCTGAGAGGATACACGGTGGGAGCGTCAAGTTGTTCCTGACAGCTAATACTCAGAAGGAAAGCGCTGACCACGAGTGAAGAGGAGGCCAGGCTTTCTAGGGGAGGCAGCGCCCAAGCGGCATCTTGAAGAAGCCAGGGGTTCTAAGAGGTGGAGGGGAGGAGAAAGACTATTCTAGGCCAGGGGAACAACTGGTGTGAGTGCATGGAGGCAAGAGAGGGAGGGCCCATGTCAGGAGCAGCGAGTCGTCTGGTTTGACCGGAAGAGCAAGAGTGTAAAGCAGAGTGATGTGAAATGAGGCTGCAAAGCTAGGCTGGAGCCTGACTCTGGATGGTTTGAAATGACAGGTCAGAGAGTCTGTGTTTTAACTGAGCTGAGAAGCACTGGGGAACCACATTGGGGAGAATGACAGAGGAAGACCTGTGCCTTGGGAATAGGATTTTGGTTGTCGTGTGGAGGAGGGAAGCAAAAAGACCATTGAGGAACCTGTGATAATAGTCTGGGATGTTGAAGGTCTGAATTGTGTCACAGCTGCCTGAGTGTAATAGTAATGGAATTTAAAGATCCCCCTGTATTGGCTTGGTTTTTGGTTTGATTGTGTTAAAACCCAGAGGTTGTGAATTCCGCTTGTGGGATGGACTTGTTGACAGGAAAAGAGAGGGCTGAACTGGGAGGAGCTGGTGACATAAATTTAGAGAGTCACAAGCAAAGAGAGAGGCAGAAGAACTTTTTGGAAGCAGCACCTTGGAGGCAGAGAGAGACGGAGAGGATTGCTGAAGGCCACTTTGAATTGCCCAGGACTTTTGAGAGCTGCCACCCAGAGTTGCCAAGGACTGAGGAGACACGGCTGTTATGCTGGTACTTTGTCGTCTGTTTTGATGTTGTTTTGCCAAATTTGTCCACTGGTGAAAGACAGTCCTGTTGTTGCAAAAGTCTTGGAGCCTTGCTGTTGGTTCAGAGCTCCAGAGAATGTTCTGCAGACAGAGAGTGAATTGTGTCCACTGGTGAAGGACAGTGCTGTTGTTGCAGAGGTTCTGGAACCTTGCTGTTGGTTCAGAAGCCCTGAAGAAGGATTTTCTTGTTGTATGTTTACAGAAATCCTGGAAGAGGGTTTTGCTAATGTTTTCAGGGGTCTTAGGACTGTTCTGCAGACAGAGAATGAATTAATGAAGACACTGGCAATGTATCTTGTGGCCTTGCTAAGCTTTGTCTTCCCAGGAACAAAGATTGCTGAGAACTTGCCTAGTGTCAAGATGAAGGAAAGACCTCTCTTTGGGTATTAAATACTGTGCTTAAGCTTGTTGTAACTCTGGGTTAGATTCAATTGTAATCGAAGGGTGGAGAACTTTTGGCTTTTTGTGCTCTGTGATTGAACAAATGAATGTACTTTACTTATGATTGGAAACTAATCTCCATTTGAGAAGAGGGGCTTTGTGATGGACTAAATTAATGTAAAGTCCAGGGGTGGGGTAGTACTTGGAGATTGTTGAATCACACTTGGTAAATGCTGTATTTTGAATTATGCTATATGTTGATTCTCTCTGTTCTTAATTTGTCACTGAATAAAATGGAGAGCACCCATGCTGGTATTTTGAACCTTGAGAAGTTGCCTTTGCTTGGCATTACACATGGAGGTAGACGCAGCAAAGCATGGCACCTGGTAGACATGGGAAGAGTCAGGAATGACACCAATGTGAAGAGCCTGTGTGACTGAGAGGTGCCCTCAGTTAAAAAGGAAGAGTGTTTGGAGAGGGCTCACAGTCTGATGGGGGAACAACCTGCCAACGACTGTGTTCAGACACACTATAGACAGGATGGATGAGAGAGAATTCACAGAAGGAAGGCACTGGCAATGAGGGGATGGGAAAGGCTTCCTGTAGAAGATGGAGCTTTAGCTGGGACTTGAAGGAAGCCAGGAGGCAGAGAGGAGGAAGAAGGCATCCCAGACATGGGGGCAGCCTGTGAAAAGGCACAGAGGCAGAAGATGGAGATGAGAATGGGCAGCAGAAAGCCCTGGGGCGGGGAGAAAGAATGAGGACCCCAAATGAGTGCTTCCTTCTGAGACAAGTTAGAGGAAGAAGATAGCTGTTTGGGTTATGAGATCATCTGTGATGGAAACATTTGCCTTCTATTGTCTCAAGCGTGAGTATAGATACAATCTCTGCATAGGTGCCCAGTCCTTAACACCTGAGGGATGATTTGCTCATGTTAGGTTTGAGCCTTTCAGCCCTTGATTATTTATAGCATCCAGGATCTCTGCAGCAAACCTCTCCCCTCCCACACCAGTTCAGCTGCATTGCAGATTACCACTAGTGTAACTAAGCTGGGAGGGTGTCAGGACCAAACAGAGAATATGTGTACTGAATCTGTGTGAATTAATTTTGTATTTTCCTGTGTTGAGGAAGAATGCCTCTGTGACAGCAAGTAATGTAAAGTTAAGTACCTTATAGTAGTTTACCTATCAGATGTCCCCACAATATTTTTAAATGGCATAAGAATTTTCTGGAGTTTGATGACATTTCTTCAGAAGGAGGACACATTTAGCTCCAATTACTATTGTATTACTTACTAATAATGATTGGCGAGGAGTCGTCTGCACTGGAGATTTTACAGCCCAGAGTACTGTTCTGATTTATGTGTGGGGATTGCTTCTGGGAAATTGCATTAGAGAAGGGGATTGTGTTTGTTTTCATTTGCAGTTTGTAGGTTATACTTGAGACTAAATATATTGTATTCCTTGTGCTATAGAGGCATGGTCACTAGACTAGAATTCAGGGAAGCCTGGCTCCAGCGCTCACCGACCTCTGTCACCAGGGAACTGTGTGACTCTTCATATCTGTCTCATCCTCTCAAACGTGTCTAATGATCCCTGTGATCTCTATCGTGTAGGCCTCTCATGAGCCTAAAACTGCACATCACCTACAGAAAGATTCTTGAAAAATGTTCTGCAAATGGAAGGCATTTGATTTGTAAGCTCTTTTCCTCTTCTGAGTAACTGACGGCATGTTCCCCTCATGAGTGCTCCTTCATGTAGAATTTTTGTTTCTGTATCAGAAGTTATCCATCAGTTTAAATGCTAACAGTGATATGTGTATGTGTGGTATGTGTATGTTCACATGCATACACATATGTACACACATGGATTTTAGAACACTAAGCTTAGTGATCGTGTCATCTCACTTTGATTTTAGGAATAATAATAATAACAACTCAATTACGTGCCATTTTGAGGTTTGCAAAGCACTTTGCATATATTATTTCATTTGAGTCTAATAACAACCCTATTAAGATAGGTATATATATATGTGTATTATCTTCATTTGAAAGATAAGGCAAAGATCCTTTCCCTGATCACATAACTAGTGAGTATCAGGGTTCAGATTCTACTCTTTTTTTGGTGGGGGGAGGGAAAGCAGGGTAGTTGGGGTTAAGTGACTTGCCCAAGGTCACACAGCTAGTAAGTATCAAGTGTCTTTGACCAGGTTTGAACTCAGGTTCTCCTGACTCCAAGACCAGAACTCTATTTACTGTGCCACCTAGCTGCCCCTCAGAGTTAAGATTCGCGCCCAGCTGTTTGTTGACTCTCTCTTCAACACTTTATCCACTATTATAGGCTTTTTTTTTTTGGAGGGGCAGTTGGGATTAAGTGACTTGCCCAAGGTCACACGGCTAGTAAGTGTTAAGTGTCTGCAGCCAGATTTGATGAAGACCCAAGTGAGGACAGAGAAATGAGAGAGATGAAGAGACTTGCTGAAGAACACAATTACTTCATGGGAAAGATCTCTTGACTCTCGTTCAGGGCATTTTACCCCATTCCAGACTCTGTGTGTGATTGTGTGAATGTCATTTGCATTCTGAGCTAGGAGTAAAATGGAAAAACTCAAAGCTTGAAGACTTAGCTTGTGTTTCAGGGCACGTCTGGGATCCAGACAATGAAAATATCCTACCAGACCAGGCTGCGTGTTTCACTCTATGCTGGCTTCTGCAGGGGTTGATCTGGAGCAGTCAAGGAAGGAAGAGGAGCAGCAGATGTTGCAGGACGCTCGCCAGTGGCTCAATGGGGGCAGAATTGAGGACGTGAGACAGGCACGTTCAGGGGCCACTGCTCTGCACGTGGCTGCGGCCAAGGGCTACTCCGAAGTCCTCAGGTATGACCCCTTGATGCCTTGAGCAAGCTTCCTCAGCTAAAAACTGACTGATGACTCTTTTGACTGGTGCTTCTGGAAGGAGAATGAAGGATTTTCTCACTTGGTGTGTGTTTCTTCCCTCACTAGACTTTCAGGGGACACACTCTACCTTCTGCCATTGGTCATAAAGAGCTTTCCCCTTTTCTTCTTCCGTGGCAGCCCTGGGTTTTGCATGTTTGTGAGCATACAAGAATGTTGTGGGATACAAAGCATGCAAGTGATCTATTGAACATAAAAATATTGAGAAACGTTGGCCTACTAGACTCCACCAAGCCCCTTCCAGGTCTGTGATTTATCACAAGTAACATGTGTGACCACCACCTCTTGTAACCTGCCATAAAGTATGAATTTGTAGTTATTTTGGTCCTTTGTGATATCTAGTAATAGCTTTGAGATTTTTAATTACATAGACACCAATTCACCGTTGGCTGTCTTCCAATTAGGTGTAAGAACAAAACTTTATTGACACAATAATTAGAGTTTTAGAACAGCACCTGCCCTACTCATCTTTTCACTCTCCACAGCAGATGCCATCTTTTGATGTTGATATTAGCTCAGCTTCCCTAAAAACTTAAACGCCCAGGACCAAACAGGAGCAACAGGTCCACGGTGCAAACAAGCAAATTTCGGCTCACCACGGTCCTCCTCACCGACTACTTCTTTACTTTGTATAGATCCTGTGCTTATTTGTGTGCCTGCTGTTCTCCCCTTCACTGAAATCGAGGCCTTTGAGAACATGAACAATTTTGTTTTTGTTGTTATATTTCCTGTACCCAGCACAATGCTTGGCACAAGGTAGATCATTAATAAATACCTATTGAGCTGTTGAATCGCATTTAAGAAAATCATTCTTAACACTGGAATGGGCTGCCTCCTGAGTCAGTGGCTCAAGCTGAGGCCAGATGTCTACTTGTCAGCTGTGTCGTAGAAGGAATTCTTCATCATGGAAAGAGAACACTTCCAAACCCATATTCTGGGACTCGTGGTTTAAAGATGGGAGCCAGGAGTCTTTAGCCGACTCTAACCAGTTTGGACTTCAGGTTGGAGGTTTGGTTGCTCAGGCTTTCTTGGCTGAGCACTTATAGAGTGAGGTTATCTGAGTCTGTCATACGTCTGCTGTTAAATGTATGGATGATTTTTGAGAAAGTGCCCTGCAGGGAATTGGGTTTCCAGTTTGTATTTTGTCTTTTCCTTGTATGAGAAAATAGAAAATTCATCCTCATGATATACTTCTAAGACATAGCTGGTTGAATTGGTCTTGCATTAGTCTACATATTGAAGATACACCTTTCTAAGTTTTCTGTTTATAATAACAACATGAATATTCCAGGAAAATGCTGGGTAGCATTTAGTAGATATCATCTTTGCAAAAGAGCTTATGTTGTAGCCCTCCCCCTCCGCATTGCTTTTGAAACCTGAACTTTGGTTTAGAGAGTGGAGAAGTTCATTTTAGTTTAGTGTTTTTTAAATGCCTTCCTCCTACGTATAAGGTACTTGCTAGGCACTGGGAATACCTAGGGTTTCAAGGCCCAAAGCTAAACTGGTAATGGACTAGGAGTCATTCTGCAGAGAACTACAATGTTAAGCATTTTACCTTTGGTTTTTCTTCTCAGGCTTTTGATTCAGGCTGGCTATGAACTGAATGTTCAGGATCATGATGGCTGGACTCCCCTCCATGCTGCTGCACATTGGGGCGTGAAAGAGGCCTGTTCCATCCTGGCAGAAGCGCTCTGTGACATGGATATCAGGAACAAGTTGGTCAGTGAAACAGACATGCAGTAGACAGCAGTGGGCAGAGTGATCAGCAACATGTCAGGAGGTTATGTGTGGGGAGAGCATCACACTGCATACTTCTTTTTTTAAAAATAAAGTTTTACTGATGTATTTTATTTTTATATCACCTTTACTTCTCATTTTATCTTTTCCTTCCACCTGCTTCCAGAGAGCCATTCCTTATAACAGAAAATAAAAAAAAAAGAGTAGAGAAAAAATAGTTCAACAAAAAACTAACAGGCACATCAAAGGAGACTGAAATTTTATGCAGTGTTCCCCACCCATGGTCCCCTACCTTTGAAAGAAGTGTGGGGAGGAAGTACTAAATCTTGTAATATGTAAAACATTATTTTTAAGTGACTGTCATTTATGAGTCTTCTCTATATTAGACAGGAGAGTGTCATAAAAAAGGGATTCTGTAGGCAGGATGCAAAAGCAGAACATGGAAGCTGAGTTGTCCCTAGTACAGAGAGCACTGGCTTTGTTGCTTTTTTGTTTCCTGCTGGTTATGGTGCCCCTTCTCACTGCCAGGGCCAAACACCCTTCGATGTGGCTGATGAAGGGCTTGTGGAACACTTGGAGATGCTCCAGAAGAAACAGAATGTGGTGAGTCTGGGGCTGGGGCCTTTTATCGAAGTTTAACAATTTGTTATCTACTCCAGGTGTCTCAGCCCCTTGCTTTAGTTATGTCTCTGCTGAGAGCTAAAATGGACATGTCTGCATTCCTGAGATGATAATTGGTCTCTTCAGGGACTATCAGACAGCCTGTTATGAGGAAATATCCCAGAAACCCCTAATGTTGAAACTTGCTTTTTATAGAGAGAGAACCTATTAATTGCTAGAGTTTTTAAGATTCTGATTATCCCTGAATTCTAAGCCTGTCTATAGAGTCATAGTTTTTCCCACGCAAAGTACCTGGATGCCTCATAAGTTGAATGGAATTGTTGGAAAAACTGAAAAGATCAAGAAACTTTTGTCACTTGAAATTGAAAAAAGAAGCCCTGCGTTTGGGTCCTGGACACTGCATAGCTGAAAACTCTGAGTTATTCCAGAAATCTTAACTGTACAAATCTGAAGATTGATTATCATCACCGTCATCATCATCATCCTGCCCTAATTGAGCATTTAACGGAAGATGTTGTTTTGCTGCCTGTTGTGCAAAATAACAACATAAAATGTTAACCTCTACCCTTTATAAAGCACTTTGATGTTTTCAAAGAATTTCATATTCCCTATCTCTTTAATCCTTATCACAACCTTATGAAGTCACTGCACTATGTAGGATTATCCCCATTTTACAGATGAGGAAATTTGAGGCTCAAATATGGTACATGACCTGCTCATAGTCGCACCACTAGTGAATGTATGGTGTAGGATTTGAAACCAGGTCTCTCTTGACTCCTGGTTCACTACTCTGCCCCTCATTGACCCAGGAAAACCAATGCATAACATATATAGTGCTTAAAGATGGCAGAATAGAAACTTCAAACCAATATGTGAATGAACATTAAATAATTGACTATATATATGAAGATTTTGAGTGTTTGGTCTGGAAAAAGAGAACAGTGACCATTGTATAATTGGAGTGAAGAACAAGGGCAGTAGCCATGGGGATTCCAGTCAGAGAGTAGGAGTGAAAAAATGACTGGCTTCCTTCCTATTCATCTTGGGAGGCTGTTTTTCTTTTAGCCTTCTCATTGGCTGTGGAGTAATTATTCCAGTTTTAGGACAGACACTAAATCTGCCCTGATAAAATATCATTGTTGGATTAAACTTAGAGCAAGTATGAATGAAAGAAGTATCAGTGAGAGTTCTGGTAGAAATAAACATTTAGAGTGGTTGGCACATCTGCCCCAAGATCACAAGACCTCCAAAAGTAGGAAAAGAAGGATTTGTTTTGGGATGTTGAAATAGAGGTGAGTCTTGCTGCTGCTATTGTTGATTGACTGGAGAGAGAAAGGACTCTAACAAAAGTATTGTTACTAAACCCATAAATATATGTACTCTTAAGTCAGAGAGTATAGGATTTTTAAATCTGAGAAGACCATCTGGCTTCTCCTAGGCCAAGATTTTTTAACCTGGGGCCCATGAACTTTTTAAAAAAATATTTTGATAACTGTTTTTCAGAATAACTGGTTTTCTTAGTGATCCTATCTATTTTATGCATGTAAAAACATTATTCTGAGAACATATCTATAAAGCTGCACTAGATTGCCAGACAGGTCCATGACACAAAAAAGGTTAAGAAATCCTGCCCTGGGGCAACCTCTTCATTTTAAAGAAGTTACATGTCTTTTAAGTAGTAGAGCAAGGACTAAAGTTCCAGCCTCTCTGAATTGTGCCATATGCTATATGAAATGCCTAGTGCAGGATCCTTCATAAGTATTTTGGGTCATGGTCTGCTTCCTTTTCTGTTTCTTTGGCTGGGAGAAAGAGAAACATCTAAGTGAAGGGATTGTCTTTGCCTTCTTCTCCAGCTGTAGTGATATTGGGACATGGGCTTTCATGGGAGCCCTAAGGAGTGTGTACATCCCTTTATAGTGCATTACTTCTTTCTGGCGATTCTTGTGTTTCAGTTTACTTTAAGACAGTGGCAAAATTACACAGAATTCTGCTCCAAGCAGAATAACTAATTACTGGCTCTTTTCATCACCTCTGTTGTATAACATATCACTAAATGCCACTGTTTCCTACATGGCAAAGATTAGTACTGTTAGCCACAACAGTGTTCCTAAAACAGATATATGTAGTTTGTGTGGTTTGTGTTTGAATATAACTGCATTACCATAAAGGATGGTAAATTATAATTAATTCTTAACTTCTTCACTAGCAGATGAGGTTTCTTTTTCACTTTTCCAGCAGTATTTGGTGAATTCACTTTCAGGCCTATGAGTACCCTTTGATCAGGACCTTTTCTCTTAGTCTTGGGTGCTGAGCTTTCTTAACTATTGATTTCTTTTTGAAGTAAATCTGCTTTTTCATAATAAATATTTAGTGGCATGATCTCTTTGGGTCAGAGGCAAGAACACTGGATTTAAGAGTCACAGGATCTGGGTTCAGATTCTGATTGTGCCACTTCTTACCTGTGTAACTGTGAGCAAGTCGCTTCCCCTTTGTGGGCTTTAGTTTCCTCATCTCTAAAATGAGAGAACTGGACTGGATGCCTTTTAAGGTCGATTTAAGCTTTTATATGTTATGATTCTGTGATTAATTGACTTTCTCTTCATCCACTTCCCCCTTTCTGGATTTTTATTCTTTTTCTGAAAAAATAGTCTGGCAAGTTAGCAGAGTTAGCGTTGAACTTTTGTGCCTTTCTTGAGTCAAAGCTTCAACTCCATCTTCTTTGCATATCCGGTCCTTTACTTTCTCATCCTTAAATGTGGCTCCATAGTGAAGTCCTTGATAAAAAGACCTACCTTCTGTCAGTCTCTCTATTCCCATCCCCTTCAATCCTAATAATCACCTCTAGCATAGTCATACTATTTTAAGAGCCTTTCATTGCTGCTGATGCTTAATAATCAACAAGCTGTTTCTCTCTCTTTTCCTTTTTTCATTCTCAGCTTCGAAGTGAGAAAGAGACAAGAAATAAACTCATTGAAGCAGGCCTGAATGGCAAGCTGCAGAGTGGACTCTTTAAAAAGTAAGACATCTGACAATGAGCACAGAACAGGGAGGAATGGGATTTTAGCTGGCTTTACGGGGCACTTAGAGCAACAACCCCTCACTGGACATTGAAAATGCATGTTTTTAAGTGATGAGATTACAGAGCCTCAGCATAGCTATGCTCCCTACACTTTTAGTTCTTTTATACATAATGTTGTGCTGTGGCACAGAGCCCTGCATAGGCTGAGGAGAAACGTAACAAGCTCTACTTCTTTTCTGTGATCTCTTAGGAAGGTTTTTGTGGGAATTTCATTCATCATCATCATCATCACAATCCTTATCACTAAAAATAATAACAATAACTCACATGTATTAATATATTATGGTTTGCAAAGTGTTTTCCTTACAGTGATTAATTGCAGACAGGTGACTTGGGTTACATATAACCATTTGAGAGAATGGGAACTGGCATTTATTAGTGAAGAAGTTACTGAGAATGAGTGAAATGTTTGGGGTATTGAAATTGGTTGGGCCTAATTAGCATTTTTCTCCTTCTGATCCAAGGGATTTTAGCCCATCTACATTGGTGGCAACATTTATCATCAAGATGCTGGTATGGTCCTAGAGCTCTTCAAGCTAACTGTGCTTGAATAAGGGAGTTAAATAAGGCAGACCTGAACCAGGGTTTCAGAGGAAGGAAATGGAAGAAGAAAGAGTTTGAAAGCAGTACAGTACCCTTGTTAATCTTCAATTCAAGTAAACCTCAGAAATTGCTTGTCTTGTCAACACTGTTTAGTCTTATTTCTGATTTAGCAAAGAGAAGATTCTGTATGATGAGGAAACACCCAAGTCCCAAGAAACAGAGGAAGAGATTAAGGAATCTAGCAGCTCTAGCTCAGAAGAAGAGGAAGAAGGTGAAGAGGAAGCTTCCGAGTCTGACACTGAGAAGGAGGCAGGTAATACAGTGATACTTAGGTATAACATTTTCAAGCTGGAAAGCTAAGAAAACCTTTCTCAGGGGTCAGGAACCTGAAGCCTCGAGGCCACATGTGGTCCTCTAGGTCCTCAAGTGTGGCCCTTTGACCAAATCAGTCCCTAGAAGATCACACGTGGCCTTGAGGCTGCAGGTTCTGCACCCCTGACCTTTCTTATTTGAAAGCTACCAGGCTTCTGAGTACTCCAAAAGAAACTTTTAAGTCTTGGTTATAGTTGTGTTGGCTGTTACAGAAATTTGGTTGTAGAGCTCTGGGCTGTGGCAGAGTGTATTTAACCGTTTCTAGGTTGATGATGTGATAAGGTGCTCTGTGGGCTCTAATATGAGGGAGCCAAATGTCCTGACCCTGAGGCGGTGGATGATATGAACATCAAATTCTAAAGGCTCAGGGTTGAAGATGGGAGACAGAGGAAAAGAGAACTTGCAAGTACACTTTTGGGCAAATACGTTTTGTTTCTCCCTGGTGAATAAATTTGTATTTAGTTATCTAATCTATAAGATCCCTTAACATAGCTTGAAATCTTACTGCAATATTTTAAGTTCCCTCATTTCTGTGGTTGGTGACAAGATGTGAAAGGCAAGTATTACATGGTGGAAGAAAGGGATGCTGTATTTTCCATCTTGTTTTGTGGCTTTTTAATTTGGACATGCTATAGTTATCAAATATATCTTTTTGAGCAGTTAGACCAAGACCTCTTTAATGGCAAGTGACACAATAGTATAATACTCCACAAAATGATCAGGAGGTTAATCTAAAATAATTTATATGAAGCTCTGCTGTGCAATCAGGTCTACATTTGGAGAGGTCCATTCACATGTACTTTTATTTTTTATTTTGCCTACTCTTGAACAGTTCCTGAGGGCCTAGATCTTTTTGAACAGTGAGTCACTTTAGATGACCCATAAAGCAGAATAAGTTCTTATATTTGATCCCACAAAATGATACCAATAACTTGATAAACTCAGCATTCACCATCAGGCAACATTTCCTATGAGGGCACACGTTGGAGCACTACAGAATCATGGATGCATGAATCAATTTCCATGTCTGTGCAGTATTTCTGGCTAGAAGAAATGAGTTGGATAAGAAAAGGTCACATGGGTAGCTTGCAATGGAACCTGTTTTCTCCTGGAGTATGACATTGCAAGGCTGCCTGTAATAAAGTTGAAGTCTGAATATTGTTGGTCCTTTGGTGATCATGTCCTGCTCAGTTCTGGCATGGAAGTACTGCCCCTTTAGGTATAGGACACTGTCTTTTCTCTTCCCTGCCTGATTCTCTGTGGCCTATTAAATTTCAGTGAAGTAGGTTGAAAAGTTGAAGGCTTAGAAAGGAGATAAATGCTAGTTGAATTTGTAGTGCAGCAAATTTCCTTTCATTCAGTCAGATGGCAGGTCCAGCTTGCTGGGAAATGCTAGTCCAGTGCTGACCTGAATGACTCTGTACTTAACATGAATACTTTAATATTTATTCAGTATCTACAATGTCGTAGGCACTGTCTATCTAGAACAGCCTTCTAGTAGCTTACATGTTAAGGCATAGTTAGAATTCTAGGAATAGAAGAACAGAAGGGGCCTCTCGACTATTACAATGACCCCTAACTGGCCTTCATGGCTTTAGTTTCTTCCCTACTTCCAGTCTACACTGCCCAAGTCTGACAGCTTAATCTTTCTGCATCACTGCTTGGATTACATTCTCTCTTCTGCTTAAAAATGGTCCATGTTTCTCTTCTCTTTAAACAAATAAAGTTAAACCTCCTTAGTCCAATAATCAAGGTCCTCTATAATCTGTCCTCAGCAACCTTGACAGTTTTATCTTATACCACTTTTTTGCATATATCCTGCTATGCTCTAGAGTCTAGAAAAATAAACTCTCTCTTGAACATTTTTTGCACATTCTTATCTCTGTGCTTTTCCTCATACTGCTCCTCAGCTTGAACACCTTAACCCTTTGATCCCATAGTCAGTGCCTTTTGAACAGTGGGTCACTTTAGATGATCCATAAAACAGAATAAGCTCTTGTTTTTGGTCCCACAAAATGAGACCATTAACTTGATAAGACTCAGCATTCAAATTTTCAAATTTTGGCTGTTTTTAAGGACTCTTTCTCTGTGAAACTTTCCATGGTGTGAGCTTTTACTCTTCTAGACTGCTTATAGCTCTTTGTTGATACCATTCTTATGGCACTTATCAATAAACCCTATATTGTAATCACTTGTGTAGAGTACCTGTTTTATCTTTCTTACTATATTTATGGGTTCTCATGTAAAGTAACCCAGGAAACAAAAGGAAGTTGCAGATGAAAGGAAGGCTAGGCCACAGGCTGTCCATGGAGAGATAAATAAATTTGTTATGAATCCAAAGGCATTCAGAAGTAACATTTCATGGGACACTCATTTTATATTACAGTGCTTATGATAACCATTTGCAAAAAGGATTACCATAAAAATAATTGCACTTTATATATGAACATTAGTTGTGGAGGATGAGGAGGTAGACAAATTTTACAAAGAACTTGATAAGCCAAATTTTTAAAAATTACTTTTGAATTTAAATACTAAATAGAATGAATATTTCCATAAACATAGTCGAATAGAAAAAGAGGATTGTATTTAAAACTGTCATCTAATTTTTCTTTTAAAATATGTAATAATCCAACATGTAACTTTCAAAGCTATCCTACTTGTCTGTTTCTTCCTTGTCTTCCTTCCTATTTTGTCCTATATTTAAAGTGTTGCTCTCTTCTTTCCCTCTCCCTTCCCTCCTTCCTCTCACTCTGTCCACATGGGGTATCATACTCTTAGCTGCAGGTGCTCTGTCCAAAGCAAGAAGGCAAGCAATCTAATATATGTTGTACTTAGATTTCTTTCTTAAAGATCTTGCTTTAAACTCTATTCACTCTGACTCTCTTTGCTTGGCCAACAATAGATCCCAGCCCAAGCACCACTTAGTGGTCGTTGTTTGGGCTCTGTATGCTCTGAGTGAATCTAAATAGTAATTGTTTCTGTTTTGACCAGAAACCCTGAGAGTCTTCCCTCCCAGATTGATATAATTTTTTTTTATTAGATAAAAGAGGCCCTTCCTTGACTCATTTCTTAACCAGCCTTAATCACTGAATGGCTGTTGCCCCACTCAAATTGAGAACTCTGAAATATCTTAGCTTAAAAAGACCAAGGTCTCCCACTGCATTTTAGGCCATCTCCAGTTGTCTTGATCTATTTTGCCGCTGGACAGATGTACATGGTTCTGGAGGAGAAAGTGAGGCTGGTGACCTTGCACAGCCCTCCCTCACAATGGACAAATACCAATTTAAAGTGTTAATGACACTCTTTTTTTTTTCTTCTACCCTATCTCTTTCTCTCCTCCATATTGAAAGAAAAAAAAAGAAGGAAAAACAAAACCAAAAAAAAAAAAAAAGCATTAGGCAAAAGAAGTCTCCACACTGGCCATAAATGACAGTGCTTCTCATGTTCTGAATCTTGAATCCACCACCTCTCAGTCAGGAGGTAGGTGCATGCTTCATCCTCAGTTCTTTGGAACTTTAATTAGTCTTTGCATCAGGCAGCATTCTTAAGGTATTCAAGGTTGCTTTTCTTTATAACATTATTCTTAAATAGTTTTGCTGGTTCTGATCACTTCATTCTTCATCAGTGCTTTTAAAAAAAACAAACTCTCTTCATAATGAATGATGATGTAGCTTCCACTTTTGGACTCTGAATGCTTTCATCCTGCTCATGCTGTTGAAAGAAGTGAGAATGAAAGGCACTGAAGAGAAGACATTGGCTAGACCAAGCATAGCCAGAGGAGATCTATGCTGGCAGTGACAATTTTGATGATATTGAGAGATCAATACTCAAGGAAAATGAATAGAGAATAATGTCAAAGGCATTAAAAAGGAAGAAATCTGACCTAAATATTACCCTTCTTTCCCCCCCATAGTGACTAAGAGATCAGTAAGTGCCTATCCATATGCTTATTTCACCAACTGTACAAATTTTTATGAGAATAATCTAAAGACACATTGAGAGCATCTTTAATAAGGGTATTATTATAGCCTACTTTGTATCTCCTACCCTGTCTGGTTTCAGTTTCCCACAAGATCCTCCTCCCAGGATAAGTTTACCACTTCTTTTTTTTTTTTTTAAAGCAATTGGGGTTAAGTAACTTGCTCAAGGTTACACGGCCAGTTATTTCTGGGTGTGGTGCTGAGTATCTGAGCCCGGATTTGATCCAGGTCATCCCGACACTGGAGCCGGTGCTGTTACTCGCTGAGCCACCTGGCCGCCCCTTAAGTTTACCACTTCTAAATTCACCACTATGCTGTTAACTCAAGCCTTGATTGACTCCACCTTCTCTCCTCTCTGATTGGGGAGCAGGAGAACAGAAAACCAAACTCCTCCCAGTGCTTTCTATTATGGAAGGAAGAAACTGGACTCTCACATCCAAAGACTCCACTTTGCTTATACAGCCTTGCTGGGTTTCAACTTTATGTCCCTGCCCTGGGTGCCTCTTGGTATCTCCCCTCCCCATCTTTCCTGCTTCCTTTTGTGTGTTGTCTCCTCCTCTAGAATGTAAGCTTATGGAGGGCAGAAGCTGTCTTTTTTATTAATTTTATCCCGAGCGCTTAGCATGGTGGCTGACATTTAATAAGTCTTTATTGGATTGGGATTGTTATTAGAAAAAAGTAGGCAGATTTTCACAGACAGTATTCCACAGTAGACCACATCCTTATAATCACAAATTTATTGAAAACTATAAAAATATAAAATCTTAGTGTGCTTATTGTTGATTGATTTTTTAAAAGTGTTTGATTCAATAGAGCAAAATAGTGCCTTAAAGGCTCTCCTCCAACAAGTTGTCTTTCATGTTTACATATAAATTATATAGGTTTTTGATATATAAAAGATGTAACAGAGAAATCTTTTTTGGTGACTTTTTGGTTATTTAAACCAAATAAAACATAAAGCAGGTAAAAGGGAGTTTTTACAGTCATAGAGGAGGTACAGCACAGAGTTAAAGTTGGAGAAGGGATCCCTTGTGGATTTGTGAGGTCCTTCTGATCCCTTGTTTGTGGGTGACATTGTGTCCATTGATTCATGCCCTGGAGCACTGTAGAGTTTCTGAAATGAAGTTCATAATCACTCTAGAGAGATTTGACATATTATTTGACATAATAGCAATTGTTTCTCTTTTGGCTTCTCCTCCCAGTATGCCTTGGCTCACCTCACTTCTTAAATAATCCTATTCACTGAATGGGTATTGCCTCAGTCAAAGTGAAAGACCTCTTAGAGGCTAAAATTTCCACTGCATCTTAAGCCATCTCCTGTTGTCCTGATCCATATTTGGCCACTGGACCCAAATGACTACAGAGGAGAAAATGACGCCGGTGACTTTGCCCTCCCTCACTTAAATCTATTTGACTTGCAAGTCATGTCATTGTCTTCCTGATGTCATGGTCTTCTTCGAGAACTAAGGACAAACCACACAACCACACATTCACATCCAATTAGTTGCCAAGCTTTATTTCTACATCTGTGTTGTGTATCTTTCTCTCTCCTCACACAGTGACCACTCTAGGTCAAATGATCATTGCCTCATGCCTGGATTATTTCTTTCATCTTTTGTTTGATGTCCCCACTCCAGATGATCCTTCACTGAGTTTCCAAAAATGATTTTCCTATAGCATCTGTCTCTGTCTCTGTTTCTCTCTGTCTTTGTCTCTCTGTCTGTTCCTCTCTCACACACACTCACATTCAGTAAGCTATAGTGGCTGCTTGTTATCTCTTAGATCAAATGTAATGGCATATAAAGCCCTGTACAATCTGGTCCCTTCCCACCTCCCCAGTCTTCTTACACTTTACTCCCCTCTATCCATTTACAGTTTAGTTGCACCTGTTTACTGTTCCTTTCACATGACAAGCCATCTTTGAACCCTGTCCTTTTCCCTCCACAGAATATGTTAGAGTAGGAATGCTTTGCGGCAATCAGTTGAATTAGATCAGGAGTCCTTTTTGACCCCTTTTTGCCTGTGAGATTTTATTTTAAAACAATTCTTTGGTATACATATAATTTTACAATTTATTAAAGAGGGAAGTAAATTTGCATACTAATGAGATGCAAGTGCTTATTTATTTTTACATAAAGAATTAAATCTTGGCAGAACATTTAATACTGCAGGACATCTTCAGCATTTTTCAGAGTTGATCAGTATTTAGGTTTTATAATCATCAATTCCGAGAATACCACTTTGCATAAATACATAGTATAAAATGGCAGAAGTATGTTTAAGACCATTTCAGAAATTGTTGGAAATTCTGTCCTAATCCCAAACCAAAATTCATTAAAAAATTTTGTATGTATCGTAAAAACACTGCAATTCATAACATACAACAGTCTCAAATCTTAGCTGAGGTGTTTCTGGCAGCATTTGTTGGCTTTGCCTGGCATGACAGCATGTGCAATGCAAAGTACGCATGGTGTGTGTTCAGAACCAAGGCTACAGTGAAGTTGCATGATACAGCATGGGCAAGAAGTGCCAGAAATGCCTCAGATTCATTACATTTGATTTTGAATTAATTTTTCGTCATGTATGTTCAGAAACCTTTTACTGTTGCCAAATTTTTTCAACCCCCACATTCAAGTCTGTGACCTCATATGGGGTGCCAACCCACAGTTTAAGAAGCGCTTCACTAAGGGGTCCGTGGATAGTTTTTTCCCTAACCTGTCTTCTATGCCTTTAGTGCGGTCCTTCTTTATCTCAGCCTCCTGGCGTCCGAGACTTAGCTCACATCTTACTTTCTGCAGAAGGCCTTTCCTGCTCTTCCCCACAGCTCATGACATCACTCTGAGAATACATGTCTCCTATACTGTATATACCTTGTATGTCCATAGAGATTTATTGGAACCCCTACCACCTAGTACAGTGCCTGGCACATAGTAAACACCTAGTAAATGCTCGTTGCTTGACTGTTGATGATAATGGATGACTGTAGCATTGTCTGATTGACACAGGGCAGGTAGGAATAGTGACACATTGATAGGGCAGGTGCATCATCCTTGTGTTCCTGGAGCAAGGAGACTTCAAAATCTTCTGGATGATAGCTTCAGGAAGAGATTGCAGAATTATAGAATTTAGAGTTGGAAGGAGCCTCAGCATTCTTGTAATTAAATTTCATTTATTTATTTATTTATTTATAGTTTTCAGCATTTACTTTCTTTTTTTATTTATTTATTTTTAGTTTTCAGCATTTACTTTTTTTTTTTTTTTAAAGCAATCGGGGTTAAGTAACTTGCTCAAGGTTACACGGCCAGTTATTTCTGGGTATGGTGCTGAGTATCTGAGCCTGGATTTGATCCAGGTCATCCCGACACTGGAGCCGGTGCTCTTACTCGCTGAGCCACCTGGCCGCCCCTCAGCATTTACTTTCACAAGATTTCAAGTTACATATTTTCTCCCCATCCTTCCCCTACCCCCACCCCAAGATGTCGAGCCTACTCAATACCCCTTCCCCCAAGAGCCTCAGCATCCATCTGGTCTAGGAGTTCTTTTTTGTGTCACAGATCCCTTTGGCCACCTCTGATCCCCTCCTCAAATAACTTCTTTAAATGTATTAGATAAAATATATAGGACTACAGGGGAAATTAGTTCTAATGAAATAGTTTTCAAAATATTTTTTCCCTGCAATCTATCTGTGTATCTCTTAGGGGAGTATTAGGGACCCTGGATCTAATTCAGTTTGTTGCCTGAAAGAGTCTGTACTATAACACTCTCAACATGTAGCCATTAAGCTTCTGCTTAAAAACCTCTGGTGAGGAGAAACTCACTTCCTGGGAGGGCAGCCCAGCCCTCTTTTGTGTTAATCATAGGGCCAGAACTCTGGAGTTAGTGGAGGACCCTCTCCGCTGGTGCCTAATTAGTGTTAGTCAGGGGCTTTGGTCTTACTGTGGTGACTCAGAACTCTACCTGAGGCAATAGGTTCCTTGGGGGAGGAGGCCTCCAAACTCTTTTCCCCCACAGAGTGTCCTCCTCTAACTGGTCAAAACGGTCATTTGGTTCCTCATTTGATATTTTGGGATTTAAAATTTTGTTTTGCTATTGTTTTACATGAGCTGATTTCATCTCCCCAACCAGATTGCAAATTTGTTGAGGTTGAAGACTATGTCTTATGCTTCTTTTGTCTCTCCCACAGTGCCTGATGCTGTCATGAGCCCCACAAATGCTTAATAAAATTTTACTAATTGATGAAATATTTCACAGTCGTATGTCATAGTAACTCATTCATCAGATCAAATTGATATGTTTTTAATCCTTTCTACACATAATAAAGATTTAGACTAAAGTTCTAGGGCAGGGGAGTAAGTTACACACTGATTTGCTTAACTTCTACTTCCAGCAGTCTCTTAGTGGTTTTTAATTTACACGGAGTTCAAGTATTTGTGTGGATTCATGCTTTAATCTTTTTGTCTAATAATTGCCAAGTGACCCCTTTCAATTAGCAGAGAAATGCATGAAAGAGAAGCAAAATTTTAATAGTATTTTTATTCCTTCTCCACTGTTAAACACCAGATCAAAAGCCAGAGGCTGTTGTCAACCACTCCAGTTCCGAATCAAAGACTACTGTCATGGAGCAGATACCACCACCCTCTCAGAATATCTTCTCTTCATCTCCTGCCAGAAGAGTGAGTACCTTGGGAAGGCCATAAAATAAACTTCAGCATTGTGTTATCCCCTAGAAGACAAAGAGGATGACTTTGTAGTGAAGTTATGTAAAATAATATTATAGCTTATAACAGATTATGTATTTATGGTACATTAGGGCTTATAAATATGCTTTTGATGTTGATTCTATAAAACTCTCATCTGGATAGTAGTGTTAGCATACAGAACAAAAAGGGCCTTTGTTGTTAGAAATTGCTTGTTATCTGTTACCTGAAAAAATTTATCTTAAGATCAAGTTAGTATTTCCTACAAATAGTTTTATATAGGCAGCAGCCTGGAGGAGCTCAGGCTTCCAGCATTTACCATTTTGACAATCTCTCTGTGCTCTTTGCCTCTGGTCTAAAGTGTTTCTGGTGAGATGCCCATCTTTGCACTTTATGGGAAGTTAAAAAGAAGATAAAGTACCCACTGAAATGCAAAGCACCAATTGGTTCATGCACCATTAGTCCTCTTGAAACCTTGGGTAGTGAACATGACACACGTGGTTCTCTGTGGCACTCATACACTATCTGATAGATAGGCAGAGAGGCTTGGCAGGGAAGGGAGCCCAATGCACTTTGCAAGAGGCCTTTTAGACTCCATTAAAGCTCCAACTTGATGTAGGTGCATCCAAGTCCCCTGAAAGACTTTTAGCAATTAGAATTTGAATGAATTTTTGTAAAGATTGCACATTTTTACACCTTTTACTTGCTATACATTTTTGTAAAGTGTGATGCTTGGTACTTTGTAGATCCTTGGCCTGCACAGGATAGATTTAGAGTTGGAAGGGGTCTTAGAGGCCATCCGATGCAACCCCTTTATTTTATAAATATAACTGATTATTTCTTCAGTTGGTATACCTAAAAAAAATTGTCACTTATTAGCCAGACTCCTGGTGGTAGAACCCTCTCCAGCCTGGGCTGGGCTGGTGCCAGGTGACAGGTAGACAGTCTGTTGCTGAGCCCGTACTCTTTGCCTTTCTATTCCTTGTTGCCTTTTTGAGCCTCTTTTGCAGCTCTTTGCCTTTCTAGTTGGTAGGACCTGGAACTACTAGTCATAGACTTCACAAGAACTTAGGCCCACCTCCACACCACACTGAAGACTTCAGAAGCAGGGTTACTTAACATTAAATCAGCTTGTCTTACTGCCTTCCTTGCTAAGGACTCATTTTAGTTTTCTAACCTCTGAGTTGAGGCAGTATCTGTTATCCCTGTTTTATAGATGGCTGTAGTGAGGACCTAAGTGGCACACATGTAACTAGGATCCACTCTAGTCATCCTTGCACAAGGCAACAAGGCTTTACTGAGCTCAAGTGCTAAGAGTGGAATTATGGACTGGTTGTCCGAAAAAGGAATCTACTCCAGCTGTGTGAATATTGCTATCTGATCAGTTCTTCTTTGTTCCTTCCTTTCCTTGTAGTTCTCCTCTAGTTTCTTCAATAAGTCAGAAGAGCCCAAGGATGAATCACCAGCCTCGTGGCGACTTGGCCTCCGGAAGACCGGCAGCCATAACATGCTTAGTGAGGTGGCCAGTCCTCGTGAGGCCTTAAGGGATCGAGGTTCTTCCATCTACCGCTCATCATCGAGCCCCAGAATTTCTGCACTGCTAGATAACAAAGAAAAGGTGCTGTTTGGGGGGTCAGGAGATTCATTCTGTGACAGCCCAGCCATGGGGGTAAATAGGAAACCCTTGCCAGCCCCAGAAAGTCACAAGTATTGAAGACAGATCAGCACCTTAATATTGGGGACAAAATATGATTCACAAGGGACAAGTCATTGTTGACAAAAACTACCATAATTCTTGCTCTACCATTCACATAGTTTCTCTTTTTGACTCTATTTATATCTAGCCTTCGCACACTTAAGACAGCAACAATGTGATGTGTATCCAGGCTTGGGTATTGCCTAAAACATCTTCCTGGGAAAATACAACTTGCCTTGGTTTTTTAGGACTTAGGAGCAAAACAGTTAAATGACATTGGGTGCACAATCCCTTAGTTTGAGTTTCAAGCCAAAAGATCTCAGAAAGAATAGAATTTAGAGAAAAACATGCTCCTAAAACTTCCACCAGTAATAAAAGGGGGAAAATCTGTTTTGTAGTGGCTGGGCAGTCCTCACCCGAGATGAGTAAAAATGGCTCATTTCAGATTGCCCCATCCCCAGTCTTAAATTGGCTCAGTCAGTGTTCTCATCCTTCCTCTCTGAGGTCATGACGTTATCTCAATCAGCTTGAATGGTTGTTTTAACCTACTGAGAACACTGAAATGTAAGGAGGTATGCTAGCTAGCATGGTTGCCTCTCTAATGCTGTTTGTTGTGCTTTTCCCCAAAGAAGCATCTACATTTTTTTTCCCACAGGATAACTTACCTGTCCTTTATATCTGAAGTCTAATTGTTCAAAAACAAATAAGATGGTGGTGGGGAGAAGAGTAAACGAGTACTAGTCCATCTAGCATTTAGAATTGTTTGGAATTTGACTTTTGAACCCCTTGCCTCTCTGCCATGGCTGGGCAATCTGGGCAGCTTTTATCCATGCTCTAATCACCCCTGCTGCCCAGTGGCTTGTTCCATGTATGCTTGTTTCTCTTTGAAAGGACCCAGGAACTCCTGAGCCTCTGAAAACTTGCCTTTGTATTTCACCTTGGATATGGAATCCGTGTCTGAACTGAGCCGGATAATTGGGTTATGTTTTGTGGTGGTACATTTAGTCCCAGGCTTTATCTCCCTTATCAACACTACACCCACCCAACACTTTCCTTGTTTTGGTTTTGCAGGAGAGGGAAAACAAAAGCTATTTTTCTTCACTAGCACCCCGGAGGCTCAACAACACAAGTGACATTGAGGAAAAGGAAAACAGGTATGTCTGTGTCATTCTAACAGGCTGCTCTGATTCGATGCTGTTGTGCCAAGGTCTTCCTGGGTTCTTGTTTCTCTGCCCTAAGTAGGCAGATATCTTTGGTCCATTTTGAATGGCCTCATGTCAGTGTCCCACTGCACAGGATCTGCATTACACATACTCTTGGTCCCTCCTTCTGATTTTTCTTGCTTTAAGACACTTAATAAATTTTTTTTTAGTTTTTATACATGTCTCACCATGCACTACAACTAGTCCACTGTCTTCTTCCGAGTATCTTTTCTGTTCTTTTCCACTGTGATAAACAACTCCCATTCCACATCGAAGTGGTACAGTAGATAGAGTACTGGACCCAGAGTCGAGAAAGCCCAAGTTCATATCCCACCTCAGATACTTACTAGCTGTGTAACCCTGGGAAAGTTACAACCTCAGTTTGCCTCAGTTTCCTGAACTGTAAAATGGGGCTAATGATAGTACTCCCAGAGTTGTAAGAACAAAATGGTATTTGAAAAGTGCTTAGCACAATGCTTACTACATAGTAGGCTTAATAAATCCTTCCCTGCCTCCCCTTCCTTGGCTTCCTTTTCCTTCTTTTGCCTGGTCTTTCCTTCTCTCCTTCCCTTCCTACTGTCCTTCCTAAAATAATCTACTTATATTCCAAATTCAGAGAACTTGTGATTTATGCTCTAAATTTGTCTTGCATATAGAAGATACTTCTTGAATGCTTGTTGAATTGAATTAAAAATTATAGGCTTTAAGAGGCTTTGACTCTTATTTGTATCAAATGTCCTCAGTACTTTCATAGCATGATGGTGAAATATCAATACAGAACTTTAAAAGAGAAATTTTAGCATGTTGGTAAGAAATGGTCCTTGTTACTATACAATGAATTATTTCTTGTATGTGCAGATCTTTACAATTATAAACCATCCGCACATGGCTGCTGTGTACCTAGATATCAAATCTGGGACCCAGCCAGAGTGCCATCTGATTCATGGCCACCAATATAGCCAAAGGCCCCAAAAGGGCCAGTGAAGTGATCACCTGAGGGAGTGGGATCAGAATTTGGCCTTGCTGCTTATCAGTTGTGTGACCATGCATTCTTTGGGCTCTGATTTCCTCATCTGAAAAATGAAGATATCAATCTAGTGATTGCTGAATTTCCTTCCAGGTCTAACATTCCATGATTCTGGGAAGGCTATTTCTATGAAATATGATGTCTGAAATTGTTTACATTATTGTTTAATTTGGTAGGACTAACCTTTAGTTGCATTATTCCACTTATTGTGTCTTGGGGAAACCACAGAATTTTGTTAGTTGTCTTCAGTTTTAGTTCCACCAATATATAGTTAAAAGGGGAGGATACAAAGATTGGGATGCTATGATCTGAATCCCTGAGGAGCTTGAAAAAGATACAAGACTAACACACATAACACAAATAACCGTTGTAAGAAAGTGTGTGGTTCATGTGTAACACATATCAAATTGCTTGCCTTCTCAATGAGGAAAGGAGAGAATTTAGAACTCAAAATTTTTAAAAATGTATGCTAAAAGATATTTTTACATGTAATTAGAAAAAATAAAATATTTTGAAAGAACCAAACAGAAAGTATGTGATTAATCACCGCAGTGACTGGCACAGACCAGTAAGTTCCTAGACCAGGAGGAGGAGCACTGGGTGTTGAAGTGGTCGGGGAAAGGAGGCAGAATCTGAGCTACGGACACTTAGCAGGGGGCAGGGAGAATAGCAGGAGCCTTGCACAAACTTGAGGGGTCCAGAGGGTCAACTGGCCTGGCCAGAGCAGAGTTGGTGAGTGCTAGAAGATAAGTAGGTTTTTCCCTATTGACACTATATTTTCCTATTTATAACATCTGCCTGCTGGTGCTAGTTTTCTCCTGCTCTCAAGGGATGCAGAAAGGAGAAGTAGGGCCAGTGGAAGTTCCTGGGAAGCATATTTTAGCTAATTAACAAAGAACCTCCTAATAAAGTCTGGAGGTAAAAAGGGAGTTTATTCTGGGTATGGGAAACAGCTTGTATGCAGGCATGCAGATGAAAGAGGGAATGTCGAGTTCGGAGAACATCGAGGAGACTGCTTTAGCTGGGACATAGTAAACATGAAGAAGAGATGACATGAAACAAGTCTAGAAAGGGGGTGGCACCCAAGTTTGGCGGGGGGCTTATGTGCCAGGTTTAGAAGTTTGCATTTTATTCTTTTTTTTTTTTTAAGCAGTCGGGGTTAAGTAACTTGCTCAAGGTTACACGGCCAGTTATTTCTGGGTGTGATGCTGAGTGTCTGAGCCCGGGATTCGATCTCCAGGTCGTCCCAACACTGGAGCCGGTACTCTTACTCGCTGAGCCACCTGGCCGCCCATAAGCAATTGGGGTTAAGTAACTTGCTCAAGGTTACACAGCCAGGTGTTTCTGGGTGGGTGCTAAGTGTCTGAGCCCGGGATTCGATCTCCAGGTCTTCTCAACACTGGAGCCGGTGCTCTTACTTGCTGTGCTACCTGGCCACCCCCTTGCATTTTATTCTGAAGGCAAGACAGTCATTGAAGATTTTTGAGCTGGACAGTAACATGATCAGATCTGCACTTTTGAAAAATTATTCTGTAACTTTGTGGAAAAGAATTGGAGAGAAGAATACTGGAAGTAGGGACAGCAATGAGGAAAGTGGATCAGTCATCTCAATGATAGGTGATGAGAGCCTGAAGTCAGGCAATGACTGTGCAGGAGGAGAGAAGATGATGAACCTGAGAGATGGGATGGAGGTGAAATTGCCAAGCCTTGGCCCCAGACTTTCTAAATCTTTTGACAAAGTTTTCTCATATTGCCTGAAATTCTAATAAGTATCCTTTTCTAAAAAAAAAAATTTCATGACTTCTGAGAGGGTTAAGGATCAGTCATTTCCACATGAGTAAGAATTAATCCAGTCTGCCACTTGTCTTTTGTATTTGAATCTGTAGTGCTGACACAGTGAATGGCAGTGATAAGCTACCTAAGTGAAAGTGTCAGAATTGTGATTGGGGAAAGTCTGAAGTTTTTGAGTCTGGACCAATTTGGTGGTTAGAGGAGAGAGAGAGAGAGAGAGAGAGAGAGAGAG